>NC_138772.1:79504538-80199538 GCF_965119305.1 Pelophylax lessonae
TGGATGTGGTCGTCTCAGTTACCAGAACCCACACCTGCCTCCCTGTCTTCATCCGAATTGGCTGACAGAGGAACCCTTCGGGCGGAAGCCCCCGAATTCATACCTTTCCACATGCTTCCAGAAGAAGTAGTTGATGATGAAGATCCTGAGGAGGAGGTTGCACCTTTCTCTGAAGAAGAACTGACCGCTCTTGAAGCATCAGATTCCTGTGTGTTGGAACATGAGGAGGAGGACATTGAAGAATCCCCAGAAGTGGCTGGTCCTAGTACCTCTGAGATCGTGCATCCCAAAGAACAGAGGGAAAGAAGAGTCATTCACCCACCCAAAAGACTGACCTATGACCAATTGGGTGAATGCTCGGAAGAGGCTATCTTTACTTCCAAACGAACTCTTGATCAGCCTAGTTCTTCCACCGCAGATTTGGTGGAGGACAACCCTAGCTCACCCCCAGGCACATCTGTACAAGCCACTCAAGTGTCAGGGGTCTGTGAACAGAATTACCTTCCCTCCCCTGACAATTGGTGGGAGGTTCCTATGTCGAACCTGTGTTGTAATATGCAGTTGTTGAGTTTGAATTCTGCTTATGAAAAGGAAGATAATTCCCTGTTATGCATATGTTAATGTTTTTGTTGTGTACTGCCAACATATGCACTGGAGTACATGCTGTTGTCCTCTTTGGGGACCAAAGTTTCTTAAGTGGGGGGAGTGTGTAGCGGTGTTTAATATGCCTGAAAGATGATTGTTTGACATTTGAGAGGAACTCGGCTCCATCTAGTGGCCAAAACGACACACTGCAGCTACTATGGAATTTCTTGTGATGTGATTTTCCTTTCAGGAAGTTGAGAGACTTCATCATCCATAGTGCTCTTGGACTACCAGGATGCACTGCTTCACCGCACAGCCTTCTGGGGGAAGCTTTATAAAGGAAGGGAGGAGCCAGGCTCAGTCTCTTGGGAGAGACACAGTGAGACAAGCAGGAAGCCAGCGCTGTGGGCTGATGCTGCATGCTAGGCCGAAGCCTCTGGGCCTGAAGTGACGACGCTGAAACGTTCCATGCAAAGCAAGAGACCCTTCCCAGAGGTCCCATCGCTGTTTGCAGAGACCGGAGCCATCCACCCCAAACACCTCGCGCGGCTGGGGACAGAGAACAGAGACTAAGACAGCCGTGGAGAGTTCTAAGGGAAAATCCTGTTGGTGAGAGGGCACTTGCCCAAACCTGACTTTATCTACCAAAAGAAGTAACGTTATCCACAGATAGCTATAGTGTAACAGAAGGTGATAAACCCCGGGGTAGATCAGCATACTCTCTCAGGAGATTCATAGACAAACAATAATATCTGTAAAGGAGTCGCCAGAGGCCCATCTCTCTCACAGAAGTTATTGCTCAGCTACACAGATACCCTGTGGTGACAACCAACAGCTCACTGCTCTTTTTCTCTCTCTTGATCTTCATTCCTAATGCGGATTACAAATATATCTGCGCAGTTATCTTGCTAGCGAAGATTCAAGAAGAAGAAAGAAGAGGACTTTGGGGAAGGGACTCAGATAGGCCTATCTATCTTGTACTGTGTCTAGCATCAATGAGGGAGTAGTGTGGGATATTTCTTTTATCTTTTTAAAGCCGATTTAAGTAACCCTTTAAAATAACCGTATTTCATTGTATCTCACTTGCTTAATTTGATATACAGTAAATTAAGCTTTGGTTAATTACAATCCTGTGTGCTGTTCCATTGTGTCACCCAGAAAGACTACCATTGAAGAAGGTAATAAGTCACTGTTGCATATTGAAGTATTGTAGTCCAATCTGTGTATCCATTTGAAGGTCCAGTCCTATTCTGGTCAGTTGTGCCTGAGGAGGGATCGAGCCAGTTCTATAGGGTTGTTAGGCAGGGTGTAGACCCAATAACATAATCAGCAGCTCCTGCGGGGGTGGTGCTACATAAAAAACTGAAAAATTGGGCGTGCAAAATTATTCAGCAAAATTATTCAGTGCAGCAAACTCTCTCCAGAAGTTCAGTGAGGATCTCTGAATGATACAATGTTGACCTAAATGATTAATGATGATAAATAGAATCCACCTGTGTGTAATCAAGTCTCCGTATAAATGCACCTGCACTGTGATAGTCTCAGAGGTCCGTTTAAAGCGCAGAGAGCATCATGAAGAAAAAGGAACACACCAGGCAGGTCCAAGATACTGTTGTGGAGAAGTTTAAAGCCAGATTTGGATACAAAAAGATTTCCCAAGCTTTAAACATTCCAAGGAGCACTGTGCAAGCGATAATATTGAAATGGAAGGAGTATCAGACCACTGCAAATCTACGAAGACCTGGCCGTCCCTCTAAACTTTCAGCTCATACAAGGAGAAGACTGATCAAAGATGCAGCCAAGAGGCCCATGATCACTCTGGATGAACTGCAGAGATCTACAGCTGAGGTGGGAGACTCTGTCCATAGGACAACAATCAGTCGTATACTGCACAAATCTGGCCTTTATGGAAGTGTGGCAAGAAGAAAGCCATTTCTTAAAGATATTCATAAAAAGTGTCGTTTAAAGTTTGCCACAAGCCACCTGGGAGACACACCAAACATGTGGAAGAAGGTGCTCTGGTCAGATGAAACCAAAATCAAACTTTTTGGCAACAATGCAAAACGTTATGCTTGGCGTAAAAGCAACACAGTTCATCACCCTGAACACACCAACATCACTGCCAAACATGGTGGTGGCAGCATCATGGTTTGGGCCTGCTTTTCTTCAGCAGGGACAGGGAAGATGGTTAAAATTGATGGGAAGATGGATGGAGCCAAACAGGGCCGTCTTTATTATTGATTGGACCCTGGGCAAACATTTTCTTGGGCCCTCCCAAATCCACTTATCATCTATTCCCAGGCAGTGCGGGCTCAAAGGGCAGCTGCTTTAGGCCCAACAACAATGACTGGGCCCGGGGCAGCTGCCCCTTTTACCCTGCCATAAAGACGGCCCTGGAGCCAAATACAGGACCATTCTGGAAGAAAACCTGATGGAGTCTGCAAAAGACCTGAGATTGGGACGGAGATTTGTCTTCCAACAAGACAATGATCCAAAACATAAAGCAAAATCTACAATGGAATGGTTAACAAATAAACATATCCAGGTGTTAGAATGGCCAAGTCAAAGTCCAGACCTGAATCCAATCGAGAATCTGTGGAAAGAACTGAAAACTGCTGTTCACAAACGCTCTCCATTCAACCTCACTGAGCTCGAGCTGTTTTGCAAGGAGGAATGGGCAAAAATCTCTCGATGTGCAAAACTGATAGAGACATACCCCAAGCGACTTACAGCTGTAATCGCAGCAAAAGGTGGCGCTACAAAGTATTAACTTAAGGGGGCTGAATAATTTTGCACCCCCAATTTTTCAGTTTTTTATTTGTTAAAAATTTTGAAATATCCAATAAATTTTCGTTCCACTTCATGATTGTGTCCCTCTTGTTGATTCTTCACAAAAATTACAGTTTTATATCTTTATGTTTGAAGCCTGAAATGTGGCAAAAGGTCGCAAAGTTCAAGGGGGCTCAATACTTTTGCTAGGCACTGTAAGAAAAACATTTAATTTAAAAAAATATTTTTTTTTCTTTTGTTTAGAACAAAATTAAAAACCCAGTGGTGATCAAATACCACCTGAAGAAAGCACTATCTGTCTAAAAAAAAAAAAAAAATGATAAAAATTTCATAAGGGTACAGTGTTGCATGACTGTGCAATTGTCATTCAAAGTGTGATAGCACTGAAAGCTGAAAATTGGCCTGAATAGGAAGAGTTTCGAAAGTGCCTTTGTAAGCAAGTGGTTAAGGCTAAACTTCTTCTCTTCCAATTTCATAGAGTGGCCACATGTCTTCTTAAGTTCCCTGAAACTGAATAGTTTCCTCCCTATGCTGGAATCACAATTGGGATATTTGTATATCGCTATCATATCTCCTCTCGGTCATCTCTTTTTGAGGGAGAATACATTTAAGCTTGTAGTCATTCTTTGTTACAGAGGTCCTCCAGTCCCCTTATTAGTGTTATCGCCCTGCTCTGGACTCTCAGCATTTTCAAGTTGTGGCCGGACCAGAGTTTTGTAAGATGGTAGAATTATAGTTTTATCTCTGGAGTAAATATACTTGTAATTTTAATATTCTGCTTGCTTTGCTTGCTGCAGCTTGGCCTTGCATGTCATGCATCCTGGATTCCCCCAAAGGTTCTCCCCTTGGCGAGTAAAGCATTCGTGTTTTTGGCCTCCAAATGCATTACTTTACATTTCTCAACATTAAACCTCATTTTTTCCATGTAGTGGCCTACCTATTATTTTATTGAGGTCTTCTCATAAGGTTTCTATATCTTACTGTAAAGTTATTGCCCTGCTTAGCTTTGTATCATCAGCAAACACTGAGAATGAGCTATTTATACCATCTTCTATATCAGTTATAAATAAATTAAACAGATTTAGCCCCAGTACAGAGCCTTGGGGTACCCCACTTACCCCTCCAGACCATTCTAAATACTTGCTATTTATCACCACCCTTTGGTCACGCTCCTGTTTTCTATCCAGGTACATACCTTACGGTCTAAGCCAACAGACAGCAATTTGTGAATTGAGCGTTTATAGGAAACTTTATTGAATGCTTTTGCAAAATCCAGATACACTTGATTTTTAGATTGGAATTTTAATTGTATCCATAAAGTTTATTTGATGAGACTGTAAGTCTTGGTCAACAAATATTGCCACTTAGTATATTAAAATTGATCAATTAACTCCCTCTGTTACTACTCATGCTCTGTTGGGCATTATTCTTTATTAAGCTTGCAATGATATTATACTTCATTGGAAGAGTTTACTCCACCTACAGTGGATATATGGAAGAGACTGGTGAATTTCATGCTACAAAGCATGAAAGTATAGATTGCCCTTCAGAAATTACACAAGGTCTGCTAACTATGGCTCAATGATCCCCACTCTGCCCCTGCTGCTTCCAGTAATGTAATTATCCCCTTGTTTTAGGATTTGATTCTGTATCTTGTTTGGTTACATCTGTAGTGCAGCTGATGGGCTTACAATAGGAGAACAACCACCTGGTTTAAAAAAGCACAAAAGTACAGTCTTGGCTGTCGCCTGTCACCTCAAAGGCCAGACCAAAAGGAAGCCACCACCTCTAACTTCATGGGACAATAAGGAGTAGATGTAATAAGGACCCAAATAATTGGAAAAAATCTTCAAGCACCCTCTAAGGCAGTGTTTCTCAACCTTTTTCCAGTCAAGGCACCCTTTAAACATTATGGACCGTCTCAAGGCACCCTTACAAAATTCTGACAGTCTTGAGGCACCCCATTCTAAAATTATTCTAGTCGTTTTACATAACGCAGCAACAACCACACAAGTAGGACACCAAACATTAGAGGTGATGTATTCTTCCAAAACAAATACACTTTTGAAAACTGGTACTGACTAGTATTCCAATGTTTCTCTTCTCCGTCAGTTTTTATCCATCACTCAGCTGATGTGACCCCAACGCTGATGGAGAGAGGCAGGGGAGGGTAAAGCAAGAATGCTATGCAGGTGACTGACATCCTCCTTATTAACGGATGATGCCAGGTCGTTACGTCGCTGGCAGCTAGAAGGTTGTATAGGTGCACAATGAAAACCTGTGTCTTTGTGTAATTAAAAGGCAGGCTTCATCCTCAGGCTGGCTTGTATACAATTTTTTAGGCAAATTTTAAGGAATTTTGCCAAGGCACCCCTGAAGAAACCTCAAGGCACCCTGGTTGAAAAAGGCTGCTCTAAGGATCCAAGGAGAGGATACGTAGAAAAAGTGGAAGGTGCAAGGAAAGTGGAAGGTGGCCCACCGCCTCCTTTGGGTATTGGTTGAAGTGTGTGAAAAGGAGTTTGGAATACCAGTAGATGGCCAGCACCACTAGAGTCTGGTTCAAATCTGAAGATCAGAGGCTCGTTCCTTCCACACACCTCTGGTCTTCAGATTCCTTGAGGTTCCATAAAGTTAAAGGTGGTGGCTTCCTTTTGGTCTGACAGGCAACAGCAAAGACTGTACTTTTGTGCTTTTTTAAACCAGGCGGTTGTTCTCCTATTGTTGTGAAACCATAGCAGAAAAAAGTACTGTGTAACTATGTACCCCTGAAGAAGAAAAACACATCATCTTTCAAAACGCGTTGGGTTTATATCTCTGTCATCACAGTTGATCTGAGGTTCACATCTCTGTCATCACAGTTGATTCGAGGTTACGCTCATACAATAATATTGTATTAGTCAACTACCATTCTATGTTACTGTATGTCATTCTCTTCAACTTATGTATTGTAGGTCCCCATCTCTGTTACCACAGTTGATTTGAGGGTCCGATTCTCTGTTATCACATATGACCCGAGGTTATGCTCTTTTTATTGTCTTTTTTTTTACAAATAAATTAAAATGTATAGATTTTTAATTATTTTGGTGATACTTTGGTGATTAGGGAGCCTTGCCAAAAGAATTTAGACTTTAGGGATGTGAGCACTATTTGCCAGCACCTAGCAGCTACCTGTATTAATAACATTCCCAACCAAGATCGCCCATAAGAACTCAGAATGGTCAGGTGGAGAAAACTGCCTACCTCTATTTTAGGCAACATGAGAACAGATTGTGAGGTCTGGATGGGACAGATTCCACCACAGTACTCAGCAGGGACATCGAAGGATAGAACTGTGGTTCATAGCGGGTAAACACAGGCATCTGACACTCCAGGAATTGTCAAATGTTGAAAAGACTGATGGATGCTGGCAGTGCCAGGACAAGGTCACTTAGAGCCCAGGACGAACATGCCAAACTGCACCCCCCCCCCAAAAAAAAATGTATAAGCAATATTTGTCAGCAAAAATCCAAACCCCCCCCCCCCCCCCAAACAAAGTTGGGCACTAATCTGCATGATTACCCCCCTAAGCATAAATTCCCCCTCCTCTGAGTACAAATCTGTTCCCCTGCTGAAATCCCCCCTCCTAGCCCAAATCTCTGTCCCCTCCATCCCCCAAATGCTTGCAGCACAAATGCACCCCCCCAACAAATCACCCCTTCTAGCACAAATCCTCCACTCCTCAAATCTCCCCACACCGAGTACACATCCCCCCCCACTCCAAATCTCCCTCCTACCCTCCTAGCACAAACAACCCCCCCCCCCCCGAAAAAAATATTCTTCTTCTAGCACGAATTGCCTCTACCATATCATCACCTCCAACACAAACCCTACAAATCGACCCTCCTAGCAAAAATCCTCTTCTCCCATCTGCCCCCCAACACAAATCCTCCTCAATACCCACTCACCAATCACACCCCCCCCCCCCCATCCTAGAACAATTCTTAGCCCCTGCTTCCCCCAAGTTGCTCCTCCCAACACAAATCACCTCTACCCTCAAGCTCCTCGTGGTGGCAGCTGCCTCTCCTGCCCACCCCTTGTCTTGGCCTTGAATTCTGGAGCACTGGAACAGAGGGGAGGTAGGAGACACAGGAGAGGTTTGTATAATACCACTTCTCTTGCGGCATACTGCAGGAATTACTTTTTTAGAGGCTGACAAAGTTTCTTTAAATAACGATAGTGATTAAACCCAACAGTGAGCCTTTGCTGAGTCTTTGTCCTACAAAGTATTGTCTGAAGACTATACACAAGGTGATACTTTTCTGAATCACCAGTGATTGCTAGTCAGTCATTGTTACAGAGAAATTGCACAGCGGACAGATGGCCCTATTAACCTAACATTGAGTGAGTCAGTGCAATCCTTCAATAACCTCTTATTTCCAATACAATTGTGATGATTAAATGTACTTGACCCTTGTTAACTATATCAAGTGTTTGAACCTACAAAGTGGTTATGTATAATTACGTAGATCATACAGCACTGCATATAAATTCACTCTTAGAAAACTGGAGCTTTATTCTTTGCTTGTTTTTTTGCGGTACATTCTCTATATTATAAATCCTGGAACTGATCCATCATCTATTGTTCAAGCATGGCAGTACAAGTTGCAAAAATGATCCCACGCAAAAAAAAAAAGCAAAAAAAAAAACAAAAGTAAAGTAGATACAAATCCTAGCTGACATTTATTTTTCTAAACAACTGGGTAATTTTGTGTTTTTTAAAGTACAGGTTTCACCTTTTATTCATCCTTTGTTGCATATCAGCCCCACTCATCTTCAGCAGTCTACATGCATGTAGTCTTGGAATAGCTGCATGCCATTTCTCAGGGTGCATTTCCAGATGGCTACAACAGTGGGACAAGCCTGCACTTTGAACATCAGCAGAGCTGCAAATACCCTTTACTGCAAAGGCCCGTACACACGATAAAAAAATCAGAAGTAAATTTTCGTACGATGAACTATCTACCGATTTTCTGATTGTTGGTATACTGCTTTCGACAGCAGATTCAGACTTTTTGACAGTGGCGACCCGTCCATTGGGGGCGCAGGGGCGTCGCCCCCCATCAATGCGTCCGGCCCCCTAATCTACATGCAGGGCGCGGGCGCATAGATTCCAATAGGGGATTTTTTTTTTAAGCACGTGATTAGAGCCAGAGGCTCTAATAGGCTTCAAAAAAGGGTGGGCTCAGGGTGAGCACTGCACCCTGAGCCCACCCTGTTGTATGGCAATAGCGCATATATATTCGCTATTGTCACACTGACTCTCCTCCCAGCCAATCAGGAAGAGGGTTGTGAGACCCCTTTCCCAATTGGCCAGAAGGAGAAGCAATCTTACTGGCCAGTGGCCAGGAAGAGGCAGAAGACAACCGGGTCCGATACTCTGATCGTGTGTATCAGGCTTTGGGGCTTGTTCCATCATTCAAAAAGCAGTGGATTGCTTTTCAGAGGGTGTTTTACTGGGTGTATGTCACCTCCTCGCTGCCTGCTTTAACTCTGAAAAAACTGCACCACCGCACACTGGTTGCAACGCTGGCCCATTTAGATGAATAGGTCGCATGTGGCGAGTGGAAGCACCACAGCAGGAAAAACATATAGCACATCAAGATGCGAAGCATCGCAACCGCAGTGTGTGTACAGCCTAGACATGTGCAATCTGTTTTGTTACGTATCAAAATTTGGAAGAAATTCTCATTAGTCAGAGATTCGGATGTATCCGAATCTCCGAATCACAATAGTAACAAATTGTAATGAATCCGAAATAAATTATAATGAAAACAACAAATTAATTTGTATTCATTTGTTTCATTTGTCTGCGACTTCAAAGGGTTTTGTAAGTTTAATAATATGTGTCATACTCTGTATTGTAATGATCGGCCAAAGCTAAAGTCACAAAGCAAGTTGCATCGAAGTGGCAAGCAAGTTGCAATGCAAAGTCTCACTGTAAACAAAAGTAATGAATGGAAATCTTCCGAAATAACTTCCAAAAATAGGAATCGATTTGGAAAAATTAGTATATTAAACACATTTCGAAAATGAATCATTCCAACATAACGAATATGAGGAAACTAAATGATTTGAGTTAACCACTTGCGACCCGTTCATAGTAAAAATATGTCATTGATCTCAGGGCACTCCCCTGGACCCCGGTACATCTCCGTGGCCACACTTCTTCTTTCGGCGCTTTAACACGTCAGACCTTACGGGTCTGGGATTGCCTGAATAAATCGGGACGTCTGTCAAGTCCTCAGGGCCCCATGACGCCCTTCTTTGGATCCCCAGCGTTCCCTCCGGCGGCCTTGTGTTCCAGATTTGGCTCCTGGGACGCAACGGACCATTGACGGGTGTCCCAAATTCTCTGAGCTGATCCGTCCCTGCTGTTCCTGCATCCGCCACCCCCAGTGGTGATCATGTGAACTGGCTGCAGCGCCGCCAGGCCCTCTCCTATATCCACACTCTACCCTCGTTGACTGATGTTAGGGGAGACCCTTCGGAGTTGGACTCTATCCTGCTCCAGGATGTTCCCCCCACGCACACGGTGTCTCTCTTATATTCCTTGTTATTGCGTGCCCTCCGCCCTGACCTACCGACATATACTGCTGTCTGGGACAGGGACCTGGGCCGAACCCTTTCATCTACCGACTGGCACAAATGTTTTTCGATGACCCACTCGCTGTCTCCTGCTACCCAAGTTCAGGAGAAGGGGTTCAAACTCTTGAGCAGATGGTACAGGTGCCCTTCCTCGATCGCCTACATTGACCCACTCCAGTCGGACCAATGTTGGCGTTGCACGTCCTCTAGGGGAACGCTTATTCACATCTGGTGGGAATGTCCCCAGATCCATGAATTGTGGACTGGAATTATAGCTCTGTATTGCAGGCTCCAGGCAACCAATGTTCCTGCGACACCGGAACTGGCCCTGTTGTCTTTGTTACCCGGCTCCTTCTGGACGATCAAGAGAGACGTTTTGAGGTTTTTCTTGGCGGCTGTTCGGATGGTGATACCCAGACACTGGAAGACCAAGCGTGTACCCTCTAAACTTGAGTGGGCTCTGGAACTGGACCGGCTTAGAGACATGGAAAACCTGTTGGCGCGGGAGGGGGACAGGGTGGACCGATTCTCTGCTGCTTGGAGGTCCTGGGACATGTTTCGGTGTTTGGACGCCTTTCAGTCCTGGCTCGAGACGTCTGTGCTACCTGGTGCTGGGGGGCAGTAGTGGGACGTGGGCGGCCCCTCCTGATTTCCTCTACCTTCTTTGCCCCCTTGGCATACCTCTTTACATTCTCCTGCTTTATCCCATCCTCTTACCTTTATTCCCCTCTCTGGCTGTACCATTGACACCATAAGGCAATCCTCTTTTGCTTATTTGTTGTTTTTAGGCGCTTCTCAATGGAAAGCCGGGAAATTTATCAATGCCTACCACACTTCCCATAATCTCCTCAAGTGACGCCAGCCATGAAAGTGTTTATACTGGTGTTGGCCTTTCCTTGACTTTTCTCTTCTTTATGTTACCACCTGACACCCCAAGTTGCTGTTTTCTTGACCTTGTGCTGCTGCCAGGATCTGATGGACCTGGCGGTTTAGGTTCCTTATTTGCACTTATTGATATTGATTGTTGTATGCACTTACTCACAGTTTACCATATGTCATATCTTAAAAATAAGATTGAACTAAAAATATGTCATTACTTTGATGTTTAACTACTTCCTGCAAACTGACGTATGGCTTGAAGAAGTGGTTGTACCAGATGATGCTGAGGCATCACCCCGGTACCGTTTTTTAGAGCCGGCGGCCGTTATTCCAGCGAGCGGGGGAGGGGTTGTCCCCCCCCAGCTGCCTTCCCCCGCTCTGCCTGGGTCTCCTCTGTACCACCAGAGAAAGAATCAGGAAGGACGGCCGTGCTGCCGGTGTAACGTTACAAAACCATACCTCGTTAGAATTCCATACCCACATCACTTCCTGTCCGAAACAGCTGAGCAGCGTAGCAGTGCGCATGCTCAGAGCCCCGGAAACATCATTGCACAGCTGAGAAGTTGACAAGTGCGCATGCTCGGAGGGAATGAAATTATCACGATAGTGTGTGTAATGTTACACTTGCGGCGGTTACATAAAACAGCTCGGCTGCAATATGAGTCATCTCCGCTCCTATCCATGTCACTTCCCTGATCTCGGCTAATAAATATAAAAGCGGCGGCGGATGTATGAAATGACGGAGATCTCGGCTCCGTGATCCGCTTTTATATTTATTAGCCGAGATCAGGGAAGTGACAGGGGAAGGAGCGGAGATGACTCATGTTGCAGAGGAGCTGTTTTAATGTAACCGCGGCAAGTGTAACGTTAAACACACTACCGTGATAAATCTATACCCTCCGTAGGTGCACCGGAAGTGACGAGGGTATGGTTTTCTCACGGGTATGGTTTTTTCACGGAACACCGGGACCAGCGTGGAACAGAAAATGCCAGGAAGTGATGTCAAAGGGGTGGTATGCATTTCGGATCGTCGATTGGCTCCTTCTTCATGCAGATCGGCATTAAGACGGAGCCACCTGACGCTCCGAAACACGTACCGCCCCTTTGACATCACTTACTGGCATTTGTGTTCCACGCTGGTCCCGGCAGCACGGCCGTCCTTCCTGGTTCTTTCTCCTGCGGCCCCCCTCTGCTGGTTGGTTGGGATCTCCACCATCAAGCTGCACACTGGACCACCTCTGGGACCACCTGTCACCGGATTGCTTACCACATCCTATGATGAGCCTGGTTTATTTTAATGCTAGTAAGTGCATTTCTATCCTTAGGCAATTAAAGTATTTTGCTTTCTGCACTTAGAGGCGCCTTCTGTTTGTTTTCTTTGTACCAGAGTTTGCTTCCATCTTGGAGTTGCTGCCCTAATGCTGCTGAGACATCCTACTTGCCTGTTCTGTATTCAATCCACTGAGGACATCACCTCTGGCCAGAATCCACTATCCAGAGCGCCCTCCATCTCCTCATCCTGGTTATAATTTACATGAGACTGCTGTGGGTCACTGCTGTTAAAGGCTCCTTTACTAGCCAATGCTCAGCTGACTACATGGGGCCAGAGGGCCACACTGCAAACACAAAAGGGCTCTTGGGCCATTGGTTGGGAACCAAGGCTGTTGACCTGGTTGTACCCCTGTTCTCTTATCAGCTACTATGACTTCCTAATGATAACACTGCATATGTTGAACATTTTCTGTTGGGCACACTGAACGCTTCAAGAACCTTGACAAGCATAATTGAACAGGATAGGTAATAGATACTAATTACAAAGTTGATTACATCAATGTCCGGCTTTACAATTTCCATTTCTCAAAGTGATGTAATACCATCACTAAACTTCAAAGCATCACATTTTGCCTCCTAATCTAGGATCTAGTTGCTCGTGACTGTATCATGGACTGTTTGCCTTAATGGACTAATGTTGTTATTTCTGAACGCCAAGCTGAAATGGTCTCTTAAATTACATTCTGCAAAGCTCCATATGTGGAGAGATTTTATTTTTTGTTCCTCAATTAGTTGAATAGTGAATGCAAGCTTTGTCAGCACTTCCAAACTGTGAGAACAAAAGCCTGCTGGTAAGTGTTTATTACTGGTGAGCGCCCACAATAGCCGATGATTGCTGGATAATTGAACGTTATTGTGAGAATTGATGCAAAGTGACTTTTATGACGGAGTGATGGAGGAGAAGAGGAAAATGCCATCTATTATTAGATATTAGGAAAGAAAAGGCCCAAGAACCCAATCTGTATATCTCAATAATATATACACTATATTGTCAAAAGTATTAGGACGCCTGCATTTACACGCACATGAACTTTAATGGCATCCCAGTGTTAGGGCTCTTTCACACGGGCGGTCCGATCAGATCCGCCTGTCAGTTTTTTAGGCGGATCTGATCGGATCCTCCATGCAGCTCTATGGGGCAGCGGGTGTCAGCGGAGGTCACCTCCGCTGACACCCGCTGCCATCCGCATCCGATCCTGTGCTGAAATCTGGACGGATGGAAACCCTATTTTTCCATCCGTTCAGTAATCGGAGCGGAGTGGATCTGATGAGAGCGGACAAGCGGTCCGCTCTCCTCCGATCCCCCATAGAGGGCAGCGGGTGCTGAGACACCTCCCTCTCCGCTCTGCAAGCGGAGATTGAGCTGTCATCCGCCCGGCTCAGCGGGGATCGCGGATCGATCCCCGCTGAGCAACACGGATCCGCCTGCGGAGGCGGACCGTGTGAAAGAGCCCTTAGTCTGCAGGGTTCAAATATTGAGTTGGTTCACTCTTTGCAGCTATACCAGCATCAACTCTTCTGGGAAGGCTGCCTACAAGGTTTAGGAGTGTGTCTATGGTAGGGTTGCCACCTCATTCCCTTAAAATACATATTAATTACACAGGTTCTGTGGCTGATTAAGATGGTAGTTAAACTGACTTGGTGCCTTATCTGCAATAAATTAGCCTCAGAACCTGTGTAATTCATTTGTGTTTGGGTTTAAAGGGATGAGGTGGCAACCCCACTCTATTGGAATTTTTGACCATTCTTCCAGAAGCACATTTATGAGGTCAGGCACTGATGTTGGAGAGAAGGCCTGGTTCACAGTCTGTGCTGTAATTCATCAAAAAGGTGTTCTATCAGGGTCAGGACTATATATATATATATATATATATATATATATATATATATATATATATATATACACAATATATATATGTATAGATACTGTATGTATATTTCGGGATCAGCAAACTTTAGATCAGGTTGACTGGTAGATCACGGTCTGGGATTGCTGACCCGCCATTCAAGAGCATCAAAGTGCAATGCAGAGGGACTACTTGTAAAGTTGGATCTGCATTAGGGAGAAAGAACCGCCTAAGCCGATCTTTGTAGTGCTGGCTCCTGTCCCATGCAGAGTGATACCAACTGCACTCCATCTCTTATCCTGGCTAGCGGTCTCCAGAGTGGTGCCAGCAGTGATAAGCAATAGGCTGGGCGTAATAGTATAGGGTTGCTCTCACACTGATGTGCTGCGGTTTACCCACACCGTGGATGCAGTGCAGCTTACCTGCAGCTTTCCTGCAGGTTTGCTGTGCTTAGCCAAGAACTTCTATTATATCCTGCCAGTTTGGTGCACTTTCTGAATGCAGGAGTTTTGGTGCACTTTCAGAAAGTGCACCACACCTGCAAGATAATATAGAAGTCTATTGAAAAGCGCAGCTAACCCAGGAAATTCGCAGATGCACTCACACATGAGGGTAAACCACAGCACATCTGTGTGAAAGCAGACTTATAGGGGGTTCAGAACAGTAAAGGTTAATTTACATTTGCAATTGGAGGGAGGGGGTGGTAAAAGCCTATAGTTAAAGCGGAGTCCTGGCCTCAGGGGTGAAATTTAGATAAAAATACTCCCGGGACAGTCAGGGCTAGTACATTCAACAATGGATAGCCTCTGAACTGTCCCGGGTCGCACTTACTTTTTAGAAGAAATACTTACCTTGAAAATTTCTTCTCCAGCTCTGCCATCTCAGGTGTGGGCAGCTGAAGCCAGAGCGTCCTGTTCTGCTTCCTCTTCTGTGTCCTCTTCTCCCAGAATGTGCCTGCACCCTCCCCGCTCGTCACTTCCGGTGCGGGCGCGTCATCCCTCCACAGCTTCTGGGCATGCCCAGAAGCGGTTTAGCAGGGAATGACGCGCCTGCACCAGAAATGACAAGCGGGGCCGGTGCAGGCACATTGATTCCTGGGAGCGATGACGTTCAGCTCCCAGGAATCAATGCTAGGAGGAAGAGACGGCGCGGGCCGCGGCCGCCGAGGGAGGAAGTGGAAGAAAGATGAATATATTTTCTTCAATAACAAGATAAGTAAACAAAAAAAAAATTGTAATTATCCATTTGTTTTTCAGGTGACCTAGAGCAAGCGGATGGCCCAAAATCGATTTTGTCGATTTTGAGGCTGGATCTCCGCTTTAAGACTGTTGTTTTTATCACCCCTGCCTAAGCTGCACCCCCTTTAGCTGCAGTGGCCTGAGGTGTACACATTTCACAGCCAGAGTTATACGCCCTGTCATCAGGGCTGCTGTTAGAAATCATGGGGCGGGTCTCCAAACCCACCAGGCGGTTGATATCTTACTGGTTGCGGCTAAATGAGCAATCCCGCTGTGCTGGCGGCAGGCGGGGCCACCTGATGCTGCCCTCTTCCAGCACCTGGTGTTGGAGATTCGGAGAATGTAATTCCTAACGGCTACGGTCCATGATGAAGTCTCACGATTTAACGCTATATGGGCCGATTGGGACCTTCAGGACTCTACTCCTGCATGAATGTATTGTGTTTTCTGCCGATTGATGTCTTTCTCTCTTGTATCATCTGCTTCCTTGTCATTCAGAACCTGTGGTGTGTAATGTAATATTTCCTTTTTAATACGTCCCTTAGTATCTGCATATTCCGACTGGGACTGTTTTGAAATGCTTTGCAATGTTATTGTTTTTGTTTCTTTAGGGGTTCCCTACCCCTTGTATGTTCCTTATCTTTGCTTATATTCTCAATAAAAATTACAATTTAAAAAAAAAAAAAAAAGAAATCATGGGGCCCTGTACAGCCTTCCTGACAGGACCCCCAAAACCCACCTAGCCCCCCCCCCCCCCACGAGGTGCAGCGGAACAGCAGCACTGACTTTATCCGCCTATGCCCTGAAAATGAAAAAAAAAGTCCCTCCTATGCCCTCACCTCCTGGGCCCCTCTGTTTACATGATGGGGCCCAGAGAAATATAATAGAAGGCCTGGTGAGCAGGTAGGAACGGAGGTGTGGTCTGGTAAAATCAATTTATTTATGTAGTTAGAAATGAAAGATAGTGCTGACCCGGGCCCCCCTGTTTACCTGATGAGGCCTGGGCCCAGTAAAACAGGACCAGCTGTACTGCCTTATTAGCGGCCCTGCTTGTCAAGGTTGGTGGGTGTAGCACCTGCCAAGCATGACCCATTCAAGTATATGAGGCCACTCTGCAATTGCCCTGCAACTTTGTGCAGTACAGCAAACAAGGGGTTAAAGCAGACAGTGTTGTGCTGCTTTCTCACTACCTGCTTTAACCCCTTGGACCCCGCAGAAGCTTGCAGATGTAGGGCACTTGCAGAGTGGCCCTATTTTCTTGAATGAGTCATGATTGGCAGGCGGTAGCGCCCACCAAAAGCAGCGGGGGTTTAATTCATGCTGAGATATATTTGTACACCTGTGGCTACTGCCTCACCAGCTAAAGGGGGTAGGGAATTTGCTGCTGCTCCTCTAAAAAGCGACCTGAGAGAGAGATTTCAACTGTTTACCTGGAGCTTACTTTTAATTGATTGTGCTCTTAATATTAAATTTATTAAATGATAACTACATCCCAAATTTCATGGTATGAAAACACCAACTCCCACTATGGATATTGGAAAAGGTGGGCTTATGGGGACTTTTTTGGTATCGTACTCAAAAATGTATGGCTACATATATATAAAAAATTAACAAATTTTATTGAATTATAAAAGAAAGACAAAACAATCACAATTCACAATATTGACACTACAAGACATACATGTAGAAAAAGCAGTACATATATAACCAACATAGTATTGGTGACATTTCAAAAGTTATTTGACAAGTACGGTCCTCTTTATTTGAATGTGGGGTTAGTGATGCCTCCACTATACTCCTTGCCCGACATGTTTCGCTATACAAAGCTTCCTCAGGGGCGAGAGAATTCAATAGAGATGTCGTTACTGTCTATGAAACATCAATACACATAATTAGACATCAATGTATATAAACGTTCTGAGAGCATTAACATGAGCGACAAGATCGTCCCAAACCCCCGTCCCACAGCAACAGTGCGTACTCCACCCGTTGGCCAGATGGGGAGCTGGAACAGAATATGTGGCATTAAAATATACGCCTCCCCGGCGAGTGTTAGGGCCTCATTTTAAATTACTAGAAAACAATGAAATTGTTAACTTATTATGGCCAATTGCTATGCTTAAAGCAATGATAAACTAGTGAGTATAAACCATTAATACAGGAAAGAAATTTGATAAATCTCCAAAAGTTTCATATTGAGATGTTACGACACATATATATATATATATATAATTTTAAATAGTAATTGCTGCCATATTGTGGTCTTTGCAATTATACCTACCTATTGACTTGTCACTCAATGGTTAAGTATGGATGCAGAGGAGATGGATATGGATATAATTAGCAGACTTGTACTGCTTAGGTTTTGGCTGAAAAGGTGGCAAGATATAAGAATTAGGTATGCGTTTAGTATATGAACTAAAATAGGGGGGGCTTTATATAGATGCAACAGAGAGATAATAGGTTGCCATATATAATTATTTACCTTGGTTTTATTCCACAAATGAGTACAGCCGCCCACCCATATCACTGAAACTGTTGCTCTGCGCAAATTCAGGGTTAGATGTGACCCCACATAACGGCCCCAATTTAGTGGTTCAAAGCTTAAGTAAAGGGAACAAAGAGAGCTTTACTACAAAAGAATCCCATATATCCTCTTAAAGATTTTCAATCCAATAGTCATGTAGTATATTACCTCGCTTCCTTGCCGCCAAAGCATCCATCTCCTCTGCCGCCATTATGGCGTGTTTGTATTTATGTAGCCCCAACCCGGAAGTCGTCATCTCACGCTGGAGATGATGCATTTCCGGGTCCGGTCTCTGAGTGCGCATGCGCCAACCTGGCGCATGCCCACTGCTAGAAGGGGGGCTCCACAATACTTGTGGGCTCCCGGAAGCTGCAAGTAAGGGCGGAAGCACATCGAAGTGCTCCGCTCACTGCCCAAAGACCACATCACTCGCCAGGGGGACGAGCCACTACGCCATCTAGTGGCCAACCGGATGCAATGCACAGTCTTTCAGGGGATCACCAGGACTGAGACGCCATCGCCGTTTACCTGGAGTTCAGCTTTAACCACTTCTGCACCGGAAGATTTGCCCCCTAAATGACCAGGCCATTTTTTGCGATTCGGCACTGCGTTACTTTAACGGACAGTTGCTTGGTCGTGCGACACTGTATCTAAATAAAATTGATGTCCTTTTTTTCCCACAAATAGAGCTTTCTTTTGGTGGTATTTGATCACCTGTGCAGTTTTTATTTTTTGTGCTATAAACAAAAAAAAAAAAAACAGCAATTCTGAAAAAAAAAAAAAAAAAACAATATTTTTCACTTTCTACTATATAACATTCTCCCAAAAAAATGTAACAATCTAATTTTTTCATCCTTTTAGGCCAATTAGTATTCTGCTACATATTTTTGGTAAAAAAAAATTGCAATAAGCATATTTTGATTGGTTTGAGCAAACGTTATCACGTCTACAAACTAGGGGAAAGATTTATGTCATTTTTATTTATTTATTTTTTTTACTAGTAATGGCGGCGATCTGCGATATTTAGCGACATTGCGGCGGACAGATCGGACCCCTAACTGACACTTTTGGGGGGACCAGTGATATTACTACAGTAATCAGTGCTGTAAAAATATGCACTGTTACTGTACTAATGACACCGGCAGGGAAGGGGTTAACCCAGGGGTGATCAAAATGTTAAGTGTGAGCCTAGGGGAGTGTTTTCTAACTGTATGAACACAGAGAATTGTGATCTTATATAGGAGGATCACAGGCGCTCTGTGATCATTTCAGAGAGAACAATGGTCAGCTGTGTTTACAACAGCAGACCGCCGTTCTCTCTCAACGGGGAACGATCGCGGGTGGCCGGCGGCAATCAGTGCCGCCAGTCCCATGGATCGACATCCCTGTTCGCCCCCAGGACCGCTCTATATATAGTATATCTGCGGCAGGCGATCGACTAGTGGTTAAAGTCAGGGTTTCAGCTAATATTCAGAAGAACCAAAATACATTTTGAAATAGGGTGCTCTGTGGATTGCTGCACCCCCTGCTTGATTTGTAGATGCTGGCTTGGTAATTGTTGCATCCTTTCAAAAGTTATTGTTTCTGTAACCTACAACTGTGCAGTAGATGGATGATTCTCATAACAAAAATATCCATTACGATGAAATCTCATAGGCACACAAACTGGTTTATTTACTGTAACCACATCGTGTCCTGCTGTGGTATCAGTGGGCAGAAAGATGCAGCTGCTGACACCTACAAAAACAAAGTAGACTGCTCCCAACAATACTAACCATGATAACATAGCTCCCAACTGTCCCTGATTTGCAGCAAAGTTCCACTGTCCCTCTTTCCTCCTCATTTGTCCCTAATTTTGGTCTGATCTATATACTGTAGTTGTATATAAAATGCACTTTTTATCTTCCTAAATCGCTGCATTTGTAAATTTCAAAAGCCATTATAAAGGAATAGTAGGGGTAAAAAACAAAAACAAAGGAACTTGAGGGTGTAACTAATCATTTTTTTGTATAATCCTCCTTATAAGGGGGCATAGCGGTGTGTCTGTCCTATCCATACATACTTTTGGTAATACAGTATCTCACAAAAGAGAGTACACCCCTCTCTATTTTGTAAATACTTTATTATATTATATATTATACTTTTTTCATGTGACAACACTGAAGAAATGACACTTTGCTACAATGTAAAGTAGAGCTTGTATAACAGTGTAAATTTGTTGTCCCCTCAAAATTACTCAACACACAGCCATTAATGTCTAAACTTCTGGCAACAAAAGTGAGTACACCCCTAAGTGAAAATGTCCAAATTGGGCCCAATTAGCCATTTTCCCACCTCGGTGTCATGTGACTCGTTAGTGTTACAAGGTCTCAGGTGTGATAGGGGAGCAGGTGTGTAACATTTGGTGTTATCGCTCTCACTCTCAGATACTGGTCAATGGAAGTTTAACATGGCACTTTATGGCAAAGAACTCTCTGAGAATCTGAAAAAAAAGAATTGTTGCTCTACATAAAGATGGCCTAGGCTATAAGAAGATTGCCAAGACCCTGAAACTGAGCTGTAGCACGGTGGCCAAGACCATACAGCAGTTTAACAGGACAGGTTCCACTCAGAATAGAACATATTGTGATGTGAAAAAAGTCCAAAATTAGTCAATAAAGTGCATAGTGCTCCAGTGTAAAATAGGAAATCATAAGTGCTCCAGGTGATCGTGACCCCTCCAGGTACCCCACTCACCAGAACAACTCGACCCTGGGAAGGGTCAGGAAAGCTTATAATCAATAGAGTATAATGATGCGCCAGGATTTCTCCTATTGGATGCCAGGTAATGAAAAATGGTTCTTGCCAAGGATGATCCGAGATTCCTCCACGAACCCAATACCAGAAAGAAAAACCGTGGAACGCACGCCATAGCGGCGCTCGCGGGATTTCTGTATTGTTATACACTGCAATCCTACTGCTTATGTTTGTATGTTTTTTTGGGTTTATTAATAAAAATACCATAACATACTTCACTATCCGTGGCTTTTTCTTTCTGGTATTTTGTTCGTGGAGGAATCTCGGACCATCCTTCGCAAGAACCATTTTTCATTACCTGGCATCCTATAGGAGAAGTCCTGGTGCATCATTATACTCTATTGATTATATACTTTCCTGACCCTTCCCAGGGTCGAGTTGTTCTGGTGAGTGGGGTACCTGGAGGGGTCACGATCACCTGGAGCACTTATGATTTCCTATTTTACACTGGAGCACTATGCACTTTATTGACTCATTTTGGACTTTTTTCACATCACAATATGTGTTATATTGAATCATTTATATTGTGCACATTATATATTTATTATTGATATTTTTGAAGACACATGATACATTGTTTATGGTAGCGCTGTGTTTAATTTTATTTTATATAGATTGTCTAAGTTTTTTTACTTAGTGAAGCAGCAGCTGCAATTTTTTCTTTTAATTTATTGTGAACACGAGTTTACATCACTTCACATTCCACTCAGAACAGGCCTCGCCATGGTCGACCAAAGAAGTTGAGTGCACGTGCTCAGCCTCATATCCAGAGGTTGTCTTTGGGAAAAAGAAAAAGAGTGCTGCCAGCATTGATGTAGAGGTTGAAGGGATGGGGGGTCAGCCTGTCAGTGCTCAGACCATACACCACACACTGTGTCAAATTGGTCTGCATGGCTGTCGTCCCAGAAAGAAGCCTCTTCTAAAGATGATGCACAAGAAAGCTTGCAAACTGTTTGCTGAAGACTAGCAGACCAAGGACATGGATTACTGGAACCATGTCCTGTGGTCTGAATGAGACCAAGATAAACTTATTTGGTTCAGATGGTGTCAAGCGTGTGTGTCAGCAACCAGGTGAGGAGTACAAAGACAAGTGTGTCTTGCCTACAGTCAAGCTTGGTGCTGGGAGTGTCATGGTCTGGGGCTGTATTATTGCTGCCGGCACTGGGGAACTACAGTTCATTGAGGGAACCACGAATGCCAACATGTATTGTGACATACTCAAGTAGAGCATGATCCCCTCCCTTCAGAGACTGGGCCGCAGGGCAGTATTTCAACATGATAACAACCCCAAACACACCTCCAAGACAACCACTGCCTTGCTAAAGAAGCTGAGGGTAAAGGTGATGGACTGGCCAAGCATGTCTCCAGACCCAAACCCTATTGAGCATCTGTGGGGCATCCTCAAATGGAAGGTGAAGGAGCGCAAGGTCTCTAACATCCACCAGCTTCGTGATGTCGTCTTGGAGGAGTGGAAGAGGACTCCAGTGGCAACCTGTGAAGCTCTGGTGAACTCCATGACCAAGAGGGTCAGGGCACTGCTGGAAAATAATTGTGGCCACAAAAATATTGAGACTTTGGGCCCAATTTGGACATTTTCACTGAACCGCCTTTTTCTGACACTTGTTGTTTACAAGTTAAAATCTGTTTGTTTGTTTTTTTGCTAGAAAATGACTTAAAACCCCCAAACATATATTTTTTTTTTAGGAGAGACCCAAGAGAATAAAATGGAGATCATTGCAATATTTTTTATTACACTGTTTTTGCGCAAAGGTCTTAACGCAATATTTTTGGAAAAAATACACTTTTTTAAATTAAAAAATAACAAAAACAGTAACGTTAGCCTATTTTTTTCTATAATGTGAAAGATAAAGTTAAGCTGAGTAAATAGATACCCAACATGCTTCAAAATAGCACACGCTCGTGGAATGGCGACAAACATTGGTACTTAAAAATCCCCGTAGGCGACATTTTAAAAACTTCTACAGGTTACCAGTTTAGTGTTACAGAGGAGGTCTAGGGCTCAAATTGTTGCTCTCGCTCTAATGATCACGGCAATACCTCACATGTGTGGTTTGAACGCTGTTTACATATGGGGCGCGACTTGCGTATGCGTTCGCTTCTGCGTGCGAGCTAACGGGGACGGAGCGCTTTAATTTTTTTTTTCCTATTTATTTTATCTTTTATTTTTTATTTTAACACTGTCCTTTTAAAAAAAATGTTTTGATCACTTTTATTCCTATTACAAGGAATGTAAACATCCCTTGTAATAGAAATAAGCATGACAGGACCTCTTTATTGTGTGATCTGGGGTCAAAAAGACCTCACATCTCACATCTACACTAAAAAAGAAAAAAAAAAAGTAATTTTTTTTTCATGATGAAAAAAAATGGGCTCTTTAAAACTGTTGCTAGGAAGCGAGGAATGACGTCGCCCCGATCCTCCAAGGTCATAGAGTTGAGTGAGGGCCATCTCACTCGAATTCCTGCCTGAGAGGACAGTGGACCGGATCGTTTTCCCCACTACCGACGAGTCCGGTAAGCGGGGAAAACGACCAAGAAATGGCGGGAGAGGGGGGGGGGCACATAAAGGTGATCCCACGGGGAATCTACTGCTGGGACCACCCTTCTGTTAAAGTGGACCGCCCGCTGTTTAAAAAAATACCGGGGCAGCTATCTACTGCCATAACCCTGGTATTTAACGTCAAAATACCAACGTAAAACTGCGGCGGGCGGTCCGTAAGTGGTTGATGACTGTGTGTTGAGTTATTCTGAGGGGACAGGAAATTTACACTGTTATACAAGCTGTAAACTCACTACTTTACATTGTAGCGAAGTGTCATTTCTTCAGTGTTGTCACATGAAAAGATAGAATAAAATATTTACAAAAATGTGAGGGGTGTACTCACTTTTGTGAGAATCCGTAGATGTCCCTCGTTCCCATCTCAAAAAGTTGTGAGATATGTGAATGGGCACAAGTACCGCTAGATTTTTGCTATATAGTATTTTTCTATTCTTTTCTTTTCCTGATGCTGTGAAGGCGTTCTATGCTTTTTTTGAGAATTTCATCACCTCCCCACCTCCACCAGGTAAGCTGCCCCTCAGGGTGACCATAGCAGAGGTGAGGAGGTCTGCAGAAAGTTAATCCCCAAGAGACTGCAGGTCCAGACAAAATTCCAGGCCAGATCCTTAGTGACTCTGCATGCCAGTTTTCACAGGAGTTGCAAACATCTTTATTAACTCCCTTTCTCAGGTCGACTATCCCAGCATGCCTTAAAAAAAACACTTGCCGACCGCCCCATAGCAGATTTACCCTACGTTCACACCTATGCGTTTTTTATTGCGTTTCGCTTTTTTCAGAAACGCTCTACAGTCCATTTAACATGGTTTCCTATTGTACACATTCACATCTATGTGTTTTGCAGCCGATGCGTTTTTTGAAAGCGTCAGGGACATTTTTCCCGTGTTTGCGTGTAATAGATTTCAATGGAATTGCATGGAACCGCAAGTGCTGTGTTTGTGATGCGATTTTTTTATGTGTTTTACATTTTGCATTTTTTTTCTCCCCTTTAAACTCTGTATATAGCTGTTCGCTATAGAGGGCCGTCGCATCCTTAATAACTGATGAGTCATCAGCTGTCAGCGGACAGCTAAATGTAAAAAAAAGAATTGCCAGCAAAAAAAAAATAGTGAAAAAAATGGCGTAGGGTTCCCCCCCACCCCCAGGTCCACACTATGCCCTTCAGGTCTGGTATGGATTTGGAGGGGACACCCCCATGCCAAAATGTAAAGAAAATGGCGTAGCTCCCCCCCCCCAAATCCATACCAGACCCTTATCTGAGCATTAAGCCCGGCAGTTCAGGAAAGGGAGGGGATGAGCGAGTGAGCGAGCAAGCAGCCTCCTGAACAATACCAGGCCGCATGCCCTCAACATGGGGGGGGGGGTGCTTTGGGGCAGGGGGCTCTGGTATGGACCTAGAGGGGGGGACCTACGCCATTCCTTAGCATCGAATTTGAATCGTTCAAGGCCGCATCGCGATGCATCGATGCAACGATTATTTTTAACACCCCTAGTGGCTACGTCCGTTCTCCATGATACAGTGTATTTGGGAACTTAACTACCCTCCCTTGTACACTCCTAAGTCTGTTCAGGAACTATGGGATTTGTGTTGTGAATAGAGCAGTGTTCTGTCCACCAGACTTTTATTCAGTATACTTGTGTTTATATTGTTTAAAATAACATGTTGGGTTTTCTTGATTCACACAAGTTAGTTATGTGCAGAGCGCAGGCGCCATCTACTGTCCTTTTTGGTATAGCTTCAGCTGTTCTGCATGTGTTGTAAACTCAGAATGGGTTTAATAAAGTTGTCAATAAGCAGGACATTCTGGGTAGGATTTCTATAGGAAGTGAATCAGCCACCATTTTGAGAAGATACAGCAGGGCAGCAAGACATGTTTTTCTCAATCTCTCGCCATCACCCCTGAAAGAGCTTAAAAAGTGAGTTCTTGTTATCCCATCCTGTATTATTGATCATAGTTTCTTTGTTGTATGCAATATTGTACTGATCGATGTTTATTTTTATCAATTTGTAGTTTCACCTTGCTTGTTCTAATAAATTTGAGATCAAAGAAATTTGGTATCTGAAGTTTATTGAGCAGCAAGGTTTAGCTCTCTGTTCTAGAGACAGAACAACTAGTGCCCATGACTGCTACTAATGCACACTACTTGTTCCAATCAAATGGAAGTGAGAGGGAGAAGGAGAGGCTTAGCAGCTTATGGAGGACATTTTAACCACTTAAGGAACGCTCGCCGCAGATTTACTGCGGCAGGCAGCCCCTCCTGCGCAAACCGACATAGCTGTACTTCAGTCGTGCGCCTGCAGCTAGGGGGTGAGCACGCGCTGTGCTCCCGCCCCCACTCGGTAGTGGGGACTTGGATGCACGGGGTTGGCGGCTCCGATTGCCACCGAGTATCCGCGATCGTTCCCCTCTGAGAGAGAAGGATGGTCAGCTATTGTAAACACAGCTGTCCATTCTTCCCTCTGGAATGATCACAGAGCGCCTGTGATCCTTCTATATAGGATCACAGGTCTCTGTGATTATTTCAAAAGCCCCGCCACCCATACAGTTAGAAACACTCCCCTAGGCTTACATTTAACATTTTGATCGCCCACTGTGTTAACCCCTTCCCTGCCAGTGTCATTATTACAGTAACAGTGCATATTTTTTAGCACTGATTACTGTAGTAATGTCACTGGTCCCCCCAAAAGTGTAAAAAATGTCAGTTAGGAGTCCGATCTGTCCGCCGCAATGTCGCAGTCCCGCTAATAATCGCAGATCGCCACCATTACTGGTAAAAAAAAAAAACATAAAAATTACATAAATCTTTCCCCTAGTTAGTAGACGCGATAACTTTTGCGCAAACCAATCAAAATATGCATATTGAGATTTTTTTTACCAAAAACATGTAGCAGAAAACAAATTGGCCTAGAATGTTCAAAAGTTTTGATTTTTTTAAATTTTATTCTTGGGGAATGTTATATAGCAGAATGTGAAAAATATATATATATATTTTTTATCTGAATTGTCGCTCTGTTTTTGTTTATAGCGCAAAAAAAAAAAAAAAAATCTCACAGGTGATCAAATAACACAAAAGAAAGCTCTATTTATGGAAAAAAAAGGACATCATTTTTATTTAGGTACAGCGTCACACTACCGCGCAATTGTCTGTTAAAGTAATGCAGTGCCGAATCGCAGAATATAGCCTGATCATTAACCACTTAAGCCCCGGAGGATTTTCCTGCTAAAAGACCAGGGGGTATTTTGCGATTCGGCACTGCGTGACTTTAACGGACAATTGCGCGGTCGTGCGACGCTGTACCTAAACGAATTTGACGTCCTTTTTTTCCCACAAACAGAGCTTTCTTTTGGTGGTATTTGATCACCTGTGCGATTTTTTGATCACGCGCTATAAACAAAAAAAGAGCGACAATTTTGCAAAAATAGCAATATTTTTCACATTTTTTTATATGAAATTCCCCAAAAAAAAAATGTAAAAATCAAAATTTTTTAACATTTTTGGCCAATTTGTTTTATCCTACCTATGTTTGGTAAAAAAAATCGCAAAAAGCGTATTTTGATTGGTTTGCGCAAAAGTTATCGCGTTTACTAACAAAGGGAAAGATTTTTGTCATTTTTGTTGGTTTTTTTTAAAGCGTAATGGCGGTGATCTGCGATTTTTTTTGCGGTACTGCGACATTGCGGCGGACAGATCGGACCCTTGACTGACATTTTTGACACTTTTGGGGTTAACAGTGACATTTCTACAGTAATCAGTGCTATACATATGCACTGTTACTGTAAAAATACACTGGCAGTGAAGGGGTTAACTTTATTTGGGAGGGAGGGGCTGTGTGTGTCCCTAGGGGCGTGATTCTTACTGTGATTGGCTGTGGCTCTAGCTGTAAGGACACTGATCAACGGATCTACATACTAGATCCGTGTAATCAGTGTCTTTACAGCGAGGAGAATGACAGGCAGCTTGTTTACACAAGCTGCCTGACATTCTCCCTCTTCCCCCGACATCGGGTCCGCTGGTCACACGCGCGGGGGGGTGCGTGACCGCGCGGGAGCGGGAGCGCGCCTCTGCGGGCGTGCGCTCGCTCCCCAGACCCTCCCAGGCTAGTGACGTTAATTAACGTCACTCTGCCTGGCAGGGGCTGACCGCCGCAGTAAATCTACTTGCGGCGGTCGGCAAGCAGTTAAGGGAGCAAATCCTTCCGGTCCAGAAGTGGTTAAGGAGACAGCAAAACACATTAGTTCTAAGAAATACAGAGTTCATAGATAGATAAATGAGTTCATATATTACAGAGCCATTAAGTATACAGTAGGATTTGTATTGAGTATTTTTGGAAAATAAAAATGCCTAATTGTCACGTTAGATACTATCGATTGCAGATACTATCTCATCGGTAGTTCACCTGACTGTTACTTGCGTGAAGAATAAGGATTCTTATGTTGGACTACTTGTTTTTGATCCTACTGCCATCTTCAATGCTATTATTCCATAAACCCTGAGAGATAAATGGACATTACTTGGAATAACCTAAATTGTGTGTTAACTGGAGAGTGGAATTTTTAACAAACAGGCCTTGGCCTGTTAGAGTTCACAATATTTTATCCTGTTCTATCATCTCTAATTCCAATTCCCCCAGGGATGTGTCTTGAGCCCCTTACTGTACACTCTGCTGACCTACAATTGCTAAGCTTAAAGCGGTGTTCCAGCCTCCCCCCTCCAAAAATTAAAAGTCAGCAGCTACACATACTGTAGCTGCTGACTTTTAATATTAGGACACTTACCTGTCCTGGAGTCCAGCGATGTCAGCACCGCAGCTGATGTTTCCATCGGGCTGTCGGGTGCTGCCGCCGCCATTGGTGGTGGGGGAACCCGTCAGTGAAGCCTTGCGGGTTCAGGTTCACGGGCAGGTCCCTAATGCGCATGCGCGAAGCTCGCTGTGCATTCGGATTGGCTCGGCGGCGGGGAAAGGAGGAGGGGGCCAAACTTCAGAGGGACAGCGCTGCGGTGCCCTCTCCTGGAAGTGGGGAAGGGTACCTGTCAAAAACAGGTACCCGTTCCCCCTCCCCCCTGAAAGGTGCCAAATGTGGCACCGAAGGGGTGGCAGGAAGCAAATGAGCGGAAGTACCATTTTTGGGTGGAACTCTGATTTAAGCCCCGTACACATGGGCTGAATGTTGGGCGGCAGCAGACATTACATTTGGCCCGTGTGTATGGCAACTGGTCCAACAGAAGCAGCCGTTTGGAAGGCTTCTGTCGAAGGGGCATGCCCGAAAATGGTCTGCTAACTGGCCCCCAATCAGCGCTCCCAGCCAATGGCTGAGAAAGCTGACTAGAGTGTTCTGGCGGGGAGGTTGGAGGCTGGAACACCGCTTTAATTGCCACCTTAATCAGCCACAGAACCTGTGCAATTAATATGTGTCCTGGTTTAAAGGGATGAGGTGGCAACCCTAATTTCCGCCCTCACTCGGGCTCCGTGTCCATAATCTCGCGCGTGTGCAATAGTTCCAGAAGCCAAGCCTCGTTTTTGATCCGCTTTTACCATAGCAATCTTGTTTAGCCAATAGGAGCCGATCCTGCTGCTGTCTTACTTGAGAAGGGGGAAATAGTATTGCAGGATGTCGGGGCTAATGACGAGTTAAGGAAATGACGCACAAAGAGCTTGCCTGAAACATAGGACGAACAGTGCATGTGACGGTGACATCATTGCAAATAAAATGAGTGAATACACTCAAAGCAAGCAGGTAAGAAGCTGGGCACACAGTACAATTGCTTGGAATGATTAATTTAAAGGGAAGTGGAAGGGGTTTACTACCTCTTTAGAACAGGCCGTACATTAAACTATTTTTTTGTTCAACCAGCAGGTTGAACGAATAAAAAATGTGCCTTGAATGTGTAGATGGGGGAATCACTCCCGCAGCACTATTGTGTTCTGGAAGGCTCTCTGCCAGCAGAATACAATGATCATTTAGAAAAAATCCTGACAGACTGGTTGTACATAGGCTGATCAATAGATCAGCATGTGTACAACCAGCTAGCCCATACATGGATGAAAATTTGGTTGGTTCAGCATGTATGGCTGGCTTTTGTATCTGAGCAATCATATTGTGATGTTCACAAAGACAATACGGCAGTAGTGGGACTTATCACTCATCGTGAGTCCGTGTACAGGCAGGAAGCAGAGAATCTGGAAGTCTGGTTCTTAAAGCGGAGCTCCACCCAAAAGGCGAAGCTCTTCTTGTTTGCTTGCTCTCACTTTTGTGTAAGATCGCTGCAATCGTCGTTCGGCGATCTATGCAATTTACGGCCCCTCCTCCTTCCCCTCATGTTGCCTTCTGGGAGACGTACAGTTCCCAGAACACAGCGGGGCCATTCAGAAAGCGCAGCACGACTCACAAATGCGCAGTAGGAAACAGGCTGCGAAGCTGCAAGGCTTCACTTCCTGTTTTCCTTCGTGAAGATACCAGCGCCTGGACGGATCGGCTTCAGGTTCCGACATCGTGGGATCCCTAGACAGGTAAGTGTCCTTATATTAAAATTCAGCCTCTACAGTGTTTGTAGCTGCTGAGTTTGAATTTCTTTTCCCCCAGGCTGGAACTCCGCTTTAACTATACCTGTATTATCGTAACAAAAACAAAGAACATAATTATATACTTTAGAAGGAAACTGCACCATTTGCCTTCCTCTCTAGATTCGGGTTGAAGTTGTTGAGATGTTCCTGTTCTTAAATGATTTGAGGGTGCACATCTCTGATAACCTCACCCGGGGCACCAATACAGCCAGCCCAATAAAGATGGCCTATCAACGTCTTTTTTAGGAGATTGAAGTGTGCCAGCCTTGGTTAGCCAGTCCTCATCTCATTTAATAGGTGTGTGGCATGGAGCAGCCTTACTTCTTGCATTACCATTTGGTATGGTAATTGCTCTGCCGCAGATAAATAGGCGACGGGTGGTAAAGACTGCCCAGAGGATATTGGCAGCATTCTGCCACGAGTCATTTTTTTCCAGCTTTCTTTATTTAGGACATCGCATCAAGTACATCCAGAAGCAAACATAGGAATCTCTCAGGCACAGCTAAGGAGGAGTAATTATACAGTGTGGATAGGCAGGCCCAAGAACGGAAACACAGTTGCGCCATGTGCTACATACAGTGTATTTATAGTTCTCCTAACCAGTTGGTTAATTTCTAACATGACTTTGCCAGTCATTAGCAGAAACAGCACATTATTAAAAAATTCCACATCCATTCTTATTAGGAATTGTTATTTGTTAACTTAAATAAATAAATAAAAAAAACACTGGACACCACAGGTACAGGTGGGTTATTAGTTTATATGGTATAGCATACAGTGTACTATGTACTATCTTTACACTTTTATCTTTAGCCTTATGTTTACATATATATTTTTCTTTGCTTATCTTGCTTTTATCATTTTTTTCCTTTTTTTTCCATGATTAACATGTTTTTGCAATCACAAATTATATAAAATATGTATTAGGGATCGACCGATTATCGGTAAAGCTGACATATCGAGGGCCGATATGCACTTTGAACTTTCCCCGATATATTGGAATCGGCCCCGGAGGTTACCAATATTTTGCAAAGTGCAGTACCGGAGTGATGCCTGCAGCTAGAGGCATCACCCCGGTACCGGTGTCCATAGCCGACGGTCGACTGTCTTGTAATGACAACCGATGCGGCTGAGAAGCCACTCTGCTGTCATTACAAGTAGCGGGGGGGGACGTTCCCCCCCCTCCCGTCGCCTTCTGCGGCTCGCCCGAGTCTCCTGTCCCACTGGGAGACCCGGGCAACCAGCCTGCACAGCCGCCGAAGACCCGATCAAAGTCGCATTAGGCTCTGATCGGGTGTAAAAACCCGATCATGACATCACTTCTGGGTACTGGCGCTAGATTAAAAAAAATTACAGCATTCAAAACAGCCAAACTTGGCGTTTTGAATGCTTTTAAGTGCAGAGGAGGGGTTTGGGGTTTCAGGTGTATGTTTGGTCCCCACAGTAAGGCTACTTTCAAACTGCTCCATTGTAAAAATGTGGTTAAGAAAAGCATTTGCGCATTTGCCGTGTTCTACCATGTTTTTGCAGTTTCCAATGCATTTTGCACCTCTAAAAAAAGGACATGTGACTCAAGAACCACACCAAAAACACATTTTGTGCATTTTTTTATGTGTTTTTGATGCGTTTTCCATTAGTTTCAACAGGGAGGTGCGTTTTTCACAAAACATGCACCAAAAATGCACCAAGCAGGACTTTGAAAAATGCAACGGACCCGCAACTGACCAGTGTGAAGAAATCCATAGGATTTAAAGGTCATGCGTTTTTCGTCTGCTCTTTTTAATGCAAAAACTGAAGAAAAACTGATCAGTGTGAAAGCAGCCTAAAGCTGGATACACGCTATCCAACTTTTGTGGTTAGATTTCCTTCAGATTTACCTTTTCTATGTAGTGCAAGGGCCTGCCAGATTGCATACAAATTGAAAGTGTTTAGGTTTGACCTCATATTATATGGTTTTGGTAAGTCTAAAGGAAAAAGTCTTCAGAAAATCTTATAGTGTGTATGGCCCTTAGGCTGGCCATACACGATACCATTTTCTTACAATTTTCTGAACAATTTTCTTGAAATTTACCTTCAACTATGTAGTACAAAGTGTTGTTTAGCTTTGACCTCATGTTATGTGGTTTTTGGTAAATCTAACAGAAAATTGTACAACAAAAGTTGAACATGTATGGCCAGCCTTAAGGTTATATTAGTCTGTGCATCTGCAACAGGGGTGTCCCAAACAGCTGAATTATATAGAGAAACAAAGTTTGTTGTTGCTGCACTATTTCTTCCACAAATTCAATAGAGAGCTTCCTGCAATTTCAAGCTTAAAGGCAAGATCTGCCCTTGATCAGATTAGAAAGTAACATTTCCTGACAGACTCCATGGCAGCATACGTTTGGGTAGGCTCCGCCTCCTCTCCTACCTCATAGGACCCCACTCCCATAAATCTTTGCTCCCTTTCAGCATCAGTGTTCCTTTTTCGTCCTCCTCATACATATGTCTGATGTTCCTACTATCTGGTCCTGTATATCGGTGGCAGACTGAGTTTTGGAGTCTCCGATAAGCCCTGGCTCTTAGCGGGGTATGGAGGGGGCAATGGAAGAGACCCTTAGCTGGAGCTATGTGGTTTGGCCGAGAGAGCCCTGCTGCTGCGGGTGGCCCTTTATTGCCTGAAGGCACAAGCTGGTGTTGCGTCTCCTGGACTCGGTTATGCTATCGGAGGGTGGTAAGCCCTTATATGGGACCATTTCTTTTCCTCATTTTATGCTTATCTTTCGTTTTTAGTGCCTTTTTTGTCTATGCTCGTGTCTAGGGTGTTTTTCTGTCAGTTATTGCTCAGGGTTTGCCAGTTCTGTAGCTTAGTACTTACTTATGGTGCTTCTTGGCCGCCGCCACGGTCTTTGCCGCTACTTCCGGGTTGTTCGGCGCTTCTGGGCATGCGCAGTACGCTCTGAGTATCGGAGTCGTCGCGCATGCGCAGTGGTGCGGTCTGACGTCACGCGCGGTTGCGCAATACGGCGTGTCACGGCCCGGCGGTCTATTTAAACTTAGGATTAGACCGGAGCTGGCGGGAAGGTCGGCATATCGGTAGCCTCCCCCAGACTCCGGTCCTGTGGTTAAGGTAAGAAGATTCCTTCCCCTGGGGGTCTTGCTTTCTGGGTAAATGGGACTGATGGTTATGTCCTCTTCCTATTAGGATTCCTATCCCTAACTAGTGCACCATTGAGTTTACTCGAGCAATGGACTCATCGCCGCCCCCTAGTGGCCAGCCTGCTCTTTCTAGGTATGTGCTGGTTTTAACAGTTTTAATGCCCTGTTTCTCTTTCATCTTTCTTATGGCTTGTTGTATATGTCTGTCTCAGCTCTCTTAGGTCTGATCAACAGCCCCGCACACGCAGCGAAGACAGTCAGGCAAATACGCAACACCAGCGCTCCTCATCTAAGTCTAAGCGCAGCTCCTCCCACAGCAGGGGACGTGAGCACCATTCCTCCTCGCACCATGGCAGCTCAGAACGCCCGCAAGGGAAAAAATGCTGGGGTTGCCGTACCCTGATACCAGACGGTTCCTCTTTGTGCAAACTCTGTTATACCCAAGCTACGGGTGAAAGGGAAAAAAACGGACAAACATATTGAGGAGGTGGTACGCAGAGTTTTAAAGGACTCTCTTGCTGAATTGCATAAGCCAAGCACTTCTGCAGGTCCGTCACGCTCTCCTGACAGAGATTTGTCGGTTCAGGATCCGTTTGAGTCCTCCCAACCCAGCCATACATCTATCCTCCCGTCTGAGTCCGATTCCGATTCGGATGACTCCGGTACTGGATTTGAATTTGCCCTCGTGTCTTAGTTAAAGCGGTGAGAGAGGCCCTTGACTGGGAGGATCCTGCTGTCTCTTCTCCTAAGCAGAAGAAATATTTCAAGCAGTTATGCAAAGAGCGTTTAAATTTCCCATTTCTAGAGGAACTGGGAGATATAATGTCGGAAGAATGGAGCAAAGTGGAAAGGAAAAATTCCATGACCACTAAAGTATCGAAGCTCTATCCTTTTAAACAGGAAAAGGTGAAATACTTGGAGTCATCTCCTAGTGTGGATGCAGCAGTGATGCGTCTGGTGAAACACGTCACTCTCCCAATGGAGGATACAGCATCATTTAGAGATCCTTTGGATCGGAGGATTGACGCTGATCTTAAGCGTGCATACCTATCAGCTGGCATGGCCTGTAAGCCAGCAATGGCTTTGGCTACAATTTCCAAGGCCATGGAGGTTTGGGTTAATGCCCTCGAAGATACTCTTGGAGGAGTTTCGGAGGAAGTGCTCCAAAGGTCTCCTATACAGGAGCTGAAGATGGTAGCGGGCTTCTTGGGGGAGGCTTCCTTAGATACTATTCGCCTTTTGGCCCGGGTTATGCTGGCCTCTGTTACGGCCAAACGTGCCCTTTGGCTTCGGCCCTGGGTTGCCGATGCTGCCTCTAAACAGTCTTGGTGTAGGATTCCCTTTTGAGGGTTCTTCCCTCTTTGGGAATAAACTAGATGCAGCCATAACTCGGGCCACGGGTGGAAAATCTGGGTTCCTTCCCCAGGACAAACGCCCAAGCAATCAGAAACGCTCTTTCCCAAGGAGGCAAAACGCTAATCGTTCTATGGAAGCGCACAGCTACAAACCAGGAAAATCCTATGGGAGAAGCTGGAAGTCAAGACAGTCCTCCTTTCAGAAAGGCCCCAAGGGCTCTTCGTCCGGTGACCGGGAGGCCACCAAATCCTTTTGAGGTTGGTCCCGTCCAGTCTGTTCCGGTAGGGGCAGGTTGCTCCAATTTCGGGACGTCTGGGCGGCCTCGATCCAGGATCCCTGGGTTCTGAATGTTGTGTCGCAAGGGCACTCTTGGACGTTCAACAACGTTCCCAAACCCAGGTTCATTGCAACTTCCCTTCCTCCTGCAGCAGAAAAGAAGAAGGTTCTTCTCAGTTATGTAGATACCCTACTGGATCAACGAGCGGTCGTACTAGTTCCCGAAGAGGAAAGGGGTCAAGGAGTATATTCGCCTCTTTTTCTTGTCCAGGAAAAGAACGGCACTTGGCGCCCGGTAATAGTTCTAACTTATCTCAACAGATCTATACATCGAGAGAGATTCAAGATGGAGTCCCTAATTACAATACAGCACTCGGTTCTCCCAGGAGATTGGTTGGCATCAATAGACCTAAAAGATGCGTACTTCCACGTTCCTGTGGCAAAAGAGTATCATCAGTTCCTCCGATTTGCTGTCAATCATGTCCACATGCAATTTACATGTCTTCCCTTTGGGCTCTCGACTTCGCCTCGCACCTTCTCCAAGACGCTATTGGCAATCGTGGCTCTCATCAGAACCAGAGGTATCAGATTACATCATTACCTGGACGATCTCCTTCTTCTGTCCATGGACAGGTCCCAGCTACTGCTACATCTGGAGCAGGTGATTCGTACTCTTCAGGAGTTCGGGTGGATTCTCAATCTGGAGAAGAGCTATCTGGTGCCCACGCAGTCCCTGTTTTTTTTCGGAGCACTGTTCAATACGGTGAATTGCACCATATCTCTTCCAGAAGAGAAAATTCCAGTGGTCCAGAGCAGGGTGGCTCTCGCCCTCGCTGCCTCCCAGCTCACTGCTCGTCAGTGTCTAAAGGTGGTAGGGACTCTAGTGGCTACCTCACCCATGGTGAAGTGGGCTCTGTGGAGGCTGAGACCCTTTCAGAAGGGGTTTCTCCACCAGTGGACGACAGAGAACCTGTCACAGATTATTTATCTAACACCATTCATGAAGGGGTGTCTTCCTTGGTGGCTACGCCGTGCAAATCTAGCCAACTGCCACTCAATTGCTCCAATTTCGTGGGTGACGATAACCTCCGACGCCAGCAGTACCGGCTGGGGAGCTCACTGCCGGTCAGAAGTGGCACAGGGCAGGTGGAATTTCGCCAGTCACGGAGTGGTGTCCAACATCCTAGAGCTACGAGCCGCCTTCAAAGCCCTCCAGGCTTTTCACCATCTGACTCAAGGGGCCTCAGTGTTACTCAGGATGGACAACACCACGGCAGTGGCATACGTCAAGAGGCAAGGTGGAACCCGCAGCATGTCTCTACTCCAGGAGACAGATCCAATTATGTCTTGGGCCCAGCAACACCTGGCCAACCTCTCAGCGGTCTTTGTCCCGGGGGTATTGAATACGCAAGCAGACTTCCTGTCCAGATTACAGTTGGACAACAACGAATGGTCCCTCCATCAGGAGGTGTTCAATTGGGTTCTGTCTCTAGGAGTCTCACCGGAGGTGGATCTTTTTGCGAGTCCACACAACAAAAAACTTCAGAAGTATTACACAAGGTTCAGGGATCCTCGAGCCTTCGGGGTGGATGCCCTCACGGACAGATGGAACTTCCAAGTTGCCTATGCCTTTCCACCGGTGCCAATAGTACTCCAATTCCTTCGGAGACTGAAGATGGAGGAAGTAGAGGTCATAGCGATAGTTCCCTTCTGGCCCAACAGGCCTTGGTTTCCTCTGCTGTCCCTTCTCAGCCTCAGGGATCCGATCCCTCTGCCTCTCAGGCCAGACCTTCTATCGCAGGGGCCTACTCTACATCCGTGCCCTGCGCGTCTACACCTCAAGGTCTGGTTCTTGAGAGGGAGAGGCTGGAGGCCCTCGGATGTCCAGAAGAGGTGATCCCCACTCTTATGAGCTTGAGGAGGGCTAGCAACAACAGAGTGTATGAGAGAATCTGGGCAAGGTTTCTGAGTCATCAAGCCCAGGGTTTGGGTCCAGCAGGGGCACCTACCATTCAGCAAGTATTGAGTTTCCTATAGTCTGGTTTAGATCTGTCCCTCTCGGTCTCTTCTCTCCGGGTGCAAGTTTCTGCCATCTCAGCTTTCACCGGAATTCAGTGGGCAAGACATCAACTGATCCAACCGTTTTTTAAGGGCGCAGTCAGGCTCAGGCCGCAGAGAAAACCTAGATTCCCGAAATGGGATATTCCGTTGGTCCTGGACTTCTTTTCTTCGAAAGAGGTTGCTTCCATGTCCATCAGGGAGCTTACGTTGAAGACGGTATTTCTGGTGGCTATCACCTCTGCCAAGAGGGTCTCAGAGATACACAATTTGGGCTGCAAAGAGCCTTTTCTGACCTTTTTTCAGGACAGGGTGTTCCTAATCCCTATGTTGGGGTCAAACCCTAAAGTTACATCTGTCTTCCATGAAAATTCTGAGATAGTTCTGCCCACCTTCAGAACAAATGATGAATCCTTAGTCCATCCTTTAGATGTGGGAGACACTCTGAGTCAATACTTAGAGGCCACATCCTCCTTTCGGCAATCGAATTTCCTGTTTGTTCTTCTCCATGGGAATAAGAAAGGTACTCGTGCATCTTCAAGAGCGGTGGCTGCATGGATTGTCCAGGCTATACAATGGGCATATAGAGCAAAAGGCTTGGCTCCTCCAGAGACGATTACGGCTCATTCTACCAGAAGCATTGCTACATCCTGGGCAGTTTCTAAACACGTCGCGCCTGATGTGATCTGTAAAGCAGCCGCTTGGTCATCTGTGAATACCTTCCTTACACATTACTGTGTTGAACCTGCTGCCTTATCTTCAGTTAACTTTGGCGTTCAAGTTTTGTCAGTTGACAGTGCCAATTAAAGTTTTCTTTGTTCAGCATCTTCCCACCCTGGAGTGTATAGCGAGTTATTTCCCGAACGTATGCTGCCATGGAGTCTGTCAGGAAAACGGAAAATTGATATCAAATACTTACCGTAATTTTCCTTTCCTGATGGACTCCATGGCAGCAGGAGTCCCCTCCCAATTCCTGAGTAGGCTAGTTACAGAACACTGATGCTGAAAGGGAGCAAAGATTTATGGGAGTGGGGTCCTATGAGGTAGGAGAGGAGGCGGAGCCTACCCAAACGTATGCTGCCATGGAGTCCATCAGGAAAGGAAAATTACGGTAAGTATTTGATATCAATTTTCCGTTTTTACATTGAATATACTGTATGAACACAGTAACCAGAAATTTCGGATCAATTAGTAATCAAATAGTTATAAAAAACACACGAATCTAGCAAACATTTTCTCAGCATAGTTCACCCCAATGGAGGGAGAATATAAACTTGATCTAAATAATCTATCATTCAGTGAAACTCAATAATATTGTTCCAAAATAACCCAAAAAAATAAATAAATTGAGAATAAAATAAAAATGATGAAATTAAATAATTATACCTTTTGATTAGCGCAACCAGGGTTCCTTGGAGTCCTAGGGCTCCTCCAAAGGTTGTTAGGAATTCCTTGAGCTGTGGCTGATTGCACTTCCATGTAGTAATGCCTAGGGCCAACACCACATAGCAGAGCCAGCATCATGACACTAATGATATTTAAGCTGTCTATCTGGTCCCCGCTGTACTTACTTCCATGGGTGATACAGTTTCCCCAACCACTCCGCATGGTGCAGCGGTCCTGAGGTTTGAAAAGCATGCTGTACTTACTTTTCTTTTACAAGAATGCCGGGACAGATCAGAGTGGTTCTGATTGGTCAGTGCATGCATCTGACCACGCTGACCAATCAGAACCTATCTAATCTGTCCTGGTGTCTTTAGGGAAAGAGAAGTGAGAACAGCATAGTTTTTAAACCCCAGGACCTCTGTGCTGAGCTGTGTAGATGGTGAAACTGTACCACCCACAGAGGTTGTGAGACCGGGGTGCAGAGTGCTAGTTCACTTTTTTTCTGAAATGGTGAATTAAGCCTTTAAATAATATAGAATCCATTTGGTTTCAAATATACCCATATTTATTTAGTTTGATTATTTTTGTTTTCAGTTTGTATTTTATAGGCTATTTTAGAACAATAATACAGTATTCATCTGTGCTGAATTATAGTTTTAGTTCAAGTTTATATGCTTCCTCCATTGGCTTGAATAATTCTGAGATGTTTCGTAGATTTAGTGGCGTTGCTAGACCCTGGCACCTATAGCACGTGTCCCAGGTCTTCTACTGAGTACCCTGGGTCTTTGTAATATAGAGATGATGCATTCTATGCATTTTACAGTTTTGAAACATTGTATATTTAGCTACTTTTTATTCATCTATTAATTATTTTGTCATTATAATGTGAAATTACAGCCTTCAGACCAATTCATTTTTGATTAGTTAAAAAGATTGTATTAGTCTTAGATTTAATCTAAAGTGGTCATCATGGGATCCTACCAGCTCCTGAGTGCCCCCGGTCTATGAGGACCTTAGAAAAACCCCTGCCTAGATTTGTGTGTTTTGAATAACTGTGATTGATACTAAGTTCCTGTGTGTACACATACAGTACATTGTAAAATTTTACTTTTCATTCAGTGTTTCTAACTTAAGGAAGGGCAGGTCTTGCCCAAAAGCTTGTGCTTACATGAAACGCTGTTATTGATTTTGTGGAATAAATTTACAGAGTGCTGCAACCATGGTCTCTCTCTCTCCCTCCCTCTCTCCGATCCAGCATAGTCCCAGCATCAGGTCTTCTCTGGTCGCATCCCTGGTATGCCCCCCCCCCCTCGAATATATCAAGACATTATTTTCACTAAAATCATTATTAGTGGACACAAACATAACAGGGAACCAGAGGCGTACCTAGGGTCTCAAGCGCCCTTGGCCAGGAACTGTATCGGCATGCCCCCCCCCCAGGGAGAGAGTTTGACAGAGAGACGGGGGGGGGGTTATAGAGAGAGGGTGGGTGACAGAGAGAGAGAGCGGGCGGGTGACAAAGAGAGAGAGAGAGGGCGGGTGACAGAGAGAGAGAGAGGAGGTGACAGGGAGTGAGGGGGGGGGGGTGACAGGGAGAGAGAGGGGGTGACAGGGAGAGAGAGGGGTGAGAGAGGGGGGTGAGAGGGGGTGACAGGGAGGGAGAGGGGGGTGACATGGAGTGAGGGGGGCTGAAAGGGAGTGAGCAGGGGTGACATGGAGTGAGGGGGGATGACAGGGAGTGAGGAGGGGTGACATGGAGTGAGGACTGGTGACATGGAGTGAGGGGGGATGACAGGGAGTGAGGAGGGCAGTGAGCACAGGATCCACTAGAGGAGGTCGGGCCCTCAGGACACCCTCATGAAGTCTTTTTCTGATTGCTTGGTCAGAGACTTTCACAACCGTGGCCTGCTGGAGGTCAATTTGTAGGGCTCTGGCAATGCTCATCCTGTTCCTCCTTGCACAAAGGAGCAGATACCGGCACTGCTGATGGGTTAAGGACCTTCTATGGCCCTGTCCAGCTCTCCTAGAGTAACTACCTGTCTCCTGGAATCTCCTCCATGCTCTTGAGCCTGTGCTGGCAGACACAGCAAACCTTCTGTAAATAAATAAATCCGCGCTAAGGATGTCAAAAGATTAGTAAAGTATGTGCACAAATAAGCTGCAGCCTCCCTTAAACTATAGCCAAAGGCTATAAAGATAGATAAATAAAATGGAAGGTGATGGCGCTGCTTATTTTATAAAGTGCAAATAAATATAAGATGTTTAAATGTACAATGTTAAAACATAAATATGATTGAGGAATAAGTAAATAGATAAAAGATGCGGAGGTAAAAAAAACAATAACCAAGTAAAAAGATCAAACGTATGGTGTTATAAGGGATATAAAATAATCTAAAAATCTTTTAAAGGTATATAAGAGAACCAACCACCAGAGGGCGTAATAAATTGCAAGATATGACAATAAATATGCTTGTGTATATGCCAAAAAATAAAAATAAACAATATAAATATATGACAATACTAAATGAATTGATAAAACTTATATAAGGTGTTGGTTCCGCAAGTGATAATATATATAATAGTGGATAAATTAAATAATAAATAAATAGTGACAAAGTGATAAATGTGCGGGAAACTTTTATGCACGGGATGGGTGTGCAAAAAAACGGTTGGAATACAGTGCAACAAAAGGTGATAACAAAACAATAAATATATCAAGGTGAATCAAAAATAAAAAATAAATGTGCCAAAAAAATTTTTTTTTTATATAAATTTGCAGGTGGATACAAAGGTGCGGGAAATCTATTTGTGCAATGTGCAAAAAAATTTTTTTGCACGTTGCACAAATAGATTTCCCGCACCTTTGTATCCACCTGCAAATTTATATAAAAAAAAATTTTTTGGGCACATTTATTTTTTATTTTTGATTCACCTTGATATATTTATTGTTTTGTTATCACCTTTTGTTGCACTGTATTCCAACCGTTTTTTTGCACACCCATCCCGTGCATAAAAGTTTCCCGCACATTTATCACTTTTTCACTATTTATTTATTATTTAATTTATCCACTATTATATATATTATCACTTGCGGAACCAACACCTTATATAAGTTTTATCAATTCATTTAGTATTGTCATATATTTATATTGTTTATTTTTATTTTTTGGCATATACACAAGCATATTTATTGTCATATCTTGCAATTTATTACGCCCTCTGGTGGTTGGTTCTCTTATATACCTTTAAAAGATTTTTAGATTATTTTATATCCCTTATAACACCATACGTTTGATCTTTTTACTTGGTTATTGGTTTTTTTACCTCCGCATCTTTTATCTATTTACTTATTCCTCAATCATATTTATGTTTTAACATTGTATATTTAAACATCTTATATTTATTTGCACTTTATAAAATAAGCAGCGCCATCACCTTCCATACAGCAAACCTTCTGGCAATGGCATGTATTGATGTGCCATTCTGGAAGAGTTGGACTGCCTGTGCAACCTCTATAGAGTCCAGGTATCGCCTCATGCTACCAGTAGTGACACTGACCCTAACCAAATGCAAAACTAGTGAAAAACAGTCAGAAAAGATGAGTAGGGAAAAAAATGTTGGTGGCCTCCACCTGTAAAACATTCCTGTTTTGAAGATTGTCTCATTGTTGCCCATCTAGTGCACCTGTTGTTAATTTAACACCAAAGCAGATGAAACTGAATAACAACCTCCTCTGCTACTTAACGGTTCAGATCAATATCCAGGAGTTTAATTGACTTGATGCTGTACTCTGCATACAAAGTGTTCCTTTATTTTTTTAAAGCAGTGTATATATATATATATATATATATATATATATATATATATATATATTTTTTTTTTTTATATATATATATTTTCTTTTTTTATACCAGTGTATAGTGTCACTTTACAACAACTGTTACATCTGTTAGAATGAAGGATTTAAGTATGCATAAAAATGATAGTGAAAAGTGAAGAATGGTAATAATAGAAAACAGAAAGCTGGAGACACCTCCTGGTGACATGTGGAATGACAGTATCTACAAGTAGATTGATTAGAAGAGGGCTATTACCTATTTGCCTACGCAGATGATCTGTTAGTTTATCTCTTAAATCCCCTAGTTGCTCTACCAGTACTGATGTCCAAAGTATGGAAATTTGATCAACTTTAAAATTTCAAAATCAGTTTTACAAAGTCAGAGCTCCTGCCTATCCATGTCCCAGCTGCAATGGCAACATCCCTACAGCAATCCTTCCCCTTTGTGTGGCGTACGGGATCTTTGCCTTACTTAGGGACCCACATCTCCCCAGATCTGACTATCTTATACAACCTTAACTATGGTACCTTACTGACGGGGATAATGCGGGACCTTCAGACATGGAGAGGTTTACCGCTTACATGGTTTGGATGGATAAGTGTTCTTAAGATGACAGTCCTGCCCAGAATAATTTGTATCTTATATACTATACCAATTGCCCTCCCACAGGCCTTTTTCAAAAAACTATGTAGAGCCTTTCTGACATATGTATGGCAGAACAAACACCTCAGACTGGCCTATGATCAGGGATATCTTACCAAATGGGCACGCTGGGCAGTTGCCCTGGGGCCCCACCTGCCCAGCGACCCAGCCCCTGAACTTAGCAGGTGGCAAGCGCCTGTCGGCCCTGTGCTGCTGTCAGGCCACTTGGGCCGAGGAGGAGGAGCCCACAACTGCAGGAATGCCTGTCTGCCTCCACGGGAACAGGCACAAACAGGACAATCGAGTCTGACTTTCGTCCGTGTGTGTGTTCACCGGACCCAGCCGCCGAACTTGGAAGCTGTCAGTAGCCTGGCACTGCTGTACCAATAAATATCGCCTGATCGATAATTTGCATTTTTATTCTCGTGGGTGATTGTGTAGGCAGGGCCCCAGTACACTGTATTGCACAGGGCCCTTTAATGCTCTTAAGATGGCACTGCCTATGATCTCCTACGTAGACCAGAATCGGACAGTGGAGTTGGTCTTCCGGATGGGGCCCTTTACTGTAAGGCCATGTCTCTCATACGTATCCTGAACTGGTGCCATGATTCTGTTAGCAAAGTATGGGTTCCACTAGAAAAAACAATGGGGGGCAGAAACCTATCTGGGGCCCCCTGGATTCTGGCTAGCTCCAGAGGACTATCTGACTGGACTTGCCCTCTGACTCGGTCCTCCGTAGCGATCTGGGATCGACTGAATGTGACAGGTCTCTACGCTCCCCAGACAACTCCTCTGGCACACCTGGGAGGGTATCCCTGGTTTCCAACAGGGGAAGAACAAGGTTTCTTCATCTCCTGGGACTCTGATGGGAAAGTTGCGCTAAATTTGCCCAACAGGGTACCGTAATGCTTCTTACCACCTTACAATCTTCCCTAGGTATTATTCCCTTTGCAACCTGGAGACACTTTCAAATAGCAGACTTTCTCCACAGACTGCAACCCTCTCTACGGTCTTTTGATACCCTTACTTATTTAGAATCCTTATGAATTAACCTCCCAGAAACTAAACATCTACTATCCCAAATGTACAGGTTAATGTTGAGCTCACAGTCTTCAACGGTCCCATATTATATTAGGGAATGGGAAAAAGAAGTTTACCCCCTCCTAGGTCCAGAGGATATTTAAATTTACGCATTCTGCTTCTGTCAGTTCATGTATCCAAGAGTCCTCATATAAATGTATTACTATACAGAATACCATCCCGTCTAGTGCAAATGTTTCCGACAGCAGATGCCAGATGCTGGGGAGGATGTGGACATCGGGGCACTTTTCTCCATTTGTGGTGGTCGTGTCCCAATATTAGAGCCTGTTGTGAGGCTGTCACCCTGTGGATCAAAAAGATGACCCATAGGGAGCTCCCCGCTTCATTTTCTTTTCCACGGGATGCCGTCCTCTTTAAAATTATATAAAATGAGTGTTACTCCCCACTTGCTCAATGCAGCCAAATCCCTGATTCCCAGGGTTTGGAAACAGGCTGCCTGTTCCTCCATTGCAGACTGGAAGAGGGAGGTGGACGCTACCATAGAGGCAGAGCATTGGACATATACTGCTAAAGACCAATACAATAGCTTTAAAGACATCTGGTCTGGCTGGATGTATTATTCCTCAGAGATCACAGCAGACTAACTATACCCTATATCTTGATTGATAATATGAAAGCCTTTTGCACCATACTCACGCCTCACTTTTGCCAGGCTCTGGCTAACTTCAGTCAGTGCTAGATTGAACCATGTCCCCCGAAACTAGTCCCCCCCTTTTTCTTACCCCCCCCTTTATTTTTTTCATTGGTTTCTAGCTCTTGACTGGCTCTCGTTACCTTTCTATTAACTCCAAGGATATGTAGATAGAGCAACAGAAACATGATTGAATCTAAAATATTCTGGGTCTGCCTAGATATGCTGGCACTCCGGTGCTATTGGCCTCACAGGGGTCTGATGTCCCCCTGTTCTCTCACACCCGTGTTGACAATGACGTGGGAATGGGTGGAAGACCTCTGTGACTTCCTGTTCAAACAGGAGTATCGTGTGCAAGAGGCCTTATTATGTTCTACACTAGACCTGATTTTGTTAGCTCAGCTCCTTTTATGTGAGCCTGTCAATTTACTTGGCGTGTTTAACTATTTATTTTTTCATTCTGTAGTCTCATTACTCTTTGTATAAGTCTGAATAAAAATTTTGATTATACAAAAAAAAAAAAAAAAGAACAGGGCTATTACAGTTTAAAGAGCCAATTATGTTGCTACCCTGGTTGTGAAATGGAGGTAGAATGCTGCTTAGCATTATTTGTGTCTGAACCAGTAATATTATAATTTTATAAAAATAGTAAGTCATTTTATAAAAACTGCAATCCTTCTGTTAGACAGCTTTTATAGTATTATTGTATCTCTGATAAACATATATGCAAGAATTTGAATGTCTGCTCTTGTGTATTGGCCACTCCTTTTTGATGTCAACCATCCAGAAACTCTTGGGATGTCTGTACAAAGAGCAGGACAGCTGAGACTGGCCATAAAATGTGTGAAAGAAAAAAAAATTAATTATGCATGGCTCACACAAAGAACTGAATTTTTCTGCTTTTGAATGCAAGACAACCACAGTGGGCCAATCAATTGAATTTGGTGGAAAAACAAGAAATTATTATACAGGTGTTATATACCAACAGTTTGCGCAGCACTTTAATTGTTTGAGTGGTATTGTTACACACTTTTTTATTTTATTTTCTATGCTTTATAAATACAGAAAGAAATAAAAAAATCACCTTGTATTTTCTATTGATTTGAATGCAGCCCCTTGCTTTCAATGAGCCTGTACACACAGGCACATAAATGTCAGTAAACTAGCACCAGTAAATAAGAAAGGGGTTTGTCAGCCAGAGGTCTGGGGAGCAAGGCACCACATCCCAAAAATGACAGAATATATGGAAGAACACATTTGGGGACTTTTAAGGTAACAGACATAAACAATATGCTACATCATAAATTAAAACCCATATCGATTTTTTTTTTAACATTTTTTAAAAAACTTTGTTTTAAAAAGAAAAACTTTACATGCGATCCAGGTGTATAGTATAGTGATTTTTGCTCAACATGTTTCGCCAAAGGATGGCTTCTATAGGATACTTTTTAATTACTGTAAGCAGAAAACACACATTTAGAGACAATATAACATGGGGCCATTAAGCCCTATTGTTTTCATTTATACATAATTAATTCATGTATATCATAAATTACAATGGGCCATCACGAGAGACTGTTCTTACCCCGGAGATGCCACCAGGTATGTATATATCAGTGTAGCACCCTACAAGGTAGGTGCTAGGCAAAAGTATAGTGGGCCTTGGCTACCTAACAGAAGGGCCATAATTTTCAGCTGGGCTGTCATGTCTCCCAGGTTTGGCTGCTGAGAGGGGAGTCTCCCCACTGGCTCCATGAGAGGATTCTCATTGGGCAGTGGAGGAAACCCAATCAGTGGCTCATTCAGGCCTGTATCTACCCCAGAGGGCAGATTTTGCCGCAGAGGATTCTGGGAGTGGGTATAAGTTTGAGGGAAACGCATGACACAGGGTCTTTGGTGGGAAGCAGAGTCCCAGGAGAGAGAGTACAGCTGTCTCTCCTCCTGTCAGAAGGATCAGGTGTCTCGGGTGGCTGCCTGAGAGTACAGAGAGAGCTGAGCTGAGCTGCAGAGAGGATCCGGTGTCCCGAGGACCAGCAGAGATAGAGGGGTTAAGTTCCAGGAAAGCATTCCAAGGTTGTGAGTACTGTGAATTGCCCCTGAGGGTCTACCTAGTGTAGAGGGGACCACTCAGGTGAAGGTCCCAGGGATCCAGGAGCCAGCTAGCATAAAGGGGTACCTAGTCAGAGGACCCTGAAGTGTTAGAGGGGGTGCCTAGTCAGAGGACCCTGAAGTGTTAGAGGGGGTACCTAGTCAGAGGACCATGAAGTGTAAAGGGGGCACCAGCAGTTGGGCCCTGAATAGTTAAGTGTACAGCGTGCAGTGTACAGTGTTAGGAGTTGCAGCAGCACAAGCAGTTACAAGGAGCTACCTCAGTCAGTGAAGGGCTGGAGGGAACTATTCGCAGGACTTTTGAGCTAGACAGAGTGCCAAGAGTCCAGTGTTACTACAGTCCTGGATCTTCTGAGTTAACCAAGGAGTTAAAGTCGAAGTTTCAGCACAATTCAGCAAAAGAGTATTTTCAAGTGCCAGGAAGCGTTGGTCGGCATTCAGCTGGCGTCAGCACAGCGCTAACAGGCATTTTTCCAACAAAGTGTCCCAGTTATACCTAGTTGAGCCAGAGGAGTATCTCACTCATTCCCTTCTCCCATCCCCATTACAAAATAAACAAAACAAACCAAAGATGCCGGAATGGTCATTGTCTCAGCTCGCTCTCACACTTGGGTTTTCAACTTAAATGTGTTGGAAGCGTTACCGGTAACAATGGAGGACCTACATCAGGCCCAATGCCTGGAAATCCTGCTACATCAGTGAAGGAGCCACAGGACTATCACCATGGGGATATTAGTGTGTCAAAGGAGGACCACGTCCCCGCAATGGACGTCTACGGAAAATATCATATACAGTATATTGTTGGATACAGATCATCAAAGATCCAGTCCTACCCATGATAAGTCCCCAATTAAAGACATACATATGTTAAATGTTCACCTGTCAAGTAACAGCAAGGAATCAAGAAAACAATATCTTTTGAAAAATAAATTATACAGCTTGACTTAAAGCTTGAGCTAGATAATATGGAAAAACATATTTGGGGACTTTTAAGGTGCCAGAAATACAATATATTTCAAAACATTAACCAAGTCAATTAATATATGAATTGCTTTCTGTCAAGGTCTTACCTTGCCTTCCTGTTGGCAGCCATCTTGGACTTGTGCAGACTGCTGTCTCTTATAAACTCTGTTTGCATCATCACTAGTTTGCTGCCTGGGCGTCGCTCAGTGATGATGTTGCACACCTGACTATATATATCACCTGATGGGTTTCAGACCTTGCCCTTGCATTTGTGTTCCAAGGTGCATCACTGCTAGCAGTCTACTGTTCTCTGTGTTCCTCGTGCAATACCTGGCTTGGCTGACGATCTTCCTGGCTCTTGATTCCGCATCGGCAGACGACCCCGCATAGGAAGACGACCCGGCTTCGGCAGACTATTCGCTTATGGACTCGACCCTGGCTTGGATGACTACCCGCTTCCGAACTTGACCCTGGCTGTTCCTGATTTTGCTCCTCTCCCTTGCTGTGCGTTTATTATTGTTGCATTAATAAACTGCTTTATTTTACTTCTTCATTTGCATCTTCGCATGGTCTGGTTTCCTGGCACCCCGACACCCTGTTAATGTTTTGAAATACACTGCATATAATACAAGATCTTGTTTTGATGATGGGAGAGTCGGACCACTGCACAGAGCCTTCTTCAGCACATCCCAAAGATGTGGGGTTAAGTTCTGGACTGTGGTGGCCAATCCATGTGTGAAAATGGTGTCTCATACTCCCTGAACCACTCTTTCACAATTTGTGCCCGATGAATCCTGGCATTGTTATCTTGGAATATGCCTGTGCCATCAGGGAAGAAAAAAATCCATTGATGGAATAACCTGGTCATTCAGTATATTGAGGTAGTCAGTTGACCTAATTCTTTGGGCACATGCAGTAACTATTATATTGTACAGTTATTATATTGTAACTATACAATATAATAGTTACTGCATGCTTAGTTTAGTTAGTTGCTTAGTTAATTCCAGGTGGCAACTTTTTTTTTTGGCCAGGCATTGTATATTGTATTTATGACAAGCCCTTTTTGTGGCAGATACATATATATATTTTCCGTAGACGTCCATTGCGGGGACATGGCACTCCTATGACACACTAATATCCCCAGTGGCTCCTACGCTGATATATACGTACCTGGTGCCATCTTCAGGGTAAGAACAGTCTCTCATGATGGCTCATTGTAATTTATCATATACATGAATTTATATATGATTGTAAACAATAAGGTTTTATGGCCCCATGTTATTATTGTCTCTAAATGTGAGTTTTCTGCTTACAGTGAATACATTGTACAGTAATTAAAAAGCCATCATTGAAGAAGCCATCCTTTGGAGAAACATGTTGAGCAAAAATGTATGTACTATACACCTGGATTGAATGTGATCTTTATGTAAAATTTTTCTTTTTAAACAAAGTTTTTAAAAAATGTTCAAAATAAAATTAGATGCGGATTTTAAATTATGATGTAGCATATTTTTTATTGTTTGTGTCTGGCACTTAAAAGTCCCAAATGAGTTCTTCCATATATTCTAGCACCAATAAAGTAAAAAAAAAATCTGCATTACTGGTTAGTTATTAAGCCTATAAATCGCACTCCTTTCAATTCTGCAAGCTAGAAGATGCATTCTGGAATTTTTACACACATATAAATGGATATGCATGTAAATAAATGTGTGTGTTATCTACTCAGACTATAAGGACCATAACAGTGCATGATGGATTTATTTTGCAGTGAAATAAAAGCACAAATAAAATAAATAGATTTTGTCTATTATGATGAGTTTTGTAATAAACAAAATAAAATATTTGTGTGGTAACAGTAAAAAGGCAATAAAATAAACCCCCAAAAAAGTTAGATAAGGCAATAAGTGGGCAGAGGTTTATTGGGAGTTTATTAGGAATAATTAGGGGCTATTTGGGTATAACAGGAAATCATTTTTGTCTACAGGTTTGCTCAGCCTCAGATAAGATCATATCTCATAATCTTTTTATTTTTCCAGATAACTACAAAACAAAAAGAATACAAGAAAAAGTACACAGAAAGCGGCACATTTGTCCACACACAGTGCTGTAGTTTTCATACAAATCCATAAGAATGAACAAAACACTGCGATAAGACATCTGAGGATTTTAAATTGAGGAAAATATTAAATGTCAAGAGATGCCATCTTCTAATAACCATTATTCTTGTGAGTGATAATAACAAATATATCTCATAATGTACTTGTGGTCTGCATTACCAAGGCTGCAGTACTGCATTTGTACTTGTTTTACCAAGATAAACGGAATAGGAAAAAAAAACATGCTGCTTGTAAAGAAAAAAAAACTATTATAGATTTTGAACAGTTCTCAAGACATTTATATACTATAGAAGGTCTACAAGTGGTATAAAATCCCTCCATTACTAGGTCATTTTTTAGCTTTCAGTGTTGTGATAGTTTGACTGACAATTACTTGTCATGTAACACTGTCTAGACCTCCTGTGTAAATCTAAAGTGGTAATTTGTAAAGGCTTTTAAAGCGTGGCCTATGGTTAATAAAAATGTATGTATCTATTGCACGGGCATGCGCAATTTTAGAGATAAAAAGACAAGGCACCTCTAAGTGCAGTAGGCTCTGAGTATTTATTAGGTTAAAAGTATAAAAGCACTCACATTTGGTAAATGTGACATGGGCATAGCAAAGATCTGTCAGACGAAGGAGCTGAGCTCCGAAACATGTAACCGCCCACCACCCGCTCTATTGGACACCAGCCTCTGCGTCCACACCCTGCCTTCAGGAAATCTCATGCCGACCAGGCTGAGATACAGACGAAAGGACGCATCTACAGGAAGCGGATCACCGGATGTCCTCATTGCAACCACTCAGCACAGTGGATAGGAAGACTCCAGACAGATCTTTTCTATGCCCATGTCACATTTACCAAATGTGAGTGCTTTTATACTTTTAACCTACGGTAATAAATACTCAGAGCCTACTGCACTTAGAGGCGCCTTGTCTTTTTATCTTTATCACTTTCAGAGCAGCTTCTCCTCTCCAGTGCAGCCGAAGTGCAGTGTCTCACCTAAAGCCTGCTGTATTCCACGGAAGTGCCCATACAACAAACCCTTGTTCTATGCGCAATTTTAGAACATGTCATGTTTCGGATCTGTTTACTTGGCATGAGATCATCTTTTCTATTATACCAAGCGACTGGGCAATATATTGTGTTTTTTGTGCATTTAAATTTAAAAAAAAGTGTATTTTTTTAAAATTGTGTTTGAAAACTGCTGCGCAAATACTGTGTAACATAAAAAAATTGCAACACCCACCAATTGTTGTCTAGGGCCTCTGTATTAAAAAATTATATAATGTTTGGAGTTCAAATTGATTTTCTAGCCAAAAAAAAAAAAAAAAGGTAAAAAATTATATATTTTTTTTACACATAGTTTTTATTTACATTATATATTGCTTACACACTCCATGTGTATATGTGGAACTACACCCCAAAATACATTCTGCTCCCTCTGGAAATGGGGATACCACATGTGAGAAACTTTTTGGCAGTCTATCCATGTACAGGACCCCAAAATCCAATCAGCACCTTTCAGGCTTTTAAAGGGAGTTATTTCCTCATTACACTTCCTGGCTACCTATTATAGTTTCAGAGGCCCTGAAATGCCAAGATAGTACAAAACACCCCTCAAATGACCCCTTTTTGGAAAGCGGACACCCCAAGGTATTTGCTAAGAGGCATGGTGAGTAAGGGTCATTTGGGGGGTCGTTGTGCTATCTTGGCATTTCAGGGCCTCCGAAACAGTGATAGATAATGAGGAAGTGAAATGAACAATGTATGCCCTTTGAAATCTTGAAAGCGGTGATTGGTTTTTGGCACCCGTATGCGGCTAGACTGACAAAAAGTCTCACACAAGGGGAATCCCCATACTCAAGAGAAATAGCAGAATTTACTTTTGAGTGTAATTCCACATTTACCCATGGAATATATGAGCAATATATAATTTTGTAAAAAAAAAAAAAAAGAAAATTCCTTATGGTGTTTACTTTCCAAAAAGGGGTCATTTTGGAGAGGTTGTGTACTGCTTTAGCATTTTACCACCTCAAGAAATGTGATCTGTGAGGCAGTCAGAAAGTAAAAGCTGTGTAATCTCCAGTATATATACCATAGTTTATAGACACTATAACTTTTACACAAACCAGTTAATATACGCTTATTGGGATTTTTTTTAACCAAAAACATTAGATTAGACAACAGAATACATTTTGGCCTGAATTTATGACAACGTTTGAGTTTGTTGGATATTTTTTAAAACAGAAAGTAGAAAATATTGAGGTTTTTTTCAAAATTTTTGGTCTTTTTTAGTTTATATATCGCAAAAAAGAAAAAAACCCAGTGGAGATCAAATACCACCAAATGAAAGTGCTATTTTGTAAAAAAAATGAAATGCATTTTGTTTGGGTACAGCATTGCACGACCGTGCAATTGCCAGTTAAAGTAGCACAGTGTAGAATAGCAAAAAATGGCCTGGTCAGGAAGGGGTTAAAACTTTCCAGAGGTTAAGTGGTTAATTGATTTCTTATTAGATTTAATAATACATCTATTATAGTACAGTATATGGTATGCTCATCCAGGTATGAAGCTCTTCTCTTTAATTCAGTCTTTACAATGGCATTTTTTCGGCATTTAGAATCTCAGAGATTCTGCCGCCACCCAAGGCAAAAAGTTAGCTATTTTATTTTCCAATATTATTTTGCGTGAGGACAGTTTGCAAATTTTTCTGCAATTCAGTAAAACTGATTCTTTGGGTATTGGATCCTCTCTAAGAAAGTGTCAGGATGGTGATATATGTCCAGTCAAGGGGTAAATTATTATTTTAGCATAAGGCCTGTTTTGTCAGAATTTTTATTTATTCATAGTGTTGTTCGCCATTTACAGGTTATCAATTGTCTCTCATTTTGAAAAGATGCTTTTCCTATTTGAATCTAAGCCATTTGAGGATTACAACTCATTTATTTTGAATCAGAGCAGCTACGGAAGTGGCTTGGATTGGCTTAGAAGCAAATAACATTAAGCAAATAGTAAGATGGAATTCAAACTCTTATAAACTGTATATTCGTCCTTATTAATGCTTTATTTTGTAACAGGTAACCGGCTTATGGTTTGGATTGTGGGCCACTCATATTTTTTGGGCCCAGAAAAGAGCGGTGGCTAGAATTTACTTGGAGAATTTGGGCCTGGATCCATCTCTTTTCTGCATTCATGGGTATGGACGTAGGGGTATGGTATGGAGTGATATAGTTTTTGAATTAGGCAGACTTTAGGCTATTTTTTCAGCACCAGATGTGCTTATAGTTAACTTAGGTGGGAAAGATATTGGGAAAATTTAAGACATTTGATTTAATTTCCAGGAGACGTTTCGGTTTCTTAAATTAGCTTCTCCTCATACAGTTCTGGTCTTCTCGGAGATAGTGCCAAGGTTAAGATGGTTACAATCAATTACATTTAAGCCGCTTGAGAAAACCCATAAGAGAGTTAATAGAGCAGTGGAAAAAGTTTTAGTTCCAGATTTGGGTATCTCTTTTCGTCATTACCAGCTTTAAGGAGGTATTCAAGGTATTTAACGTTAGGATGGTGTTCATCTATCGGATATAGGATTGAATATTTTCAATCTTGATTGACAAATAAATGTGGAGTCAGCTCGAGTCTTAGTGGTTGGGCTGAGAGTTGGTTAATTCTGAGTATTTTGATTGATTAAGTTATTGAAGGTGAATAAAGTTTTTGTTATTATTTTAATATTTTGTTTAAGCCAATAAACTGGGCTGTGGCCTAAATTTGATCCAATTCTGGTGTTGGTGTTTTTATTTAATATGCATGTCTGCTTGTCTGTCTGGCGCCTGCGATCCCATGAAACAAATCTGCACCAAAACATATGTAAAGAAAGAAGTTTTTGTAAGCAATGTTTCAGACACTTTGCCAAGCCAATGCAACATACAGGGGGAGATTTACTAACACTGGAGCACACAGAATCGAATGCAGTTTTGCATGGTAGCCAATCAGCTTCCACACTGGTTTACACTTATGCGAATTCTATGTGGGTCAGATGGGTTCCAAAATGCATAGATTCGCACGTCATGTAAAAAAAGCATAATTTCCAATGAAGGCTGTTCACATATATGTGGTGCAAATTTGATCCGGTTCAAAAAAGGATCCTGTGTGAGTTTAGTGCGGTGCGGTGGGATTTTCAGCCCCATAGACTTCTATGTGACTGGATTGAAATCGCAATCCAGTGTTCACATTACTGCAAATTTTATTTTTTTTTGCCTAGATGTTATAGAAAATAAAATCGCAGATGTGACCACTCCCCTCAGAAGAAAGAAAAATCACAATGCGAATTTGCACCGAAAATTCTCACCCAATTCGCACCGCATTAATGTGAACTGGGGCTCTAGGTTGTATTGTCAAAGCTTGATTGAGCATGCTGAAGCTTAATATTAAAATAAATGGGATAAAGAGCATAATAATATAAATCCAATAATTCCATCAATATACACAAATCACCTATAACACGATGACCACTGACGGGTAAAGTGAAATACATTATCTTGTGGCAATGGCACCTAAAAGTGGATGGGATATATTAGGTAGCAAGAGAACAAAAGTAGCAAAAAACAGGCAAGCGAGTTGAGTGACTTTGACAAGGTCCTAATTGTAATGGTTAGATGAAATGGTCTAGGCAATTGCAAAACTGCAGCTCTTGTGGGATATCCCCGGTCTGCAGTGCTCAGGACTGCCAAAAGTGGTCCAAAGAAAGAAAACCGGTGAACTGGAAACAGGGTCATGAGCAGCCAATGTTCAGTGCACATGGGTCGTGAAGGCTGGCCTATGTAATCCAATCCAATAGAAGAGCTTCTGTAGCTCAAATTGCTGAAAAAGTTAATGTTGCTTTGATAGAAAGGTGTCGGAACACACAGAGCATTTCAGTTTGTTGTGCATGGGGCTGTGTAACCGCAGAACGGTCAGGGTGCCCATTCTGACCCGTGTCCACAGCCAAAAGTGTCTACAATGGCTATGTGAGCATCAGAAGTGGACCACGGAGCAATGGAAGAAGGTGGCCTGGTGTGGTGAACTCAAGAATGGTTTAATGAACACAACGACCAGTTTGAGGCATTGACTTGGCCTCCAAATTACCCAGATCTCAATCCAATTGAACATCTGTGGAATGTGCTAGAAAATTAAGTCCAATCCATGGAGGCCCCACCTCGCAACTTACAGGACTTAAATGATTTGCTACTGATGGTTTGTTGCCAGATACCATAGTATACCTTCAGGGGTCTAGTGGAGTCCATGCCTCCATGGGTTATGGTAGGTAGTCAGTGATTGTATATATATAAAGTATATATATAAAAAAACACTATATATATATATATATATATATATATATATATATATATATAAAACCACTCACATGTGTTCATAATAAGAAATCCACAGATTGTTTTAATACACACTTGTTGGTAAATGTTGTTTTATATTAGTGTAGTAAATAGATCAGCTGAGTGGTGAAATTAATGTTTGTCCAGTTAGGTTTTTCTTTTGTTTTTCAAATCTAGGCTGTCAAAGTGTCAGTTGGAAACTGCAGGCTGCAGACAGAAATCTCTACCAACAAGTATGTAATATAATGGCCTACCATAACAATGAATGCAAGTTATATCAAATCAGATAAGACCTTATATTACATACTTGTTGGTAACTGTAAGCCTATATAAAGGAGAGCAGCCGATGTTTTCACCAGAACTGTATTATCAGTTGTTGTGTACAGACGTTCTGTGCAGTTGCTCTGTTTAATACTGATCTTTTGTGATCCATTTACAATGGAAAGCTTTTACAAAATTTTGATAATCGCCTTTTATCTTCTGGCTGCATCAGTGCAGCCATTAACTGCAAGGCCAAGTAAGTTATTATTTTATTTTTTTAGTTATTTCAATATTATTTTAATATTAGTGTACCAAATAGTTCAGGTAAATGTAAAATGAATGCTGTCCAGTCAGTTTTTGTGTTTCTTTTCAATCCTGGACTGTAAATGTGACCGTTGAAAACTGACCGCATGCTAAAAGCAGCAAGGGAATTCACCTCCAGCACACTTTTCCTAAAATAAAATGTATCTAATCCCAAAACCAAACATTTTATATATTGCAGTTTACCAATCCTTGGAGTTGGCGCATTTGTTTTTCTTTTTTTAATATGCGTTTCATATGAGTTTAAAAACATATTTGACCACATAAGCCCTTAAAAAGAACATGTCCACTGGCAGGATCAACAGGTGAAAAGGGAAGAAAGCCTAAAAACTGCAATGGGAAATAATATAAGGAGGTATTATACAGGTCCAAAACTAAAATTGGCAGCTGCCACACCTCATTTATTTGTTTAATTGCTGTTATATTCTATAATAATGCACTGCACCCCCTCCCCCTTCCTTGAACTGTATAATCATTTGTCACATACGACTAAAAATAGATCAGATGATAGGTGACATTAACTGCTGTCTGGTCAGTTTTTTTAAATTTTCAAATCTGGGCTGTCAAAGTGTCAGTTGGAAACTGCAGGCTGCAGACAGAAATCTCTACCAACAAGTATGTAATATAATGGCCTACCATAACAATGAATGCAAGTTATATCCAATCAGATAGGACCTTATATTACATACTTATTGGTAACTGTAAGCCTATATAAAGGAGTGCAGCCGATGTTTTCACCAGAACTGTATTGTCAGTTGTTGTGTACAGACGTTCTGTGCAGTTGCTCTGTTTAATACTGATCTTTTGTGATCCATTTACAATGGAAAGCTTTTACAAAATTTTGATAATCGCCTTTTATCTTCTGGCTGCATCAGTGCAGCCATTAACTGCAAGGCCAAGTAAGTTATTATTTTTTTTTTTTTTAGTTATTTCAATATTATTTTAATATTAGTGTACTAAATAGTTCAGGTAAATGTAAAATGAATGCTGTCCAGTCAGTTTTTGTGTTTCTTTTCAATCCTGGACTGTAAATGTGACAGTTGAAAACTGACCGCATGCTAAAAACAGCAAGGGAATTCACCTCCAGCACACTTTTCCTAAAATAAAATGTATCTAATCCCAAAACCAAACATTTTATATATTGCAGTTTACCAATCCTTAAAGTTGGCGAATTTGTTTTTCCTTTTTTAATATGCGTCTCATAAGGCTACATTCACACCTGAGCGTAGCGTTTTTCGCGCGTTTTTTACCGCGATTTTACCGCGATTTTTGCGGCGTTTTTTACCGCGATTTTACCGCGATTTTTACCGCGATTTTTGTGCAGGCGTTTTTAGATTGAATAGAGATCAATGGAAAACGCCTGTAATCTGCCCAAAAAGAAGCTCATGTACTTTTTTGAGCGTTGGGCGTTTTGTATACAGCGTCAAAACGCTCAGATGTGAACAGGGGCCATTGAAATGAATAGGATTTGTCTTGTTGGGCGTTTTGAGAGCTGATCCTAGAGCAGAAAAACGCCCCAAAAACGCCCCAAAACGCCTAGATGTGAACGGAGCCTAAGAGTTTAAAAACATATTTGACCGCATAAGCCCTTAAAAAGAACATGTCCACTGGCAGGATCAACAGGTGAAAAGGGAAGAAAAGCCTAAAATCTGCAATGGGAAAATAATATAAGGAGGTATTATACAGGTCCAAAACTAAAAATCACACCTCATTTTTATAATTACTGTTATATTCTATAATAATGCACTGCACCCCTCCCCCTTCCTTGATCTGTAAAATCATTTTTCACATACGACTAAAAATAGATCAGATGAGAGGTGACATTAACTGCTGTCTGGTCAGTTTTTTTTTTTTTTCAATTTTCAAATCTAGGCTGTCAAAGTGTCAGTTGGAAACTGCAGGCTGCAGGCAGGAGTCTCTACCAACAAGTATGTAATATAATGGCCTATCATAACAATCCATGCAATTTGTTTCCAAACAGATAGGCCCTTATATTACATACTTGTTGGTAATTGTAAGCCTATATAAAGGAGAGCAGCCGATGTTTTCACCAGAACTGTATTGTCAGTTGTTGTGTACAGACGTTCTGTGCAGTTGCTCTGTTTAATACTGATCTTTTGTGATCCATTTACAATGGAAAGCTTTTACAAAATTTTGATAATCGCCTTTTATCTTCTGGCTGCATCAGTGCAGCCATTAACTGCAAGGCCAAGTAAGTTATTTAGTTTTTTGTTTTTTTTTTCAATTATTTCAATATTATTATAATATTAGTGTATTAAATAGTTCAGATAAATGTAAAATAAATGCTGTCTGGTCAGTTTTTTGTGTTTCTTTTCAAACTTGGTTCTTCTGGTTGCATCAGTGCAGCCATCATTGGCAAGGCCAAGTAAGTTATTTTTAAGATTAGTACACTAATATTGGAATCAAATTGGAATAAATCCTTTACCCCAGATCTAATATGAAGTGATGTCCATATCATATATGATATTATAGATGCATACTCCCTGGGCTCTATTTGTTCAGTTGGAAAATTGTGTAAAATCTGGGTGATATCTGTATGAACCTCCTGGTTGAAACCATTGATAAATAGACCCCAGTTTTGTAATTGTGTATACATGCAGTATTTTTATTCTGCATTTTCAGCACATTGCATAAAAAAAAAAAAAAAAAATCTTACAATGTAAACAAGTGCCGCACTGCTCTCAGTTGTTACACAAATCATTTTAATAAATACTCAAAACTTTATTAGTAAATCAGCCCCTAAGAATCGCCTGTGAATCCCATAGGAATGTGCACCTTCTAAATGGGCTTAAATTGCACAGAATTGCACCAAAGTGGTGCATGGACTACTTTTGGAAATGCACTGCAACTGGAGTCATTTTATAAAGACATATGCATGATGAAAACATTTTTTCATTTCGGTATGATTCGTTAATTAAGGTATTTCGTTTCGTTAAATTCAGTTGATTTGTTCAATTCGCATTCGGAATTCGTTTTAGTTTTTTTCCGAATTTTCTTCGAATGTACTGAATTTTTATTTTCTAAACTTTCAAATCGATACATTTTAAATCGGTCAAATTGAAAACTTTAGATTTTTTTTTTTTTTCAATTCTAATGTGGCAAAGTGAACAAACGAAAGAAAATTCTTCATCAAATGATTACAATGACTCTTTAAATCATCTTTGGCTTAACAAAAACGGCATTATTTCTAAATGGTACTCTAATAACATACACAGTCTTTGATTTCAGAAATATGTTTACAGTTAGAATTCAACTGGAATTCAATGTAAAATTTGATTCTAATTTCAATTTGAATTTCCAAAATCCGGACGAATTTAATTTTGTTATTCGAAGCATTCTGTAAACTTTGTTTATACTGTAATTTGGGTATTCGGATATATCCGAATATTTATTCAGAACGAAACGAACCAGACAGGTCTAATTTTATATCTTACAATCCAGTGCAGGCAAACACCATCATTAACATTGCACTGACACCAGCAGCAGATCACAAGGGAAGTGCGTTTTGAACGCAGTGTGGGTACATGCACGTATCGCTGAATTCCTGCACCGCATTCTAGAATGAACCGGGTTTTATGCTTTGAAGAATGATGTGGATGGATAAATTCCAACTTACTGAAACTCATCTCAATTTTATCCTAATGATATATCAGTCATTTACATGTTTATAGAAACTGTTTCTTTAAAGTGGTAATGTGAAGGGTATAGAATAGATAGTAAGCCTCTGTGTTCCTCTGCCTTTGGTTCAATAAATAAATTGTCCCATTAAAAGAGGGGTCTCCGGGATCAAATATTCCATTACTTTATAAACACATTTATATATTATTTTCAGAGATATAAGCAGCTAAACTTCTATATAAATGTCATCTCTTTATATAAAATCTGACCCACCCTTCCTTTTTTGCTGATCCTTCCTGTTGGTCCCTTATTGTGATAGACGAAACCACTGACCAAGAAGCAGGTTCAGTTTGATTCGGCAAAATATATATTTGTTTTTATAATTTTTTTCTTTTTTTAGGGTTGTAATCAAAATAGACAATTATTTGCTGTACTAACGCTGTTTATTTTCTATTTTAGTTGTATTCCTGAGGCTGGAAGAATCTACATCAGCAGATGTAGTGGAGACACCAAGCAATGGTAAGTATTACAAATTCTGACTATCATACACATTACACTTAGGCCGGCCATAGACTGAGCGATCTTTTCTGCAGCCACAGGTTACAGGGAAGAAAATCGCTAGATTCTCCCATCAATACAGACAGTGTTGACAGGGGTATTCCTCCTGCAGAGCCATTGGGTGGGGGAAGCTGTCACTGCTGGGAGAACACAGTGATTATTGCTAATGGCTATAACAGCTTCTACCAATAATCTCATGAAAAATCTGCCAGGCTGGTTGCACCCAAGTTGATTGAATCAAACAGTTAGCAATGCAGCCGTGTGGCATGGGGACGTCTCTGGTGCATACAGGAAGTGGGCACTGAGATAAGTGTTTTTTAAATATTTTTTTTTTTCTAATGGCAATTTTTTTAGTACCTTTTTATTGAGGGGTGTAAACAGACCGTACAGAGTAGGTGATGATTAGACCACCTGACAGTTTTATTTTTTCCTGTTTGTGTCCTATTTTCAAGACTTTTCTTCACTTCCTGTCCTGAAACACAACTTGTGAACCGTCAGAGTTGCAGGGATGGCTCTCCTCCAATCATGGAGCTCTCTTTGCTGCATAAAGCACAGAGAACTTCATGGTGCAAAGCAGGTTACACTCCATAGTCTGCAATTCATGAATGGGCCATAAAATGCAGGCTGCCATGTGCATACTTCAGAGGAGTATAACAGATAGTGAAATCAAAATCTATTTTGGGATATAATTTGGGATAGAGCAGGATAAGAACCCCTGTCAGGTTTTTATTTCTGCCTGTGTCCCCATTATGTGGATTTCTTTGCTCCATTGGTCCTGATTGTTGTCACTGTTATTGAGAATGTTCCATAGGGGGAAATCTTCCAATAGGGGCACAGTCAGGAACAGGAACACTTCTGGTCCCGTGGCACCTCTTAGAATGGATTTTCTCTAACTTCCTGTTGTGTCTTTAGGATAGGGAGTAAAGGGAAATCTCTAAAATGGGACAAAAAAGTAACAAAAACACCCACAGGGGTTTCAAAAATGTTTAAAAAGTTGTTTTTTATAAAGTGCCCAGAAAGATTAATTTCTATAGGTCTCCAATTGTTTACTAATCACCAATACTTCTATTCTGAGTGAAAATCCTGCTTTATAGGGGGGGGGGGGGGAGTTCTAGTTTATCCGTGTAAAACATTTTTCTCTTTCATTGAGAATAATGTAGCTGCATCATTCATTCACAGTTTCCTGTGAATGACTTCAACTACAAGTACCATCAGTATTTGCAGCTGACAGCCTGTAGTTCTGAATGGACTGTGAGGTTGCTGATGAAAGGCCTTGTAATTCATTCACAATTCATTCTGCAGCTTGTAAACAGCCAACCTATATGAAGGTACGGGCTGGAAGCTGCGGGGCTTGTCTGCAGGAGTCTGGCATTGCACCCCTGATCCACTGATCACAAGTAAAATTCTTTCCAGGCTCTTTAGGGAAAAAAATAAATAAATGCAAAATTTCCTGCAAAAGTGTGTGCATTTATTATTTTTTCCCAAAAGGTGAACTCATCCTTTAAGCAAAAATAATTCTATAGGGCAAAACAGGCGCCACGCTGCAGTCTGCATTTTACAAATGGGCCATAAAATATTAAAATATGGGCTGCAACGTGCATACTTCAGTGTAGTATAGGTCAATATCCACTCCCCATTATAAATTAGTCCCTTTGTGTATATAAAGTCAAAACCTTCTTCTGGGATAGAGTAGAGAAAGATAGGCACCTCTGTCAGGTTATAATTTCTGCCTGTATTCCCATTATGGAGATTTATTTTCTCTCTTTGTCCTGATAACCATTGTCATTGTAGGTGAGAAAAATCGATCATTTTGCACTGCCACAGAACAGGTATAGAGGGGAGATCTTTCAAAATGAACACTTCTGTTCCTGTGGCACCCCTTAGAATGGATTTTCTCTAGCTTTCTGTTGTGCCTTTAGGATAGGGAGTAAAGGGAAATCTCTTAAATGGGACAGAGGGAAAAAACTCAGAGGGGCTTACAAAATGTTAAAAAGTTGGGTCTAGCTATGCTCTATAGTACCTTTTAAAAAATACCCAGAAAGATACTTTTCTCTAGGTCCCCAAATGTTTACTAATCACCAATATAGTTATTCTGAATGAAAATGCCCTGTAACGGGAAGAAACCGCTCTAGTTTTCCCATGTAAAACATCTTTTTCTTTCATTGTATAGAATCATCTCATTAACTGCTTCATTTACACTAAATGGATGATATTAATCGCAATTTCCTCTTTTTATCATGTACAGATTACATCAGCGTTTTGGATCTCATCCGGAACGCCAGGAAAGGAGCTGATTCTGGCGAGAATCAGCCAATAACTGAGAAGAATGTGGCAAAGAAGACCGATTATGCCACAATTCAGGATCTGATCCAGGAAAGCGCCAGAGCTGAGGATCTGATCCATAAAAGAGAGAAAAGAGCTGTTTCTGTAGAGGATCAGCCAGTGCCACCCATCGAGGACGTGGCAAAAGGTAAGTATAGTATTTCAAATGCAAGAAATACACATATTTAAAATTCTCTTTATAGGTGGGAAACCGTTCTCAATTTCCCTGTAAAGTGTTTTTTCTTGCTTTTTATGAAGATCTCTTATTTGCTGCTTCAATTACACAAAAAAAATGATTTTAATCGTAATTTACTTTGTTGTTAAATACAGATTACATCAGCATCGAGGATCTGATCCGGGATTACAGAAAAGCAGCTAAATCTGGTAAAGATCAGCCAGTGGCTGAGGAGGATCTAAACCAGGAAAGCGCCAGAGAAGCTTATTTTGCTGTGGACCAGGCTTTGCCATCCACTGAGGAGGACGTGGCAAAAGGTAAGTATAATATTTCAAATGCAAGAAATACACATATTTAAAATTCTCTTTATAGGTGGGAAACTGTTCCCAATTTCCCTGTAAAGTGTTTTTTCTTGCTTTGTATGAAGTTATCTTATTTTCTATTACACAAAAGAAATGATTTTAATCGTAATTTACTTTTTTGTTGAATACAGATTACATCAGCATCGAGGATCTGATCCGGGATTACAGAAAAGCAGCTAAATCTGGTAAAGATCAGCCAGTGGCTGAGGAGGATCTAAACCAGGAAAGCGCCAGAGAAGCTTATTTTGCTGTGGACCAGCCTTTGCCATCCACCGAGGAGGATGTGGCAAATGGTAAGTATAGTATTTTAAAAGCAAGAAATACACATTCTTAACCACTTTAAGACCGGAAGATTTGACCCCCTTCCTGACTAGGCCCTATTTTGCGATTCGGCACTGCGTTACTTTAATGGACAATTGCATGGTCGTGCGACGTTGTACCCAAATAAAGTTAACCTACTTTTTTTCCCCACAAATAGAGCTTTCTTTTGATGGTATTTGAACACCTGTGCGATTTTTAATTTTTGCGCTATAAACAATAAAATAGCGACAATTTTGAAAAAAAAAAACAATATTTTTCACATTCCCAAAAAAAAAATTAAAAATTTAACTTTTTTAACATTTTTAGGCCAATTAGTTTTCTGCTACATATTTTTGCTAAAAAAATTGCAATAAGCGTATTTTGATTGGTTTGCGCCAAAGTTATCGCGTTTACTAACTAAGGGAAAGATTTGTGTCATTTTTATTGTTTTTTTTTAGATTTTTTGTGAGACTGCGACATTGCGGCAGACAGATCGGACCCCTAACTGACATTTTTGACACTTTTGGGGGGACCAGTGACATTACTACCAGTAAACAGTGCTATAAATATGCACTGTTACTGTAATAATGACACTGGCAGGGAAGGGGTTAACCTTATGGGTGATCAAAGGGTTAAATGTATGCCTCATGCTTACTGACGTGTGTGTGTGTGTGTGTGTGTGTGTGTGTGTGTGTGTGGGGGGGGGGCTTTCTTTGACACAGATAGAGATCGTAGGTTCAGCTATGCTGAATCCTGTGATCTCTCCCTGTCTGTCACTGAGAAGATCCGCCTTTTTTTCTGACACTTGTTCTTTACAAGTTAAAAATTAGTTTTTTTTTTTGCTAGTAAATTACTTAGAACCCCCAAACATTATATATTTTTTTTTATCAGAGACCCTAGAGAATAAAATGGAGATGGTGTCAATATTTTTTATCACACCATATTTGCACAGCGGTCTTACAAACGCAAATTTTGGAAAAAAAAATCACTTTTTTGAATTAAAAAATAAGAAAACAGTAAAGTTAGCCCATTTTTTTTCTATAGTGTGAAAGATAATGTTATGCCAAGTGAATAGATACCCAACATGTCATGCTTCAAAATCGCACATACTCATGGAATGACGACAAACATTAATACTTAAAAGTCCCTATAGGCAACAATTTAAAAACTTCTACAAGTTACCAGTTTAGAGTTACAAAGGAAGTCTAGGGCTCAAATTATTGCTCTTGCTCTAACGATCGCGACAATACCTCACAGATGCGGTTTGCACTCCGTTTACATAAGTGGGTGCAACTTGCGTATGTGTTCGCTTCTGCGCGCGAACCAATGGGGACGGGGCGCTATAATTTTTTTTTCCTATTTATTTTATCTTTTATTTTTTATTTTTACACAATTTTTTTTTTTTGATCACTTTTATTCCTATTACAAGGAATGTAAACATCCCTTGTAATAGAAATAAGCATGACAGGACCTCTTTAATGTGAGATCTGGGGTCAAAAAGACCTCACATCTCACATCTACACTAAAAAAGAAAACAAAAAAAAAAAGCAATTTTTTTTATCTTGAAAAAAAATGGGCTCTTTAAATCCATTGCTAGGAAGCGACGTGTGAGGTCGCTCCGGTCCTCCAAGGCCATAGAGTCGAGGGAGGGCCATCTTGCCCTCACTTGACTTCCTGCCTAAGGGGACAGCAGACAGGATCGTTTTCCCCGCTGCCAGCGGGTCCGGTAAGCGGGGAAAACCACCGGGATGCGGTGGGAGGGGGCACCTCTCCCTCCACCTATAAGGGTAATCCAGTGGCAAATCCACCAATGGGACCACCCTTATGTTAAAGCAGAACGCCCGCAGTTTAAAAAATACTGGGGTTTTGGCAGCTATCTGCTGCCATAACCCCGGTATTTAACACCAAAGTACCAACGCAAAACTGCGGCCGGCGGTCCGTAAGTGGATAGTATTCGAAATGCAAAAAAAACACATCCTTAATATTCCCTTTATACATAGGTGGGAAACTGTTGTAGGAAGGGAAAGGAAAGCACTAGAAAGTAAAAACAATTTCTGTGCCGGTAAACATGGCCCTCGCACTGGTGTAACATTGTAGTTCGCCCATGTAAACAAGGCCTAGTGCTCTTTTTTCAGGGTCAATTTAATGTACCATACTTCTGTATTAGAGTAGGGACTGCACAGCAGTTACTAGGGCAGTAAACTTCACAAATACCAAATATACATCACATATTTACCAGATAATAAACAAATCCCCACCTGATTAATATTGATCTTAGTTACTAAAAGAAATGTAGTATTTTTATTTTTCTAATGCCTAATTTATGTCTTTTAGATTTGCCAACAACAAAGCCAGTAAGACCATGGGTTAGGAGGCACCGATTCTTCTGGAAAAAAGGAAAAGGTAATTATTAATCCTCAATGCCTAGGCGTATCACACTGGAGAACATAGAAGATGTCTTTAATAGTAGATTTGGAGAGACGACTTTAAAATAAATGGAAACTGCTTTGGATATAGTAGTAAGGGATTAAAACCCTGTCATGTTCCTTTTTAGTTGTCTCTATATGAAGTAGGGGCCATTTGCCTCTAAGATAGTTGTCACTAGAACAGATATCCCCAATTTTGATGATTTACCATCACGTCTTGTTCTGGAAACAACTTTGAAATTTTAGTTTTCCCATCACCTTCTGTCTCTGTAAAAACGGCCACTATTGCAAACAGAGAGGTTGAATCTCCCTGGGGGGTGCACAGACAGCAATAAAAACCTGACAGAGCTTCTTATCTTTGCCTACTCCATCAAAAGCTGAAAAGAACAGTTTTTGTTATATATATGCTTCAAATAGACATTACACCTTCTCATAGCAGGGCAAGCAAGCCTTTTAGAGTCGGTTCACACTGGGGCGACACGACTCTGTACTACTTCAGGGGCGACTTGTGCATTCCCATGCATCGCGACTTCGAAGCGACTTGCAGGGACTTCACATAATTGAAGTCTATGCAAGTCGCTCCGAGGTCGCCCCAAAGTAGTACAGGACCCTTTTTCTAAGTCGGAGCGACTTGTGTCGCTCCTATTAGAACGGGTCCTGTAGCGGTCAATGGACCGCGAGGGAGCGTGACTTGTCAGGCTGACAAGTCGCGCTAGTGTGGACCGGCTCTTAGGTGCTTGTTTGCCTTCCTTTGGATCAACGGTGCGTTTAGATTGATTTGTATGCAGGATTTATTGATTCTCCATCACAGCCAGCACTGAAATCAGCAGTGTTGGCAATCTGGGAGAGTGGAACAAATGTGAAGGAAGTGCAGGCAAGATGAAGATAAAGAGAGGTCTGGAGGCCTTTTCTAGAGACACTGTCACTTTGTCCTGCATGAAGGTGACAGTGTCTCTTTAACATTTCATTACATTATAAAACTTACATACATTTTGAGACGCAATGTGCCACAGTCCATGTATTTACTACCTTGGGGGTCATTGAGGCCTGCTGTGTTGAGAAGTCCATTTAAAATGAAAAGACTATAATGCACCTCGGTGCATAAAAATATAGGTCCTACTATATTATCTTGCAGACCACTGCAGCACAATGTGTTGTGTTATGCTGCAGCATAGGTGTGTTGTGGACTTGCGTTGTTGTGTCATTTAAATTGAATAAATGAATGCACCGCAACATAATAAAATGCATATGGTGTGCTACACCGCAGTACCACAATGCTGTTAGTGTAAATGAGCCCATAACACAAGTATCAAGTAAAGTGAGATTCACGTGTACACTTCAAACATCCAACAATGTTTAAAAAAAAATAGAAAGGTTTTGCATTGGTTGGATGATTAATCTGAACATTTGTGGACTTTGTTTCAGCACACTATACTTTAGTAACTTAGGCCCATAACTTCCTAGGAAAAAACATTATCCTCAAATTACAAGGAAAACAGGACATTGGCTGATAACAAATACATCAGCAAAATATAGGACAGCACTGACAAAGTTAAAACTGTGAAAACCTTGAAAATGCCGTTTACCGATCATTGTTCTTATTTTGCATCTTTTCTCTATTTTTTTTCACAGACAAGAACAAGCCAACAATGCCGCCTCCGACGACGACGCCACCTCCAACAACAACCCAGGCCCCGAAAAGATCAATTCTCGCCAACTGGAGATACTGGGTTGGGATTGGTAAGTTGTGCTTTACCCCCTTTACATAATGTAGGTCTGGTATTTTCCCAGCCACATACACTCAAGCTGCTTTTTATATTACCAAACGCTGTCACCTTGCCAGTACAGAGCAAAGTGACAATGTTTGTAGAAGTTAGGATCTCCTGATCTCCTAAAGCCTCATTCACAAGGCTGATTAGGGCTATACACGGCCAAATAGGGTTATATGTGGCAGGAATCAGGGGTGTGTGTGATCAGTTGCAGCCAGGAAGGCTTGACATTACATTCACATGGGTCCATACAAAAAGTTATTTCCTACAATTTGAAAAATACTGAGCTTCGTTTCCCTGCAGGCCAAAGGATTCTAAGATCAGTTCAGCTGCAGCAAATGGATTTTAGAGTTAAAAATAAGTAAACAAGGAAGAGGGAAATTCTCAGGTTTAACCACTTTAAGACCGGAAGGATTTGCCCCCTTAATGACCAGGCCCTATTTTGCGATTCGGCACTGCGTCATTTTAAAGGACAATTGCGCGGTCGTGCGACGCTGTACCCAAACTAAATTTACGCCCTTTTTTCCCCCACAAGTATAGCTTTCTTATGGTGGTATTTGATCACCTGTGCGATTTTTATTTTTTGCGTTATAAACAAAAAAAGAGCGACAATTTTGAAAAAAAAAAATTTTTTCACATTCTGCTATATAACATTCCCAAAAAAAATTAAAAAATCAAAAGTTTGTAACATTTTAGGCCAATTTGTTTTCTGCTACATATTTTTGGTAAGAAAAAATCTCAATAAGCATATTTTAACTGGTTTGCGCAAAAGTTATTGTGTCTACTAACTACGGGAAAGATTTATGTCATTTTTATTGTTTTTTTTTTTTACTAGTAATTGCGGCGATCTGCGATTTTATGCGGGACTGCGACATTGCGGCGGACAGATCGGACCCCTGACTGACATTTTTGACACTTTTGGGGGTACTAGTGACATTACTACAGTAATCAGTGCTAAAATATGCACTGTTACTGTAATAATGACACTGGCAGGGAAGGGGTTAACAGTATAGGTGATCAAGGGGTTAAATGTGACCCTAGGGGAGTGATTCTAACTGTTTGGAGGGGGGGCGTGGCTTCTTAGATGACCACGGAGACATGTGATCCTATATAGAAGGATCATATGAGTTCTGTGATCATTTCAGGGAGAAGGATGGTCGGCTGTGTTTACAACAGCTGACCCTCCTTCTCTCTCTGCGGGGAGCAATCGCGGGTGTCAAGCGGCAATCAGAGCTGCCTGACACATGCATTGGCTTTCCCGTTGACGATCGGGGGCGGGAGCGCGCCGCCGGCGGTGCACGCTCGACCCCTAGCTCCGTTCCAGGCAAGCGACGTAGACCTACGTTGTTTTGCCTGTACGAGCCAGCCTGCTGCAGTAAATATAACGTAAGCGGTCGGGAAGTGGTTAAACTGAACCAGTTTTCTATGAGACCGCCATCATACAAATATACCTGCTGCAATACTTAACAATACTGTTACAAAATGCAGTAGAGAGAGTAATAAATTGTCTAAAATAAAAATATTATAATTATATTAATATATTTTCTTTCCTTTTTTTAGTTGCTACTGTGATTTTAATTCCAGTCATCCTCCTCACCATCAGGAAATGCTTCCACCCTCATACTATAGCAAAGCAGTTTTTGTAAGTATAAAATATGTTCTAAGAGCTGTGAGTGACCCCTGTCTGTATTGTTAAATATGGATAGTATAGTTACCATGGCTAACATTATTTTATTTATTGTAAGAGCTTTTTACTAAAACCAACCTCTCTCTCTCTCTCTCTTTTCTAGGAGCTCACAAGGAATGTGGAGCTAACCGGAGGTTAACCAACCAACCAAAGAAGACCTGCACTGTGACCCGATTTTTCGATGTCTATAAATACTTCAAATTTATCTAAAAACTTATCTGGGGCAAATTTTAATCCCTCTTTTAACACTTCTAATTCTTCATTTGAAAACTGTAGTTTTGTCAGATTGAATATGCCCGACAAACATGCAGTTCATGCAAGACAGCCCAAGAATTTACAGGAACTAGAGGCTTTTTGCCAGGAAGAACAGTGGTGTATTTTGGTTTTCTGCTGCCCTAGGCAAGACTAAAATCGGGCGCCTCCCCCTCCTATGTAAATTTGCCTTACTCCTTCCTTTTTAACGGATGTGACTCCCTCCAAAATTGAATGGCTACAAGTCCCTGCATGAACCCCTGAGATCTCACGACAGGGGGGGGGGGTGAGAGGGGGTGGGGGAGAGAGGGGGGTGGGTGAGGGAGGGAGAGAGAGAGGGGGGTGAGAGACAGTGGGGGTGGGTGAGGGGGGATGGAAGAGAGAGGGGAATGAGAGAGAGAGAGAGAGGGGGGTGAGAGAGAGAGGGGGGATGAGAGAGAGAGGGGGGATGAGATAGAGAAAGAGAGAGAGAAGAGGGAGTGAGAGGGGGAATGTGAGAGAGGGGGTGAGAGAGAAAGGTGGATGAGAGAGAAAGAGAGAGGGAGTGAGAGAGAGAGATAAAGAGAGAGGGAGTGAGAGAGAGAGAGTGAGAGAGAGAGAGAGAGAGAGAAGGAGAGAGAGGGGTGAGAGAGGGGAGGGGTGAGAGAGAGATGGGAGGGGTAAGGGAAAGGATGAGAGAGAGAGGGGAGGGGTGAAAGAGAGAGTAGGGGGATGAGAGAGAGGGGGCGTGATTGAGAGAGAGAGGGGGTGAGAGAGAGAGAGAGAGAGGGGGGGGATGAAAGAGAGGGAGTGAGAGAGAGAGAGAGGGAGGAGGGGTGAGAGAGAAAGAGAGAGGGAGTGAGAGAGAGAGAGGGTGAGAGAGAGAGGGGAGGGGTGAGAGAGAGAGGTGAGGGGTGAGGGCAAGGGTGAGAGAGATAGAGAGAATGGAGGGGGGTGAGAGAGAACGGGGGTGAGGGAGAGAGAGAGAGAGAGACAGAGAGGAGGGGGTAAGAGAGGAGAGAGAGAGGGGGTGAGTAAGTGAAAGAGAGAGGAGGGGTGAGAGAGAGGGGAGAGAGGTATTTTAGCATTGGAAGCTAAGAAGGGAGTAGTGACCCAACCAGCAGATAAGGGGTGAGGGGGGGGGGGGGGTTGGTTTTGAAAAGTAATAAAAAAAAAATAGCGTTTTATTTACTTTATATCCAAGCATGGGAGCCTGGGGTGGTAAGTGGGTGGATCGCTCCTATGCTTCGGCATATATATTTTGCAAATTTTTTTGGCATAGATTGCAAAAAAAAAGTTATTGTTTTATTGAGTTAATGTTTTATCGTTACTGGGTTTTATTGTTAAGCGTGATTTGCTTTGCAGGAACGCCATTTAGCTGCAGCACTGATCTGTTTATTCTGACTGCAGCAGGGTGGGCTTTCACAATGCATACATCAATGTTTGCAGCACTGTAGGAGGAGATTTCTCATCTGCAATTAAAAAAAAGAATATATATGTTCAAGCATGGGGGCCTGGGGTGGACAGTGGGTGGATCGCCCCTATGCTTTGCATATATATTTTTCACTTCTTTTGGCAGAGTTTTCTTCATCTACATCAGTGGTTCTCAATTCCGGTCCTCGGGACCCACTAACAGGCCAGATTTTAAGTATTACCTTGGGGAGATGCAGACTAGAATACTGCAATCACTGAGCAGCAAGTGGGATCACCTGTGATGTAATTTAGTTATCTTGCAAACCTGGCCTGTTGGTGGGTCCCGAGGACCGGAGTTGAGAACCACTGATCTACATTGATCGATGTGAATGGAGGAATATGAATGAAAAAAAAGTTTATATCCAAGCATGGGAGCCTGGGGTGGTCAGTGGGTGGATCGCTCCTATGCTTCGGCATATATATTTTACAATTTTTTTGGCATAGATTTCAAAAAAAAGTTATTGTTTTATTGAGTTAATGTTTTATCGTTACTGGGTTTTATTGTTAAGCGTGATTTGCTTTGCAGGAACGCCATTTAGCTGCAGCACTGATCTGTTTATTCTGACAGCAGCAGGGTGGGCTTTCAGAATGCATAAATCAATGTTTGCAGCACTGTAGGAGGAGATTTCTCATCTGCAATTAAAAAAAAGAACATATATGTCCAAGCATGGGGGCCTGGGGTGGACAGTGGGTGGATCGCCCCTATGCTTTGCATATATATTTTTCACTTCTTTTGGCAGAGTTTTCTTCATCTACATTGATCGATGTGAATGGAGGAATATGAATGAAAAAAAAGTTTATATCCAAGCATGGGAGCCTGGGGTGGTCAGTGGGTGGATCGCTCCTATGCTTCGGCATATATATTTTACAATTTTTTTGGCATAGATTGCCAAAAAAATTTATTGTTTTATTGAGTTAATGTTTTATCGTTACTGGGTTTTATTGTTAAGCGTGATTTGCTTTGCAGGAACGCCATTTAGCTGCAGCACTGATCTGTTTATTCTGACAGCAGCAGGGTGGGCTTTCACAATGCATACATCAATGTTTGCAGCACTGTAGGAGGAGATTTCTCATCTGCAATTAAAAAAAAAGAACATATATGTCCAAGCATGGGGGCCTGGGGTGGACAGTGGTTGGATCGCCCCTATGCTTTGCATATATATTTTTCACTTCTTTTGGCAGAGTTTTCTTCATCTACATTGATCGATGTGAATGGAGGAATATGAATGAAAAAAAAGTTTATATCCAAGCATGGGAGCCTGGGGTGGTCAGTGGGTGGATCGCTCCTATGCTTCGGCATATATATTTTACAATTTTTTTGGCATAGATTGCCAAAAAAATTTATTGTTTTATTGAGTTAATGTTTTATCGTTACTGGGTTTTATTGTTAAGCGTGATTTGCTTTGCAGGAACGCCATTTAGCTGCAGCACTGATCTGTTTATTCTGACAGCAGCAGGGGGGGCTTTCAGAATGCATACATCAATGTTTGCAGCACTGTAGGAGGAGATTTCTCATCTGCAATTAAAAAAAAGAACATATATGTCCAAGCATGGGGGCCTGGGGTGGACAGTGGGTGGATCGCCCCTATGCTTTGCATATATATTTTTCACTTCTTTTGGCAGAGTTTTCTTCATCTACATTGATCGATGTGAATGGAGGAATATGAATGAAAAAAAAGTTTATATCCAAGCATGGGAGCCTGGGGTGGTCAGTGGGTGGATCGCTCCTATGCTTCGGCATATATATTTTACAATTTTTTTGGCATAGATTGCCAAAAAAATTTATTGTTTTATTGAGTTAATGTTTTATCGTTACTGGGTTTTATTGTTAAGCGTGATTTGCTTTGCAGGAACGCCATTTAGCTGCAGCACTGATCTGTTTATTCTGACAGCAGCAGGGTGGGCTTTCACAATGCATACATCAATGTTTGCAGCACTGTAGGAGGAGATTTCTCATCTGCAATTAAAAAAAAAGAACATATATGTCCAAGCATGGGGGCCTGGGGTGGACAGTGGGTGGATCGCCCCTATGCTTTGCATATATATTTTTCACTTCTTTTGGCAGAGTTTTCTTCATCTACATTGATCGATGTGAATGGAGGAATATGAATGAAAAAAAAGTTTATATCCAAGCATGGGAGCCTGGGGTGGTCAGTGTTGGGATCGCTCCTATGCTTCGGCATATATATTTTACAATTTTTTTGGCATAGATTGCAAAAAAAAGTTATTGTTTTATTGAGTTAATGTTTTATCGTTACTGGGTTTTATTGTTAAGCGTGATTTGCTTTGCAGGAACGCCATTTAGCTGCAGCATTGATCTGTTTATTCTGACAGCAGCAGGGGGGGCTTTCAGAATGCATACATCAATGTTTGCAGCACTGTAGGAGGAGATTTCTCATCTGCAATTAAAAAAAAGAACATATATGTCCAAGCATGGGGGCCTGGGGTGGACAGTGGGTGGATCGCCCCTATGCTTTGCATATATATTTTTCACTTCTTTTGGCAGAGTTTTCTTCATCTACATTGATCGATGTGAATGGAGGAATATGAATGAAAAAAAAGTTTATATCCAAGCATGGGAGCCTGGGGTGGTCAGTGGGTGGATCGCTCCTATGCTTCGGCATATATATTTTACAATTTTTTTGGCATAGATTGCAAAAAAAAGTTATTGTTTTATTGAGTTAATGTTTTATCGTTACTGGGTTTTATTGTTAAGCGTGATTTGCTTTGCAGGAACGCCATTTAGCTGCAGCACTGATCTGTTTATTCTGACAGCAGCAGGGGGGGCTTTCAGAATGCATACATCAATGTTTGCAGCACTGTAGGAGGAGATTTCTCATCTGCAATTAAAAAAAAGAACATATATGTCCAAGCATGGGGGCCTGGGGTGGACAGTGGTTGGATCGCCCCTATGCTTTGCATATATATTTTTCACTTCTTTTGGCAGAGTTTTCTTCATCTACATTGATCGATGTGAATGGAGGAATATGAATGAAAAAAAAGTTTATATCCAAGCATGGGAGCCTGGGGTGGTCAGTGGGTGGATCGCTCCTATGCTTCGGCATATATATTTTACAATTTTTTTGGCATAGATTGCAAAAAAAGTTATTGTTTTATTGAGTTAATGTTTTATTGTTACTGGGTTTTATTGTTAAGCGTGATTTGCTTTGCAGGAATGCCATTTAGCTGCAGCACTGATCTGTTTATTCTGACAGCAGCAGGGTGGGCTTTCAGAATGCATACATCAATGTTTGCAGCACTGTAGGAGGAGATTTCTCACCTGCAATTAAAAAAAATAACATATATGTCCAAGCATGGGGGCCTGGGGTGGACAGTGGGTGGATCGCCCCTATGCTTTGCATATATATTTTTCACTTCTTTTGGCAGAGTTTTCTTCATCTACATTGATCGATGTGAATGGAGGAATATGAATGAAAAAAAAGTTTATATCCAAGCATGGGAGCCTGGGGTGGTCAGTGGGTGGATCGCTCCTATGCTTCGGCATATATATTTTACAATTTTTTTGGCATAGATTGCAAAAAAAAGTTATTGTTTTATTGAGTTAATGTTTTATCGTTACTGGGTTTTATTGTTAAGCGTGATTTGCTTTGCAGGAACGCCATTTAACTGCAGCACTGATCTGTTTATTCTGACAGCAGCAGGGTGGGCTTTCAGAATGCATACATCAATGTTTGCAGCACTGTAGGAGGAGATTTCTCATCTGCAATTAAAAAAAAGAACATATATGTCCAAGCATGGGGGCCTGGGGTGGACAGTGGGTGGATCGCCCCTATGCTTTGCATATATATTTTTCACTTCTTTTGGCAGAGTTTTCTTCATCTACATTGATCGATGTGAATGGAGGAATATGAATGAAAAAAAAGTTTATATCCAAGCATGGGAGCCTGGGGTGGTCAGTGGGTGGATCACTCCTATGCTTCGGCATATATATTTTACATTTTTTTGGCATAGATTGCAAAAAAAGTTATTGTTTTATTGAGTTAATGTTTTATCGTTACTGGGTTTTATTGTTAAGCGTGATTTGCTTTGCAGGAATGCCATTTAGCTGCAGCACTGATCTGTTTATTCTGACAGCAGCAGGGTGGGCTTTCAGAATGCATACATCAATGTTTGCAGCACTGTAGGAGGAGATTTCTCATCTGCAATTAAAAAAAAGAACATATATGTCCAAGCATGGGGGCCTGGGGTGGATAGTGGGTGGATCGCCCCTATGCTTTGCATATATATTTTTCACTTCTTTTGGCAGAGTTTTCTTCATCTACATTGATCGATGTGAATGGAGGAATATGAATGAAAAAAAAAAGAACTTTGCATGTATGCCCATCATTAGAAGTGGGTGGATGCAGGGCGTTATATCATAATGGTGGGCATACCACATACTTCTTCTGGCAGAGATTTCTTTATCCACATCGGTCGATGTGAATGGAGGAAATTGTTAGGTTCTCTTTTTTTGTTCAGCCCACAGACTGCATGAAAAAAAAGAACATTACATATATGTCCAACAAGGACCAGCAAAGTATCGGTACGTCGCTGGATTTTTAAAGTGGTTATACCAGGATAATGCCTGCAGGTGCAGGCATCTTCTTGGTATAATTTTTTTCAGCAAGGGGTCGGCTTTCATATAAAAGCAATCTAATGGCTAATTAGCTGCTGTATTGCATTTACAAGCAGTCGGAGGGGATGTCCCCCTGCCCGCCTTTCACGATTTGCTCAGGCTCTCCTGTCCCACCAGGAACCCCAAAGAATGCAATTGGAGGTTCCACCAGCTGACAATAGAGTTGATCAGAGACTACAGGAAGCTACGAACATTTCATTACTTCGTTTTCCCCAGATATAAACAGATTGAAATTGGGAAATCATCTGGTGTAATTAGATGCTTTAGGATTAGAGGAGAGATTTAAAGTCTAATAGACCCCACATTTCTCAGAAAAAGAGTACCTGTCACTGCCTATATTTACATCTCCTGTGATAGCAATACAAATGATTTAAAAAAATGAAAAGGACAATGTAAAAAAAAAAAAGTAAAATTAATATAAAAAATGAATTTAAAGCACCCCTGGCCCCCCATGCTTGTGTGCAAAGACAAGCGTAAGCTACGGTATCGTGTTGGTATGTAAACAGTGATTGCACATTGCATGTGAGTTATCACCATGAACTTCAGATCGAGAGCAGTAATTCTAGCACTAGACCCAGTGGTGTATTTAGGTTTTGTGCTGCCCTAGGCCTGACTACACTTGTGCAACCCCTAATTTAAATATGACCCACCCTTCCTGTAAAGGCCACATCCCTTCTTGTTTATGACCTGCTCTGTCATCTGTAAGCCACAGACCACAACCACAGTCTATCAGTGCCCATCAGCATAGCCTTATCAGTTCCCATAACTTCAGCCTCATCAGTGCCCATCAGTGCAGCCTCATTACTGCCCATCAATGCAGCCTCATTACTGCCCATCAGTGCAGGCTCATCAGTGCAGCCTCATCAGTGGCCATCAGTACAGCCCCATCAGTGGCCACCAGTGCAGCCTATCAGGGCATCATATCAGTGTAGCGCCTTCAGTGCAGCCTCATCAGTGGCCATCAGTGCAGCCTATTAGTGTCCATCAGTGCAACATATCAGTGCCCATCAGGACAGCATATCAGTGCAGCCCAATCAGTGAAGCTTATCAGTAATGCCTCATGCCCATCGGTGCAGCTTCATCAGTGCAGCCTCATTAGTGCCCATCAGTGCAGTTTATCAGTACCCACCATTGCCGCCTTATCAGTGGAAATCAGAGCAGCATATTAATGCCCATCAGTGCAACCTATTAGTGCCCATCAGTGCAGCATATCAGTGCCCATCCGTGCAGCATACCAGTGCTGCCTTTTCAGTGTAGCCCCATCAGTGAAGCGTATTAGTGCCACCTCATTAGTGGCCATCAGTGCAGCCTTATCAGTGCCCATTAGTACAGCCTTATGTCACTGAATTAGTAAGATTACTCCTTTCTTTTAGGATATTTGGACTTGTGCTTGCTGCCACTGATTGTAATAATAGGATTATTTCACTTATTTGTATGACTAGGAAGTCCATAGTCATTATACAAATAAATGAAATAATCAGTGGCAGCAAGTCCAAATATCTTATCTTATAAGATTGGAGTAATCTTACTAATCTAGTGACATATTGCGATAGCACATATGAGGTGAGCAAGTCCAAAATATTATTGCAATCATATACAATTAATTGTATATAATGCAACTCAATATGCTCGCTCAAGGACAAGGATGTTTAAAGAAATTAAATGATATTATTGACATGATGCCTGCCATACCTGGGGGCGGAGGAGGGTAGGTGGAGCATTAGGCTGCAGTGCCACACTTATTAGCATTGGCTGCTGTCGGGCCAGTTGACTTAAGTGTGGTCCGCGGCCTGCGGTCGGTCTGAATGTCCTCACCAGCCAGTATTATCATATCAGAAGCAGTGTGACCGCTTTATGCCAGACTGATTTGCCTCCTGGACCCTTCCCTCTGGCCCAATTCACCCCATAGAAAAAAACAACAATGTAGGAGCGCTAACAAAACCTCCAGCACATGAAGGATAAATGGGTTAGAACGGGTGGGGGAGGGGAAGGGAGGAGAACATGGGGAATAGAAACTGCAAAAACAAAACAAAAACAGAGATGAAAAAAAATATCATAAATTGATGGATGACAGAGTCCTGATGGAAAATGTCCAAGGCACTGAGCTGCTCTCCACAGACAAGAGGAATTCTGAACTGAACAAAAGAAAAAGAGAGAGAGCGCTCTAAGTGCGCGTATGCACGACGCGTTTCTGAGCATACGCCGGGTCACGTACGGCCCTGCGCGCTCTTTCTTCAGGTGCACCTGAAGAAAGAGCGCACAGGGCCGTACGTGACCCAGCGCATGCTCAGAAATGCGTCGTGCATACCGTGCATATTCCACATACCATACACTCCCTGGTGACGGGGCCGCGCTCCAGCTTCCACCGCACATCGCAGCCGCTGCCTTAGGCGCTGACCGCCGACTGCTGGAGGAGGTAGCCGGCTTCCTTTTCTCCTTTGATCAGCGATCAAGCTTCTGAACTGCTGCACACAAGTGGATGGCACCTCCCAGAGGAATTCCTGATGTCCATGACTTGACACAGCTCGATGACTTTGGTTTCTAGTGAGTTTATATTACCTATGCCTTGTTATTAATAAAGACTGTCTGCACTTAAAGCGCTCTCTCTCTTTTTCTTCAATTCACCCCATAGGACTGGCACTATACTAAATGTGTAGAGCAAGCTGGCGGGGACCCTTTTCATAAGGGGGCTTAAGCTTGAAACGTGTTAGCCACCGTTTGTTCCAGATGTTCGGATTGGATTTGCTTTTTTATACCTTATATACGTTTAATTAATAAAGCCTCTCATTGAGGTTAATGTGCTTTTTTTTTTTATTAAAATGGCTACAGATACACTGAATGGCCTCAGGCAACCCATGTGCAAAAACCCTTAAAGCGATGTTCCAGGCACACCATCCCACACCCCAGTGCTACCCCTTCCTCCCTGGAGGCTCCCCACTGTGTTTTTTTTTTTTTTTTGCTCTTTGGATCTATAGTGATGACCTCAGTCTTCTAGGCTGAATGACAGCTAGGGTCAATAAACCCAGAAGGCTGAGGACATCTAGTGGCAGAATGGAATTACTGGGGGGGGGGGGGGACACCAGAAAAGAGGTGAGTATTTCAGCAAGAGCTAATCTTTTTATTTTAAACCATGCCAAAGATAATATTTTTTTAACATTATAATAATAATTATGTTTAAACAAAAACCGTGGCTTGGATATTATTTTAGAAAAATCACAACATACAGCAATAGTATACATTATTTTAAAAAGGAAAAGCAGTACATTTCTTTAAAAAGCAGTCCCTAAGATTAAAGTTACATTAAATTCTCAGAATTTTTTAGCACAGTACATTAAGCACAAAAATTAGACATTCCACTATAGTCGGGTGCCGCTGGCTGTGTGATCTTCAACCGGCTCATCCCTCCCCCACCCCCTTTGACCGGGCTGCTATGTAAATAAAGGGGGCTGTGTGTGTCCAGCCAGCTCTCACCCTGAGCTTCCCTGCTGTGTGAGCTTTGGAACAGCTTTGTGTGAAGTCCCCCCCCCCCCACTGGCTTCTGCTTCCCCTCCCTCCTGGCAGCAGAAGACCTAAGCCAATCAGGGAGAAGAAGGATTTACTATGCAGATGCTAATGATTCTGGGAACTGTAGTCCTTAACCACTTCCATACAGAGCAGTTACACCCCCTTCCTGCCCGGACCAATTTTCAGCTTTCAGAGCTCTCACACTTTGAATGATAATTACTCAGTCATGCAATGCTGTACCCAATCAGTTTTTTTATCATTTTTTTTCACACAAATAGAGCTTTCTTTTGGTAGTATTTATTCATCACTGGGTTTTTTATTTTTTGCGATATAAGTGAAAAAAAGAGCGAAAATTTGGAAAAAAACGCATTTTGTTTTAGTTTCTGTTATAAAATTTAGCAAATAAGTAATGTTTTTTCATAAATTTGGGCCAAAATTTATACTTCTATATATTTTTGGTACACAAATGTAACCCTGTAGAGTTACACAGGCTGTATTATCTGAAATGCCCAGTAGATGGCAGATGGACTCAGTATGCTGTTAATAAAACATTGAGCATTGATCACAGGACTTGGCCTTTTCAGTCACATGATTGTGGCATCATCACAGTGTGACCAGGAAGTGGTGTGTGAGGATATGAGAAGACTGAGGGAGATAGAGACCAGCTCTGTATGACTTCTTATCCTTCTGCTCAGGTTTTATCACCTATTAATGTCCTGGGAGGACTTCCTGCACAGCTCTGAGGAAGGAGGTCATGGAAGACTTCTAGAAGTTACCACATGCTCAGCCAGAGAAAGGACATGCGACTAGCTGTGAAAGACTGCAGCACAGAGATAGAACCCTGCTGAGAGAACTTGCTTCACCCAAGACCACACCAGCTGAGAGAGGGACCTGCTTTCAAAGACCCGCACTGAGTCCAGACATCTGGTGAATCCAGTGAGAGGAGACTGCAGCGGACTGACCTGGCCAATTGTGTTGTGAGGGTAAGCCAAGCCTCTCCCTGTATCACCCCAGGGCACCTGTCTCCTCACTCACAGTAAAGACTCTGAGGTCCAGAGTGGACATTGCACATCTCAGGCTGCTTCAGTGACCCTGCGGAGTAGGACTTATAAGGGCCCCAACTCTCCTATGTGCACCAACGGCCATTAGGGCGAAGATAAGGGGGTGGGACGCAGGTGTGCTAGTGGGTGGGTGAGGAAAATCCACATTGCATTGTTATCTGTGTTACTCTATTGTATTTTCCCATGCATGTTGGTTCATTTGCTACTTACTATATAAAGTCAGTTCAAGTTAGGCTGTGTCAGTCTCATTGCACCAAGTATGTTCCCAGTGGGACCCCACATCCCTACCCCGGATGCCCCACTGGGTGGAGGCACTGCCGTAGACATGTACCCCAGCTCCCATATAGCGGAGGCTCAGGATCCGCCTGTCAGGCATAGTGAGTTGACTAGGTTCAGGGACCCCAAAGACACTAGGGGGCGCCCTCAAAACCCCATTACACAAATAACCCAAATAAGTGGTTATTATTTAGTCTGTGTGAAAGTTATAGAGTCTACAAGCTATGGTGCCAATCATTGAAAATTTATCACACCTGATGTACCGACGGCCTATCTCATTTCTTGAGGCCTTGAAATGTCAGGACAGTACAAATACCCCCCAAATTACCCCTTTTTGGAAAGTAGACATTCCAGGGTATTTAGTAAGAGGCATCGTGAGTTTTTAAGTTGGCTTGGAAAAGCCAACTTACTGATATTGTATTTAAACTTATTATTATTCTTCTTCTTCTTCTTATTATTTTTCTGGCCGGTAAATTTTTGGACACTATCTCCTCCTAGACCGTTCAAGCTACATACTCCAAACTCGGCACAGACCTTCATACTGTTCTGACTCGGTGTGCTATATCTTTTCAGACTGGTTTGAGTTACGGTTTTCCTAAAAATTAAAATTAAAAACCCAAAAAATGCCCATAGACTTTCATTGACAGGATGTTCAGATGACCCAAGCTCCAAATCCCATTAGACTCAATCAAGCTTTGATGCTAATCAATGTAAACTCATTCAAACTCATCTAATCTATCTATCAATCGATCTTCAAACCTTTTCGATCGATCGATCGATCTTCAAACCTTTTCGATCGCAAGCCTTTTCGATCGATCGATCTTCAAACCTTTTCTATCGATCGATCTTCAAACCTTTTCGATCGATCGATCTTCAAACCTTTTCTATCGATCGATCGATCTTCAAACCTTTTCTATCGATCGATCGATCTTCAAACCTTTTCTATCGATCGATCGATCAATCTTCAAACCTTTTCGATCGATCGATCTTCAAACCTTTTCGATTGATCGATCTTCAAACCTTATCGATCGATCGCTCTTCAAACCTTTTCGATCAATCGATTGATCTTCAAACCTTTTTGATCGATCGGTCTTCAAACCTTTTCGATCGATCGATCGATCTTCAAACATTTTCGATCGATCGATCTTCAAACCTTTTCGATCGATCGATCTTCAAACATTTTTGATCGATCGATCTTCAAACATTTTTGATCGATCAATCGATCTTCAAACATTTTTGATCGATCTTCAAACATTTTTGATCGATCGATTGATCTTCAAACCTTTTCGATCGATCGATCGATCTTCAAACCTTTTCGATCGATCGATATTCAAACCTTTTCTATCGATCGATCGATCTTCAAACCTTTTCTATCAATCGATCGATCTTCAAACCTTTTCTATCGATCGATCGATCTTCAAACCTTTTCTATCGATCGATCGATCTTCAAACCTTTTCTATCGATCGATCTTCAAACCTTTTCTATCGATCGATCGATCTTCAAACCTTTTCTATCGATCGATCGATCTTCAAACCTTTTCTATCGATCGATCGATCTTCAAACCTTTTCGATCGATCGATCGATGTTCAAACCTTTTCAATCGATCGATCGATCTTCAAACCTTTTCTATCTATCGATCGATCTTCAAACCTTTTCTATCTACCGATCGATCTTCAAACCTTTTCTTTCTATCGATCGATCTTCAAACCTTTTCTATCGATCGATCGATCTAAACTTTTCAAACTTTCTGGTCAGGCTTTTTCAAGCCAACTTAAAGTTTGTCTCAAACTTTTTTTTCTAGTTTGAAGTTGTAATTCTTTCCCACAATTCTTGGGAAAATGAAGAAATAATTATTTTTTTTATTTTTTTTTTACACAAAATTGTCATAATTACAAGTTATTTCTCACACACAGTATATGCATACTTGCAAATACACCCCAAAATACATTTTGCTACTCCTCCTGAGTATGGCGATACCACATGTGTGAGACTTTTGCACAGCCTGGCCACATACAGAGGCCCAACTTGCAGGGAGCACCGTCAGGTGTTCTAGGAGCATAAATTACACATATAATTTCCTAACGACCTATCACACTTTTGAAGGCCCTGGAACACCAGGACAATGGAATTACCCACAAAATGACCCCATTTTGGAAAGCAAACACCCCAATGTAAATTCTATGAGGCATAATGAGTGTTTTGAATATGTCATTTTTTTCCACAAGTTTTTGGAAAATGTGGAAAGAAAATGAAAACCCATTTTTTTTTTTTTTTTACACAAAGTCATCAATTTATACCGAAGAGAATGGAGCCGACTACATCTCGAAGATGGAGTACTCTATAGGGTAGTGAAGTATCATGATCACCCTGACAGAAAACAATTGGTACTACCGCACAGATACCGTGGCATGGTCCTGAGAGCTCTCCACGATCAACATGGGCATCTCGGGGTGGACAAGACCTATGGCCTAGTACAAGATCGGTTCTATTGGCCTCGCATGAGGGAACATGTCGAGCAACATGTACAGACATGCAGGAGGTGTATCCAGAGGAAGACCCTGCCTGTGAGAGCTGCCCCTATGGGTCATCTGAAAAGTACGGGACCCATGGATCTTGTGTGCATGGACTATCTCTGCATTGAGAACGATACAGCAGGAATTGGAAATGTGCTGGTGGTCAAATGTGCTGGTGGTCAATCGATCTTCAAACATTTTTGATCGATCTTCAAACATTTTTGATCGATCGATTGATCTTCAAACCTTTTCGATCGATCGATCGATCTTCAAACCTTTTCGATCGATCGATATTCAAACCTTTTCTATCGATCGATCGATCTTCAAACCTTTTCTATCAATCGATCGATCTTCAAACCTTTTCTATCGATCGATCGATCTTCAAACCTTTTCTATCGATCGATCTTCAAACCTTTTCTATCGATCGATCGATCTTCAAACCTTTTCTATCGATCGATCGATCTTCAAACCTTTTCTATCGATCGATCGATCTTCAAACCTTTTCGATCGATCGATCGATGTTCAAACCTTTTCAATCGATCGATCGATCTTCAAACCTTTTCTATCTATCGATCGATCTTCAAACCTTTTCTATCTACCGATCGATCTTCAAACCTTTTCTTTCTATCGATCGATCTTCAAACCTTTTCTATCGATCGATCGATCTAAACTTTTCAAACTTTCTGGTCAGGCTTTTTCAAGCCAACTTAAAGTTTGTCTCAAACTTTTTTTTCTAGTTTGAAGTTGTAATTCTTTCCCACAATTCTTGGGAAAATGAAGAAATAATTATTTTTTTTATTTTTTTTTTACACAAAATTGTCATAATTACAAGTTATTTCTCACACACAGTATATGCATACTTGCAAATACACCCCAAAATACATTTTGCTACTCCTCCTGAGTATGGCGATACCACATGTGTGAGACTTTTGCACAGCCTGGCCACATACAGAGGCCCAACTTGCAGGGAGCACCGTCAGGTGTTCTAGGAGCATAAATTACACATATAATTTCCTAACGACCTATCACACTTTTGAAGGCCCTGGAACACCAGGACAATGGAATTACCCACAAAATGACCCCATTTTGGAAAGCAAACACCCCAATGTAAATTCTATGAGGCATAATGAGTGTTTTGAATATGTCATTTTTTTCCACAAGTTTTTGGAAAATGTGGAAAGAAAATGAAAACCCATTTTTTTTTTTTTTTTACACAAAGTCATCAATTTATACCGAAGAGAATGGAGCCGACTACATCTCGAAGATGGAGTACTCTATAGGGTAGTGAAGTATCATGATCACCCTGACAGAAAACAATTGGTACTACCGCACAGATACCGTGGCATGGTCCTGAGAGCTCTCCACGATCAACATGGGCATCTCGGGGTGGACAAGACCTATGGCCTAGTACAAGATCGGTTCTATTGGCCTCGCATGAGGGAACATGTCGAGCAACATGTACAGACATGCAGGAGGTGTATCCAGAGGAAGACCCTGCCTGTGAGAGCTGCCCCTATGGGTCATCTGAAAAGTACGGGACCCATGGATCTTGTGTGCATGGACTATCTCTGCATTGAGAACGATACAGCAGGAATTGGAAATGTGCTGGTGGTAACGGACCACTTCACCAGATATGCTCAAGCCTTCCCCACTAAAGATCAAAAGGCTGTGACTGTAGCCAAAGTCCTTTGGCAGAAGTATTTTATCCACTATGGACTACCCAATCGGATACACTCTGATCAAGGTAGAGACTTTGAGAGTAAGTTGATCAAGTAGCTGTTGGACATGTTGCAGGTGCAGAAGTCCAGAACCACACCTTATCATCCGGAGGGCGATGCACAGCCAGAACGGTTCAATAGGACCCTCCTAGATATGCTAAGGACTCTCAAGCAAGTCGAGAAGCGGTCTTGGAGTAAACAGGTGGAAGCCATGGTCCACGCATACAACTGTACAAGGCATGAATCTACAGGGTTCTCACCCTATTTCCTAATGTTCGGAAGAGAAGCTCGATTGCCGATAGATGTCCATTTGGGAGTGTCTCCTGATGGAACAGATTCAACTTCACACTTTCAATATGTGAGGAACCTCAAACAAAACCTTCATCGGGCCTATGAGTTGGCCACCCAATCTGCAGCAAAAATGGAAGAACGGAACAAAAGAAGGTATGATGCTAAGGTGAGATATCGGGAGATTCAAGCAGGGGATAAAGTTCTTCTCCGGAATCTAGGTGTGCTTGGAAAACACAAACTGGCTGACAGATGGAAAGATACCCTGTTTGAGGTTGTGTCCAAACTGGAAGGACTGCCAGTGTACAACATTAGGGGCCCGGAGGGCCGAATAAAGGCTTGGCATAGAAACCATCTGCTTCCAGTTGTGTATGCTGATGAAGAGGAGGAGAGTGGTGAAGAACTGAGGGAAAACCCAGCAGAGAGTCCTGGAAATGGGGCAGAGGAGACCCCGGGAACTCCCAGTGCAGAGGATCAGTGGTGGTCATCACCCGCTGAAGAAACACAGCAATTGCCTCCTTTAACTCCTGTGGGTTCACAAAGTTCTCCAAGGTTAAATCCAGAAAGTCCATGTTTTGTGCCTGGAACTTCCCTTAGAGACTCTAGTTCGAGGGCAGGAGTCGAAGTTCCACAGTTGATGTCCCAATATCCTCTTCCACAGCGAGAACTGAGACACAGCACCAGAGTGCGGCAACCCCCTAGGGCCCTAGTTTATGATAATATAGGAGAGCCCAGTTATGCCCCGCTGACACAAGCGGCATCTAAAATGGCCACTTTCCTACATGCACTAGCTGAAGTGGTAAATGTTAGTGACTCTTTACCCTAGATAACTAGCTAGCTAGGATGTTACTGTGCTAACTGTACTGTATGTATGCTAAACCTTTTTCTGTTGAATTTTTGTTAAGCCCCCTGGCTAGGACTTGCCAGTGGAAGGCAAGTATTTTCAAGGGGGAGCATGTAACCCTGTAGAGTTACACAGGCTGTATTATCTGAAATGCCCAGTAGATGGCAGATGGACTCAGTATGCTGTTAATAAAACATTGAGCATTGATCACAGGACTTGTGTTGTGAGGGTAAGCCAAGCCTCTCCCTGTATCACCCCAGGGCACCTGTCTCCTCACTCACAGTAAAGACTCTGAGGTCCAGAGTGGACATTGCACATCTCAGGCTGCTTCAGTGACCCTGCGGAGTAGGACTTATAAGGGCCCCAACTCTCCTATGTGCACCAACGGCCATTAGGGCGAAGATAAGGGGGTGGGACGCAGGTGTGCTAGTGGGTGGGTGAGGAAAATCCACATTGCATTGTTATCTGTGTTACTCTATTGTATTTTCCCATGCATGTTGGTTCATTTGCTACTTACTATATAAAGTCAGTTCAAGTTAGGCTGTGTCAGTCTCATTGCACCAAGTATGTTCCCAGTGGGACCCCACATCCCTACCCCGGATGCCCCACTGGGTGGAGGCACTGCCGTAGACATGTACCCCAGCTCCCATATAGCGGAGGCTCAGGATCCGCCTGTCAGGCATAGTGAGTTGACTAGGTTCAGGGACCCCAAAGACACTAGGGGGCGCCCTCAAAACCCCATTACACAAATAACCCAAATAAGTGGTTATTATTTAGTCTGTGTGAAAGTTATAGAGTCTACAAGCTATGGTGCCAATCATTGAAAATTTATCACACCTGATGTACCGACGGCCTATCTCATTTCTTGAGGCCTTGAAATGTCAGGACAGTACAAATACCCCCCAAATTACCCCTTTTTGGAAAGTAGACATTCCAGGGTATTTAGTAAGAGGCATCGTGAGTTTTTAAGTTGGCTTGGAAAAGCCAACTTACTGATATTGTATTTAAACTTATTATTATTCTTCTTCTTCTTCTTATTATTTTTCTGGCCGGTAAATTTTTGGACACTATCTCCTCCTAGACCGTTCAAGCTACATACTCCAAACTCGGCACAGACCTTCATACTGTTCTGACTCGGTGTGCTATATCTTTTCAGACTGGTTTGAGTTACGGTTTTCCTAAAAATTAAAATTAAAAACCCAAAAAATGCCCATAGACTTTCATTGACAGGATGTTCAGATGACCCAAGCTCCAAATCCCATTAGACTCAATCAAGCTTTGATGCTAATCAATGTAAACTCATTCAAACTCATCTAATCTATCTATCAATCGATCTTCAAACCTTTTCGATCGATCGATCGATCTTCAAACCTTTTCGATCGCAAGCCTTTTCGATCGATCGATCTTCAAACCTTTTCTATCGATCGATCTTCAAACCTTTTCGATCGATCGATCTTCAAACCTTTTCTATCGATCGATCGATCTTCAAACCTTTTCTATCGATCGATCGATCTTCAAACCTTTTCTATCGATCGATCGATCAATCTTCAAACCTTTTCGATCGATCGATCTTCAAACCTTTTCGATTGATCGATCTTCAAACCTTATCGATCGATCGCTCTTCAAACCTTTTCGATCAATCGATTGATCTTCAAACCTTTTTGATCGATCGGTCTTCAAACCTTTTCGATCGATCGATCGATCTTCAAACATTTTCGATCGATCGATCTTCAAACCTTTTCGATCGATCGATCTTCAAACATTTTTGATCGATCGATCTTCAAACATTTTTGATCGATCAATCGATCTTCAAACATTTTTGATCGATCTTCAAACATTTTTGATCGATCGATTGATCTTCAAACCTTTTCGATCGATCGATCGATCTTCAAACCTTTTCGATCGATCGATATTCAAACCTTTTCTATCGATCGATCGATCTTCAAACCTTTTCTATCAATCGATCGATCTTCAAACCTTTTCTATCGATCGATCGATCTTCAAACCTTTTCTATCGATCGATCGATCTTCAAACCTTTTCTATCGATCGATCTTCAAACCTTTTCTATCGATCGATCGATCTTCAAACCTTTTCTATCGATCGATCGATCTTCAAACCTTTTCTATCGATCGATCGATCTTCAAACCTTTTCGATCGATCGATCGATGTTCAAACCTTTTCAATCGATCGATCGATCTTCAAACCTTTTCTATCTATCGATCGATCTTCAAACCTTTTCTATCTACCGATCGATCTTCAAACCTTTTCTTTCTATCGATCGATCTTCAAACCTTTTCTATCGATCGATCGATCTAAACTTTTCAAACTTTCTGGTCAGGCTTTTTCAAGCCAACTTAAAGTTTGTCTCAAACTTTTTTTTCTAGTTTGAAGTTGTAATTCTTTCCCACAATTCTTGGGAAAATGAAGAAATAATTATTTTTTTTATTTTTTTTTTACACAAAATTGTCATAATTACAAGTTATTTCTCACACACAGTATATGCATACTTGCAAATACACCCCAAAATACATTTTGCTACTCCTCCTGAGTATGGCGATACCACATGTGTGAGACTTTTGCACAGCCTGGCCACATACAGAGGCCCAACTTGCAGGGAGCACCGTCAGGTGTTCTAGGAGCATAAATTACACATATAATTTCCTAACGACCTATCACACTTTTGAAGGCCCTGGAACACCAGGACAATGGAATTACCCACAAAATGACCCCATTTTGGAAAGCAAACACCCCAATGTAAATTCTATGAGGCATAATGAGTGTTTTGAATATGTCATTTTTTTCCACAAGTTTTTGGAAAATGTGGAAAGAAAATGAAAACCCATTTTTTTTTTTTTTTTACACAAAGTCATCAATTTATACCGAAGAGAATGGAGCCGACTACATCTCGAAGATGGAGTACTCTATAGGGTAGTGAAGTATCATGATCACCCTGACAGAAAACAATTGGTACTACCGCACAGATACCGTGGCATGGTCCTGAGAGCTCTCCACGATCAACATGGGCATCTCGGGGTGGACAAGACCTATGGCCTAGTACAAGATCGGTTCTATTGGCCTCGCATGAGGGAACATGTCGAGCAACATGTACAGACATGCAGGAGGTGTATCCAGAGGAAGACCCTGCCTGTGAGAGCTGCCCCTATGGGTCATCTGAAAAGTACGGGACCCATGGATCTTGTGTGCATGGACTATCTCTGCATTGAGAACGATACAGCAGGAATTGGAAATGTGCTGGTGGTCAAATGTGCTGGTGGTCAATCGATCTTCAAACATTTTTGATCGATCTTCAAACATTTTTGATCGATCGATTGATCTTCAAACCTTTTCGATCGATCGATCGATCTTCAAACCTTTTCGATCGATCGATATTCAAACCTTTTCTATCGATCGATCGATCTTCAAACCTTTTCTATCAATCGATCGATCTTCAAACCTTTTCTATCGATCGATCGATCTTCAAACCTTTTCTATCGATCGATCTTCAAACCTTTTCTATCGATCGATCGATCTTCAAACCTTTTCTATCGATCGATCGATCTTCAAACCTTTTCTATCGATCGATCGATCTTCAAACCTTTTCGATCGATCGATCGATGTTCAAACCTTTTCAATCGATCGATCGATCTTCAAACCTTTTCTATCTATCGATCGATCTTCAAACCTTTTCTATCTACCGATCGATCTTCAAACCTTTTCTTTCTATCGATCGATCTTCAAACCTTTTCTATCGATCGATCGATCTAAACTTTTCAAACTTTCTGGTCAGGCTTTTTCAAGCCAACTTAAAGTTTGTCTCAAACTTTTTTTTCTAGTTTGAAGTTGTAATTCTTTCCCACAATTCTTGGGAAAATGAAGAAATAATTATTTTTTTTATTTTTTTTTTACACAAAATTGTCATAATTACAAGTTATTTCTCACACACAGTATATGCATACTTGCAAATACACCCCAAAATACATTTTGCTACTCCTCCTGAGTATGGCGATACCACATGTGTGAGACTTTTGCACAGCCTGGCCACATACAGAGGCCCAACTTGCAGGGAGCACCGTCAGGTGTTCTAGGAGCATAAATTACACATATAATTTCCTAACGACCTATCACACTTTTGAAGGCCCTGGAACACCAGGACAATGGAATTACCCACAAAATGACCCCATTTTGGAAAGCAAACACCCCAATGTAAATTCTATGAGGCATAATGAGTGTTTTGAATATGTCATTTTTTTCCACAAGTTTTTGGAAAATGTGGAAAGAAAATGAAAACCCATTTTTTTTTTTTTTTTACACAAAGTCATCAATTTATACCGAAGAGAATGGAGCCGACTACATCTCGAAGATGGAGTACTCTATAGGGTAGTGAAGTATCATGATCACCCTGACAGAAAACAATTGGTACTACCGCACAGATACCGTGGCATGGTCCTGAGAGCTCTCCACGATCAACATGGGCATCTCGGGGTGGACAAGACCTATGGCCTAGTACAAGATCGGTTCTATTGGCCTCGCATGAGGGAACATGTCGAGCAACATGTACAGACATGCAGGAGGTGTATCCAGAGGAAGACCCTGCCTGTGAGAGCTGCCCCTATGGGTCATCTGAAAAGTACGGGACCCATGGATCTTGTGTGCATGGACTATCTCTGCATTGAGAACGATACAGCAGGAATTGGAAATGTGCTGGTGGTAACGGACCACTTCACCAGATATGCTCAAGCCTTCCCCACTAAAGATCAAAAGGCTGTGACTGTAGCCAAAGTCCTTTGGCAGAAGTATTTTATCCACTATGGACTACCCAATCGGATACACTCTGATCAAGGTAGAGACTTTGAGAGTAAGTTGATCAAGTAGCTGTTGGACATGTTGCAGGTGCAGAAGTCCAGAACCACACCTTATCATCCGGAGGGCGATGCACAGCCAGAACGGTTCAATAGGACCCTCCTAGATATGCTAAGGACTCTCAAGCAAGTCGAGAAGCGGTCTTGGAGTAAACAGGTGGAAGCCATGGTCCACGCATACAACTGTACAAGGCATGAATCTACAGGGTTCTCACCCTATTTCCTAATGTTCGGAAGAGAAGCTCGATTGCCGATAGATGTCCATTTGGGAGTGTCTCCTGATGGAACAGATTCAACTTCACACTTTCAATATGTGAGGAACCTCAAACAAAACCTTCATCGGGCCTATGAGTTGGCCACCCAATCTGCAGCAAAAATGGAAGAACGGAACAAAAGAAGGTATGATGCTAAGGTGAGATATCGGGAGATTCAAGCAGGGGATAAAGTTCTTCTCCGGAATCTAGGTGTGCTTGGAAAACACAAACTGGCTGACAGATGGAAAGATACCCTGTTTGAGGTTGTGTCCAAACTGGAAGGACTGCCAGTGTACAACATTAGGGGCCCGGAGGGCCGAATAAAGGCTTGGCATAGAAACCATCTGCTTCCAGTTGTGTATGCTGATGAAGAGGAGGAGAGTGGTGAAGAACTGAGGGAAAACCCAGCAGAGAGTCCTGGAAATGGGGCAGAGGAGACCCCGGGAACTCCCAGTGCAGAGGATCAGTGGTGGTCATCACCCGCTGAAGAAACACAGCAATTGCCTCCTTTAACTCCTGTGGGTTCACAAAGTTCTCCAAGGTTAAATCCAGAAAGTCCATGTTTTGTGCCTGGAACTTCCCTTAGAGACTCTAGTTCGAGGGCAGGAGTCGAAGTTCCACAGTTGATGTCCCAATATCCTCTTCCACAGCGAGAACTGAGACACAGCACCAGAGTGCGGCAACCCCCTAGGGCCCTAGTTTATGATAATATAGGAGAGCCCAGTTATGCCCCGCTGACACAAGCGGCATCTAAAATGGCCACTTTCCTACATGCACTAGCTGAAGTGGTAAATGTTAGTGACTCTTTACCCTAGATAACTAGCTAGCTAGGATGTTACTGTGCTAACTGTACTGTATGTATGCTAAACCTTTTTCTGTTGAATTTTTGTTAAGCCCCCTGGCTAGGACTTGCCAGTGGAAGGCAAGTATTTTCAAGGGGGAGCATGTAACCCTGTAGAGTTACACAGGCTGTATTATCTGAAATGCCCAGTAGATGGCAGATGGACTCAGTATGCTGTTAATAAAACATTGAGCATTGATCACAGGACTTGTGTTGTGAGGGTAAGCCAAGCCTCTCCCTGTATCACCCCAGGGCACCTGTCTCCTCACTCACAGTAAAGACTCTGAGGTCCAGAGTGGACATTGCACATCTCAGGCTGCTTCAGTGACCCTGCGGAGTAGGACTTATAAGGGCCCCAACTCTCCTATGTGCACCAACGGCCATTAGGGCGAAGATAAGGGGGTGGGACGCAGGTGTGCTAGTGGGTGGGTGAGGAAAATCCACATTGCATTGTTATCTGTGTTACTCTATTGTATTTTCCCATGCATGTTGGTTCATTTGCTACTTACTATATAAAGTCAGTTCAAGTTAGGCTGTGTCAGTCTCATTGCACCAAGTATGTTCCCAGTGGGACCCCACATCCCTACCCCGGATGCCCCACTGGGTGGAGGCACTGCCGTAGACATGTACCCCAGCTCCCATATAGCGGAGGCTCAGGATCCGCCTGTCAGGCATAGTGAGTTGACTAGGTTCAGGGACCCCAAAGACACTAGGGGGCGCCCTCAAAACCCCATTACACAAATAACCCAAATAAGTGGTTATTATTTAGTCTGTGTGAAAGTTATAGAGTCTACAAGCTATGGTGCCAATCATTGAAAATTTATCACACCTGATGTACCGACGGCCTATCTCATTTCTTGAGGCCTTGAAATGTCAGGACAGTACAAATACCCCCCAAATTACCCCTTTTTGGAAAGTAGACATTCCAGGGTATTTAGTAAGAGGCATCGTGAGTTTTTTGAAGTTGTAATTCTTTCCCACAATTCTTGGGAAAATGAAGAAATAATTATTTTTTTTATTTTTTTTTACACAAAATTGTCATAATTACAAGTTATTTCTCACACACAGTATATGCATACTTGCAAATACACCCCAAAATACATTTTGCTACTCCTCCTGAGTATGGCGATACCACATGTGTGAGACTTTTGCACAGCCTGGCCACATACAGAGGCCCAACTTGCAGGGAGCACCGTCAGGTGTTCTAGGAGCATAAATTACACATATAATTTCCTAACGACCTATCACACTTTTGAAGGCCCTGGAACACCAGGACAATGGAATTACCCACAAAATGACCCCATTTTGGAAAGCAAACACCCCAATGTAAATTCTATGAGGCATAATGAGTGTTTTGAATATGTCATTTTTTTCCACAAGTTTTTGGAAAATGTGGAAAGAAAATGAAAACCCATTTTTTTTTTTTTTTTTTTACACAAAGTCATCAATTTATAGGATATTTCTATCACATAGCATGTACATAGCAAAAATGACACCCCAAAATACATTCTACTACTCCTCCTGAGTATAGCGAAACCACATATGTGGGACTTTGTCACAGCATAGACACATGCAGAGGCCCAACATGCAAGGAACACCGTCAGGTGTTCTAGGAGCATAAATTACACATATAATTTAATTACAACCAATCACACTTTTGAAGGCCCTGGAAGACCAAGACAATGCAAACCCCCACAAAATGACCCCATTTTGGAAAGCAAACACCCCAACACATAATCTAGGAGGCATGGGCTGCAGATAGGAACTCAGGTACTCTGATCGGCTTCAGAAAGGTACTCTGGTACTCTGATGAGCTTCAGAGAGGTACTTGGGTATTCTGATGGGCTAGAGACAGGTACTCGGGTAATCTGATGAGGTGCAGATAGGTACTCGGGCACTCTAGGCTGGAGACAGCTACTCGGGTACTCTGATGACAGGTACTCGGGTACTCCGATGACAGGTACTTGGGTACTCCGATGACAGGTACTCAAAGTACCCGAATACCTGTCATCAGAGTACCCGAATGCCTGTCATCAGAGTACCCCAGTACCTGTCATCAAAGTACCCGAGTACCTGTCATCAGAGTACCCGAGTACCTCCAGAGAGCATTTGACAGGCAGCGTGGAGGTATTGTATCACCTCTTCACTGCCTGCTTTAACCTGCACTAACATGTCAATTGCAGATTGGCCCAATTAATTTGAATAGGTCGCACAAGACGAACGCTATGCTCAACAAAAGTGACAGGAGGTATAATTCCTGCCGGAATGCTTTGCTTTGGCATGTGTGCACCCTCGTCAGCTGTCTCTGTGGCTAAAGAGAGAGCAGTTGGCTGTGGTAAAAACACGTGTCTCAACTGAAGGGTTTTAGCACCCCTTAACCCCTAGTGTGAAAAAGCCCAAAAAGAAATGTTTCCAAATTCAGGAAACATTGTCCAAATATGTAAGGGGAAGAGTCTGAAGTGACCAAGTGCAAAAAATGAGCGAAGATTCACTTTTATTAATAATGCATCTATCTATACATTATTTGCTACAATAGCTAAATTTATTTGGTAATTCTAATGTTATTGATGATAATCTGTGAACTGAAAAATGTGTGCGATCTAGGGCAGACATTTCTATACAATGGGGTTCCTGTAAATACTGTGGAGGCTGCCGAACCAGGAGCTGTAGGAACCAGCGGAGTGAAGAAGCACAATATTGGAGAGGAGGTGGAATTACTCCATGAAGAGGTAATGAAGTGGTTAAGTCTTCTGAGAAGATGCTTGTCATTTCCCTTAAATCATTTATTTCATCTAGAAAAGGAGACAGCTTGGCTACATTACACAGAAACCTTGTACGGCTCATTTTAGAGGCTCCTGCCAATCTCCCAAACCACTGATCATATTATAGGATTCTAATCTGTTTCTGATTGGGAAATTATACATCATGATGTACCTTTCTCTCACTGCTCTCCCTCTAGGACCAATATCTCCATTCTTCCTTATGTCCATAATGTTTATTTTATTTGTCAGATGAACAGAATTATGAATGGCATGTTTTTCTAAGGCTGGTCATACATGGAACCAGCTACAATTTGAGTTTTGTGTGGCCCTGTCAGCACCCTACCACCCCATATTCTTCAATCTGAAAATCGAAGGAGCCGGGTGGAAAAACGGTTGGTTAAACAGCGACCAATCCTGCGCTGCTAGCGTTGGCTGTCAGAATAAAATAGCCGGCAAGGAGATTCCTCCATCCAGGCTGCTTAGCAAGGATAGGGAGGTCAATATATTCTGCGCACCACCCAGCACACAATTACTAACACAACTTTTTTTTTAAATCCATTGCTTAGATGGAACAATAGACATCTCTGTAACAATGTATATGTAAGGGTTGTTCCAATTGTCCCAAATATTCAAATGAAGCAGAATTGTTGATTTTTTCATTATCTGCATCATGTGATCTTACAGTAGTTATAACTGAACTCCAGGGAAACAGCTAACAATGTGTAATTTTGTTGAACTGCTCGTCTGACCCTGGAAAGGGGACAAGTGATATGTTCACGTGCCCTGATGCCAACCTGTCCCCAGGGAAGACATACAGTGACTGGCTGGGAAGAATTCATTCAGACTGTTCCGTTTTCCCTCTAAACTGAGGACTCTTGCCACACTTCCAAATGTCACTACAGGAACACAGGTATTCTTCAGTCCAGCCACAGGATGTCACAGGTCCTTTTTTTTCTCCAATAGTTGGCGGTTATGAATGCTGCAGAGAATGGAGCAGTGTGATGTGGTTCCTCTCTCTGCAGTGGTCTCCTATGAGTCCAGGGCAGGTTGATGATATTCTGGACACTCTGAGCTTACAGAGAATGGGACGAATGATATGGGGCGCTTAGACCAGGTGCTTATGGCTCTGGTGTTTAGCTGCAGGTGGAGGGCACAGGTGCACCATCCAGCTCTGCTGCGGGCAGCCTATCAAACTCAATAAGAGGCTGACAGCCACTGTAGCTGGGTGATGCACCTAGCGGTATACACGTTGGGGGCAGTATGTGCTAAGGGATGAATGCCTAGAATGCAGACTTCTTGCATTCTGGGTATTCTTCCCTGGGCACATACTGCCTTAAGGCCTCATTTACACAGGCGTACCCCCATATGGCTGTCAAATTGGGACCAGCGGCTATGTTCGTGCAACCACTGCTTCTCAATAGACTTTGATGACACTGCCTGCACCCAGATGCACCGAACACTTGTGCACCCCGTGCGGGCAAACAACAGCCCCTCGCATGGGTGTACATATAGGTATGTCTGTGTGGTTGAGGTCTAAACATTCGTACTGCTAGGTGCCCCGTCCCGCGGCAGCAGCTGACAGACTCTCATAAAATTTGACAGGCTGCTAGCAGAGGGGTTTTACAGCATATCTGTGCCTTTTGATCACAGCTAAATTACAGATTTAGCTGTAATGTAATGCACCAGAGCTAAATAACCAGTGTACATGAGGCCTAACCCAGAACAGCACCATGGAGGAAGACTCATGGGGCAGTGCTGGATCATGGAAAGGGTGGGAAGTGTTTGTAATTGTTTTTAAAATGAAATGAGGCGGGGACCAATTGAAAAAAAAGAAGGGCCCATTCCAGCCATAACTTTTTTGTATTTTTTTTGTTCCATGTAGTGCAACACATGCAGGAGCTGCTTGGTAATCTGGTCACTTTATTCTAAGCCTGGACTCCAAGAACACCCTCTGACACACCTGGGTGAATGTCAGATCACTTCTTGGTAGAGGCCGAAATGCTGAGAGGGCTTCCCTTGCAGCTCGGTGTGAATCACCCCTGGAAGTGGGACAGGAGGTGACGCGTCCCAAAGAGCACTGGATGCTTGTGGAGTGCAGGTAAAGGTTCACAAGGGTATCCGGAACAACTTGCAGGGCCTCCAGGGAATCAAGCAATGTGCAGGTAAAAGCCAGGCCGAGGGTCATACACAGGTATCAGTCCAAACAGGTTGCCAAGACAAGGGGATTGAGCAGAAGCAAGTCCGTTGAGCAAGCCAAGATCGGTACACTAGAAGTCAGGCAGAGGACAAAAGCGCAAGGATGGTCACACAAGCCGAGGGTCAAACACTGGAGCAGGATCGAAGGGTCAGACAAAGCCGTGGGTCAAAGCCAGGAGAGAGAGCAGACAGGTCAGGAACAAGCCGGGTCAAACTGGAATCCAGGAAGTAGCAATGCTCAGGAAACAGGAAGAGCTGAAGACAATCCAGCAATCTGATGGGCTGAGCAGAGTCCTTTTATAGGCCAGTGAATTAGTCTATGGCCTGAGTCCATTGCAGCCATAGGAAGTACTGGCAAAGTTGCCAGTTGCAGCACAGCCATTTCACTGACAATGAGTCTATGGCCTGAGTCCATTGCGGCCATTGGAAGTACTGGCGGAGTTGCCTGTTGCAGCATGGCCATTTCTCTGACAGTGAATAGGAGTTACTGCAAGAATTTAGAAGAACCTATGCATTGATAACGTTAACTCAACTGTAAGTGGGTACCAGGAAATAAACACAAGACCATTCAGTGATAAATAAACTCAATGTACTGGTATGGGTTAGAAGAAAAGGTGGTTTGAGCATAAATGAACACACAGAAAGTAGGTTCAGACACAGTATAATCACTATGCCAAGGTAACTTGGAATAGAGTTCTGTACTACTAGACTGGAATTAACTAATCAGCAAAGTCAGCAATAAACAGTGCATATAAGCATTATCTGACGTGTGAATAGCAATAATACTATAACTAGTCTAAAGTGCACTCTATGAGAATAGATAGGATGTGGTGCAATGTCCCCTGAGAGGTAATTCTTAGCATAAGCAAAAGGTGACATTCTATGTTTAGCAGCTGAAAAGGGGCAGTCTTTAGTGCTAACTTTTAAGTTGATTAGCGTTGGGGCCCAGTTGTACCATTGGTGCACATGAGAATAGTCCCAGTCAAGCCCGAATGCAGCAATAAAGCTACTAGATGTCTGTATGGTTAGTTCCTAAAAGGCTCAGTTTCTATACCAGAAAATAGTAAATCCCCACAGCAGCAGCACACCAGTTCCAGCAATATTGCAGCTCACCATCTGGTCACACACAACAATTAGTCCATTCTCTGCTCTGCACCCAGGTGACTCTGGCTGTCGGCACACCTGGACTCAGCAATATGGGTTCCTGCTCACGCCGTTGTTATGCAGTAGTGGTGGTGCACATTGGACAGCGATTTGCACTCTCTAGGCTTCCTCATGGCAACAGGAAGCTGTGTCCTGCACTGCCTGAGAAAATGCAGCACTTTCCCCTCATCCTGGCAATCCCCCTCTGAGAAATGCAGTTCAAAAGCTCTTGATTACAGCATAGTCTCTCTTCTCTGGACTACAGTTCCCACAGTGCATGGCTGCCTGACTTAGTCTATTGAACTCTTCCTGCTCAGCAGCTCCCTACTTCTCCTTATATAGCTGTTTACCAGTTCAGCACCACATGGCAGCAACTACAGAGAGCTTGTGCAGCTAGTGTTCACTCTCCATTCTTAGCTAAGCGCCTGGCTACATTTACAACAGGGGAAGTTTTAGACCTCTGTCAGGTAGAGGAGATTCTTCTATCAAATTTTAGGGTTTGTTCACATTGGCCTGCATTCTAAAACACTGTGGGCTGATGTATGTATAGGATGGTGTGATGCACTTTAACCACAAAGTGGACTCACACATTTACACCTCTAATTCAAGACTACCCACACTGCAGCTTGTTGCAACGTGTTGTGGTGTGGTGTGGTGAGGGCTCATTCACACTTGCTTTGGTTTCTGAAGAGTGATACATGTCCAGATTGCTCTTCAGGGAGCCTTTGACAGACAGTGAAGAGGTGTTGTATCTCTTTCTAACTGCCTACTTGGGCTCCTTGTTCGCCACACTAGCAAACCACAATTGAATGCATTGAATGCAGTTGCGCGGTGATCGCAGAGCATTCTTATTCTCTTGAATGAGTCACGTTTAGTAGGCTGAAATCCACAGGGGGTATAATTCCTGCTGCAGCCGTAAAGCAAAGGATTGCGGCTGTGCAATGTGTACACCCCTGGTGGCTGCCTCTGTAGCCAAAGAGGGTAGTGGTTGGGGGAGGATTGATAAAAGTGCAGCTAAACTATGGGGTTTTCAACGAGCCCTAGGTTGTCCAATGTAAAACATAGTTGCCAACAGTCCTGAATTGCCTGGGACATTTGCTGAATTCAGACCCATGTCCCAGTCTGAGTGTTAAGATATATGACATTTTGTTTATATGCCCTTATACAGCTTATCCATTGATCTACAGTCATATGAATATGTTGTCTGTTTGTTAACCAGGAAGTGTTTAAATAAAGTTGCACTCACTAAAAAAAAAAAGAGAAAAAAGAGGCAGCAGAAACTGCAGTGTGTGTTCCTGAGAAAACTAAAGCATGGTGCCTGTGTGAGTCTGTCCTCCATCAAAGATCTGCTATAATCCGGTTATCCTATCTCTTAAGTAAAAAATGGCAACAGGTTATGGGCCCAGGAGAGAGGGAACAAGCCGATGGAACAGGCTGCTTTTCGATGGAGATGAGAAAAATTATGAGCTGTGGGAGACAAAATTCCTAGGCCATCTGCGCTTGATGAATCTTAAAGAAACAATCCTTCAGGAACCATCAGACGAAACAGACCCTGTACAAGACAGGAATAAGAATGAGGAAGCTTATGCTGAGTTAATACAATTCCTGGATTATAAAAGTCTATCTCTTATAATGAGAGAAGCAACTGATAATGGAAGAAAAGCGCTGAAAATCCTGAGAGATCATTATGCTGGCCAAGGTAAGCCACGTATCATAAATTTATACACAGAACTAACATCTCTTCAGAAGTCTGAATGTGAAAGTGTCACAGACTATATCATACGCACAGAAACAGCGATTACAGCACTTAGAAATGCAGGAGAGACCCTCAGTGATGGACTATTAGTGGCTATGATTCTTAAAGGCCTGCCTGAATCATTCAAACCATTTGCAATCCACATAACACAAGGTAAAGAAGATATGACGTTTACTGACTTTAAAACTCAGTTAAGGATTTTTGAGGACACTGAAAAATATCACAGCAGCACAAGCACTGATAATGTAATGAAAATCAGCACCCCTGTTGTACCAACAAGGGAGAAAGACATCATTGTCTGCTACAGTTGTCATCAGAAAGGTCACAAAGCTAATGCATGTCCATACAAAATGAATAAGAGGAAGACAAATTGGTGTAATTATTGCAAGAGCTCCACTCACAGTGAGACATTGTGCAGACGAAAGGCACGAGACAATGTAAAGCAGGTAGTGGATGATACAGAACAAACATTTGCTTTTAAAATAAGTGAAGACCAGTTAAACAATCCCAAAACAAAAAGCCTGATGGTAGATACAGGAGCAACATCGCATATTATCACAGACATCAAGAAATTTAAAAGATTTGACACCTCGTTTAAGCCAGAGAAACATTACATGGAGTTGGCAGATGGGAAAAGAACTTCCGGTGTAGCACTCAAGAGAGGTGACGCTGAGGTGTACCTAATGGACAGTAAGGGAAGACAAAGGAGGACATTGCTACAGAATGCATTGTTTATCCCCACATATCCACAAGACATTTTCTCTGTTGAAGCAGCAACAAGAAATGGGGCGTCTGTTGAATTCAGACAAGATGACAGTATTCTGATCCATAAGAATGGTACAAAATTTGTTATAAAGAAATACAACAGGCTTTACTATTTGAACTATATAACAAAAAGTGCAGCGCTATCAAATATGGATTATGAAGAAGATATCGAGGAGAGCAGTCCACAGGTGAAAATTATGGTGAAGCATGCACAAGATATAAACATTCAGTGCTCTTCAATGTGCTGGTAATCCTCCACCCAATCTCATTAGCCTCTCACCTCACACTTAGCCCCTGTGTCACCAGACGGGCTAGTAAGACAAACTTTCTCCAAGGATATCACAAATATAGATCAAATCAGTATTCCTCTTCATCAGAAGATAAGGCTCACAGGTAACAGATCACAGGTCCATAAAGCGGGTCACAGGTCCATAGGAAAACAAAGGTCCGGACATAGTGCATTACCGCAATAAATTACTTTATTGAACATAGCATAAAATCATAAAAATTACCTTGTAAAGCACTATACAAGTGCATGTGATGAGCAGATTGTATTACACACAGCGGTCTCGACCGCAATGGATGGCGGGTGACGTCACCGGCCCCTCCCCCTTCGCACGCGTTACGTCCCACTGCACGGGACTTCCTCAGCTAGCTAACGTAACGCGTGCGAAGGGGGAGGGGCCGGTGACGTCACCCGCCATCCATTGCGGTCGAGACCGCTGTGTGTAATACAATCTGCTCATCACATGCACTTGTATAGTGCTTTACAAGGTAATTTTTATGATTTTATGCTATGTTCAATAAAGTAATTTATTGCGGTAATGCACTATGTCCGGACCTTTGTTTTCCTATGGACCTGTGACCCGCTTTATGGACCTGTGATCTGTTACCTGTGAGCCTTATCTTCTGATGAAGAGGAATACTGATTTGATCTATATTTGTGATATCCTTGGAGAAAGTTTGTCTTACTAGCCCGTCTGGTGACACAGGGGCTAAGTGTGAGGTGAGAGGCTAATGAGATTGGGTGGAGGATTACCAGCACATTGAAGAGCACTGAATGTTTATATCTTGTGCATGCTTCACCATAATTTTCACCTGTGGACTGCTCTCCTCGATATCTTCTTCATAATCCATATTTGATAGCGCTGCACTTTTTGTTATATATTTGTTATTGGGACTTTTGGTTTATTGATCCTTTAGTGCATAGCAGCTTTCTATTATATTATTTTATACAGTTGCGCTGAATTTTTATCTATTATTATTTACTATTTGAACACCTATAAGGAATGCGATGACAGTTGTTACGGTTGTTATGATATTCAGACATGGCATGAAATCCTAGGTCATTGTAATTACGATGATATCTTGAAACTACAGAATCTAGTAGATGGAATGAAGATCCAAGGTAAGGTTGATAAGTCCAACCTGAATTGTGAGATTTGTATCCAAGGGAAATTTGCTCAGAGTAGAAACAGGGAGCCTGACACCCGTGCAAAATACCCACTTGAACTAGTACACACAGATTTAACAGGTCCTATAGAGCCAGTTGCAAAGGACGGATTCAAATACGTCATAGGATTCACTGATGATTATTCTGGTGCAGTGTTTGTATACTTTCTGAAAAACAAGAGTGACACAGTTCTAGCCACAGAGAAGTTTATCGCTGATACTGCCCCCTATGGGATCATCAAGAGAATGAGGTCAGACAATGGTACCGAATTCACATCGAATGACTTCCAGTCACTACTCATAAAGAAGAGCATAAGACATGAGACTTCAGCACCTTATTCACCACATCAAAATGGATCAGCTGAAAGAAACTGGAGAACACTGATAGAGATGGCAAGATGTATGCTAATAGAGAGCAAAGTACCAAAAGAGTTATGGACATATGCAGTGATGACAGCAGCTATGATTCGAAATAGATGTTTTAACAATCGTTTGAAGCAAACGCCATACAACATACTGACAGGGAAGAAACCAGACTTATCAAAAATGAGGATTTTTGGGTCAGAATGTTTTGCATACAAACACGATAAGAAAAAGCTGGATCCAAAATGCACAAAAGGAATTTTTGTAGGATATGACAAAAATAGTCCTTCTTACCTAGTGTATTACCCTGAAACTGGCAAAGTCTTCAAGCACAGACTAGTAAAATTCATTGAAAAGGATGTAATCGAGAAACAAACTCAGACTGAGCTGTTGGACAATAATGATGATTTCCAGGGCCGGAGTGGGACTAATTTTCAGCCCTGGAGTTTCATGCCTTAGACCGGCACACTTTAGTTCACCTGACTGAAAAACTCACACACGTGGCATCATCCCATCCTACCTTGTTCCTAAGACTTTGCTACAACACTCCCAGCTGTTCACCTCCACCATCATAGTACTGAGCTCAGTCGCAGCGCTTTTTCTCCCCTAGTGCAGTAGGTGTGAGCTAAAAGGTCACTCATGTGATGGTGGAAGTGAACAGTAAGAGCTGGGCGTGTCTTACCAACAAGGCGGGATGGGATACCATCACTGGGAGTTTTTTAGTCAGGTTTCAGGAGGTATATAAATGGCCTTTACCTATAACAAGGGCTTTATTCATCTTTAGTCAGAGCTTTCAATTTCATTTTATCTACTACCCCCCCCCCCCCCTTTATCTGTATTGGCAGTTTTTGGAAAAGATGAACTAATCATTTCATGTTCACTAAAACATGCAGTTTGGCTCAGGTGCGGACTGACAACTCATGGGGCCCCCTGTGTCCCTGTCCATGTGTCCCAGCCCACACTCAAGCAGCTTATCAGTGCCCATCAAATGCAGCTTATCAGTGGCATCAAATGCAGCTTATCAGTGGCATCAAATGCAGCTTATCAGTGCCCATCAAATGCAGCTTATCAGTGGCATCAAATGCAGCCCCATCAGTGCCCATCAAATGCAGCTTATCAGTGGCATCAAATGCAGCTTATCAGTGCCCATCAAATGCAGCTTATCAGTGCCCATCAAATGCAGCTTATCAGTGCCCATCAAATGCAGCTTATCAGTGCCCATCAAATGCAGCTTATTAGTGCCCATCAAATGCAACCTCACCAGTGCCATCAAATGCAGCCTTATTAGTGCCAGTCAAATGCAGCTTATCAGTTCCCATCACATGCAGCCTCACCAATACCCATCATATGCAGCCTGACCAGTTCCCATCAAATGCAGTCTGTTAGTGGTCATCAATGCAACCTCATAAGTGCCAACAAATGCAGCCTTATTAGTGCCAATCAAATGCTGATTATCATTACCCATCAATTGCAGCCTTATCAGTGCCCATCTAATGCAACCTCACCAGTGCCTGGATCACACAGAGCAGCGATCTCTCGCTGTGTCACTGAGCTTGAATTTAAATTGCCTGGCGGCTGCTGTCAACATAGTTCCACCTCCTAGACCGGCTCCTATGATACAGGTCACACTGATTCAATTTCCTAGCCTTGGATCAGTGTGCCGTCTATCATAGGAGTTGGTCTAGGAGGCGAGACTTTGTTACATCGCCGCAGAACAATTTAGATCCAGGTTCCGTGACACAGCAGGAGATCGCTGCTCTGTGTGACATACACAAGGAGAGGAGGAAGGAGGGGAGCACTCTGACAGGGGCGCCCCAGAATGACGTCATTGATGCAATTGTGATTCAGCTGTTGCCTGCATCAATGGAGAATCGTTTAAGGCTGAATCGCAATGCATCGATTATACGATTATTTTCAACACCACCAATGTTAGTCCCGGTTCACATTAGTGCGATGACAGACATTGCATGTGATTCGCAGCGCACTGCTCTGAAAATCATGCAATGTTTGTGTGATGCGAATTAAGCCATACCAATTGTATGGCTAAAGTCGCATCGCATTTGGACACATCTCGCACAGGACACTTTTTTGGGTCCGCAGCAGAATTGTATTGCATGGGTGTTCACACCTATGCGATCCGATTCAGGTCTGAACTGACAGTTCGCACTGCGATATGCGAACTGATCTGGGGGTGTCGGTAACTTTGTATTGACACCCCCAGCGATTTGTATATGGCAGTCTGAATTGTCTGCGATTTGAATGCGATTCGGGAACCTGCAGTGATTTCGCAGGGTTCCCTCATCACATGTGTGTGAACCGGCACTAACAGACATTCTTCCAGCTGAAGTGTACAGATGTCAGTGTTAGGGAAAAGCCCTTAGTGTACAGATATCAGAGATATATATAGGGAATAACTCATTAGGTGCTATTCCCTATAAATAACACTGATATCTGTACACTGAGTGGCACTCACTATACTGGGGAATGGCACTGGGGAAGAAGGAAGGAACACTCCTGCTGGTGATTAGACACACAGAACACATTAAACTGCTGTCATTATCACACACTGACCTGCTGCTACACACACTGCAGGTCAGGCTGGTTTAGCTCCGAGGTGACTCTGCTCAGCTCTGCACTCTACAGCCTCCATCTCCCTCACCCGAGGCAGTGATGTGAAGCCCCGCCCCTCAGCTGAATTCCCCAGAGGGAGGATTGGCCAGAGCTCCTGTCCCTCCCATCATCTTCACATGGCTGATGGCTCCATGATCGCTCTCTGATCCATCCTGTGATAGGGTGCCATCTCTTCTTCCACGCCTCCCACCAGAAGTGTATTGTCTGTGAGCCAATTATCTGCAGCGCTGAGCGGCCGGGGGCGTGTTTTTGGAGTGGGACCGAGGCATGGAACGCAGCATTTCCTGGAAGTGAGTTCAGTAAGTGACTTCCTCCACACCAAGAAATGACAACGGCCCTCGACCAATCCAGCCCACCGGGATTTCTCCCGGTGCTCCCGATTGGCCAATCCGGGCCTGATGATTTCTATGAGGAAAGGAGTGTAATTCCTGTATCAGGTCCAATGACTAATGAGACCCCAGATTCTTTAGAGAAGATTGTAGAGGACAAAGATGAAGACCATGGTACAAGATACCCTACAAGAAATAGAAAAACTCCTCAGTATTTAAATGACTATGTACTAGAATCTGTTGGTGATGATCAGGTACTAATGAACATAGATTACTGCTATAGAGCACATGATGTACCTCAGACCTTCAGAGAAGCTATGGAAACACCCCAGTCACAAAGTTGGTTAAATGCAATGAAAGATGAGATGGAGTCACTAAAGGAGAATGATACCTTCAAATTGACCACACTACCAGAAGGCAAACATTCAGTGGGGGGTAGATGGGTGTATGCAATAAAAAGCAATGCAGATGGAACTGAAACGTACAAAGCCAGATTTGTGGCAAAAGGCTATAATCAAGTAAAGGGAACCGACTACATGGAAACTTTTTCTCCAACTGCGAATTTTACTTCATTACGCATTTTGATGCAAATGGCAGCACAATATGATTTAATCTTGCATCAAATGGATGTGAAGACAGCTTACTTACATGCCCCAATTGATTGTGATATATATATAGACCAACCAGAAGGTTTTGAGATCAAAGATGACACAAATAAAAAGCTAGTTCTCAAACTAAAAAAGTCACTGTATGGTCTTAAGCAATCGGGAAGAAACTGGAACAAGATGCTACATGATTATCTATGTTCAAATGCATTTATACAAAATTCTGTAGACCATTGTGTTTATGTCAAACAGAACAGAGATGAACAAGCAATATTACTAATATGGGTGGATGATCTCATCATTGCTGCAAGCAATGAAAAACTACTCAATGATGTGAAGTCAACACTTGCGACAAAATTCAAAATGAAGGATCTTGGAAAACTGAACTATTTTTTGGGCATTGATTTTAGACAGACTAGTGAAACGGTGAAGATGAATCAGAAGAGATACATTTTGAAAATGATAGAAAGATTTGGTATGTCAGATTGTAAACCGAGATCTACTCCTTGTGAACAAAAATTAGATTTCGACGACAAAAGTGAACTTGCAGATGTAAAAAGCTATCGGGAGATAGTAGGCAGTTTGATTTATGTGGCTACGTGTACAAGACCGGATTTGAGTTGGACTATAAGCAAACTGTCACAACACTTTTCACAACCAAGTGTACAACACATGATCACGGCCAAACACGTACTGAGATATTTGAAAGGAACTGTCAATTTTGAACTATGCTACAGAAAATGTAAAGAGAAGTTAAAACTAGAGGCGTATAGTGATGCCAGTTGGGCCTCAGACCAGATTGATAGGAGAAGCACAACAGGATATTGTTTTAGCCTGACTGAAAATGGACCTCTGATTTCTTGGAAATCAAAGAAACAACCAACAATTGCACTATCTTCATGTGAAGCTGAATATATAGCATTAGCTGCAACCACACAGGAGAGTCTATATCTTACACAACTGCTGAGAGAATTGGACAGTGAATGTCAGTTTGAGCCAGTGAAGATTTTTGAAGACAATCAGAGTGCGATAGCTCTCGCAAAGAACCCAGTTTACCATCAAAGATGCAAACATATTGACATTAAATTCCATTTCCTTAGGTCTATTCTGAGTGAAGGCAAGATAGATCTTGAGTATTGTTCTACGGATAAAATGGTAGCTGATGTTATGACTAAACCAATAACAAAGTTTAAGCTTGATAGATTTGTGAGTTATATTTTTGGAGTATAGAGAGTAAAATGATGTAACTATACTAAACTATTTTTCATAAGCAGTATAAGAGCAAGTGGGGGTGTTAAGATATATGACATTTTGTTTATATGCCCTTATACAGCTTATCCATTGATCTACAGTCATATGAATATGTTGTCTGTTTGTTAACCAGGAAGTGTTTAAATAAAGTTGCACTCACTAAAAAAAAAAGAGAAAAAAGAGGCAGCAGAAACTGCAGTGTGTGTTCCTGAGAAAACTAAAGCATGGTGCCTGTGTGAGTCTGTCCTCCATCAAAGATCTGCTATAATCCGGTTATCCTATCTCTTAAGTAAAAAATGGCAACACTGAGCATGTCCCAGGCAGAATCCCTGAAAATAATCTTTGCCCCAGGCTGGGGTGGACTGGGCTGGGGGGTCTGATCCACCATACAGAAGCCGCAGCACTCTGCCGTCACCCGGAGCAGCGTGAGCAGGGTCGACATAGGTGTCATCCTGATCCACCCACACACAGTGCCTTGAATAAGCATTCATACCCCTTGAAATTTCCACATTTTGTCATGTTAAAACCAAAAATGTAAATGTATTTTATTGGGATTTTATATGATAGACCAACACAAAGTGGCACATATTTGTGAAGTGGAAGGAAAATGATAAATGGTTTTCAAACGTTTTTACAAATAAATATGTGAAAAGTGCGGCGTGCGTTTGTATTCATCCCCTTTTACTCTGATACCCCTAACTAAAATCTAGTGGAATCAATTGCCTTCAGAAGTCACCTAATTAGTAAATAGAGTCCACCTGTGTGTAATTTAATCTCAGTATAAATACAGCTGTTCTGTGAAGCCCTCAGAGGTTTGTTAGAAAACCTCAGTGAACAACCAACATCATGAAGGCCAAGGAACACACCAGACAGGTCAGGGATAAAGTTGTGGAGAAGTTTAAAGCAGGGTTAGGTCATAAAAATATCCCAAGCTTTGAACATCTCACAGAGCACTGTTCAATCCATCATCCGAAAACGGAAAGAGTATGGCACAACTGCAAACCTACCAAGACATGGCCGTCCACCTAAACTGACAGGCAGGGCAAGGAGAGCATTAATCAGAGAAGCAGCTAAGAGGCCCATGGTAACTATGGAGGAGCTGCAGAGATCCACAGCTCAGGTAGGAGAATATGTCCACAGGACAACTATTAGTCCTGCACTCCACATATCTCGACTTTATGGAAGAGTGGCAAGAATAAAGCATTTGCAGTTTGGGAGAAGCCATGTGATGGACACAGCAAACACGTGGAAGAAGGTGCTCTGGTCAGATGAGACCAAAATTGAACATTTTGGCCTAAAAGCAAAATGCTATGTGTGGCAGAAAACGAACACTGCACACCCTGAACACATCCTGAATCCCCACCGTGAAACATGGTGGTGGGAGCATCATGTTGTGGGGATGCTTTTCTTCAGCAGGGACAGAGAATCTGGTTAGAGTTGATGGGAAGATGGATAGAGCCAAATACAGGTCTTAGAAAGCAGCCAGAGCTACAATAGAATGATTTAGATCAAAGCATATTTTCACGTGTTAGAATGGCTTGGTCAAAGTCCAGACCTAAATCCGTTTTACAATCTGGGGCAAAACTCCTTCTCTCTATCTCCTTCTCTCTCCCTCCCTCCATCCCTCCTTCTTTTTAACTCCATCTCTCTCCCTCCATCCCTCCTTCTCTCTCACTCCATCACTCCCTCCCTCTCACCCCCTCCTTCTCTCTCCCTCCATCCCTCCTTCTCTTTCACTCCATCTCTTTGCCTCCATCTCTCCTTCTCTCTCCTTCCATCCCTCCTCCTCTCTCCCTCCATCTCTCCTTCTCTCTCCCTCCATCCTTCCTTCTCTCCCCCTCCATCCCCCCTTCTCTCTCACTCCATCTCTTTTTTTCTCTCCCTCCATCTCACCCCCTCCTTCTCTCTTCCTCCATCCCTCCTTCTCACTCCCTCTTTCTCTCCCCCTCCTTCTCTCTTTCTCCATCCCTCCTTCTCACTCCCTCTTTCTCTCCCCCTCCTTCTCTCTCCCTCCTCCTCTCTCACTCCATCTCTCCTTCTTTTCTCTCCATCCTTCCTTCTCTCTCCCTCCATCCATCCTTCTTTTCTCTCCCTCCTTCTCTCTCCCTCCATCCCTCTTTCTTTCTCTCCATTGCTCTTTCTTTCCTTCTCTTTTCTCTCTCTCCATTTTTCTTTCTGTCTCTCTCTCCCTCCATCCCTTCCTCTCCCTCTGTCCCTCTTTCTCTTTTTTCTTTCCCCATATATTACCACATTTTGCACTATGTAAGTCATCTCAGACTCTAACCACAGCCGCAATATTTAGCGTAGTATAAAATACGCCCATTTTTAACCTCAGAGCGTGTTTTTTGTTCCTACTAGAACACGCAGCCCCTAACTAAAGTAATGCCCCTCCTACAGAAAAAAAAAGTGTCCCTAAAAATGTTTTGAGAATGTTGGCAGCTGTGTGTCAGAATGTCTGCACCTTGCTGCAGTATTGTGGTGTGACATAGAATCCAGTTGTTTCCTTGGTGCTCCAGCAGTGTTGATCTGTGCAGATGGTGTGAATGAGCCCTCTTATTTGTCCCAATTTGAGCTTTCTCCTGTAGCAGGTTTTCCAGGCATTGGGCCTGATGTGGATCTGCCATTGTTACCGGTTACCTCTCCAGCCCATGTGAGCTGAAACCCTGGTTGTGAGAACTGAGACATGGACGACTTCCGGCATCTTAGTTCTTATTGTGTTTGAGGGATGGGAGAAGGGAATGGGTGGGATACTCCTTTGCCTTAACCGAATACACTTGGGACTTAATCCAGGAAAAATGCCCGTTGGCCCTTCCTTGACGCCAGCCACCGCTCACTGACACTGAGAACTGAGTTTGATAGAAGTGCTGGATCCTCGACAATAAGTCCAGAAGACCCAGGACTGTAAATTTTAGAACTACTGACACTGCTGTACTGCAAAGTCACTGAGTACTCCTGCCTTGAACTCGCTTGAGGTAGTACGTTGTAAAGCTGCAACTCTCAACTGACACACTCTGTACAATTCAGGGCCCAACTGCAGGTGTCCCCTTTAACCTTAAATTCTTTGGGGTTCACTGACTATGTACCCCCCTCTGTAACTTCAGGGTCCTCAACCTAGGTACCCCCTTTCAGCTAGCTGACACTGGATCCCAGAACCTCTTCCGGAGTGGTCCCCTCTGACTTCAGGCAAACCCCCGGGGGCAATTCACAGTACTCACGACCTGTGTAGGCTTTCCTGGGACTGGACACCTCTCTCTCTCCGTAGGCTCCTCAGCTCAGTACTCTCTGGACACTCAGGCGACACCCTGAGACATCCACCTTCCTCAGACAGGAGGAGAGACAGCCGCACTCTCCCTCCTGGGACTCTGCTCCCGCCAAAGACACCCTGTCACGCACTTCCCCCCAAACTTATACCCACTCCCAGAATCCTTTGCAGCATAATCTGCCTTCTGGGGTAGTTACAAGCTGGGATATGTCCCCTGATTGGGCTTCCTCCACTGCCCTATGAGACGCCTCTCACAGGAGCCAGTGAGGATACTTCTCCCCTCAGCAGGCACATCTGGAAGTCCTGACACTCTAAACAAATCACAGCCCTGCTGTTAGGCAGACAAGGCCCACTATACCTTTACCTTGCAACTACCTGTAGGGTGCTACACTCCCTTTCCACCCTTCACACCTCAACTAGGGTTGCCACCTCATCCCTTTAATCCAGGACACATATAAATTACACAGGTTCTGAGGCTGATATAATGCACATAAGGCACCGAGCTTATGCCCCGTACACACGTGCAGATTATCTGAAGACTTTTGTCTGCAGACTTACCAAAACCATATAATATGAGGTCAAACCTAAACACTTTCAATTTGTATGCAATCTGGCAGGGCCTTGTACTACATAGAAAAGGTAAATCTGCAGACAAAAGTCTTCAGATAATCTGCACGTGTGTATGGGACATTAATGGCCGCCTTAATCAGCCACAGAACCTGTGTAAATAATACGGCTCCTGGATTAAAGGAATGAGGTGGAAAACCCTACCCTCAGCTGTACAGGAAATGCAAGAAAATCTCCCTAATCACACACATGACCACAAGAGTTTCAACTATTTAATTTGTTTTCACATTTTACCAACTGATCCAAGATTTGTAACAAGCAAAACAATAAAACACAACCCGCCCATCCCCGGCGTACAAAATGGCTGCCGTCACGTGACGTGCTGCTCAATGTGGTGCGTGTTCCGTGAAAAATCCATACCCGTGAGAAAACCATACCCTCGTCGCTTCCGGTTCCGCTACGGAGGGTATGGATTTCTCACGGTAGTTAAACATGCGGCGCTTACATTAAAACAGCTCCTCTGAAACGTAAATCATCTCCGCTCTTCGCCCTGTCACTGCCCTCATCTCCGGTAATAAATATAAAAGCGGATCACGGAGCCGCGATCGCCGTCACATTTACATCTCATACACCCGCCGCCGCTTTTATATTTATTACCGGAGATGAGAGCAGTTACAGGGCGAAGAGCGGAGATGATTTACGTTTCAGATGAGCTGTTTTAATGTAAGCGCCGCAAGTTTGACATTAGACACAGTGCCGTGAGAATTTCATGCCCACCGAGCATGCGCACTTGTCTAATTCTTTAATGTTCAATCACGTATCCGGGGCTCTGAGCATGCGCACTGCTGCGCTGCTCAGCTGTTTCAGCCCGGAAGTGACGAGGGTATGGTTTCTCCACGGGGTATGGTTTTTTAACGTTACAGTGCGCAGTACACTGTGCTGACGGAAATGCCGCTTTTAATAAAGTTGTTGAAGAAGAAAAAGAAAAGGACCAGAGTGGACGGGCGTTCGCGTGTTTACGCAGGTCTCCGCGGACTACACTTCCCATGATGCTCTGCGGCGAGGCATGACAGCTGAGGCCAGGATGAAGGCTGCGGGCTCCGGTGCTGCGATCACAGGTGACCGGCTGTGTGTGTGTGTCCGCTCGGTATGGGGGAGGCCGGGGCTCCTGTGCTCGGTGCTGGGCTGTGTATCTGGGTTGTGTATGCAATGCTGGGCCGCACCCGGTGACCGTTGTACCCATCGCAGTGTGTTGTCACCTGGCAGCCCGGTGTATGTATCTTCTAATATGGAGAGGAGGGCATATACCCTTCCCCCCACCCAGGACAGGGAAAGCCCCTCCCCCAGATAATGGTATACAATGGAAGCTGGGTGCTTGTGACCATTAAAGTCCATTTCTACACCCAACAAGGGGAATGTATTATATTGCAGCTTATCCCTGCTCAGATGTAGTGCCTGTCTTCGTTTTCCTTTATTTAGGGCTCATTCACACCAGAAACGGTGTTCTTGCATGCGCAGTGACCTGCATTCGATTCCCATTATTTATTTGCGGTGGATTTTTCTTAACCACTTGCTGAGCCGCCGCCGCCTATATACGGTAACAGGTTCCTGCAAATCGCTGTACCTGTACGGCGGTTCGCAGGAGTGATCCTGGGGGCACGTGCGCCCGCCCGCCCCCGTTCACCACAGGGGAAGCTGATGCACGGGGCCAGCGGCTGCGATCGCTCCCTGTGGAGAGTGAACGGCGGTCTGCTGATGTAAACACAGCAGACCGTTGTTCTCTCAGTAATCAGTACAGAGCTCCTGTGTTCATCCTATTTAGGATCACGGGTCTCTGTGTTGATTCCACAAACGCACCCCCTAGGCTCACATTTAACCCTTTGATCACCCCTGGTGTTAACCCCTTCCCTGTCAGTACAGTAACAGTGAATATTTTTAGCACTGATTACTGTAGTAATGTCACTGGTCCCCCCCCCCCCCCCAAAAGTGCCTGCCAGCCCTTTAATGGGTTTAGAATGCTGTGAAGCAGGTCTTTTGGTCATGTGGGCATGTAGCAATCAGGAGCTTTCTTTTAGCCGCTGGTAACTGTTCCGGGCATGCGCTTTTGGCACAGCTCTATCGGTGCTATTGCACGCAAATATGTGGCCGTTCGGCTTGTGTGCCGAGGGGCGGCTTATTTGCATGCGCTCGTTGCCTAGGGGTTAAAGTGGTTGTACACCCGTGCATAAACCCAGTGAAGTATCTGCCCTCAGGTGATACACAGAGATGGGGAAAAAAATCCTTCTACATAAGTTATACCGGTTTATCTGCAGTGCTCTCTTCTCTACATCCGTTCAGAGTCCAGAATTTATAATGCTTGTCTGAGAATTTCAGAAAACGGGGCCGGAAAGCTGAAGTGGAGAGAGCTCTGAGACCTGATTTTCGCACAGGAACAGAGCTGAGACTGTCAATCAGCTGGAAATCCCTCCCCTGTCACCATTTCTCTCTTGGTGTCAGGAAAACTTGTCAGAAGTTACTCATGCTGATAGCAGAGGAACGAAGCAGCAGACCGAAATTACACTTAGTTTAATATGGATTTAGACAAGTACACACTATAGAGGCAAATTCTTTGTTCATATATGTCTGAGGATTACAACCATTTGAACAGCAGCTTTGCGGGGGGGGGGGGGGGGGGGCCCAGAGAGAGAGAGAGAGAGAGAATGAATCTGCCATATCGGGTCACAGATGTTAGAGCATTCCTGCTGCCTAGTGTACATGGAACTGTGGAGAGAGGAATCCACCCAGAGTTTATTGGATCAGGAATGACCCTGACCTGGTTTTGAATAGTGGCGGCCGGTGCTATTAACTTTCCTTTCCATACCTAGTGATCACGCCCAGTGGCGGCTGGTGCTCAAAATTTTTTGGGGGGGGGGCCCAAACAGAAAGATGTAATAGGCATTGCTTTGCGGCAAAAAATGCTGTAAAAAATTGCGTGACTTTTGAGGTCACAAAAGTGTGAAAGGGGCCTTTACTAATCAAGGTATAGTGTGCCCCCTTCAATGCAGAGTGACCAGAGTGCCCCCTTTCAATGCAGAGTGACCAGCGTGTCGTGCCCCACCCCCCTGAGACCAGTGCACTTACCTGCAGCGGCGGCTTCTCCTTAGTCCACCGCGTCTCCTCGAGTCCTCCCGCCTCCTCCTCGGCCAATGGCATGGGTTTGCCTTTCGGCCAATCAGGAAGCGGGTCTCGGACCTGCTTCCTGATTGGCCAGGAGGAGGATCCGTGTGACAATAGCGAATTTTCATTCGCTATTGTCACACAATAGGTGGGCTTGGGGCGCACTGCTCTGCGCCCCGGGTCCACCCTTTTCTGAAGCCTATGAGAGCCTCTGGTTCTAAAACATTTATTACTTTCTGCTATAAAACCCATACAATAAAAAAAAAAAATGTAAAAAATTTAATTTCTTCAAATTAGGTCAAAATTTATTCTGGTACATATATGTTTAGTTAAAAAAAAATCCCAATAAGCATATATTTGATTGGTTTGCACAAAAGTTATAGTGTCTACAAACTATGGGATATATTTATGGAATTTTTATTTATTTATTTTTACTAGTAATGACAGCAATCAGCGGGACTGCGATATTGCGGAGGACAAATCTGAGACCTAACTGACACGTTTTTGGGAACCAGTGACACCAGTACAGTGATAAAAATATGCACTGTCACTGTACTAATGACACTGGCTGTGGAGGGGGTTAACATCTAGGATGATCAAAGGTTTAAATGTTTGCACAACTTGTGTTGCTGTGTGTGCTGTTTTTACTAAGCAATGTGCTGCTCAACAGGAAGAAAAAAGCACATTACTGCTGTCAGAGGAGAGCCCTGTGTTTGTTTACCTACACAGGGCTCTCTTCAGTAATGTCCGGAGCCGATCGGCGGGTGCTGGCGTCCAATCAGAGGCTGGCACCCGCTGATTGGTTGGTGCTGCAACCAATTTGCAGTGCACCTGGGGCAGCGCGGGCACGCTCCCTACACCAACGTGCGCAGATCATGCACGAAGAACGTGAGCTGGTGCAGAGCGGCTGCCCTGCCGCAGTAGATCCGCAAGTGGTTAAAAAAATTGCCTTTGGTTTTACTTTTAGCTGCTTGGTAGATAGACCTGAAAAGGTGCCAATGCTATTTGATCCTGTGCCCCCGTTCACATTGAGCCGATTTGAAATGTCAAATTGCATGCCAACCGGTGCCTATTGCCAGCGATGGCACCGTCAGAATCGGTGCAGCACCACTGATTTCAAAAGCAGTTCCTGCACTACTTTTGGCGACTTCGGGGGCAATTTCAATAGACATGGATGCATGAACCTGCACAGATGTCTGTCGAATCGCCCCCCTGATTGCACACTGAAATCCAGGTTTGAAATTGTGCAAGTACAGCTGAACTCACACAGCTTCAAACCTGTCCTCAATGTGAACGAGGGCTAAGGGCTCTTTCACACGGGCGTTCCTTTTTTTTTTGCCTGATCAGGTCCTTTTTTTTTTTTTTTTTGTAACGGACACGGATGACACTTGTGTCATCCGGTCCGTATGTCCGTTTTTCATCCCATCCGTTTGCGGATGAAAAACTGACATAATGCATGTCTATGTAAATACGGATGTCTGCGGATGACACCACTGACATCCGTTTTTGCTTCAGTTCCGTTTTTTGAAAGGAAGAAAAAATAGGGTTCTCCTCCGTTCAAAAAAACTGAACTGAACTGACAAAAAACGGATGTCAGCGGATGATCATCCGATGACATCCGTATTTACATAGAGATACATTATGTCCGTTTTTCATCCGCAAACGGATGGGATGAAAAACGGACATACGGAACGCCCGTGTGAAAGAGCCCTAAGGGTAATTTATGACTTTATCCTTGAATATGATGCACCTGATTGTGTGAGGCCATGTCATTTCCTGGATGAGTGGGGGTGGGTGGGTTATGGGGGTTGGATAGGTAAGAGTGGTCAAGTGTGCACATTATTATTTATTTTTTTATACCCATTGGGGTTGATTTACTTTAGGCTGCATTCACATGTCAGCGTATTGATCGTGGGTAGAATCGCCGCGATTCCGCCCGCGATCCGGAAATCATTGCAAATCGTGGGACGCCTGTGCGTTGCCCGTGATTTGCAATAGCACCCCAAACGCTGAGCGATGTTGCCGCGATTTCCGCCTGCCGAATCGCGGTAACATCGCGCAAAAAAAATTGCGGGACGCATTACGCTCCAAAGAAGCTCTTGTACTTTTTTGGGCGTAATGCGTCCCTCGCGGCAACATCGCACAGCGTTTGGGGTGCTATTGCAAATCACGGGCAACGCACATGCGTCCCCGCGATTTGCAATGATTTCCGGACCGCAGGCGGAATCGCGGCGATTCTGCCTGCGATCAATACACTGACATGTGAATGCAGCCTAAAGCAAGTAAGCTGTTCACTTTGTAAGACATCTTTCCTCAGAAATTGGTGGTGAAATTTCACTTTAAAGGATAAGTTCACCCTATCTGAACATGTTACACCCATATTTAGGGTGTAAAATGTTCAGCATGCACCCTCTGATTCCCTTCTCACAACCCTGTGACAGTGGGTTGGGGATGCTCTCTCTCCGCATCCACTGTCACAATTTGAAAACAGCGGGGCTCCGCCCACATGGCTGCATCATTCATTCACCGTTTACTTTGAACGAATAGACTACAAGTACCGTTGGCAATTGGGACTGACGGCTTGTAGTTCTCAATGAACTATGGGGGCAATGGTGAGCGCTCTCGTAGTTCATTGGATCTTCCTGCTCTGAAGTAACTGCACAGGCAGGCAGCTATCTTGAGAGCCTGCAGAAAGCTGGCATTGCACCCATGACCGGCTGATGGTGTAAACAATGTGCATTTTATTTTTTAGGAGGTGAACTTCTCCTTTAAAGAAGAATAGCACCCATATGCAAGCAAAAGAAAACAATATTTTTTCTTGCACATGATTGGATGAATGAAGTTGGCAGAGCTTCACCTCATTCAATAAGCTCTGGGGAAAATTCCCTGGCAAAATTCAGCATGTTTCTGATGTTAGGATCTCCTTGTACTCCGTTTCTAATCTCCTTTTATGTCTTTGCAGCATTTTAATCTCAGGTTTACCTTTTGTACCACTCCAAGCACCATTATGGCAGACACAAAACCACTTCACCAAAAAAGATTTGAAGCAGCTGTGAGCGTGATCCAAAGCTTGCCCAAAAATGGTAAGAATCCACCTATTGGCGCTACTTTTGTGATTATGAAGCAAAGGGGCATATTTGTAAAAGGGGGGAGAAAAGACAATTCTCACAAAAGGCAACATCCAGCTCATGGGGACCAATATTACTGGAGAACTGTCCTTTCTCAAGTTTTCATATCAAGCCCAAACAGTGTGGAGACCTATAGGCTATCGTATTTAGATCTATGCACTCTGGCTAAAGGGGGACCCTTGGCAAGATCATTCAGCAACTGGCAAGCACCACACCAGATGCTTTTATGTCATGCTGATCCGATTGTTGCAGGAGATAACAGGCATGGCTGTATTTGGCAGTGGTTGTCATCCTTTGAGCTAAAGGGGGGGGGGGGGGGCTCAAGTGTGGTCCCTGAAATCACTAAAGGGCCACACATAATATCAATATATGCAATGCTTGAGAGGACTGTCAGAAAATGCAGACCTAATGGAGAAAATGAGGGTCCGAGAGTGTGGACATGCTACATTGTTGGCTGGAGATATGCTGCAGAAGACCGTACGAAACTGGGACCATGTTACATGAGGCTAGTAGAGATTAATGGTCCCGCTAAAAATTGCTGAGGTCAAAAGGCTACACATCCTGTACACCAAAGGGCCATTAGTTGGGCATCAGAGGTGTTGGGGATTCACTTCAACTTTTTGGGGCCTGCCAAATACGTCAATGGGGATTCCAGCGTAGGAAGAAAATTTTCAGTCTCGGAGAGAACAAGGGGCCACACAATGAGATTGGAGGAGAAGCGGTTTAACCTTAAGCTGTGTAGGGGTTTTTTGACTGTCGGAGAAATAAGGATGGGGAACTCTCTTCCACAATCAGTGGTATCATCAGGGAGTATTGATCTTTTTAAAACACTCATCGGACGTGCATCTTCGTGAACGCAACATACAGAAAATTATTGTCGACATTGACACCTACACAGGTTAAATTGGATGGACTATTGTCTTTTATTCAACCTTACCTACTATGAAACTATATTGCTGGCTAGAACAACACAGGTCTTGGGTGCTCTTTGCATTCAGCATCCACATGACGGTAGCCATACAGCCTGAATACAGCAAAAACAGGTGTTCATTAAATTAAATTCTTCCTTTATCCATGCAGGACAAGGTAAAATGATCACTTAACTCTACCTGTTCTTATCTGCATGTACTTCTCTTTCCTTGCTCCTGTGCCACACCTGTAACAGCATTGGGCCTATAACCATGCCCCTAGAGCTATCGCATGGAAGAAAGGAAAGTAAGCACATACTCATGATACTTGGAAGTACAGATTACTTTGCTGAACAGAGTGTACATGCTCCTGGGATTGGGGTAGGGGTGGTAAAAAACCCTTCTACTTATACTGGCTCTAATATGTGAAGGAAAGGGCCCCTAATAGAACTACATCTTGGCTTCCATCGCTTCTTCATTTGGACGAAACTTGTCAGTCCCAGTAATTGTTCCTCTTTGTATAGATTTCCATGAATTGATGTTTTGCTGTATTATGAAAAGTGTTCTATTGCTCTAAATCAGTGATTGTCAATTTATGAACTAAAGGGGGCCTCAAATGTGGCCCCCTGACATCACCAAAAGGCCACGTGCAATGTTCATTATATATATAATGCTTGAGAAGACTTGTCATAAACTGCAGACCTAATAGAGGAAATGAGGGTCAGAGAGTGTGGACATGTTACATTGTTGGCTGGGAATATGCTACAAAAGGCAATATGAAACTGGGAACATGTTACATAAGGCTAGTAGAGATCAGTCCTATTATCCTAATACATGTTCCCAATACAGACTGCTGAGGTCTGCGCATCGTTTACCAAAGGGCCACAGGTTAGGAAGCAGGGCTCTAAATCTTTCTTCCAACATAAAAATGGTTGCATTAGAACTCCAACTCCATTTCTTAAAAAAAACTTGGTAAATACCTGTTTTTCTGCAGTTTTCAGGCCCGTCCAGTGAAGTATCAGATCTTTCCTTCTTTTTCTCATTGATGGACTGGCCTTCCTTCTGGACTAAGTGGCACTCCGGTAATGACATGTGAGCCCACTTAGTCCAGGAGTACTATGGCTGTGTGATGATGGAACCCAAGGAGATACAGTATGTATGTTTTTTTTTTTTTTTTTTTTTTTAAAGCAGACTATCACCCTCTTCACCCACTTTTCTCTAAATTACTACGCCCTCACTCCTTTTACACATATAAAGCATTTTTTTCTCCTCGGAAATCCTTTTTTTTTTTAAGGGAAGATGCCTGCACTTCCAGATTTCTCATCTAGGTAAAAATGGCTTCCCCTTGCTGCTCTCAGCCTCCTGGGATACTCCCATCATGCATCACAGGAGGCTTTGTGGCAATCATACGCATGCTCTGTGGTGCATCATCCAGGGACTGGTTTGTCCGTTCCTCTTTCTTGAAGTTGGCCTCGTGTAGACTTGTTCACCTTTTTATAAAAGAAAAACTGCCTATGCAGGTAAGGGGTGCCTGTAGATGAAAACAAACTAGGCAGCTTTGACCAAATCGAATAACGCCCTTGCTATAGGTGTAGGCTGTTTACTTGCATCCTGAAACCGGACTAATAACCCCCCAGAGATGCCATCATTCCATCCTGCCTTGTTGCTAGAATGTTGCTAAGACACTCCTAGACAATTTAGACCCTCTTGCATGTGCTTTCTCTCCTGTGGCAGTAGTCCTGAGCTCAGATATGCTGCGTTGGAGGGGATAGTGGGCCACCCATGTGGGGGTTTGAGAGCTCACTCCTGTGATGATGGGCCACCATGTAGGGGTTTGAGAGCTCACTCCTGTGATGGAGGGGATAGTGGGCCACCATGTAGGGGTTTGAGAGCTCACTCCTGTGATGGAGGGGATAGTGGGCCACCATGTAGGGGTTTGAGAACTCATTCCTGTGATGGAGGGGATAGTGGGCCACCCATGTAGGGGTTTGAGAGCTCACTCCTGTGATGGAGGGGATAGTGGGCCACCCATGTAGGGGTTTGAGAACTCACTCCTGTGATGGAGGGGATAGTGGGCCACCCATGTAGGGGTTTGAGAACTCACTCCTGTGATGGAGGGGATAGTGGGCCACCCATGTAGGGGTTTGAGAACTCACTCCTGTGATGGAGAGGATAGTGGGTCACCCATATAGGGGTTTGAGAGCTCACTCCTGTGATGGAGGGGATAGTGGGCCACCCATGTAGGGGTTTGAGAACTCACTCCTGTGATGGAGGGGATAGTGGGCCACCCATGTAGGGGGTTTGAGAACTCACTCCTGTGATGGAGGGGATAGTGGGCCACCCATGTGGGGGTTTGAGAACTCACTCCTGTGATGGAGAGGATAGTGGGCCACCCATGTAGGGGTTTGAGAACTCACTCCTGTGATGGAGGGGATAGTGGGCCACCCATGTAGGGGGTTTGAGAACTCACTCCTGTGATGGAGGGGATAGTGGGCCACCCATGTAGGGGTTTGAGAACTCACTCCTGTGATGGAGGGGATAGTGGGCCACCCATGTAGGTGTTTGAGAGCTCACTCCTGTGATGGAGGGGATAGTGGGCCACCCATGTGGGGGTTTGAAGAGCTCACTCCTGTGATGGAGGGGATAGTGGGCCACCCATGTAGGGGTTTGAGAACTCACTCCTGTGATGGAGGGGATAGTGGGCCACCCATGTGGGGGTTTGAAGAGCTCACTCCTGTGATGGAGGGGATAGTGGGCCACCCATGTAGGGGTTTGAGAACTCACTCCTGTGATGGAGGGGATAGTGGGCCACCCATGTAGGGGGTTTGAGAACTCACTCCTGTGATGGAGGGGATAGTGGGCCACCCATGTAGGGGTTTGAGAACTCACTCCTGTGATGGAGGGGATAGTGGGCCACCCATGTAGGTGTTTGAGAGCTCACTCCTGTGATGGACGGGATAGTGGGCCACCCATGTGGGGGTTTGAAGAGCTCACTCCTGTGATGGAGGGGATAGTGGGCCACCCATGTAGGGGTTTGAGAACTCACTCCTGTGATGGAGGGGATAGTGGGCCACCCATGTGGGGGTTTGAAGAGCTCACTCCTGTGATGGAGGGGATAGTGGGCCACCCATGTAGGGGTTTGAGAACTCACTCCTGTGATGGAGGGGATAGTGGGCCACCCATGTGGGGGTTTGAGAACTCACTCCTGTGATGGAGATAGTGGGCCACCCATGTAGGGTTTTGAGAACTCACTCCTGTGATGGAGAGGATAGTGGGCCACCCATGTAGGGGTTTGAGAACTCACTCCTGTGATGGAGGGGATAGTGGGCCACCCATGTAGGGGTTTGAGAGCTCACTCCTGTGATGGAGGGGATAGTGGGCCACCCATGTAGGGGTTTGAGAACTCACTCCTGTGATGGAGGGGATAGTGGGCCACTCATGTAGGGGTTTGAGAACTCACTCCTGTGATGGATGGGGTGAGCAGTAACTGTTAGGGGTATGCTAATATCCTAGCAACAAGGCAGATGAGATGATGTCCTCCCTGGGAGTTTTTAGTCAGGGATCTGGAGATCCATAAATGGCCTTCACCTAATGGCAAGAGCCTTATCCAACCTTAGTTAAAGCTGCACAGTTTATTTTTATCTACAGGTGCCCCTTACCTGCATAGATCGTGTTTTTTTTGTAAAAGTGAACTATGCCTTTTAAGAGAGGAAGATGGCACCGCAGGACCTAGTGTGCATCAGTGAATTGTGAAAATACATTGCTAAATATTCTTAGTGGGTGAGAATGCTTTTTAAAGTGTCACTAAACCCCCATTATAAAGAAAACTATCAATAAGTGGTGTATTACATGCTGTTCATACTCACTCAGTCACTATGAGATTTGTTTTCTGTATTCTACAAAATACCTGGTTGATCCTGCTGGTCTCTATTTCCAACTTCTGTTCATGCCCCCAATTCAGGTAGGGATTTTGCAGAGTAGTGTTGGTAGCTCTGCACATGCTCAGTTTTCAGTGAGTTTCTATGCTGAGTGTTCTCTCCCCCTCCCTGAGCAGCCCATGTAACTATAGAGTCACATGTGGGTGTATACACAGTTGTAAGTGGCAGCCCCCTCCCTCCCTCCTTCTCCCATGCCCAAAAACCAGCTAAATACAACAGGGACGGGATATTACATGTAGATTAATGAAGGCTTCACCTCCCTCTTATTCAAAGACACAGGCTGGAGGGGCATAACACAGCCTATGACTGGCAGAAATCTGCCCACACCATATTCTTTCCACAAAATAATAAAGTTTTGATTTCAAATATAAATTATTGTATGACAATTTAAAACCGTTTATTGATATTATTTATTTTTACTCTGCATTCCAAAGGCAGTCCTTCTCCCCCCCCCCCTTTTTTTTTTTTCCCCAATTTTTTTTTATTCAAAATATATGGAGTGGCACTAAATCTAATGTGTAGCAAGAATTAGGGTACACGTAAGAAATTCATATACGTTTTAAACAATGAAATAAAACCAATAATAAATGAGACTCCAAAAGTGACCACAATATTCAAAAAACGTAAATATCAAAACAAATAAAAGAAAAAATACAAAATACTATTCAAAAGTGACCACGACACTGTGGAATTACAAACGTCCAGTGCAGAAAGCGTGAATGTCACACTAAAACACAGTTCTTTGTGAAAGTGCAAGTTAGATGCTCCCAGAATCTAGTGATGAAATACGGGCTTATACAATCTGGTGGTCAATCCAAAAAGATAAACCCACTTCACCAAGAAGTGCAATGGCCTCTAACCTCAATTATTTAGGTAACAGGCATTGAATCAAACCTAATGCCCCATACACACGTGCAGATTATCTGCAGACTTTTGTCTGCAGACTTACCTTTTCTATGTAGTGCAAGGGCCTGCTGGATTGCATACAAATTGAAAGTGTTTAGGTTTGACCTCGTATTATATGGTTTTGGTAAGTCTGCAGACAAAAGTCTGCAGATAATCTGCATGTGTGTATGGGGCATAAGTCTCTATAGGATATCTGTCACTCTATCTGAATGATGAAACCGAAATTATGCAGCGCTAGCTCAAAACAAAGTGTTAAGTGTTGTGATATAAATACAATAATCAGTATGATCAAATATACAAAAAAAGTGCTAAGTGCTTATAAATATCTGAGCAGTAACAGATAAATATATAATTAAATATGATAGTGCACAATAAATAAGTGATTGAAAATAGTCCAAATAAATATTCAGTGCTTGAAAAAGTCCTTATAGTGATCCAATTAAGGTGCCAAGGTGCCAAATAATTAAGGTGCTTGCAGAGTGATATGGTGCCCCTCAAGGTTCCCCACTCACCAGATTGCAGATAATCATAGACCTTCAAAGTTATTGCACATTGCCCGGGATCTTTACAGGACCAGAACTTCTCCTATGTAGCCTTGGAAATTGTTTTGGGTCAGCTTCCGCTTCCACCGTTAAACAAAAAAATGGCCATACATGGTGAAGTAAGTATGAGCAATTTTATTCCCAAAAAAAATTTAGATGGGTACTCACAAGCAAGAATATAACTCAGGCATATACAAGGAACTCGTGTGGCGCCGCTCTCGGCGTGCGTTCCACACACAGGAAGTTCCTGACCGGAAGTGACGTTTGTTTTGGTCCGCGACCGGAAGTGCGTCAACGCGTTTCGCCGTCAATACAGCGTCTTCAAAGACATCACTTCCTGTTAGCGGAGGCTCTTTATATCGTAGCCTCTCGATGCTAATTTCCGGAATCTAATTATTTAAACTTTGGCAATCGATCATAAACCATATATCTTATCCAATGGCATTGTTATAGTGGAATTACTCATCTATAACCTTTGTTATTTAATTGATATATCTATAATATTCATGAGCGATTGTTACGTCCGGGCATCACTTCCTGTACACAATGCTTATTTAACCCATTGTTTATCCTGCTGTTTTACAATGTTAAAAACATCAGAGATATAAATATTTTATTGTGTTCTCATTAAATAGTTATTCAATTTTTAATACTAAGTTAATTGATGATAATAAAAATAATAAAAATTCATTAAAATTGATCTTAAATTAAACAAAATAAAGATAAAAAATATAAAATTATAATAATAGAAAAACCTGTAATATGTTCCTATAAATAATGGGACAATTGATATTTTAATAATATGATATACATAAATCATTAAAACCTTTATATAAATTAATATATAATCTTGAATTATAAAAACATGTAAATATATGTGTGGAGAGGGAATATGGTCATCAGAGGAATATAATAATATAATAGTATATATAGTCAATTCTGAATTTCTATACTAAAAATAATAAATAAAATGTTAATTAAAAAAATAAAAATGACTACTTGAATGAATTAAACCGACTGGTCAATGATCCTGAGACATATGAAAAATTAAAAGGGAACCCTACTAAGAAATACAAAGCTAAACTTACCAGACTTATTAAATGGGCACGCCAAGAAAATATTATTAACAAGAAGGAAAGTAGGTACCTGGTACCAGATGCACCCAGAGTACCGGTAATATACCAGCTGCCCAAAATACACAAAAACAAGGAACAACCACCTGGCAGGCCCATTGTGAGCGGGGTGGATTCCCTTTTATCACGTCTAGGAGAATATCTGGACTGTTTTCTTCAGCCGCTAGCACAGAAAGGATTGGCTTACCTGCGAGATAGCAAACACCTTATGGAAATTATAAAAGATATTAAAATAGAGGAAAGTGACATTCTAGTGGGAGTAGATGTTAACTCCCTCTATACAAACATTAAGCAGGATCATGCATTACAAGCAGCAAAATGGGCCCTGGACCAGACGGAAATAAAAACGAAACAAAAGGAATTTATACTACTAGGTCTTGACCTCGCAATGAGCAACAATTTTTTTTGGCATGAGAAAGAATACTATAGACAAAAGAAAGGAGTCGCCATGGGAGCAAAATATGCTCCCTCCATAGCAAACATATTTATGCGGAAATGGGAGAGTGAACAAATTTTCAAAAACAGACCTAAGGAACTCATCACCTATAAGAGATACATAGATGACATTTTTATTATATGGAGGGGTACCCAGAATACATTAGATCAATTTTTATCATCTATGAATAACAACAAATATAACATTTCTTTTTCCCACACAAATAGTTTGGAAGGTATCAATTTTTTGGACCTTTGTATTTTTAAAGATTTTAACAAACTTTTTACAAAAACCTATTTTAAAGAAGTGGATGCCAATGGCTACATCCCCATAGGTAGCTGCCACCATCCCAGATGGCTCAATACAATTCCTAGCAGTCAACTAATGAGGATAAGAAGGAATTGTGACAAAGAAAGTGATTACGATGAACAAGCAGAAGTAATCATAAATAAATTCTCTGAAAAGGGATATAAGAAAAAAGATCTGGAGAAAATAAAGAAAAAAGTTAAAAATATTGAACGTAAGGATCTATTCAAGAAAAAAGAAAAGACTAATAGAGATTATAGTATGGCATTCCTCACCAGCTTTTCAAGACAGCACACCCAAATGGAGAAGATTTTAAAAAAGCACTGGCACCTTTTACTAAAAGATAATGTTCTTAAAACTTTACTTCCCTCAAAACCACAGTTCATTTATACCAAGCCTAAAACCCTCAGGTTACAACTAGCACATAATGTGGTCAATCCACCTAAAAAAATAGGCACATTCTGGGATCAGAATGGGTTCTTTAGTTGCGGCAGGTGTATGATCTGCCGCACCTCTAGGTTTAGAAAAAGGAAAAATATGAATTTTAAATCATCTTTTAATGGTAAAATGTATAAAATCAATAAATTTATAACGTGTTCATCCACACATGTAACTTACCTTCTCTCTTGTCCATGTGGACTACAATATGTGGGTAGGACCACAAGGGAACTGAAGGTGAGACTGAGAGAACATGTCTCCAATATAAAGAAAGGGTTTAAAAACCACAGCCTTTCCCACCATTTCAAATTGTTCCATCATAGTGACCCCACCCTTTTGTCCTTTTGTGCCATAGACAAAATAGAACCCCACTGGAGGGGTGGTAACCTTAAAAAAGCAGTGTCACAAAACGAGACCCAGTGGATCCATCGGTTGGAGACACTCAAACCAAAAGGACTGAACGTAGACTTAGATGTCAATTGTTTCCTATCCAATTGGTAACCCTCCCTAAATATCCTTTATTCCTTTAAGAATAAAATGTTTATATATATATATAATCTCCTCTCAACCTTTTTTTAATTAACATTTTATTTATTATTTTTAGTATAGAAATTCAGAATTGACTATATATACTATTATATTATTATATTCCTCTGATGACCATATTCCCTCTCCACACATATATTTACATGTTTTTATAATTCAAGATTATATATTAATTTATATAAAGGTTTTAATGATTTATGTATATCATATTATTAAAATATCAATTGTCCCATTATTTATAGGAACATATTACAGGTTTTTCTATTATTATAATTTTATATTTTTTATCTTTATTTTGTTTAATTTAAGATCAATTTTAATGAATTTTTATTATTTTTATTATCATCAATTAACTTAGTATTAAAAATTGAATAACTATTTAATGAGAACACAATAAAATATTTATATCTCTGATGTTTTTAACATTGTAAAACAGCAGGATAAACAATGGGTTAAATAAGCATTGTGTACAGGAAGTGATGCCCGGACGTAACAATCGCTCATGAATATTATAGATATATCAATTAAATAACAAAGGTTATAGATGAGTAATTCCACTATAACAATGCCATTGGATAAGATATATGGTTTATGATCGATTGCCAAAGTTTAAATAATTAGATTCCGGAAATTAGCATCGAGAGGCTACGATATAAAGAGCCTCCGCTAACAGGAAGTGATGTCTTTGAAGACGCTGTATTGACGGCGAAACGCGTTGACGCACTTCCGGTCGCGGACCAAAACAAACGTCACTTCCGGTCAGGAACTTCCTGTGTGTGGAACGCACGCCGAGAGCGGCGCCACACGAGTTCCTTGTATATGCCTGAGTTATATTCTTGCTTGTGAGTACCCATCTAAATTTTTTTTGGGAATAAAATTGCTCATACTTACTTCACCATGTATGGCCATTTTTTTGTTTAACGGTGGAAGCGGAAGCTGACCCAAAACAATTTCCAAGGCTACATAGGAGAAGTTCTGGTCCTGTAAAGATCCCGGGCAATGTGCAATAACTTTGAAGGTCTATGATTATCTGCAATCTGGTGAGTGGGGAACCTTGAGGGGCACCATATCACTCTGCAAGCACCTTAATTATTTGGCACCTTGGCACCTTAATTGGATCACTATAAGGACTTTTTCAAGCACTGAATATTTATTTGGACTATTTTCAATCACTTATTTATTGTGCACTATCATATTTAATTATATATTTATCTGTTACTGCTCAGATATTTATAAGCACTTAGCACTTTTTTTGTATATTTGATCATACTGATTATTGTATTTATATCACAACACTTAACACTTTGTTTTGAGCTAGCGCTGCATAATTTCGGTTTCATCATATTTTCCTAAGACTTTCTTAGTGTCTGCAGCAGCTGCCCAATATTGCATTTATCTTTATTTAAATTCTCACGTTGTGTAGCGCGGGTTTAATTTTTGTTTTTTCACTCTATCTGAATGATGATCGGACAGCTTGCACATGGAGGATAATAAAAACTCCTCATGGTGTAGTATAAACAACTGGGTTTTAAAAATGAAGAAACTTACAGTTAAAGTACTGCATCTAGTGGAGTCTGAGACCAATGGGGTCACACACGGGCTGAATGCTATAGAATCCAAAATTCCGGTCTCTGCCGTGACCGGGAGTAACGTCACCTGGCTCCTCCCGATGCGTTGCGTCAATGACTTGTAACTTTATCAAGGGTCTTGTTTTTGTTTTCACCTCTTCTCAAATTGAGTGCACACGAGTTATTTATATAGTTTTTTTATTTTTTTTTATAAACCTGTGACCAGCAGCAGAGGACTAGAAGCTCCTCCTGCTTTTATTTCCTTGCAGACAGGCTGGGAAAGAGCTGGGTCATGTGACAGCTGTATATCAATTAGGAAAAAAGGTACATAGACGTGTGTGTCTTTGTTTTTTTGTTTTTTTATTTATTTATTTTTTATTCAAATAATTACGGTGCCATCATCCAAATCCAGAAAGAGATGTGATCATGTAAATGAAACAGTGTGTGTTTAGTTTCACTTTAAGAGTCGGTTCACACTAGCGCGACTTGTCAGCCTGACAAGTCACACTCCCTCGTGGTCCATTGACCGCTACAGGACCCGTTCTAATAGGAGCGACACAAGTCGCTCCGACTTAGAAAAAGGGCCCTGTACTACTTCGGGGCGACCTCGGAGCGACTTGCATAGACTTCCATTATGTGAAGTCCCTGCAAGTCGCTCCGAAGTCATGGTGCATGGTAATGCACAAGTCGCCCCCGAAGTAGTAAGGAGTCGTGTTGCCTCAGTGTGAACCGACTCTAAGAGTTGCCCAGTTGAAAAGGTAAATATGGATTAAAAAAAAAATAAGAACGAGGTGGTTTCTTTTTTACTTTGAGCAAATTGAAAACCAAGCAAACAGAAAAAAAAAAAGCGAAAGCTCCGCATTAACTATTTTAGTTAGTGAGTTTAGGCAATCTCCTTCTATGCATGACCTTGCCATGCTCCATGTACTGTGGGTGTGGTGTGCCCTTTACCTACATATTTTATGCTAAACCTGGGAATGTTTTGGATAGTAACGTAAAGCGGTGACAGTGGATTGTGGCCTTTGTACTTTGCCTGGCGTATAAAGAAAGCATGAGCTCTGAAATCTGCATTTTGGACTGAAGTTTGCTCCATTGCTATTAGGTGAGCCTAATTGTGACTTTCCTGTCTACTTTTTATTGTAGTGTGAAGTTTGGAAGTCTAGTGACTTTTATTTTCTCTGAAGAATTGCAGCATATTTTTTGTTTTTAATCTTTGTTCATATGTCATCCATATTATGGGCAGCCCATGTTTTTTATGCTGTAGCAAGCTAATGTTGCCAAATGCCCTTCTAGCATCATGCTTTTGGGGTATGCGGGGAGGTGCAGTTCCACTAGTAGTAGAGAGTTGTAGTTCATTTAATAAAACCTTTCAGGTTAAAGAGGTTGTAAACTCGTTTAACTTTTTTTACAACCTGAAAGACAAACACATAATGAGCTAGTATGCATCGCATACTAGCTCATTATGAAATACTTACCTTAGAACGAGCCCCCGCCGTGCCGCTCACTCACCTGTATGACGGGCGACATGTTCAGTCGCCCGTCTTCCGGGATCGTGGCATCCGGCCATCTGATTGGCCGGAGCCGAGGTGACGTCACTCCCGCGCACGAGTGTGGGAGCCGACGGTTATGGCACGGGACTTTGAAGGAAAGGCACCAGCGGCCGTTCCTTCAGAGCGCATGCGCCAGTGACATCACTGGCTGCATGTAAGGTAAATATCTCCTAAACGGTACATGTTTAGGAGATATTTACAGTACCTATAGGTAAGCCTTAATATAGGCTTACCTATACAGGGAGTGCAGAATTATTAGGCAAATGAGTATTTTTGAGGATTAATTTTATTATTGAACAACAACCATGTTCTCAATGAACCCAAAAAACTCATTAATATCAAAGCTGACTATTTTTGGAAGTAGTTTTTAGTTTGTTTTTAGTTTTAGCTATTTTAGGGGGATATCTGTGTGTGCAGGTGACTATTACTGTGCATAATTATTAGGCAACTTAACAAAAATCAAATATACAGTATACCCATTTCAATTATTTATTTTTACCAGTGAAACCAATATAACATCTCAACATTCACAAATATACATTTCTGACATTCAAAAACAAAACAAAAACAAATCAGTGACCAATATAGCCACCTTTCTTTGCAAGGACACTCAAAAGCCTGCCATCCATGGATTCTGTCAGTGTTTTGATCTGTTCACCATCAACATTGCGTGCAGCAGCAACCACAGCCTCCCAGACACTGTTCAGAGAGGTGTACTGTTTTCCCTGCTTGTAAATCTCACATTTGATGATGGACCACAGGTTCTCAATGGGGTTCAGATCAGGTGAACAAGGAGGCCATGTCATTAGCTTTTCTTCTTTTATACCCTTTCTTGCCAGCCACGCTGTGGAGTACTTGGACGCGTGTGATGGAGCATTGTCCTGCATGAAAATCATGTTTTTCTTGAAGGATGCAGACTTCTTCCTGTACCACTGCTTGAAGAAGGTGTCTTCCAGAAACTGGCAGTAGGACTGGGAGTTGAGCTTGACTCCATCCTCAACCCGAAAAAGCCCCACAAGCTCATCTTTGATGATACCAGCCCAAACCAGTACTCCACCTCCACCTTGCTGGCATCTGAGTCGGACTGGAGCTCTCTGCCCTTTACCAATCCAGCCACGGGCCCATCCATCTGGCCCATCAAGACTCACTCTCATTTCATCAGTCCATAAAACATTTGAAAAATCAGTCTTGAGATATTTCTTGGCCCAGTCTTGACGTTTCAGCTTGTGTGTCTTGTTCAGTGGTGGTCGTCTTTCAGCCTTTCTTACCTTGGCCATGTCTCTGAGTATTGCACACCTTGTGCTTTTGGGCACTCCAGTGATGTTGCAGCTCCTGAAATATGGCCAAACTGGTGGCAAGTGGCATCTTGGCAGCTGCACGCTTGACTTTTCTCAGTTCATGGGCTGTTATTTTGCGCCTTGGTTTTTCCACACGCTTCTTGCGACCATGTTGACTATTTTGAATGAAATGCTTGATTGTTCGATGATCACGCTTCAGAAGCTTTGCAATTTTAAGAGTGCTGCATCCCTCTGCAAGATATCTCACTATTTTTGACTTTTCTGAGCCTGTCAAGTCCTTCTTTTGACCCATTTTGCCCAAGGAAAGGAAGTTGCCTAATAATGCACACCTGATATAGGGTGTTGATGTCATTAGACCACACCCCTTCTCATTAGAGATGCACATCACCTAATATGCTTAATTGGTAGTAGGCTTTCGAGCCTATACAGCTTGGAGTAAGACAACATGCATAAAGAGGATGATGTGGTCAAAATACTCATTTGCCTAATAATTCTGCACTCCCTGTAGGTAAAAGTTACAGAGGAGGGTTTACTTCCTCTTTAAATGAAAGCAGGCCATGCTGACTTGTTTGTAAGGCCTAATGCACACTGGATGTTTTTACAGCGGCTGTTTTTGGTTTCGGGCATTTTTTTCTGCAGCCAGCAAACTCCCTCTGCATGTTATCCTATGTGTCCATACGTAGATAGGCTGTTATCAATGTTTTTTGTCAGGGGAGTTTTCTGGCTGGAAAAAAAACCCCAGAACTAGTGGATTTTGTGAGGTGTTTTTCAGCTGTAAATCTCTAACTCAAAAGCTGAAAAGCATGGCTATTCAGCGTTTATCACCTTTTTTTTGAGCCATATGCTTTTGTGGGCGTACAGGGTTTTTATTTAAAGCAAAAAAAGCTTAAACGCATCCTACAGCTAATGCTACTGGAGTTTTTAAAACGCCCAGTGTGCACGAGGCCTAAAGAATTTCTTACTATCACAGCGCCCCTGCCCAGTGAGGCACCAATCTGAGACAAGTACCGTATGTGCATATCAGGCATCCTGACAACTCCCTGTTCTGGTTTCTGTAAATAGGGAATATAGCCTTAAACTAAAAACTATAGGCAAAAACATATTTTTCATTTTGAATATAGTAAGGGAGGGTTATAACCCCTGTCAGTAGTTTTAGGGAGATTGAGTCTTCATTTCCTGTCTCATAGCCAAAACAGGAAGTGAGAGGAAATCCCTGGAAATTTAAAGGGCACCTCGACTTTCGTGGAAAAAAAAAATTTCCAAATTATAAAAAATTAAGATAGCAGATATAACTGCGACAAAAGTCCTATTGTAATTGAATGTTCACCCAGAGAGGAATGTTGGAATTACTCCTTAAGGGAATTCCTTGGGCCCCCCCCCCCCCCAGGTTACCAGAACTAGTGTCCCTATGTGAAGATTTCCCATCTATTCATTTTCTGGGGACAACCCCAGATTTGGGATTTTCTTTTACTTTTCACTTTTAATAATAATTGTAAACAGGACACATAGAGGGTGAATCTACCTAATGGGGGCAGAGACCTCATTAAAAACCTAAGGCCTCATGCATTCTAGACAATATAAAAAAGCCAGTAATATTAGCTGTAGAAAGCTATAGTGAGTTTTTCAGTGTTTTGTGGCGGTTTTTTAGCAAGACTATACTCTCCTTAAAGGCTATGGCTCAAAAATGCTGATAAACGCAGAATAGCCGTGTTTTTCAGCTTTTATCAGAATTTGAGCATTTTTACAGCCTAAATGTGGCCTAATAGGTGTTCTAATCTCCACTCTATCCAAAACCAAAAAAAAATTGCCTTTACATTTTAAGCCTATACCTTTTATCAAAGTCAGCAGACGCTAGGCCCATCAAGTTTACTTTACATAGAGATTACGATTTCCTTTAGAACATGGCAATTTGCTAGAAATTAAGGATGGCTGCACTCCCATAGATGATGCAGTTAGATTTAGGCCCCTTTCACACTTGCCGCTCCATCGGCGGACTCCGTTTTTCTCAGCGGGGGATCGACCCGCCGATCCCCCCCGCTGAGCAGGCGGATGGCAGCTCTGTCTCCGCGCTGTGTCCGGAGACAGTGCTGTCGGGTCCCCGCTTTTCTCTATGGGGGAATCGGATGAGAGTGGACCGCCTGTCCATTCTCACATGATCCCATCCGATCCGATCTGCCAGATGGATGGAAAATAGGGTTTCCATCCGTCCGGATTTGATGGAGAGGATCGGATGTCAGAGGACATGTCTCCGCTGACATCCGATGCCCCATAGAGATGCATGGGGCATCCATTCAGATCCGCCTGAAAAACTGACAGGCGGATCTGAACGGTCCGCAAGTGTGAAAGGGGCCTAATTCAGAAGACAAAAGCAAAAAATGCACAATGTTTTACGGGAAGAAAGGTGACGCGTTTCACACGACTTGGTTCTGACAAAGCACGCCAGTCGTGTGAAACGCGTCCCCTTGCTTCATCCTGCCTGTACACCATTGTGTTTTTTTTTTTTTTTGTCTCCTGAGTAAATCTAACTGCATAGTTTATGGGAGTGCAGCCATCCTTCGTTTCTATCCACCTGCTTCTGTAGCAGTGACAGAGTGTGCGTCCCATCCTACAAGCTGTCACCTGAATTGCAGCCTTGCCTACCCACTTGGAGCAGCTAAATTTGTTTTCTTACGATAATTTGCTACTTCTGTTTTTTTCTTTTGGTTTTTGACATTGTACACATTGTTCCTTGTATTTGCACTTGCCAATACTGCTCTTCCAAACTCTTGTGATTGGCCGTGTCGGCTGATTTACCAGCTGCCTGTCAATGAGACAGCCATTCACAAGGCAAAAAGAAGAGGCGCTCTGTCACCTACCATTTATCCTAGCTTCAAGAGACTGCATAGGTTGTACCAGTTGAAATAGGTAAATGTATGGAGATTCCAGTTCATAACTGTTATCCCTAATTATTCCTGTAAAATTTACATTTTAGGCTCTTTCCAGCCATCCAACGAAATGATGCTGAAATTCTACAGTTTTTACAAACAAGCAACTCAAGGACCATGTAATATACCGAGGCCTGCATTTTGGGATCCTGTTGGTCGATACAAATGGTGATTTATATTAATATACTTTTTACCTGATTTGTGGCTGATAGCTATTGGTGATGTCTGAAAAATGCAGATCTCATATAAACCATTTATATGATATTATATAGTAGTAAGAATAATTCTGTAAGTATTGATATCCCATTACTTCAAATGGCCAGTAAACCTTTGCTGTTTTTTGCATGTGATTGTTTCAGAGGTCTGTGTGTATAGTGGAGTACATGACCTGCATGTTCTACTTCTGGATTCATTTTTCAGGGATGCATGGAATTCTTTGGGTGACATGACCAAGGAAGATGCCATGGTTGCTTATGTTGATGAAATGAAAAAGGTAAGGTACAAAACCGATGCCCTAGGTATTGTTAAATCATGGATATACTAAGGTGTAAAGTAAACCCTGGAGGATAGATATATGGGTGCTGTTACTGATATTTACATTTGCAGACTCCAGGGCTGTAATCCCAATTCTAGTTTACCTGCCCGATGTGCCTTTGATTTATAACAAGCATGCAGCCAGTAAAGTTTAAAAAAAAATCTGATATCTTGACCTGCATGCATGTTCTAGGTCAGTGGCAGACTAAGTAGTGAAACTAGGAGTTGTGGAGCCTGCACCTTCAGAGCCTGTTCACACTGGTGCGACCTGTCAGGCGACCTGGTCGCCTGACAGGTCGCCGTAGGTCGCCTCGCATAGAGAAGCTGTGGACCCGTTCTAATAGGAGCGACACAAGTCGCTCCGACTTACAAAAAGGGTCCGGAGCTTCTTTGGGGCGACCCGGAGCGACCTGCATAGACTTCAATGTTATGAAGTCTGTGCCGGCCGCTCCGAGGTCGCGATGCGAGCAGCGCACCGCGACTTGTGAGGTCACTCCGGTAAGTCGAATCACTGTAATGTGAACCGGCTCTTAGAGTGCAAGGCAGAGCTCATGTTTACATTTTTACAGGCCCTATTTTATTTTGCTGATTTAATTAGGTGTTACTTTGATGGCCTCAACTACAGCATAAATGATTTTCACCTGTTTTCAGAGATTACTTGACTGGCAAAGCGGATAAACATTTGTAGTTGTGATACTGGTCACAAGAGATGACTTTGTCTAAGGGAGAATATTTAAAGTTTGTTTTATTTGAATGTAGCCTGTCAAAGTGGCTTGATCTCCTTTCATTGCTGTCTCCCATAGACTCCTAGTGAAGTCCCAGGTCATTTTAATGAGTAGGAAGTCCAGGAATTGGCTCAGATTGTGCAACATTGATAAGTTTGGGGATAGACAGCTGGAAGGCTACCTTGGCCTGCTTAGCCTATTGCCCGGCATCCTTCTAATATAAACAGGTAGGGGGATAATGACATCTCTCGCCTGCTGTCCTTCTCAATGCATATTAATATTGAATGGTTTCAGAACAAAAAGATTTCCATCTTAAATATGAGTTGTTGACTTATGCATACCTATGTAAGATCATTGAGATACAGGTCTTGTTTCAGCTGCCTATATCTTATTACGCGTTTGTCAGGCAGTGTTGATTGTTCAAATTACAGGTTCACGTGTGTGGCCGCGGTTTCAAGCCTGGAGTCCAGTGCTTTCCAGTTCACCGGTTCAGGTGCGATTCCGGTCCAAATTTTTGCCTGAATTTGCACCTGAACCGGACCCAAAAATGCACAGAACCCTTTTGGACATTGCACAGCGGCCACCCTGGACATGTGTGAACCGGCTCTATTGAGAGCCAGTCACACTCTCATGTCATGCTAATTGGATGCGGTGAGAACCCAGCTTAAAGTGATGCTAAACACACACTGTTTAATTTACATTGCCAATTCTATTTCTGTATATGGATGATGGCACTGTAATTTAAAGAAAAAAATGTAAATAAAAATCTACGTACCTTTTTCCTTATCAATAAACAGCTGTCGCATGACCCAGCTCTTTCCCAGCATGTCTGCAGGGAAACATAAGCAGGGGGAGCTTCTAGTCCTCTGCTGCTGGTCACGTGTTCAAAATAAAAACAAACAAAACTGCCTTTAGAATACAAAGTAAAAATTAAATATAAAAAAAACTGTTTTAAATTGTCATACAAATATATATTTGAAATCAAATCTTTATTTGTTGGCAATAACATGGTTTGGGCAGGTTTCTGCTAGTCACAGGCTGTGTCACACCCCTGCAGCATGTGTCTTAGAATAACAGGGAGGTGAAGCCTCTATCAATCTTCATGTAATATCCCACAACCATTGTGTTTTGCTGGTTAGTGGGCATGGAGGAGGAGGGAGGGAGTGGGCTGTCATTTACCACTGTGTATACACCCACATGTGTGACTCTATAGTCACATGGGCTGCTCAGATGTGATCGGGAGGAAATGCTAGGCGAGAAACTTACTGAAAACTGAGCATGTGCAGAGTTCCCAACGCAGCTGAATTGGGGACTTGGACAGAAAAGGGTGATACAGAGGAGGAGGATCAACCAGGTTTTTTTGCATAATGCAGAAAACAAATCTTATAGTTACTGAGTATGAACAGCATGTAATACACCATTTATTTATGGTTTTTATGATGTGACTTTCGAGACCCTTTCCAAAAAAATATTGTAGCTTTGTATTCAATAATACATTTTATCATTTTTATTTTTGTATTGCCAGTAGTGCAATTAACAAAATTTTCCTTGGTATCAGCCACTGCCAACAGCTGAGACAGAGAAAGGGCAAAGCAGCACAGTGAGCCAGTCTGCATATTGATAGTGACAGAAGGATGAGCTCATCGTTCAGCTGCTTCTCCTTTCACTGTTCAGTCACAGGCTGGAGAAGGGATAAGACCTCCTAAGTGCTACCTAACTGCAGTGGAGAATTATCAGGTCTCCAAACCTTCCAGACAGGGCTGTACTTTGTGGCAGGGTTGTGTTGGGGCCGGTTCACACTCGTGCAATGCGGGAACCTTGAAAATTCACTGAGGGTTCCCGCATCGCACCTGACTCGCAGGCAGTTCACCCTGTCATATGCGAACTGCTGGGAGTGTCAATACAAAGTTAATGAAACCCCTAGGTTTTTTTCGCATATCGCAGTGCGAACTGTCAATTTGGACAGGAATCGGATCGCATAGGTGTGAACAGCCATGCGATCTGATTCTGGTGTGGACCAAAAAAAGGGTCCTATACAAGTTTGGTCCGAATGCGATGCGAGTTCAGCCCTACAATCCATATGGCAGATTTTTGCATCACACAGACATCGCATATGATTTGCACAGTAGTGCGGTGTGAATCACATGCAATGTCTAACATCGCTCGCTTCAGTGTGAACTGGCCCTTAATCTCCAAAAATGGATGAATCAAAATTAAAATCCTTTGCTAGTTAAAATGGCCCCCATTTATATATTTGGTATGTGTATTAAGCTTTCAAACTGCATTAGTCATTGGTAGAGCTGATCCGTTAGGTGAAGAGGATGTATTGGGCTCTGAACAAATCAAGAGTTTTCTATAAAGAGCAGCTCATGAACTATAAACCATTGATCTGGGTCATTAATCCTCTAGAGGAACCTAAGCATTGCGCTGGGATTTTATTACAGCTAAGTAGATTGTCCATGGTAATTTCCAATTACAGTGAAAGCCATTCACACCTTTGTAATCCTTCAGGGTTTGTATAGAATTTCAGATGAATATTGGTAGCAAAAGGTTGCAGGTGATCACACACATACAGAAACAAATGAATATTTAAATATGTATTTGTTTAATATGTTAGTCCATGAAAGATACTGGTTAAAAAAAATACAGATCATAGATGGCATTGTCCATAATAACCAGCTAGATTCCGGTGTCCTTTTTTCTCATACACGGTAGAATATAAAACATCTGGTTGCCTGTTAAGGTTTTTCATCTTTATCAGGTCCAGTTACTCTACTGAATTTTTTTTTTTCTTTTAAAGTCTAAGGGCCAATTCACACTGACTTGTGCTAACATGTAATCGAAAATACATGTAAATTTCTATCCATTTTAGTCACGTTTTACCGCTGAGTCCGTTGACATAAACTTTGATACCCGTTGACATGCATGCGCAGCGTTATGGTGTGAATAGGACACATTGGAAATTATTGTTTTTCAAATGTTCTTCTGTTGATCTGTTAAAACGCAGATAAACGCACTGGTGTGAATTGACCCTAAATCCAGGTTTAATGTCCTTTTTTTAAATAGCTAGCTTGAGCCAAGTTAGCCTAGTTTGAGCCAAGTTAGCCTAGTTTGAGCCAAGTTAGTCTAAACAAATTCTTTACTGAAGTAACAAATGGGCTTGCTGGGCAAGCTGTATTTGACTGTATGTACCTCGGCTGCATACAGTATACAGCGCTGTGTTCCTGCCATGGAACAAGAACTTCTATCACAGCCTGACTGTTTTGTTCAGGGAGCAGGATAAGAACTGCTCAGCCATTCACAGGGAGCTTTGTATTCTATGAATGAGTCTGAGGCCAAGATTGTTACATCATCCACCTGTCTCAGCCGATCAGAGGAAGCTTTGTATTCATTCATAAAATAAAAAGCTTCCTATGAATAGCTGAGCAGGTTTTCGTTCAGGAAGTCGGACTGGAAGTTATTGTCCCACTGCCAGAATACAGAGTTGTATATTTTTCTACTGAGGCTACATACAGTTAATATAGTGCACCCATAAAAGTGTACCTGTTCGTGCAGTAAATAGTTTGTTTGGGCCAACTTGGCCCAAACTAGCTACTTAACCACTTGCCGACTGCCGCATGACTATTTACGTCGGCAGTCAGCCCCTCACAGGCAAAGTGACGTAGACCTACGTCGCTAGCCTGTGAGGGTCTAGGGAGCGAGCACGCGCCCCCGGAGGCGCGCTCCCGCGTGGTCACGGAACCCCCCCCCCCCCCCGCTCGTGTGACCAGCGGACCCGATGTCCACCGGTCACTCTGCGATCGTCGCTGCAGAAGGAGAAAGTCAGACGGCTAGTGTAAACAAGCCGCCTGTCATTCTCCCCGGTGTAGAAACAGTGATCACACGGTTCTACTATGTAGGACCGTTGATCACTGTTTCTACAGCTCAAGCCACAGCCAATCACAGTTAGAATCACGCCCCTAGGGACACACACACAGCCCCTCCCTCTCAAATAAAGTTAACCCCTTCACTACCAGTGTCATTTTGCAGTAACAGTGCATATGTATAGCACTGATTACTGTAGAAATGTCACTGGTAGCCCCAAAAGTGTCAAAAATGTCAGTCAAGGGTCCGATCTGTCCGCCGCAATGTCGCAGTACCGCAAAAAAAATCGCAGATTGCCGCCATTACGCGTTAAAAAAAAAAAAAACAACAAAAATGACAATCTTTCCCTTTGTTAGTAAACGCGATAACTTTTGCGCAAACCAATCAAAATACGCTATTTTTTTTTTTTTTTTTTTTTACCAAACATATGTAGCATAAAACAAATTGGCCGAAAGTGTTAAATTTTGATTTTTACATTTTTTTTTGGGGGAATTTCATATAAAAAAATTTTTAAAAATATTGCTATTTTGCAAAATTGACGCTCTTTTTTTTTTTTTTTTTTTTGTTTTATAGCGCGTGATCAAAAAATTGCACAGGTGATCAAATACCACCAAAAGAAAGCTCTGTTTGTTAGAAAAAAAGGACGTCAAATTCGTTTAGGTACAGCGTCGCACGACCGCGCAATTGTCAAAGTCACGCAGTGCCGAATCGCAAAATAGGCCCCGGTCAGGAAGGGGGTAAAAATCTTCCGGGGCTTAAGTGGTTAAAGGGACGTTAACCCTGGAATTGGGCATTAATAACTTTTGTAAAGTTTTTTTATCTTGAGTAGGCACCACAGCTAGGAAAGCATCTTCTTACTCCCTCTGAAACTGGGTTCACAAATTAATTCTAAAGCCGGTCATGCATGGCTTGAATGTTGGCCATTTCCTTCTTAATTGGCAAAATTTGAGCTGTCCATGGCCCTGTTGGCACCACCCTGCTCAAATAAAACTTCCAGCCAACCAGAAAATTCTTGAACAACCATTGACTGCATCCAATCAAATGCATTTCACAGCACGGGTTTTTTGACAGCCATGGGGGCCGTGGCTTTTCTTTATATTAGCTAGCAGGGGGGCTCCCCTTCCATGCTGTTTAGCGTGGATGAGGAAAACTACCTTTTTCCTCACATTCAGCCTGCTGAAATTTTATTGTGTATGGTAGAGCTGCATAAATCATCTTTAAAAAATCACAATCTCGATTCAACCCCCCCCCCCCCTTCGCGATCTTAACCTGGCATTTCCACTGTTCTTGTAACCGGTGCAGAGCCATTCTCTGCTCAGAGCTGTCAAAATTTGCCGGCTACCTTTTTTGTAATCTCAATTTTGGCAAATTATCATGCTGGATATCTATACTGATGTGGACTGGGTAATGTGTTAGGAAGGAAAGGATGCCGCATCGTTTGATGGAAATGAAAATGATCTACCTACAGAGGGCTGAATTCAAAGGCACCCCCAAAAATCAAAGTGAAAAAATTATGCAGCAGGCAATTCAATTTTGCTGAAATTCCTTTGAACCAACCCAAAATGGTACTCAAGGGGTATTGCCTCTTAGATCTGGACCATGGTATCACTGAGCACCTGAACAGACTGAGTTTCAACTTGGCGGTGTCGGATAGACTGAAACCTAATGTCCCAGAGGTGTTCTATTTGATTTAGGTCTGGTGAGCGTGGGACCCATTCAATGGTATAAATTCCTTCATTCTCCAGGAACTGGCTGCATACTCTCGCCACATGAGGCTGGGCATTTTTTGTGCACCAGGAGAAACCCAGGACCCACTGCACCAGCGAAGGGGCTGACAATGAGTCCAAGGATTTCATCCTGATACCTATTGGCAGTAAGGGTGCCATTGTCTAGCCTGTAGAGGTCTGTGTCCCTCCATGGATATGCCTCCCCAGACCATCACTGACCCACCACCAAACCGCTCATGCTGAACGATGTTACAGGCCGCATAACATTCCCCACTGCTTCTCTAGACCCTTTTACATCTGTCACATGTGCTCAGGGTGAACCTGCTCTCATCTGTGAATAGCACAGGGCGCCAGTGGTGGACCTGCCAATTCTGGTGTTCAATGGCAAATGCCAGTCGAGCTCCACGGTGCCGGACAAGGGAGCACAGGACCCACTAGAGGACATCGTGCCCTCAGGCCATCCTTATGAAGTCTGTTTCTGATTGCTTGGTCAGAGACATTCACACCAGTTGCCTGCTGGAGGTCATTTTGTGAGGCTCTGGCAGTGCTCATCCTGTTCCTCCTTGCGCAAAGGAGCAGATACCGGTCCTGCTAATGGGTTAAGGACCTTCTACGGCCCTGTCCAGACCTCCTAGAGTAACTGCTTGTCTCCTGGAATCACCCCCATGCTCTTTAGTCTGTGCTAGGAAACACAGAAAACCTGGCAATGGCACATATTGATGTGCCATCCTGGAGGGGTTGGACTGTCTGTGCAACCTCTAGTGTCCAAGTATCGCCTCATGCTACCAGTAGTGACATTGAGCCTAACCAATTGCAAAACTAGTGAAAAACAGTCAGAAAAGATGAGTAGAGAAAATAAATGTCAGTGGTCTCACCTGTAAAACCATTCCTGTTTTAGAGATTGTCTCATTGTTGTCCATCTAGTGCATCTGTTAATTTCATTAACACCAAAGCAGCTGAAAGTGACCCCCTCTGCTACTTAACTGACCAGATTACTGTAATCCCATGAGTTTAATTGACTTGATGCTGTACTCTGAATTAAGTGTTCCTTTAATTTTGTGTGTGTGTGTGTATGTATATATATATATATATATATATATATATATATATATATATTACATACATACATACATACATACATACATACATACATACATATCTTTTTAGCAGAGACCCTAGATAATTAAATGGCGGTTGTAGCAATATTTTATGTCACACTGTATTTGCGCAGTGGTCTTTCAAAAGCAATTTTTGGGTAAAAAGTATACTTCAATGAATTAAAAAAAAAAACAAAGTTAGCCCAATTTTTTGTATAATGTGAAATATGTAACGCTGAGACTCCTGAGAGGATCGCGATCTTCGAAGCAAAAAAATTTATTCTCATTTTATCCAGAATCGTGCACCTCTAGTTTATGGTGAGCCTGAGAGCTTTACTTTAATTTTGGTATTAAGTCCTATCCATCTGCCTTCCCCTGCCAAAGGAGTGTATTGGGTGCCAGTAGAGCTGCTGTTACTGGACAGGGGGATGACGGGTAGATGTTGCTTATCCCTGAAGCCAAGCATTTCAAACCAAATCAAACAAATTTCAGAGTGGCTCATAGACAATAGTTTTATGGTTAATAAAACTAATATCAGTGATCTTGGTGTCTGCTCTGGTACAGGACCTTTTTTTTTTCTTTACCCTTTGACACATGTGGACCCTTTGCTTAAAGAGGTTGTAAACTCGTTTAACTTAACCTGAAAGACAAACACATATTGAGCTAGTATGCATCACATACTAGCTCATTATGAAATACTTACCTTAGAACGAGCCCCCGCCGTGCCGCTCACTCGCCTGTATGACGGGCGACATGTTCAGTCGCCCGTCTTCCGGGATCGCAGCATCCGGCCATCTGATTGGCCGGAGCCGCGGTGACGTCACTCCCGTGCACGCGCGCGGGAGCCGACAGGCACGGGACTCTGAAGGAACGGCACCAGCGGCCGTTCCTTCAGAGCGCATGCGTCAGTGACGTCACTGGCTGCATGTAAGGTAAATATCTCCTAAACGGTACATGTTTAGGAGATATTTACAGTACCTATAGGTAAGCCTTATCATAGGCTTACCTATAGGTAAAAGTTACAGAGGAGGGTTTACTTCCTCTTTAATCAGTCTAGTCACTTTTTTTAAGAAAAAAAATGGATGAAGTTTTTCTATCTGTTTTCCCATCCGCCAGGTAGAGTCTTTAACCACTTGAGTCCTGGAGCCATTTTTTCATGCAAAAACAGTCCGTTTGTCTGTTTTTTATATCTGTTTTTCTTCTGATCCGTGGAAGAAAAATAGGGTTTTGATCTGTTCCAAAAAACGGATGACTGAAGCGGATGTAAATTGATGATCATCCATTTATATCTGTTTTTCCATAGAGATGCATTGATGTCCATTTTTCATCCGTTAATGGATGGGTGCCTTAGGGTTTAAAACTGAAGTCTTTGTACCAATCTGGAAAAGTAATATAAGGGAGATCAGTTTTACACCTTCACATCTAGCTGTCATCTAATACCTGGGGGCAGCTTTGGAGTGCTAGCTTATAGTTTACTATACATGGCTTTTGACTTTGGGAAGATTTAAAGGAGAACATTCTCCTGTCAGATGGAGCTGTACAAATATTGGGTTTGAAACCAGACTGGAGGAACGAATATGTCCATGCCCAAATAGTAATGTTGCGAAGATTGGAATTTAGTAGTTGCTGTGGATGATTATTCAGTGTTAGCCAGTGGCAAGAGAACAGGTATAAGTTGCGGGACCCTCTTCATATTTTTACATTGATGATTTTGAATCAAGTGCTTTGCTGTCCCAGTAATGGTGACATCCAAGGTTATTATCCCTCAGAGTTATGGTGTAGCAGTAGATTTTTAGGAGAACGGAATTCTCAAGAAATACCCATACAGAGGGAGGGAAGGTATGTAACAAATGTACAGTTCATTTGTTTTGTCAACCAAACAATCCAGAGTTTCTTGTTTGTTCAATGTGTGTGTTGCCTTTACTTTTCATGTTGGCCCCTTTTGTAAAACATTAAAAATAAGTGCCTATACCAGTAATGCACTGTCTCCCCCTCCTCTGCACATGCTCAGTTGCCCTCTGTTTAGGCACTGCTGAATTTGTAGAGGTCGATCTTCTGACAGCCTTTAAGCAGAATTAAACCTTCCTATTCTTTACAGCCAAGGAAGCTGCTTTTGTTTGATCTGTCGTGGTGCTGAAAATGTCATCACTTCTGACTCCAGCCATTTGATGATTTGACAGTTTGGTTGAGGAAATGAGCAAACTTAACAGTTGGCAATCGCAGCATTCCAGGAATGTAACTCTTTTTTTTTTTTAAACCGTTACATTGATGGGGTCTAGTTGCGCTTTATGATTTACTTCTACTCAGGGGCTCTGGGCTTCAGTAAAATGGCAGCTTCCAGCAAGAAGAAATCAGAGCAATGTTGGATACAATTTACAGCACACACTAATTTTGGTAGCATAATTATTAATGTGGCATGTATGTTCCCAAGAACATTATTTTTTTAAATCAAGTTATGGGTAGAGTTCCCCCTTAAGGCATTGGATAGAACTGTTTAAAGTGGTTGCAAAGCTAAAAAGTGTGTGTTTGGCTTGCCCCCCCCCCCCCATGCATTTTCTGCATTAAGGTAAAATAACTTTTTGTGCATTTAGCTACCCCAAGCCCCCCCTTCCCCCAAGGCTGGCCATTCATTTTATACAATACTTCTACAATGTTTCCTTTAGATTTACCAAAAACCATGTAACGTGAGGTCAAACTTAACCCTTTTCAGTTTGTATGCAAATCTGGCAGGCCCTTGTACTACATAGTTAAAGGTAAGTCTAAAGGAAAATGAATAGGAAAACTTGTATTATGCATGGTCAGCCTTATACTTCTCTGAGACTGAGACTGATCTAGATTTGGTAGCTCTCTCCCTCCTCACTGGCTCAGATAAAACAGCGGGAGCCATTGGCTCCCACTGCTGTCAATCATTGCCAGTGAGGAGGGAGTGGGGCTCAGGAGGGAGCACACGAGTGCCCCCATAGCAAGTGACTTGCTATGGGGGCACTTGGCAGAGGAGATGAGCCAGGATCGCTGGTAGGGGATGTGAGGAGAGGAGGATCAGGGCTGCTCTGTTTAAAACTATTGCACAGAGCAGGTAAGTATAACAGGTTTGGTATTTAAAAAAAAAAAAAAAAAAAATGGTGAACAAAATATTTCAGGGCAAATTCACACCACCACATCAGGGCCTATTCGATGCAGCCCCAATGCAATGCTTAACTGAAATCCAATGTTGAATAGGCCCAGGTCAAATCAACACGATGTGCTGATATACGCTGGGTGAAAGTGTCAATTCACATCAACACAAGTCTTCCTTTTTTTATTTTCTTCGAAATACTACACATATGATGTGAATCCAGCAGAAGTGTGTTGTAATCTTTGGCATTGTATAATGACCGGGGACATCTTGTACCAGAACACATGGAGCATCTTGTTGACATAGAGGATTACATTCTAGATTGAACAGAAAGTGAATCACGATATCATTTTATTTCACCTCTTGCCTTTTGGACACTAGATTCTTGAGAGCATGCCAATGACGGAGAAAGTGGAAGAATTACTTCAAGTCATAGGTCCGTTTTATGAAATAGTGGAAGACAAAAAACATGGGCGAGGATCTGGTGTAACGTCAGGTTGGCCTCACTCCTGCTTGTACTGTAGAACAAATATAGTTCATCTTTCTTATGTCCCTGTCCTCTTCCCTAAATCAACCTCTGTCTCTCTGCTCTTTCTCTGTTACATGCCAGTACGATTGGATAAAGTTGCTAAGTCTTTAGAAGGTAGGAAGATCAATTTGATCTGTTTCTGTTATTTTTTTGCATCTTTTAAAGTGGTTGTAAACCCTTACATATACCCATTGAAGTGACTGGCCTCTGGTAATACACAGAGATTAAACCAATCCTCCTCTGTAAGTTGTACCTGTTTATCTGCAGTCTTCTCTTCTCTACATCTGTTCAAAATCCAAAATGTTAAAGCTTGTCTGAGCGTTCAGGATATAGGGGGCGGAGAGCTAAAACCACACACTGCAGAACTCAGTGAGGAGAGCTCTAAGAACTGATTGGAGGGAGGGGACACACCCCCTGCACACATGAACAGTGCTAAGGCTGTCAATAAGCTGGTGATCCCTCCCCTGTCACCTTTTCTTCTCTTAGTGTCAGCAAAACTTGTCAGAAGGGATTCATGCTGATAGCAGAGGAACAAAGCAGCAGATAAAAATGACACTTCATGCTTTTAATTTAAACCAGTACATACTATATAGGAAAATTCTTTGTTTTTTATTTCATGTCTGAGGTTTACAACCACTTTAAAGACTGGGGTGCTCATTTAAAGGCAAAAATAACTCAAAACTGATATTTCTGCTTTGATTAGGACCTGGTAGATTGTATCACATGCCCGCTTCTTAGATCTTCCAAATATTCCAGAGACTTCAAATAGTAGTTTTTGTCAACACTTCACACCTTTCTAATGAAGGTGCCACTTTCTTGTAGCTGGATTTCCACTTTATTTAAGTTGCATTACACAACCAACTGGGGGGAGCGTGGCCGTATTACTTGGCTTTGTGATGGTTTCATCAGCTTGGGGGAACTGGGGCTTCTGCTAGAGAGATTATGCTATTTGTGTCTGCAGAAGATATAAAGAATATAGGATGTGATCAACTTACTGATGGTAAAAAATGGTAACCATGCAAAACTGAAATATCACTTGTGGGTTAAGTTCCTAGATCATGATGGGAAATGATGTGCACCCCCAGCAACTAATTACAATTTGGACTATTTAGAGTAGTCTAATGTAAATGTTTGGTTACTGTAGGGTCCTGTAGTTTGCACGGTGCTCTTTATATTATTGCTTTAAATATTTAAAAATTGTGTTGAAAAGGAAAAGATAATAAAGGCCTTTCCTAGGTGAAGAGAGGAATAGATCCCACCTCTGGAATCTTTTTCAATCTCCTAGATGTCAGGTGCTTCACCAATCAAATGCCTGACCTAGCTCTACACACACCAAGGAAAAGCAAATAGCCACGTTGACCTCACTGGATAAAACCACCTGTATTCCACAAATAAAACCAGGGATCATACACGCCTGAAGACTACCTCTAACCGGTATGTTTCACCCTTTATGGGCTCATAAATAAGCCTGTAATGGTGAAATGCGTCAGCAGAGGTGTTCTCGGGCAGGGACCATCCCTATCTTTTGGTTGTTGACCAAATTTGGTTTTATCCAGTGATGTGCAACTGTTTGCCTTTCCTTCAAGTGGTTGTAAACCCTCTGTGTATTAGGGGATACACAGAGATGAAACATGGGTTGGACCTTTTTTTATGTGCTGTCTTCTCCTTTTTAATTTTGTTCAAGTGCTGAATTTGAAAGCTTGTCGGAGTAAAAAAAAAAAAAAAAAAAAGAGGGGGGGCGTAGAGCTGAAGCTACACTGTGCACAGCTTATTCAGGAGCGCTCTAAGAGCTGATTGGTAAGAAAGGACACCCCCCCTCCACACAGGAACAGAGCCGAGGCTGTCAATTAGCTGGTGCTCTCTCCCCTGTTGCTCTTTTTTCCCCTTTTTTAAAGTCAGGAAAACACTTCAGAAATGATTCATGCAGATTAAAATGACACTTAGGGCTCTTTCACACGGGCGATCCGATCAGATCCGCCTGTCAGTTTTTTTAGGCGGATCTGATCGGAACCTCCATGCAGCTCTATGGGGCAGCGGATGTCAGCGGAGACACCTCCGCTGACACCCGCTGCCATCCGTATCCGATCCTGTCCGTGAAATCTGGACGGATGGAAACCCTATTTTTCCATCTGTTCAGTGATCGGATCGGATGAGAGCGGACAGGCGGTCCGCTCTCATCCGATCCCCCATAGAGGGCAGCAGGGGCTGAGACACCTCCCTCTCCGCTCTGCAAGCGGAGACGGAGCTGTCATCCACCCACTCAGCGGGTATCGCGGATCGATCCCCGCTGAGCAACACGGATCCGCCTACGGAGGTGGACCGTGTGAAAGAGGCCTTAGTGCTCTGTTTTGAGACAAGTACATACTTTGTTCATATTTCATGTCTGAGGTTTACAACCACTTTAAAGTGGAACTTAAGTCCGAAAATTAAGCCCTGCTAGATTGCTTCAGGCTGGCCCCTTTTGCTGGTATAGCTATGTAAAACATAAAAAATAAGTGCCTATAGTGTTAAAAATGAGGTAACAATGTCTCACCCTGCTCTGCACATGCTCAGTTACTCTATTTTTTTGGAACTGTGTGGAAAATCAGAGCCACTAGAGGCAGATCTGCTGACAGCCTAAAGATTTACTGCCACTCTGGGCTTCAGCAAAATGGCAGCCCAAGTTCTGTGCCCAAGGTTACCTTTGCCGCCTGTGTGGATTTCCCTTATCACGGTCTTGCCATGCTGTATAGTGACACCTCTGCAGCCTCCTGGTTTCAATACAATTGGGAATGGAAAAATCTTGATTTCTCTTACGTCCTGCGACAGTCGCTGCCTCCTCTAAGTCATCACTGTTGGGTATTGTCTTCCTATCCGCAGGAATAGCTAGGCATATAGACTTAGTCCAAAGACAAAAGGCATTAGCATATACACACCCATGGGGGCTGTCCCATCTGGTCAATACCCCCCCTGCATCACCACTCCCAACTCAGTTTTAATCTGCCTAGCGTCAGGAATAGTCAGACTTCCTATGTGCTGGGGCTTCAGTCTCAGCCTTCCTAATCTTCTTCTTTTTATTTGATTTTCTTTGAAAATGTCAGTTTTTTCTTTTACTTTACTAGCGGTTTATTTTGTCAGCTTCTAGTGTTAGTCTTCTCTTCGGATGAAGATGGATCATGCGGTGCTGGGATTCGGACTGGCCGCAGATTGATTGTGCAGATCGGTATGTTGCCTGAGGGTCCCTGTCCCTGTGTCACCTTAGGTGCATGTTGGGGGTGCAGACGTTTGTGCGGCGACCACAGCGGTGCATTTTCGCGCGGTCCGCCATCTTTACTGTGGGCACACATGTATAGCTCCTCTGGGGCGATCATACATGTCATTTTGGCGCCATCCGCCACCATTTTGTGGGCGGGGGGAACGATCGGTCCGGCCCATTTTGGCGTAGCCTCCAATGCATCCCTATGGGGCAGCCATTTTCCCGGGGTCTGGCATATAGTCCAGCCCTCTCCAGCAGCACTTCCTTTCCATCAGCAGCAAGGACACTGGTAGAAACGCTCTGCAGATTATGACTCTCAATTTCCCTCTGTATATCGCTTCTGGCTCAGTTTCTTTTCTCCTTTTGGGGGCCTTTCATCACTGTAGCAGTAGCGGTGGGCTGCGCACACCGCAGCGCTCTTAAAGGGGACAGTACACCGTTTTTGCACTGTAGTTTGTTCTGATAACTTGAGCCATGGATTCTCAGGAAAGCAAGTTTCCTCCAGCTTTAGTGGGGGGCCCCAGTTCTCCTGTGGCTCCGCTGCGACCCGATCTGGCTGCTGCAGTAGCGACTTTGGTGGCAAATATGGAAATGCTGATGTCTGAACGGGCTGCGAGAAAGAGGCCCAGGTTGTCTCTCTCTTCTGATTCAGATGGGGATATGGCTGCTGCTGCTGCTGCGAGCGTGCCCTTTTCAGGGTTCCGCTCATCCTTGGAACCCCCGGGGTCTGAGGGGGAGGCTGAACTGGAGGGTGTTGATACATCCTCCCCAGGGTCACCTGAAGAACCATGGATGAGTTAATTGTTTCTGTTAAAGAAACCTTGCATTTAGAGGATGAGCCCTGTCCTCCGGGCGTTTGTGTCCTCGTTTGGGGCGCACAGGACCCGCAAGTCCGCGCAGGTTTTTCCCTGCCCAGCGGAATTCCATTACACTGTTAATGAAATGTGGCGCACGTTAAAACGTCCATTCCTGGTACCTAGTCGGTTCAAATTGCTTTATCCTTTTGCGCTGGCTACGGAATCACGATGGTGTGTGCCTCCACAGGTGGATCACACTGTGGCCGTGTTGAACAAGGCTACCTTGGTTCCTACTGAGGATACCCCGGTTTTCCGGGATCCCACGGACCGGCGGTTGGAGTCTCTAGCCAGCCATTGTTATACGGTGGCGGGTTTGCTGCTCAAACCCGTTTTCGCGTCTGTTCTGGTGGCTCAGGCGGTGGCGGATTGGACTAAGATGCTTAGGAGCAATCTCGTGTCTGACGTACCGCCTGCCCGGCTGGAAATGGTGGATCAGATCCACTAAGGAGTCATGTATTTGTGTGATGCAGCCTTAAATGAGGCCCCCTTGGTGGCTCGCCTCTCTAGTGTCGCGGTACTTAACCGGTGACTGATCTGGCTGAAGAGCTGGTCGGCCGACCAGTCCTCAAGGAAAACTGTTGCTGATTTTCCCTATGCTGGCTCTCGCCTTTTTGGCGAGACGTTGGACACCTTGGTGAAAGGCGTCACGGGGGCAAGAGCACTATGCTGCCCCAGAGCCCGAAGAACAAGTCTTTCCCAGGCAAGCGGGGTTCTGCGCCTAGATCCAATCAGGGGTCCTTTCGTGCCTTTCGGAACCAATCCAAGGGCAAGCCCTTCAAGGCTCAGGGCAACCAGAAGAAGCACTGGGCGGGTAAGCAGAAGGCCGGCAATGCCGACTCGGCGGGACAATCCGCCTCTGCCTGAAGGGGCGCCCTCACCCGTTTCAGGGGTGGGGGGGGGGGGGGGCGTTTGCGCGGTTTCCTCCAACCTTGGCTGTTCCGGATATCAGACAGGTGGGTTCAGGAAATCGTTCGATCAGGTTACAAGATCGAATTCCTTTCCCGGCCGGCGGACAGATTCTTTCCCTCCAATCTCCATCTGCTTCCAGGGCTTCTGCAGGACTTGCATCAAGCGGTGCAGGACCTGCTTGCTCAGGGAGTGATTGTCCCGGTGCCTCATTGGGACAGGTTTCGGGGGTTTTATTCAAATCTGTTCACTGTGCCCAGGAAGGAGGGCAAAGTGCGTCCTATTCTGGACCTGAAAGCGCTGAACCGCTTCGTGCGTGTTCGGAAGTTTCGAATGGAGTCTCTTCGTTCGGTTGTGGCCTCCTTGAGTCCAGGAGAATTCCTGGCTTCGATAGATCTGAAGGATGCGTACCTGCACATTTTCGAGGGTCATCAGCGGTACCTTCGGTTTGCTATCGCAAAGGACCACTACCAGTTTGTGGCGTTACCTTTCGGTCTCGCTTCGGCACCAAGGGTGTTTACCAAGGTGTTGGCGCCGGTTCTGGGCCTGCTGCGGGCCCAGGGCATTACGGTCCTGGGGTACCTGGACGATCTGTTTCTGAGATCGCGTGCCAGCCAGGACCTTGTGCGCGATCTGTCCATCACGGTACAGACGCTCCAGGAGTTCGGATGGACCATCAACATTCAGAAATCAACGTTGTCTCCATCGCTTCGCCTTCCCTATCTGGGGATGGTTCTGGACTCTGCTCAGGCAAAGGTGTTCTTGCCGGAGGACAAGCTCCGGACTTTGCGGGACAAACTCAGGTCCCTCAGGGACAATCCGTCCTCGTCACTCAGGTCCTGCATGCGGGGCCTGGGGTTGATGGTGTCGGCCTTCGAGGCGATTCCCTTTGCCCAGTTCCACACGCGGGCTCTCCAGACGGAGATCCTGGCCAGGTGGGACAGACTACCTCAGTCCTTGGATCTGGATGTCTCCTTGAGTCGCCAGACCAGATTGGCTCTTCTATGGTGGATCCAGTCCCAGTCGGTGGCGGAAGGCAAGTCCTTCCGTCCGTTGGTGTGGACAGTGGTTACCACGGACGCCAGCCTGTCGGGCTGGGGTGGAGTCCTGGGCAACCTGTCTGCCCAGGGCACTTGGTCGGAGGAGGAGTCCTCCCTCCCGATAAATGTGCTGGAATTACGAGCGATAAAACTCTCTCTTCCAGTGGTGGGACCGTCTCCGGGGCCTGCCTGTTCGCGTACAGACGGACAATGCTACCGCGGTGGCTTACATCAACCACCAGGGGGGCACCAGGAGTGCTCGAGCGGCCCGGGAGGGGACCGACATCCTGTCTTGGGCCGAGACTCCTGTCCCGGCGATCTCAGCAGTTCACATTCCGGGTGTGGAAAATTGGCAGGCCGACTATCTGAGCCGCCAGACCCTGGACCAGGGGGAATGGTCCCTACACCCGGAGGTCTTTAAGATGCTGTGTGCGAGGTGGGGATCCCCAGACGTGGATCTGTTCGCATCCCGGCTAAATCGAAAGGTGGAAAGGTTCGTGGCAAGAACGCGCGATCCGTGGGCGGACGCCTCGGATGCGTTGGTGGCCCCTTGGCATCAGTATCGTCTGATGTACGCCTTTCCTCCGATTCAGTTACTATCCCGGTTCCTTCGCAGATTGGTCTCGGAACCGCACATGGTGATTCTGGTGGCGCCGGACTGGCCTCGCCGGTCCTGGTACGCCGACGTTCACCTGGCAGTGGCGCCTCCGTGGCGTCTGCCTCTGCAGGAAGATCTCCTGTCTCAAAGTCCGATCTTCCATCCTGCTTTACAGCAGTAAGAGTTCATACGGTCATGAAAATCCTGGAAAAGTCATGGGATTTTGACATGACACTTTCCAGGCCTGGAAAAGTTATGGAAAATGAGTAAACCCCACTAAGTTTTGGAAAAGTCATGGAATTTTGTGCAACTATTTAATTTAGAAACTGCCCCCTGTATTCTGTGGGAGCGGGGGACAGTAAGTGGACTATTTTCTGTTTCGGGTTAGGCGGACTAATCAGCCGCAGCGCACTGCACAGCTGAAGCCTGGTCACTGGCCTCTTCAATATGAATAGACCGTGACAGGCTGGGAACTCTGCGGCGGATTGATCCGCCTAAAACTGAAACCAAGAAATAGTGCACTTACTGTCCCGCTCCCAAGGGCGTACCAGCGGGGGGAGGGGAGGGGGAAAATATGCTGGGTGTGACATGGATTTTCTTCTTATTTAACATGCATACATAGACATTTCATGAAACTTTAGGTCATGAATATTTACGTGAAGTCATGGAAAAGTCATGGAATTTTATTGGTAAAAATGTGTATGAACCCTGTGTAACAGTCGCTGGCTTTAATGGCCTGGCTGTTGAGACCCATGTCTTGAAGGACAAGGGTCTATCCCCTGAGGTTATCCCTACCCTAATCAAGGCTAGGAAATCCTCCTCTGGTAAGATCTATTACCGTACCTGGAAAGCCTATTTCGCCTGGTGTGAGTCCAGGGGGTTCTCCCCTCGTTCTTACTCGGTGTCGAGAATCTTGGCTTTCCTCCAGTCTGGAGTGGATCAGCGCCTGGCGCTGGCCACAATAAAGGGCCAGGTGTCTGCACTGGCTGTCCTTTTCCAACGCCCTGTGGCGTCTCATTCCTTGGTGCGCACCTTCATTCAAGGTGTGCGACATTTGGCTCCTCCCAGGAAAGAGCCTTTACCTCCATGGGACTTGAACTTGGTTCTGTCCGCGTTACAGCGTGCTCCCTTTGAAAACATCAGGGAGATATCGTTGCCTCTGCTGTCGAAAAAGGTTGCTTTTCTGGTGGCGATCACTTCGGCTCGCAGAGTGTCGGAGCTGGCGGCGTTGTCTTGCCGCTCCCCTTACTTGATAGTTCACAAGGATAAGGTGGTTTTTAGACCACCCCCATCCTTCCTTCCCAAGGTGATCTCTGAATTTCACCTTAATGAGGACATTGTCCTGCCTTCGCTTTGTACGAAGCCTAAACATCCAAAGGAGATTGCCTTGCATTCCTTGGATGTTGTCAGGGCGATCAGGGTTTACCTGTCGTCTATGGAATCCTTTCGGAAGACGGATTCCCTCTTTGTCCTTCCTGAGGGATCTCGGAAGGGCATGGCTGCGTCCGCAGCAACTATTGCCAAATGGATCAGACAGACCATTGAGCAGGCTTACGCTTTGAAGGAACGGGTTCCACCCTCCCCTGTTAAGGCGCACTCTACCAGGTCTTTGAGTGCATCCTGGGCCTATTGGCATCGGGCCTCGGTGGCCAAGGTGTGCAAGTCGGCGACTTGGTCGTCGGTGCACACTTTTTCCAAATTCTACAAAGTAGACGTTCTAGCATCAGCTGATGCTTCTTTTGGCCGCAAAGTTCTCAGTGTGGCGGTGCCATGATGGACCCTTGAGTTTTTTTCTGGGTCCCTGGCTGTTGGCATTTGCTTTCCTGGGCTGTTGCTCCTGTTGAGCATTGTTTTTTTTCTGTTGCCCAGTTGGTTTTCTTACGGTGCATGTAAGATTCCTTTCTCTGATGTGGGTACTGCGTTGCCTTTTCTACGGTTGCGTCTCCCACCCCTCATGTCTATACTGCTTTGGGACATCCCAACAGTGATGACTTAGTGGAGGCGGCGACTGTCGGAGGACGTAAGAGAAAACGGAATTTTTGTAAAATCTTACCTGTAAAATTCCTTTCTCTGAGTCCTCCGACAGTCGCCGCCCCCGCCCCTCTTTTGGGGTACTTATTACCTACTGCTATGCTACCAAACTGAGTTGGGAGTGGTGATGCAGGGGGGGTATTGACCAGTTGGGACAGCCCCCATGGGTGTGTATATGCTAATGCCTTTTGTCTTTGGACTAAGTCTATATGCCTAGCTATTCCTGCGGATAGGAAGACAATACCCAACAGTGATGACTTAGAGGAGGCGGCGACTGTCTGAGGACTCAGAGAAAGGAATTTTACAGGTAAGATTTTACAAAAATTCAGTTTAACTGCAGCCTCACCTACTGGTGAATCGTGGTATCTTGTCTCCTTCGGCATCATACAATACCTGTCTATATATGTTTACATTCCCCTAGCAATGTGAGCAACTGAAGGGCTGTGGTTGAATAAAGAGGAGACCACCTTTTGGTTTTGGAAGGATCCAAAGTAGAATGGCAATCTTCAAATGAACTAAAAAATTTGGAAAGGTCTCTTCTACAATTACCAATGTCCCGACTTATGCCCAAGAAGGGCATAAGCTGGAGCAAACTTCCATGGGCTGAATCATGTTCTATTTTTTACATGTTTATATCATCCAATAAAATGATGACTACAACCAGTGTTGCAATCAGTTGAAAAGCACAGAGATAAGAGGGTGAAGGTTTAATGACTTTGCAGACAGGACAGTGGAAAACTGGAGTATTTTGTTTGGTCTGTTCTTACAGTACTTGTTTTGTTTTATCTTTATCAGTTATCTATATTATATGCCCCAGTCAAAACTGCAAAATACGCCTTGAAATGTATACAAGGAGTACACAGTATACAGCTTGTCTGAGCTTTCAGAAAGCAGGGGGCAGAGAGCTGAAGTTTCTCAGTGAGAAGAGCTGTGAGAGATGATTGGAGGAAAGGGACACAACACCCCCCCCCCCCGCCGCCTCCCCCACACCTTTACACAGCACGCAGGAATAGAGCTGAGGCTGTCAATCACAGGCAGTGTGCAGGAGCTCCCTCTCCTGTCACCTTTTTACCTGTTAGTGTTGGAAAAACCTTTCAGAAGTGACTCATACAGATAGCAGAGGAATGAGGCTGCAGACACAAATGACACTTAGTGCTCTGGATATGGATTTAGACTAGTACACACTATAGTGCAGGGGTCTCCAAACTTTCTAAACAAAGGGCCAGTTTACTGTCCTTCAGACGTTAGGGGGGCCAGACTGTGGCCATTGGAAGTAAATAATGCCTCAGGCTTTTGGTAGTCAGTGTAAAAAACAAAAATACATTGCACCCCTGTGGTCATTAGGACCTGGATTAGTAGCCCATCATTGGTGGTAGTGGTTGGAATAGTGCACACTCATTGATTACAGTAGGAGCAACATTGTTGGTGCCAGTGGAAGAAATAGTGTCCCATATCATTGTCAGTGGGAGCAATAGTTCCCCATCATTAGTGGCAGTAAAAGAAATAGTGTCCCATCGTTGGTGTCAGTGGAAGGAATAGTGCCCCATCATAGGTGTCGGAGGAAGAAGTTATGCCCCACTGTTTGTGTCAGTGGAAGGAACAGTGCCTCGTATCTGGTATCTGTGGAAGGAATACTGTTCTAAGTTTAGGATAAAGTCAAGCAAAGGGCTGCATCCGGCCCGGGGTCCACAGTTTGGAGACCAATTCTATAGTAGAGAGATATGTTTTTGTCTACATTACAACCATTTTGTTGCTGCTTTAGGGAATGGCTTCTTCCAGTCAGATTTAAACCAGCTTTGGATTTGTAGTGAGAGACAAATGAAGACTGCCACTGCTGAGTTCTCTTAAAAATGCTGGTTGCCTGGCAGTCCTTCAGATGCAATAGTTTGAATACTTTCGCTCACTGAACCCGAACAGTTATGCAAGGCAAAAACTCAGACTTCCTTTTCTAAATGCGTTTTCTGGGTAGGTGACAGTAGTGAAGCTACAGACAACCAGCAGATGGTACAACTGGCTTTCATTAGCCTTTTCGGGAGAGATCAGCCATGGCAGCCTACATATTACTCTCAGTTCTGGTTTCCTACTAGTGAACTTTCTATTTTAGCACAGCTGCAGCCTGCAGTGTTTGCCAAGTAGCATTAATAGCTCAGTGATTAAACTTGCTGCCTGGAATTGTTCTTTAAACCCCTGCCATTACCATGACCCACCACCAGAAATCAACCCAAAATAAAGTCTCCTCCTGATGTGCTTGGGTTACCGCATATATGTGCATCATTTGTTAGTTGTACTCCTAATAAAGTCCAGAAACTGTAGCATGCATTTTGCCTTTAGAGAGGGCATTTAATCATGTGATCACTGGGATTTGCTGTCCTGATCATCACTCAACAAATTCCTAAACCATTTACCTAGTAAACTAAAGACTATAGCAGATATCTGATATCTAAGCCCTTGGTGCGTTCCTCCAGAGCACCCTAGAACCCCCAGATAGGATTTCAGTCCTTATCATCCACATGTAACAGTGCAATGGTGACCAAAGTTTGACAGTCAATATATACCTGGGTACTACAGGACAGTTGTGGGTAACTGTCTTCACTTCAGTATCGGTTTATTCTGTAACAGTGAGTGGTTTAAAGTTCTCTATACAGTGTATTTCCCTCCTTACTGAGCGCTTCTTAAGACTATACTTACATACAGTGGGGAAAATAGTTCTTTGATCCCCTGCAGATTTTGTAAGTTTGCCCACTTACAAAGAAATAGAGTCCTAATTTTTATCAGACAGAATATCAACCAAAGATCCAGAAAAAAACACATGATACAAATTGTTATAAATTGAGTTGCAGTTCAGTGAGTAAAACAAGTATTAGTTCTTGGTGGAGAAATCCCTGTTGGCAAGCACAGAGGTAAGACGTTTCTTGTAGTTGGTTACCAGGTTTGCACACATCTCAGGAAGGACTTTGGTCCACTCTTTACAGATCTTCTCTAAATCCTTAAAGTGGTTGTAAAGTCAGAAGGTTTTTTTATCTTAATGCATTCTGTGCATTAAGATAAAAAATCTCTGTGTAGCAGCCCCCCTAATACTTCGCTACATAAATACATCCTTATCCAGTGATGTGCACGGGAGAGGGGGCGGGGCCGAACCGCTGCTGCATGTCTTAATGGACACAGAGCTGTGTGGCTCAGCTCGGTTGCCCCCATAGTAAGCTGCTTGCTGTGGTAGCACCAAAGAAGGACCCAAGAAGAGCAGGCAAGTATAAGATGTTTGTTATTTTTTTTTTAAAGAAGAAAAAAAAAAAAGAGAGACTCTACAATCACTTTAAGGTTTCTTGGCTGTCGCTTGGCAACTCAACGTTTCAGCTCTCTCCCATACATTTTCCATAGGATTAAGGTCTGGAGACTGGCTAGTCCAACCCATGACCTTAATTTGCTTCTTGAGCCCCTCCTTGTTGCCTTGGTGGCATGTTTTGGGTCATTGTCATATTGGAAGACCCACCCACGACCCATCTTCAGTATTCTGGCTGAGGGTTCTCCTCCAAGATTTTACAATACATGGCTCCGTCCATTGGCCCCTCAAAAGCAGCAAAGTCGACCTGTACCTTTAGCAGAGAAACAGCCCCAAAACATAATGTTTCCACCTCCGTGCTTGACTGTAGGGATGGTGTTCTATGGGTCATAGCCTGTTTCGACCTCCAAATATGGCGAGTCTAATTTAATGCCAAAGAGCTCAATTTTGGCCTCATCTGACCACAGCACTTTCTTCCAATATTTCTCTGAATCATTTAGGTGTTCATTGGCAAACTTCAGGCCGGTCTGTACATGTGCCTTCTTGAGGAGGGGGACCTTGCAGGCGCTGCAGGATTTTAATCCATGGCGGTATTTTGTGTTACCAGTGGTTTGTTTGGTGACTTTGGGCCCAACTGCCTTGAGATCATTCACAAGCCCCTCCCGTGTAGTTCTGGGCTGATCCTTCACTTTTCTTATGATCATCCTTAACCCATTAGGCAAAATCTTGCATTGAGCTCCAGACCGAGGGCAATTGATGCTTATTTTGTATTTCTTTCATTTGCAAATAATCACTCCAACAGTTGTCTCCTTCTTACCAAGCTTCTTGCTGATGGTCTTGTAGCCCATTCAGCCTTGTGCAGATCTACAATCTTGTCCCTGACGTCCTTTGACAGCTCTTTGGTCTTGCCTATGATGGTGAGGTTTGAATGGAAGAAAGGGATTCTGTGGACAGGTGTCTTGGTTTTTTTTTTTTTTTTTTTTTTTTTTTTTACAAAAAATCAAATTGTTGTTAGGAGCACCTTCTTAAATCGACAGGACTAACCTCTGTACCACATAAGCACATACTGTAGCCAGTCTGTGGGAGCAAGAATTATTGTTGGTAGGGAATCAAATACTTATTTAACTCACTGAACTGCAATTTATAACATTTATCCTGTATGTTTTTTTTTTTTTTTCTTTCCTGGATTTCTGGTTGATATTCTCTCTCTATCATTTAAAATATGATACCCTATATAGATCCTTCAGTTCTTACACAAACTTACAAAATCTGCAGGGGATCAAATAATTATTTTCACTGTATTTTCTGCTGCAATATGATATATTTTTGGGTTTAGATACATTTCAAGCTTCTGTGTTCTAAAATGGTGATGGGAGAGAGCTCCAGTACACAGCCTGTATTTGACAGCCTTAGCTCTCGGCATTGACACCCATTTTGTGTGCAGGCTGCATTTGTTATTGCGTCTGAACACATATTTTGTGGGCATATAGAGATGGATGCAGATGGAGCTGCTGCATGGACAAAATTTGACATGTGTGCAGAAGCAGGTGCGCAGATCCAAATGTACACTGCCTTTCTTTCGGATCTGTGCACCTGCTCATGCACACATGTCAGTTTTTGACATACAGCTGTATATACAAGCAGCCGCCATGTCTGAATCCACTTCTATAAGCTGCCCGTGAGCGGCTCGGCACAATAACAAACATGGTCTGCACACAGAAGCGGTGTCAGCGCACATCTGATTTAAGCCTTCTACATGGATTCAGCACACAGATGACACAAACGCATATCAAAATAAGACAAAATAGACAATTGGCTAAACACACAATTAAAATGCATTTCCCCTAGCAAGTTCTACTTCCCAAACCACTCTTCCTCATTGGCTGCCCACTCTCTTCTTTTCAATCCTCCTTTTTGTCTTCGTCTGATTGAGGCTTCTGTGTATAAAAGTGGGCAAGTGACTACATTGCCGAAATACATATATTTTTATACTGTTGTACCCACCAAAGGATTTGGATTTTGGCCAGATTTATATTAACATATCTCTGCCATGCCTAAACCGCCAGGAAGATCTCTACTGCTCCTGATTCAGTTGTCCTGCTGCCTGGGACACTCCCTTATTAGACAGAGGTGGTGATGAATCAGGAAACAGGAATGTCATCTGACTGGCTGTGTATGGAAGGGACATGAATCACACGATTTCCTGACCAGAATTAAAAAATCTTGGTGAAATAGTAAACCGAAATGTATTTCGACAGTTCATTTAGATCATGGGTGTCCAACCTTTTGGCTTCTCTGGGCCACATTGAGTGTAGAGAAATTTTCTCGGGCCGCATATAAAATATATACTTTAGTTAAGGTATATAAGTAAAAAAATGCCGCCGCGCCCCTCCAACGCCACCGCGGCCCCCGCACTAATTTAACACAACTAGAGGATGATCAAATGAAATTGAATCAGTATGCAGAGGTTTACTTCTTCTAAATGATAATAAAGGAACAATCTAACCACCATGACCACCTCAGTGATTTCAAGTGATCATGGTGGTAGGAGTCAGAAACACTGCACATGCTCCCCCCCTCTGAGGCATCCTCTGCCTACCGTTAGTTGGGAGCTGCTGTGCCCGTGCCCCCGACCTGACTTCCTTCCTCCCCAGCAAAAATTGTCAGGGGGCAGTGGGCCACATTGCCTGAGGTTCCGGGCCGCATGCTGGACATGCCTGATTTAGATCTTTGCCTTGAGTTCCATTTAAAAAGATATAGAACTCTGGTAGTTGTGCCCAGTCACCAGTGCCATCTCTAGTCTCTCAGCAGCCGATATTTCCTCATTACTGACTTGCCGCCTTCTGCATTGCTTCCATGTGTGAAGGAGGCCATCTTGATAGAGGCAGGAGTTTGCCGCCTCATGTTAGACCCTCCAGCCAGGGGACCATAGAGCAGCACAGGAGTGATATCACCAAATCTCATCAGACTAGCAGTCAGAGCGAACAGTGCCTCTAGATTTTGCTTTGCAGACATACAGCTATGAGACTGGCGGTACAGGAGTACCAAGGCATACTCTAATTCCAGGAAGTGCACTTATATTTTCAGAAGAAATTCTAGACAAAAGGTACATTTCCAGGGTGCTACTTAGTCTCAATTAATATTTATTAGATATTGCCAAACGCATAGCAGATCTTCACTTTTTGGGTGCATGTCCACCTTAAAGAATACATTGTCCTTAAGTCTGGCTGGCAGATGAACCTTACTGACAGTTTGACAGTTAATGCGTATAGATTATCTGTTATTACAGAGCTTGGCATTCTTTCAGCTTTACTGTCCAATGGAATATTTCATACTAGAACTTTCTGTCTTCAATATAATACCAACCCTATGCTGTAAGTCCTACTTAAAGCGGAACTAAACACTCATGCCTTCGTCAGCATCATGCAGAGCTGCACCAGATTTTGCTCTCTCCAGTTTTATTAAATCAACCCCTGTCTGTTCTGCAATAAAGGGTTTGCGTGCTTTAAATTTTTATTCATTCATTTATTTTATTTTTTTATAGTTTAGTTCTGCTTTAAATCAGGTGTGTGATGTGTATGTTAACACTGCAGAGGCCTGAATTATGTATTGCAATAATATGTATTGTTCCTCTTCAGAGCTGAGCACTGTGCTCACCTCCACCCCAAACTGTAAAGCTGTGAATGGGAAGGCAGAGAGCAGTGACAGTGGAGCGGAGTCTGAGGAGGAAGATGCTGGGAGACAGGAGGAGGAGGAAGATGCTGGGAGACAGGAGGAGGAGGAAGATGATGAAGGAGAAACCGAACAAAGTGAACAAGGTGGTACCGTTTTTAGAAAACAAGGATGTGCTTATGTTGTAGTAGCACCTTTTTTTTAGATTTATGGGTATTACTGGGAAATTAATTATGCCCTGTATTTAGCTGGGTTCACACTGACGCGATGCATGAACCACACAATTCCTGTGCGGATTCCCGCACCACATCAGACTGGCAGGCAGTTCACACTGTGCTCTGCGAACCGCTGAGAGTGTCAATATAAATGACACCGAATCAGTTCGCAGAATGCAGTGTGAAATGTGGAACCGGACGAAATCTGATCACGTGGGTCTAAACACCCATGTGATCTGATTCCTGTGTGGCTAAAAAAGGGTCCTGCACCATTTTGGTCCGACTGCGATGCGGTTTCAGCCATACAAACTAGCTGAATTTGCATTGCACAGACATTGCATGTAATATGCACAGCAATGCAATGCGAATCACATGAGATGTCTGCAATCCCATAAGTGTGAACCCAGCCTTAAGGTCAAAATTTTTATTTTCTCCATAACCTCCCCAGCTACAGTGATCCTTTTAAGTGTGTGTGTATATATACATATATATGTGTGTGTGTGTATGTATGTATATGTGGTTCTAAAGGCAATAAAAAAAAAAAAAAAAAGATGTTCAACTTTCTTGTTACATGCACTGATGATGCACAAAGTCAGTCCCTTACCTCTTCTTGGCGGTACCCCCTTGCAAGTCAAGTGCTATGAGGGTACCTGTGTGGGCGCGCTTCTGAGGTGGTTGTGTGTGTCCACAGATACACACAGCGTGACTTGGCCAATGGCTCCCACTTCTCTCATTGTAGCCTGTGAGTGCAGGAAGAGGGGAGAGAAGAGCTGCAAACACATGCAGGTCTGGATTAATAGAGGACTTGGGTAAGTGCTTAGAGGGGGAAGTAGGGGGTGGGGGAATAGTGGATTTTTTTTTTTTTTTTTTTTTTGTTTTTTTTAACCTTAATACAGGTAATGCATTAAGGTAAACACCTAGATATTTAGAACCACTTTAATTTTCACTGGAATAGGTGTAACAACGTGGGGATTTCACCTCTATTTCTGTGTCCTTCATAAACTGTAAAATGTTGTACTTCTCTCTTGGTGACCAATGTAACTCTTCAATGTTGAAGAGATGCAGATAACAAAAAACTGCCAGGGGTGTTGACAGTCTATTCTAAGATAGAAATTAAAAAAAGGCTGTGTTTGTACAATGATAAAAAAATGTGTTGGCCCCCGAAAGATGGAGTGTTGGCACTTGGTGCTGATTTAAAAAAAAAAAAAAAAAAGTTTTGATCATTCATGTTAATGTACCATATACAGAATATAATCATGTAAAAATTGTCACAGGAAATATTTTTAGTAGCTCGGTTGTGCTAGTGATTGATCTCTAACTGCAGCATTCATGGTGGATAACATACTTCCTGCCCCTTGATGGCTAGCCACTGTATCTAAGAAGGTAGTCATGGTATCCAGCCAGGCTGGACTTCACACATGTCTTCCTCTCCTACACCATGTAGTTTTAGCTCAATACGTTCTTTTTTACATTTTAATGCTTGCTGCCGCTAACAAATTCAAGCCTTATTTTCTGCATCCTAAACAAAACTGAACAAAAAAAACATGTTTTAAACGTTCCAGAGCGATTGCCTCCTCCCTGACTGGTGTCCCCATTATTTTTGGTACAGAGGAGAAGGCTGTAAAGCAGGATTCGGCACCGGAGCCTTGCCCAGGTGGGACAGTGGCCAATGGTTTACTCCTCAACCACAGTTACTATATTCCAGACATTCCCAATCACTCAACAACCAAGTCTGATCTCAACAAGATGGAGAAGGAGGAGGAGGTGGTGACTGGAAAAGAGCCCAACACAGGGGATGATGGATATGATGTGGGTGGAAAGAAAGGTAAGGGGCAATCTTGAAAAGTGCACCCCGCCATCTATATGTTCATGTATACAGTGGATGCAGGCCTTGTGTGGAATAACCCAGTATTTATAAGAATTTAGACCATCAGCTTTTCCTGGTGCTGTTGACATCACTGGTGTCATAAATGCCTAGGAATTTGATTAGCTGAGTAGTGAGTTAGGCCCTTTTCACATGATCGCTCTCATTGGGTCCGGGATCTATCGGATCGGAGGGCAGTTCAGTGTAAATAGACAGTTGGTCTTTTTACCCCCGGCCTTTCATGGAGCAGAGTGGTCTATAACTGCATAAACCCTCTGCTGAGCAAGCAGAGTCAAGCAGAATTTGGCCCGTGTGAAAGTTGCCCACACATGTTATGATTTCTCTAGTTCAGCCCCAAAAGTGCAGTGCTGGACTGTGCCTACATCTGATTGAATGCAGGTGTTGTTCAGCTGAGAATTTTCTGCCTGCTCCTAGTCATCCTGCCCAAACCCAAGTAGAAAGTCTTTTACATAAGCTCCATATCAGTAAATGTCAGAGCTTACACAGGTCAAAGTACATTCCCCACACCCCATGTGACAGTGCTTTGGTTTGGTGATTGACTGCAAATGCATGAAGACAGGGTAGAAGGTTCCAAGCTCCCCCTTTTCAGGATGTGTTGGGTATTTCCAAGAACTCTGACTGGTAAAGAGGGCCATAGGGAAGGGGCAAAGGGACAGGTTTACTTTAAATGCACTGAAACGGTCACAAATGGGGACAGATCTGGAAGGTAAACTTCTGTGAGTTTATGTACCTCTGATTTATGATGATCATGGCTTAGAAACCAAGATTAGATCAAATTGACTATAAATTTTACAACATCCATTTATTGCATTGTATCTTTGTTGTTTTTATGTATAATTATGTGGACAGAGAGAGAATTGTATAATGGCGGACAAAGAAACCTAACTTATCTTGAACGTCTTTAAAAATGAAAATGGAACTACCTCTCCTCCAGCCATAGTGGTGGGTGGTCCTTTCTGCAGCACTAAACGGTGCTGATTAGCATGGTAGTAGAGAACCCCAAAAAGATGTGTCTAAAGCCCCGTACACACGTACCGATGGTCGGCATACAAATGTTCCTCTTTTCTCCCCGGGATGTCGATGTCTGCTGAAAAGTGCAAAGACAGCACAAGGACAGCACAAGAATTTTGTCTGCAGACTTCAGCTGACTGCAGAAGTGATGTCATGTAATGGTTAACTTTCCCTGTGTTTTTAATTTTCTGAGCATGCCCAGTCTTGCAAATCTGCGGTCTGTCGGCCGAATTCTGTACTGACAGGCGAACAATCGTCCGTTCTGGTGTCCGCAGACAAAAATTTTCATGTTTGCAAGAAAGACTTTTGTCCGCGGATTGTGCGCAGACATCTGTCGGAGGCACCATACTAACACGCGTACAATCGGCAGATCTTTCGTCCGCCGACGTTTGTATGCCGACGATCGGTAAGTGTGTACGGGCCTTAAGACAGCCTAGGATCACAGGGGGTGGGTTGAATGATGCTGGTTGTGGACCAGACTAGTGACATCCAGTGATGGAGAAGACTTAAGCCTTGTACACATGATCAAATTTTCGGATGGATTTTCGTTGCATGCTAGTCTCATATGGAAAGTGAAGAGGTTACTTTCATACGAAAATTCTCGTACGACAGAATTCAACTTCAGACGTGATGTCATGTGTTGAATTGTTGTATTCTTTTGTTTCCGAGCATGCGGTCTTGCTCTTCAGACGAAAACTGTACTATTCAAAGGAAAATCAGACGTTATGTTCATGTATGATAAAAATTTTATAGCCTGCACACTCAGCTTTTGTCGTCCGAAAGCACTATAAGATCTGAAAATTGGCAGATTGTTCGACAGACTAAATTTTACTTCCGATTTTTTTATCGTGTGTACGGGCCTTAATCTTCCTAGCGGTATTCCCGAGCGTGGCTCGGGGTTAAATTTCAGAGCCAAAAGTGGTAACCCCGAGCCACACTCGGGGTACCGCCAGAAGCATCGCTGGATCCTGTAAAAGAGGTTTCCTACCTTGTCACTGGGATCCAGCGATGTGTCTAGCGGCGGATCTTCCTCCCGATCGTCTCCGTGCCCCGGCTTCCGTCTCCTGCGACGTGACGTTCGCAGGGGGGGTGGAACCGGCGGCAAATTCAAATGTAAAAACACACCAAACACACTGATACCATTCAAAATAAAATAAAATCACATTAGTTTGCCCCCCCAGTGCCCTTTCCTGTAGTTTTACTGTACTTTTTATGTAAATATATATATACAGTAAACCCCCCTCCATTGCGGGGGTTACGTTCCGGACCCAGCCGCGAAAAGTGAAATTCCGCGAAATAGAAAAACCCTATTAAAATGCATTGTAGGCATGTTTATTTTACTGTCACTGTACGTGTAGAAGCATTTTAAGGTCTTTAAACACACTTTTAAAACAATAGAAACTCATTTAAACACATAAAAGATACTGAGAGGCAGAGCAAGAGCTATGGAAAACACAAAAATATTTCATTTTTAATGATTTATATAGTAAAATAACATTACAAAAAAACCGCGAATTACTGGGACCGCAAAAACTGAACCGCGATGGAGCGGGGGATTACTGTATATATAAAATATATTATGAGTAATTCTTGTGAATGAGCAGCCCAAACCAACTGTATACATATATATAATGTATACAGTTGGTTTGGGCTGCTCATTCACAAGAATTACATGCAAAATAATTGTACCGCTTTCAGCACCTAAAATCCAAAAGAATCATACCGCCAGGGAGGTTAACTGTTGGGAACTGGATTGAAAGCAAGTGTTTTTAGAAAATGCTTCTTTGCTTTGCCTTTTTTTTTTTTTTTTTCTTTTGGAGTTCTACTTTAAGTCAGTCAATAAAAGGATTTAAACTCCTCATTTTTTGATTTGATGGTTTGTAAATGTACAGCATGATTGTCATATTTACTCCCTAAATATGCTGTCTGTGTTGTAGTGCTACTGATGGATTTCACTTGACATTGTACTTTTTCTCTGTCAGTGTAAGTCAATCATTCTGTTTTGATTGGCAAAGCAATGTGAAGATTGCTTTTGCTTTTTGTCTCTCCAGGCTTCCACACAGAGACCAGCCTCAATCATATAGACGGCCACTAGGCAGAGACTTTGCATGTTTAAAAAAATAGAATCTTGAAATTTCTGAACTAAGTACAAACATGAAAGCTCTAAATAATTTTTCTGTTACTGTAACAATGATGAACTTGCTGACAATAAACTGCAGTCTCCCTTTACCCCAGAGTGCTGTGTGTTCCAGGCATGGCTCAGGAGTCCAGGGAGGAGGGGACGGTTGGAACTATCTACAAATAATACTTTAATCTCCCGGGTCTTAATTAGTTTTCTACAAAACTCTGGCACTGTCTACATTGAGCACGTCGCTTCACTTGATGCAGTTCCACTCAAAAGTGTAACTTCTGCTTTAAGTACTCCTAACCCCCTGACATGCCACATTTAGCATGTCATTTTTTTTTGTGGGGGGGGGTACCTAGTTTTGACAGGTACTTGCTCCTACTTCCGCTCAGGGCACCGCAGAAGTTCTCCTCTCCCTCCCTGCAATCTTCTGGGACACGTCCGAGGACCCCCAAGATTGCCCGGTCAATTAAGACATGCAGCACGACTCTTAATTTACTGGAGCTAAAGTAGAACTATAGGCAAAACTTTCATTTTTTTTTTTTTTTTTTTTTTTATATTTTGCGTAGTGTATGGGAGGGCTATAACCCCTGTTCGTTTTTTTTTAATGTTGTCTTTGTGTCCCATTGGGGAGATTTCCCTTCACTTCCTGTCCCATAGTAAACAGGAAGTGCAAGGATATCCCTGCAAATTTTAAGAAAATTAATTGGGGACCCCCAGGTCACCAGAATAGTGTTCCCGTTGGAAAACGTCCCATCTATTATCTGGGGACAACCCAAAATTTGGGATTTTCTTTTACTCTTACTTTCAAAGATGGTAAACAGGACAAATGGAGAGGGAGAATCTCCTCAAAGGGGACACATACAGCAATAAAAACTGACAGGTTTTCTGATCCCTCTGCAGGCTATCAAACATTAAAAAAAAAAAAAAGTTTTGCCTTTTAGTTATACTTTAATTGTAGAGCTCCACGATTAAGTCTCCAAATAGGTGGTCAAAAAGGCTTGTGCTGAACAAAAAAAGGTGATTTGCCACTTTGGAAGTAACGAGCGGCTCTAGAACTTTGCTGAATAAAAAACAAAACCATGTTGGCACTAGGTAGCTTCAGAAAAATCTGTAATAGCTTTCTTATTTTGTACCCTTTACCCATAAGCACACACAAGGTTTTCAGCTCGTTTCTATGTTTCTCTCAGTACAGAGGTACTTCAACGTAAACTTTTCATAAGACAAATATGCGGCCTGCTATTGCTGACCACCTTCTGAAGACCTAGATACCTGGCTGTTATGATTACCCTCTGGTTTCAGTGTATTTTATAATTTCTTTAATTATCATTGATTTGATGATTTAATTAATGATCCAAAAAAACTTGCATATTATTAGAGTTGAAGTAATATCAAAAGACTTTCTCTGCATATTTGCCTCGGGTTAGTACCAAACAAAATGGTCCGAATGGTAGCCAGGCAGCTAACATTTTGGTGAATGAGAAGTCTACAAGAGCAACCTTTTACGATTCGGTCTGGAAAACTTTTATATCTAGCACAGAAACCATCTGTTTGCTTTCCCCTGTTGGCTGATGGACCTTTTGTAATTTGGGATGAGTTTGAGATATTGAACAGTTTGTAAAGAGCCTAATTTGGCACTTGTTTGGGCATCATCATACCAGCTCTGTATCCAACCCAAACGCTACCCTTCCTTAACCTGTGCAAAGGTTAAAAACCTACTGGGAGAAGTGAAGAGATCAATGTCATTGGACATTGGCTTTGCAAATCTTTATCAGGTCTTCTTAGACCAGTGAATTTTGAAGAAAAAAAGGAGCATGGTAACACAAGGGGAGAATTAAAAAATTATTTCTCTTTCGTTCATTGATGGACACAGCTCCTTATCATCTGGACCATTTGGTTATACTGCCCCCTATAGGAGTAGGACACTAGGCAGAAAAAGCTTGACTAAGTCTATGGGGCACTCTCAGCTATAGGCACTTTTTTATTGCCTTGTCAGGAGTAAGGACCTAGTTCCTTGCTGGGATCTTTGGTCCTGGCAATTTTTTCCTTTTAAATTGAACTTTTTCCTATCTTTGTTATCTTGTTCCTGTGAGAATTTACCATCAACTGCTGGACTGGGCGACGGGTTGGATAATCTAGATCCAGAGGGTTCCACCCAGTCTGACCAGCGAGCATGCACAGGCCTCTGCTCCGAACTAGGTTTACCCCGACATAGCCCTAATTGGGGCTGGCCTGCGAGTTAAATGTCTTGCGAGGGCGCATTCGACTTGGTCTTTGCCTGAGTCGCAGCGTTACTCCTGCCCGACAGCCCCCCCATTCCGAGGGAGCAGTGGTCTGTCGGGAGCGGTGCCCACCCTGTTCCTGGTATGGTAAGTAGCTGTCCCCCCTCTTCCCCCTGGGGGGTTTTGGGGTGGACATGGGCCCCTCCCTGGGATGGTGGGACTCTCGGGTTCCCCAGCCCCTCTGAAATTTCTGTGGTCACTGTGGGTCTTGGGGGCCCCCCAGGTCAGGATAGCCAAAGCCTCCGCTCTTTCTTTTGGGCATCTGCCTGGCTGGGATCCTTGCACTTGCGGCCTCCAGAAAAATGTAGCCAGCGGCATACTAGGCTGAGGTTTCGGCCTTGGCTGTTTTCTTTCAACGTCCATTGGTCACACTTTCCTTGGTGTAGCCAGCGGCATACTAGGCCGAGGTTTCGGCCTTGGCTGTTTTCTTTCAACGTCCATTGGTCACACTTTCCTTGGTGCGGACCTTTATCCAGGGAGTTAGACGCTTTGCTCCTCCAGTGCGGTCTCCATTGCTTCCGTGGGACCTCAATTTGGTTGTCAGTTCTCCACAAACCTCCCTTCCAAAATCTTTGGGAGGTTCCCCTGCTTACGTTGTCAGGTAAGCTCCAGTTTTTTATGGTTGAGCTCCATGTTACCTGGTTGGCTACGGTTTAGCCTTGGGAATTTTTTTCTTGTTGTTCCCACCCCTCATGTTTGACACTGCTTGGGGACGCCCCAATGGTCAAGAAGATAAGGAGCTGTGTCCATCAGTGAACGGAAGAGAAAATCTGATTTTTGACTTACCGGAAAATCCATTTCTCTGATGTTCATTGACGAACACAGCACCCACCCCTCTGTGGAGCTATCTTTCATCTGACACTGCTTGTAACAAAACTAAGTGTGGGAGTATACCCCCTGGGACTGCCCCATAGGCGTAGTCAAGCTTTTTCCTGCCTAGTGTCCTACTCCTGTAGGGGGCAGTATAACTTAATGGTCAGGAAGGTAAGGAGCTGTGTCTGTCGATGAACATCAGAGAAATGGAATTTACGGTAAGTCAAAAATACCATTATTGAAAGGAAAAAAATGAATTGTATTTATTTTGTTTATTTTTTTTGCAGATATTTATTGCACAGAGGATGTTGCTGCAATGCAGCACTTGACGAGTGACTCAGACAGCGAGATCTTCTGTGACTCTATGGAGCAGTTTGGACAGGAAGATGTAAGTGGGACGTCCCAGTTTGACCGAATCTGCCATTTATGCAGTCACGGTTGACTGCATCCGTGTTTGTCAAGTATCTGTTTCATTTTACCAAGAGGCCTCATTTTAAAGGTGGTGTTGTTGCTTGGTGTGGCGGTGTGTTTTTTTTTTTTTTTTTTTTACAACTTTATTACAAATCCACACAAACAGTTGCATGGTACTAGTGCACCATCCAAAAGAGCTAGAGTCTTCAAAATTGATGCAAACGTACAAATTGCTGTGAACATATTAAACAAGACAGTACCAGAATAAAATTACAGAATTGCCTTCATGGGATTCAAATTTGAGGAATAAACCAGGTTTAGGGTGACAAACATTCCTGAAAATCTTTCAGCAAAAGCTTTTAATAACTGTCAAGTTCATCTGCACAACGTATTTTGCTAAGAGCTGGTTTACACTAAATGCGACTTGGAAATCGTGCCACTTCAGCATGATTTCAAAGCCACTGGTCAGTGCAATTTTATGTGTGGCTTGCCGACATCTGTGAGATTTCATACAATGTCTATGAAATCGCCAAAAATAGCGCAGAAACCTTTCTAAAAGTTGGAGTTGCACCGATTTGAACAGTTCCATAGGCACGGTTAGTTTTAACCTTTCTTAAAGGATTTCCAAACCCAAAAACAAAAATGTATTATATTGCAGCTTATCAGTCCTTTAGATGTTGTGACTGTATATTTTTTTTTTTTTTTTTTTTTTTTTTTTTTTTTTTTTTAACAGAACATTTTAAGCAAGTGCAGAAAGTACTTGCTGGTTGACAAGGAAACTACATTTCTGGCACAATGTGAGCAGAACTGAAAGCTGCATTCTGTAAATTCTAAATTCCAATCAATAGTGGAGATTAATAGAGGAAGATCTATTTGAAGTTCAACTCAGAATGGGCAGCCTGGGTGACTACCTTGTCTCTCCCTATAGATATCGTTACCCTAGCCACCCTAGGTCAGGGTCAGAAAGTGTATCACTGGCAGGGTCACCAGGTGAAAAATTCTGAAAAACAAAATGCACCACTTATACTTATTTAGATGTGCTTTAAAGTAAATATTCTTATTATACAGGATTTATATAGCGCCGACAGTTATGCAGCGCTTTACAACTTGGTTAGACAGTACAACTACAATACACTTTAATACAGTTGGAATCTGAGAGCCCTGCTCATTAGAGCTTACAATCTAAGAGGGAGGGTCAAGTTTTACGAAAGGTAATAACTGTGGGGGATGTGCTAAAGGGGAAAATAAATGTACAGTTGGTAGGTGGGGGCCAGATAGGCTTCTTTGAAGAGATGAGTTTTCAGGGATCCAGCCAGTTGTTGATTGAGCCCTCTCTGGATTTTCAGGTAGATCACAGTCAGCTGATAGAAGACGCCATGTTGACTGAGGGCTCCTCGGATGTCTGGGCTGGAGGGGAGGTAAAGGATGGCGGAGAGGACGGAAAAGCATCTGGCCGAACACCACAGAAGGAAAAATCTGGACATGACAAGGCTGAATACTACAATTCTAGGAGAGGAAGAGGTGTGTTACCCCTGGTGGGATTTAGGTACAAATTCTGGAAGTGTTAAACTGGATATGAAAACAAAAATATTTTCCCGTTCAGGGAATTTTGCATTTTCATATATAGTAAATAAACTTTATATGGTTTTATATACATAGTTTTCTATGAGCTGTTTATGCAGTACAATGAAAGTCCCCTCTTGCCTCCCTTGCCAATCTAGTTTTTTCTATAAATGTTGTATATAATGTGAGGTCTGCTGTCATCAGGATTTGCAGGAAAACTTCCCACAGGTCCCAGGATTTCCCAGACCTAGAATTACAGATTTTACCTTCAGCGCCACTTTCTGTTACAACCACAATATACCATTGTTCTGTAGGGCAACCTCTGCATTTTACTGCTTGCACTCTAGTCCTTAAAGTTTGGTGAGCTTCACTTCTGAGCATATGTCTTGGGCATTGCAGACCTAATCTCCCAATCACTACAGACCACCTTTTTGAAAATTATCTATTTTAAATCAGCACAACCACCAATTACCTGATTTGATATTAAAATAAAATAAATAAGCAGTATATAATGGGTTGCTAGCTGAGCACTCTATAGTGATTTTATAACACCCTATGATACAAATACCAAATAAACTATTAACTGCTTTTTTTTTTTTTTTTTTTTTTTTTTCAATGTGTTGCTAACCTATGTGTGGTGGTTATGCATCATTCCACCATTTCTTTGATTGGGTATGAATAAATATTGTTTTTAATAAAATTGAATAAATCTTGTTTTTAATAAAATTGTGTTATCAGTCTGAGTACGATGCCTTTTAATGCCTTTGTTTTTGGAAAGTAATTTCCTTCTCGTTGCCTTGTTAGTTTTATGCTTTTTTTTTTTTTCTCTGGAAATTTCTCTCTCCAGCCAGCCGTATGCATCCTATTGGAGAAGGATCCAGAGGGGGACAGATGGGCAGCGGTGGAAATGGAGGAGATCGCAGAGGATCAGACAGAGAACCAAACAGCAGTCTAAATGAGCACATTGCTGTTGTACTTATGCGATTACAAGAGGACATGCAGAATGTTCTGCAGAGGCTACAGACATTGGAGGCTCTCACTGCTTCACAGGTAAGGTTGCTTTTTGTGACACATGTCAAATTCGAGGTGGTACTACAATGTAGGTGATTTATTGACGAAATACACATGCATTGGGAGAAGTCAATTCTGTTGAAATGGCATAGTCAGCTATTCCAGGCAATACTCCCATATTCCTCATTCCCCTGAAATGTATTTCTCCCTTTTTATAATCCTTATTCCATCCTAGCTGACCTCAGGATCTGTGAACTGTAAACAGTGAACATTAATCCCACAGAAAAAAAAATATAATAAAACCGTGTATATTGCATGAAAAAAATTGTGAACATAAAAGTGATAGTAAAGTCTTGTGTGTGTTTTGTTTGTTTTTTTCTTTAAAAAAAAAAAAAAAATGTTCTACTTGCACTGTGCAGTGGTTTTTCTCAGAGCAGCCCAGATCCTCCTCTTCTTGGGCCCCCCTTCGGTGCTCCTTGCCCCTCCTTCCTGTTCAATGCCCCACAGCAAGCAGCAAATGTTTGGCAAATATGCTTTATAACCATAAGGTTTTTTAATCATCAACGGCAATCTCCAACTTTAAATGTAGTAAACCTAGGATGAGATCTCATATATGGGAAGCGAGGAAAGCTCCAATAGTGTAGTTAGTTTAACGCACGCTTTATTTAAAATCCTGATATATTTCACTTACGTTTCTTCTAAGTTAAAACAGCATTTTACAGTAAACCGCATCCCCATCAACCATTAGTCCCATTAGATATAAAACCCGGTAATAACCCATCCTAGGTGCTTAACCCAGTAGATATGGGGGAAATAGGTCCTTTGTCTGGCCACTTGGCGTCAGCTGTTCCTGGTGGGGTGGGGGGTTCATGACCTTTTCAGGCCGGCCCGGAGAGGGAATCCTGCCAACGTTTTTCTGGCGGTTTTATACAGTTAGACATGGCTGGTGTCCCTCCCAAGGGCCATTCAGATAAATTGCCCAAAGCACCTCTCAATGCACAGGGGGCTCATACTGCTAAGTGCTTTCACACTACCACACCCCTTCCCTGTCACCTTTATATCAGCACATCGATATTAAGCAGGCTATACATGGATAGAAATTCAGCAAGTTTAGCAGGGACAGGCTAAATTTCGATTCGTGTATGGGCAGGCTGATTTGTACCCAAGTTAATCCATTGATCAGCTTGGGTACAACCAGCCTGTCTTATTATTTTTTTTTTTTTTTTACATACAACTACAGCCTGCCGCTATATCCACTAGCAGTAATCATCATATTCTGACAGCCAGGAATAGCGCTTGGGAAGGTAATCCCCGATTAACACGGACTAGGACTATAAAGAAAATCATATCACCAATGACCTGCTTTACACTCCTATCATTTGCCACTGAATTTAAAACACTGTATCACAAGGAATTGACTGAGGGCTGCTAGATACTGCAACACCCAGAAGGATTTGTAATAAATCTATAGCTGCAGTTTAAATGCATTCATACTTTGATTGGCTCTACCACTTGTCTGGCGTTAATCCCCCTTGTTAATATATTGCGCCCAATTTATGAAGTGTCTGCAACACTTTTGGTTGCGACAGCGACTCATGCACTACTTTTACATTGTGGTGCATTGAATGTGCCAAATTCAAAAGAAATTAATAACAAATTGTAGCTTATGAAAGTGGAGCTAATTATGACCAGCTCTTTGCGTTGAGAGAAACTGACACAGACAGATTTTTCGAAAGGGTCTTGGGAGCACTCTCAAAGTGTTGCAGTATGCTCAAAATTCAGGTACAAGTTATAGACCGGTGTATATGAGTTTGGTGGATGATGCACCACTTTTAGAACACATGAGAGACACGTTCGCAGCATGGGTCTTGCCCGGCCCTTATGAATTCCAGGGTAAGTCTTTAACTGTCATCTCCTTACACTGGAGCCAAATGGAGATTAATATGCCCGCATCACAAAAAGTCCCAGCCAGAGGGTTTTTCCTGTTGTATGTATTAACTGTCATCTCTGTCATTTTTCAGGCAAGAGCGATTCAACTTGAATCTAATTTACAACAGCTTACTAACAAGGTAAGTTGAAATTGTCTGTACTGTGTCTGTACTATGGAGTGTGTTGGGGCCAATTCATACTGACTTGCTAAAACGCATGCACATTTCTATCTATTTTGGTAACGCATTAACGCTCACTGACGTCTGTTGACATACATACGCAATGTTATGGTGTGAATAGGAGAGAAATATGCTGCATCCATGTGTATTAATTCATTTATTTTTTTTTTACCATGTTTTGCAAGTTGGTGGTTTGATGACTGTCATGCTTTTTCTCCATTTTCACTGCTTAGTAAGCCTCTAACTTGGAGCAGTGAGGTTGATTTACTAAAACTAAAGAGTGCAAAATATGTGGTAGCTCTGCATAGAAACCAATCGGCTTCTAGTTTTTTTTGGTCAAAACTTAATTGAACAAGCTGAAATTGGAAGCTGCCATCCACAGCTGCACCAGATTTTGCACTCTCCAGTATTCGTAAATCAACCTCAGTTTTACAAGTTAGGAGTTTCCTAAATCCATATATATCTGGGGGTGGGGATCACTAAAGCTGGCCATAAGCTTTATGGAATAGTTGGACAAGATGCTTCTGCCTTTAGCCAACAGAAGCATAGAACCAACTTCTGTTTATGCTTATGGAGAGAAGTGGCCAGAACAGACATGTAAGAAGTCTCACTGCCCGGAACATTGGGATAAACAATAGCAATTAGACCATACACTCTAACCTGTCCCGTTGCATGTCCCCCTGAGATCTGTAAGCGCTAGTCTGCCAGTTGCCTTTAAACATGGGATCCTTGCCCAATTTGACCAATATTGATCTAGGGGCACCTTTTTAAAGATGAACTACAGTGAAACAAAAAGTTATAGAATTATGTATTTAACCCTTGCACGGCTAAGGGTAAAACAAGTCTTCATGCCGAAGAACAATTTTGCAACCTTGACATGTGTTGGTAAAACCGTACATATCATCACAACTACTTTGTGCATCCAGGTGGATTATACCTTATTTTTTTTGTGACAAACTGGGCTTTCATTAGATGATAAATGGTAATGGATATCTCCTGATTTTGATAATAATGAAAAAAAAAAAAAAAAGGGGAAATGGTCCTAAATAGTAAAGAAAATTCATTTTTTTAAATTATCTGTATATTTCTTGTTCCTACCACCAAACCCAAAATAAATTTTGCTCCAGACAATCGCAGCAATACCACATATGTGTATGTTGTTTGTAACCGTAGTACAGCCCAGAAACAATAGCGTGCATTTTGCTTTATTTTTTTGTCCTACCTAAAACACACTGACACGAATACCAGTTTAAATCCTGCCCAAAATATACTGACCCTGAGCTTTGACCGTGACCCACACACTAATCCTGGCACTGACCTAGATCAAACCTTGATCTAGGTATTTATTTAACACTTTTTTTTTTTTTTTTTCTCCAAGGAGAGAAAGATGCACTGTATCATTCTTCTCCATTCACTGAGAGCGTGAAACACAGGGGAGGGCTTCACAAAAACTGATCACTGTGGTAGCCGATCAGAGGCTACCAAGGCAATCAGGTGACCCAGAAACGATTTTTAATACGGGATCTGGGTCTCTGTGCTGAAAGCGCACTGTGCGGCCCGCTCTAAGCACAAAATCAGATGCGCATATTTGAAGCCCCACAGCAAAAAGCCCAGTCCAGTGAGGCCGCATGTTATGTTGGCGTGAAGGGGTTAAATTCCTGAAGGGCCAACACTGGCAGGCATTTAAGCTGTGCTGTAGTGCACATGTGCTGAGAGGAGCAGGGCAAAGAAATAATTAGCAGCAGCACAGCTCCTTCTTCATTGTCCATTCAGCAGGCTGGGTGTTTAATTGACCAAACTGCTCTTCTGCTGTAGTTGACGTTAAGAACCTGGCTGTGCTGTCTGGAAGGTAAGGGTTTGAGCACAAGACTGGCTGAAGAGATGTAAAAATCATTTTAGCAGGTAAAATATTCTCACATTGAACTTCACACAGCAACTCATTGCTCTGAAAGTGTCAGTCTGTTTTTTTCATACAGTCAACTTTTCTATCACAGAGGAGAAATGTTTACCTTTTTTTTTTTTCTTTGTTCTCCAGAAGCCATCATGGTGGCCCTTTGAGATTTCGTCTGGCACCTTGGCATTTGCAATAATTTGGCCATTTGTTGCCCACTGGTTAATCCATTTATATCTGCAAAGGAAGAGGAGGTTTGTAGCACTTTATTATTTAATACTGTCCCCTCCCTATTTGACCAGACCATTTGTTATTTTTTAAATTTAAAAAATGTGATTCAATTTAAAATCTAGAAAATTTATAAAATGGTTTTGGCTTTACAAAAATGTAGATCTTCTGCTACCCAAATTATTGTGGCAACTTTCTTGCAATGTGAACAAAGTACCATTCTAATGCCCCTTTCACTAATATCTGGTGTGGATCATATAGAAAAAAAAAGCTTGTAGGGCCACAATATGATGCAGAAAAATATCAACCGATTGCACAGAGGACAGGTTTGCTGTGACCAAAACCAGGAAATGTAAGATGGCTTCACCTCTGTTGTCCACCCGCAGGATAGGTCCCTCTGATGCATCCTGCCCCCTAGTAGGCTTAATTGCTCAGGCAGCCTCATCGAATAGGCCCACTAGGGGGCAAAACCCATCTGAGGGACTTCTCCTGCGGGTGAACAACAGAGGTGAAGCCATCTTACATTACCTGATTTTAGCTTTGATCACAATGGGGGGAGATTTACTAAAACTGGTGTACACCAAATCTGTTGCAGCTGTGCATGGTATCCAATCAGCTTCCAGGTTTTATTGTCAAAGCCTAATTGTACAAGCTGGAGTTAAGCTGGGTACACATGGGCTGAATGTCGGGAGACATTTGCTGGTTCAAAAAAAAAAACAGCTGACATTTGGCCCCAGTGTATGTCGGATGAACATACTGGAAAACCAGCAGCTGACCGACTCACGATCATTGCTCTCAGCCAATGGCGGAGACAGCTGATCGCTGTTCTGATGGGGGTCCATCCCATCCCCCTGTCCGAACACAACAGCTCAGTGAGGGAGATTGCTGTACTTGCTAGCGAGTACAGTGGCTCCGACCAGAGCTGACCGTGTTTTTTCCATCCAACCCAACTCGTAGTGTATACCAGACTTTAGAAGCCGACTGGTTATTATAAACAGCCACACCATATTTTCTGTACACTAGTTTAAGTAAATCTCCCTGAGTGGGTCGCCATTCTGTGTGCAATTGGTTGCCATTTCCCTGTAACTTTCTTGCAAAATTATCCTATTTCAATCTCCACAATTGAGTGTATCAAGGCAATCTATAATAATTAATACGGCAAAGATAGGTATAGGTTACTTTGAAGTTAGATTTAGGGATCGTTTTGTTAGCCCCCCCCCCCCTTCTTTTTTTTCTTTATTAATTTCTCCCTTTTTATTTACATCTGCAGGAAGCCTACCTGAGCCCAGACATGAAGCCTGTGAAGACTCACCTGGGACATCTTGTGATGGTCCCGTGGAGGATGGAGTGTCCTATTTTTGCTATAGAAAATTCCTTGCACTATGCGAATGATAACAAAATAAGGACTAATTTTACTAAAGCTTGAATACAGAAAATATTAGGCTGACCGTAGCATTAATGTGTTCTTTTATCACCTTTTGAATGAAAACTAAATTATTTTTAAACTTATTAAAAGCATGTACTAGATTACACAGAAAATATACCAATAAAGGTACAAGGAGGTTAGCTGGTCCTAGTTATTGATTTTATCAAACTAAAATCACTGTAATGAATAAGAAACTGGAATTTCTTTTCAGAATATTTACTTTAGTAATAAAAGTTTACAGAAACATTGGTGTCCCTGGAATATTTTTTTGCTAGTCCATATGATAGTCTTTTCAAGGCATATAAAAATGTCTAAACTCAATCGCAAAAATGTTATATATTGCAGCTTCGCAGTGATTAGATGTGGTGACTGCATCCTTTTTAGGCTAAGAATATTTTCAAGTAAAGAAAATACCTGTTTTTTTTTTTTTTGCCAGAATGCAGTGTCGTGTCACTTCAACTCACTACTAATCCATCAACTTAAAGCCGAACTTTACCCATAACTTGATAAAAAATGTTCTTTTAGCAAGGAACACACATTCCACATTATTAATAATGCTAGCAAAATTAGTGTGTGCTGTAAATTGCCTCCAGCATTGTTCCTGTTTCTTCTTACTGGAGGCTGCCATTTTGCTGAACCTCAGAGCCCCTGAGCAGCAGTAAATCGTTAGGCTTTCAGCAGATCGGCCTCCACTTTTTTGGCACAAGGCAGAAAAATGGAGAGCAACTGAGCATATGCAAAGCAGGGCGATACAGTGTATTACTTGATTTTAAACTGTGCAGGCACTTTTTTTTTTGTGTTTTACGAGGTGGTATCAAAACGTTTCAAGACTAATTTTGCAACAGATGGCAGAGCAAAGCTGCACGCACAATCACAGGGAACACCAAACTTCATAAGTCAGTGTGCCAAGAGACCTCATCCTGTGTACATCGGGAGCTGTGCAACTGGTGCTATTCTGACTGCATGCGTTACCACTTCTATTTTATTAGACAGCAAGTTAGAACAAATGTAAAATGTTGTGCAATGAGGTGTTTGTAGCTGCACCCACGCTTCAAGAGCAGAAGAACATCACTGGAAGACAAGAGATCAGGAAGACCTTCAACTAGTTCAACCCCTGAAAATGTTGACACCATTTGGCAACTTGTGCATGATGATCGTCAGGGGAACAAATAGTGCGTGCCACTCAAAACCGCTCGACCGATTCTTTGCAGCATCACCGTAAACTTGCCAACTCATGTCAAGCGTCTCTGTGGCAGATTTGCCCAGTTTCGTGTTTGCTTTTTGTTCTAACTTTCTGTCCATGATGAAATGGCAGAGGTGGTTCTGCACGTGGTCAGAATAGCACCAGTTGCACAGCTCCTGGTACACAGGACGATGGAGGTTGGTGCTGCCTGTGACGGGGCGTGCAGCCATCTGTTGGTGTGTGTGTAAAAAAAAAAAAAAAAATAGTCTCAACTTTTTTGATACCACCTCATACATAGCTATACCTCCCAGATCTCTCCATAAAGAGGACCTGTCATGCCTTATTTCTATTACAAGGGATGTTTCCATTCCCTGTAATGGGAATAGAAAATGATAAAAAAAAAAAAAAAGGTACAGTGTGAAAATAAAAAAAAAAAAAATGTAAAGCACCCTGATTCTCTCCCCCCATGCTTGCACGCGGAAGCATACACAAATGCAAGTCTCGCACACATATGTAAATGGTATTCGCACTACACGTGAGGTATCACTGTGAACGTTCGAGAGCGAGTGATAATTCTAGCGCTAGACTTCAAACAAGTAACAGATCCCAACTATATTGTCACAAACTTGCACAAGCCTGGACTGCCTCTGTGATATCGGCGGGCTTCAGTTAGCTGTCTGCTAAAAACGGGACACAAGACTGCAGAACAATCTGAACATGATCCACAGGGGAAGTATAGCCATAAATATTGAGTTTGAAAAAAACGCTGCTCAAATACCATGTGACCAAAAAATTGCAACGCTCGCCATTTTTTTTCTCTAGGGTTTCTAAAATAAATATATATTATATATATGATTTAAACGTGTAAACAAGAAGTGTCAGAAAATGCTTGGTCGGTAAACGGTTAAGATTCAGATTATAATGGAAGATTAGAGGTTTGAGGCAGCTCTTCACTTAACATTTATAGTTATTGGTGGTCCTGTGGGTTGGAGCTCTAAGCATGTTGTATGCTGCTACGAAGCCACCAAGAGAAGAACCAATCTCATTGGTTCCTTCTGCCCATCTCCACATTGTTACTGGGCCCTCTAATGACATCAAGGTTGGCAGGAGGAACCACTGAGAACAAATGGCAAACATAGGAGACTGGCATTCACTGTGCATTTCCCAGCAGACTTCAAAAGATCTCTCCTCAGCACTGCGGGAAGCAGGAGAGCCAAGCATTTACTCTTCAATCTTTTTGGCCTTTTTTAAGATGGATATGCTGCAATAAAATCAGATTAACCGCTTGCCGACCAGCCGTTGTACTTCTACTGCGGCAGGTTGGCTCTGTACCTTGTTTCGCTAAAAAGCTATTGGGTGGCCCGCGCTGATTGGCCGCAGGGGGAGTCAATCAGCAGGTCCGGTACCCGCGATCACTCCCCGTGGAGACAGAACAGCGTTCTGCAGATGTAAACCTGGCAGACCGCTGTTCTGTCAGTAATGAACACAGGGATCCTGTGATCCTCCTATTTAGGAACACAGGTCTTTGTGTTCATCCAGCAAGCCCATCCCCCACACAGTTAGAAAGCACCCCCTAGGGACACATTTAATCCTTTGATTGCCCCTTGTGTTAACCCCTTCACTGCTAGTGTCATTAGTACAGTAACAGTGCATTATTTTAGCACTGATTACTGTAGTAATGTCACTGGTCCCCCCCAAAAAATGTCAGTTGGGTGTCCAATCAGTCCGCCACAATGTAGCTTTAAAAAAAAAAAAAAAGATTGCTGCCATTACTAGTAAATAAAAAAAAAAAAGGCATAAATCTTTCCCCTAGTTTGTAGACACAATCTCCTTTGCACAAACCAATCAATATACGCTTATTGGGGGTTTTTTTTTTTAACCAAAAATATGTAGCAGAATACATACTGGCCTGAAATGATGAAAAAATGTTATTTTTTTTATTGGCAATGTTTTATAGCAGAAAGTAGAAAAAAATTGATTTTTTTTTACTTACCGTAAAATCCATTTCTCTGATGTTCATTGATGTACAGATCTTCATAACCGTTGTCCTACTCCTGTAGGGGGCAGTATATTAGGCAGACAAAAAAAAGTCTAGCTACACCCATGGGCAGTCCCAGGAGGTATACTCCCTCTCTCTGCTATAGGCACACAGTTTAGTTACAGTGTCAGAAGAAGTACAACTCCACAGAGGGGTGGGTGCTGTGTCTGTCAATGAACATCAGAAAAATGGATTTTACAGTCAAAAATCCCATTTTCTCTTTTGATCATTGAGGGACACCGCTTCAGATCTTCATAACTGTTGGGACGCCCCAAAGCAGTATTAAACGTGGTGGGAACAGCTAAACAGTAGCCAACCAGGCAACATGCGCTCAACCAAAACAACTGGAGCGCACCTGGAAAAAAAAACAAACAATACACCTTCGAAGAGGATCAGGTCCTCTCAACAGCAGCCTGCAAAACCTTGTGGCCAAAAGAAGCATCCGCAGATGCCAACACATCCACTTTATAAAACTTTGTGAAAGTGTGCATCGACGACCAAGTGGCTGCCTTGCAAACCTGCGTCACTGATGCAAAGCCCAGGAGGCACTAAGCGCCCGAGTAGAGTGTGCCTTGACAGAAAAAGGAAGAATCTGACCCTTGATGGAATAGGCCTGAATCACTGTCTGTCTGATCCATCTGGAAATGGTCGCAGAGGAAGCGGACAACCCTTTACGAGGCCCATTTGTGAGCACAAAGAGAGTCTGACTTCCTAAAAGACGTTGTTGTTGCCAGGTACACCCAAACTGCTCAGACCACATCTAAAGCATGCAAGGCAATTTCCTTTGGATGTTTAGGCCTGGGACACAGGGAAGGCAACACAATGTCTTCATTCAAATGAAAATCAGAGACAACCTTTGGAAGGAACGATGGACAGGGGCGAAGAACCACCTTATGTCTGTGAATCACTAGGTAAGGTGAACGACAGGATAACACCGCCAGTTTGACACCCTGCGCGCAGAGGTGATAGCCACAAAAAAAGGCCACATTCTGGGACAGCGTAAGCAGAGGAATCTCCTGAAGATTCTCAAAGGGAGGCTTCTGTAGGACAGAAAGCACCAAATTGAGGTTCCAAGATGGCAACAGAGCCAGCACTGGAGGAACCAAATGTCCGACACCCTGAAGAAAAGTACGCACCAGGGAGTGAGTGGCAAAAGGTAATTGGAAGACCGCCAAAGCCTACACCTGGCCCTGGATAGTACTCAAAGCCAATTTCTGTTCAACCCCTTGTTGAAGGAAGGTCAAGATCCGAGCCACCGAAAAGGAGCGAGGATGAACCCTAAGAGACTCACACTACACAATATACATCTTCCAAGTACGATGGTAGATTTCCTAGCTTTTAACAGCGTAGGAATTACTGATGCAAACAAACCTCCATCCTTCAGCACCTGGCGTTCAACAGCCAAGTCATTAAAGCCAGCGACTGTAAAGCAGGATGGAAGTCCCCAAGGAGCACCAGCGACCAGGCGTACCAGATCGGCGAGGACAGTCTGGAGCCACTAGAATGACCGGAATTCCTTTTGCCTAAATCCTGCAAAGGAGCCGTGGCAGAAGTTTAAGAGGGCTGGAACGAATCAGTAAGCCCATCTTAGAATGCCGGCTACTTACAGAGCCACCAGGACACTTCTTGTGCCCTCTTGGTGATTGACATAGACCACGGCCATGGCATTGTCCGAATGAATTCGTACTGACCAGCCCAGAAGACGTTTGTTCAATGAGCCAAATAAAGTCTGATCGCTTGGAGGTCCAGTACACTAATCTGCAGTCTGATCGCTTGGAGGTCCAGTACACTAATCTGCAGTCTGGGCTCTGCCAGAGTCCAAACCCCCCTGAGCACGTCTGTGCTGAGGACAAATCCCCATCCGGACAGGCTGGCATCCATGGAGACAACCGTCCAATACAGGGGAAAAAGGATTTTCCCTGTGGAAGTACCAGAGAGCAAAGCCACCTCTAGAGACTGGATCCTTGATCCATTTCACCAGAAACTCTTTAGCAGAGATCTTGTGTGGAACTGTGCAAACAGACCGCCTCGAGGGTGAACACCATCAGGCTCAGCACGCGCATGTAAGCCCGGAGGGATGACCGTCTGCTGAACAACAAAAGCTGAATTGCCTCCTGCAATGTCTGGATTCTGCTTCAGGCCAGAGTGTTTCTTCCTCTGGAAAAACTCCAGAGTCAGACCCAGATAATCCAGTTTTTGTGGACAGAACTAAAGCAGACTGCTAAATGTTCAGGATCCAACCAAACTCAGAGTTCGCAGAGCAATATCCAGTAGTCCATCAGAGCAGTCAGAGACTCCGCTCACAGAAGATGATTGCCCAGGTACCCCAGTACCGCGATCCTCCGCTGACTCAAACAAGGCCAACACCTCTGTGAAGACCCGAGGTGCGGAGGTGAGACCGAAGGTCAGCGCCAAACTGATAATGCTCCTCGTCCACGGCAAAATGGAGGAAATGCAGGCGACCAGCACATATTAGAATGTGCAGGTAGGCGTCCTTGATGTCAATAGAAGCGAGAATAAATTCCCCTGATGTAGGGACGCCACTACCATTTGAATGGACTCCATGCTGAACTTCTGTACTCACACAAAGCAGCTTAGCGCCTTGAGGTCCAGAATTGGACGTGCCTTGCATTGCCTTCCTGGGGGCTGTAAATAGGTTTGAGTAAAAAAAAAAAAACGCCTTGAAAAGGTTCTGGCACTGCCCCAAAGAGACCCCCCCCCCCCCAACTGCAGGTTGGAGGATTAAAAAAAACCTTTTCGGAGGACAAGACCAAACTCGATTTCGTAGCCTGACCGGAATAACTTTGTGGACCCACTTGTCCTGTACCAGGGAGGTCCACGGATCCGGAAACCAGCAAAGATGTCCCCCCACCCCAGATACAGGTGAGGGCGCCCCTTCATGCAGAGGCAGCCTTGTCTGCAGGTCTGGAAGAGCCCGCTCGTGGCTTTCCAGACCAGGTGCTCTTGGAACCTCCGGTGGAGGCCCTGACTTTTTATCCCGAGAGAAAAAGGCCACTTAGGAGCCGAGGAAAATGGCCCACGTCTACGACGGGGCTACTTGCCCGTGGTAGCCTGCGGAAGAAGAGTACTCTCCCCGCCCCCACCAGAACCTTAACAATGTCATCCAAGGAAGCTCCAAACAGGCGACGCCCTACAAGAGGGAGATCAGCCCTACAAGAGGGAGATCAGGTCTTCTTAGAAGTCTAGTCCGCAGACCAGCATTTCAGCCAGATAATAAGCCAAAAGGACCACTGCTGATACTGACAGCCTAGAAATCAAAGGAGCCGCATGCAAAGAGGCATCACAGACAAACTGTAGCCCCTGGATCAACCAATCCGCGCGTTCTGCAAATACCAGGGGAAGCCAATTACCAGCCTAATTGCCGAACCAGCCACAGCGCACATATGGCGGGCTAGAGCATCCGCCCTCATATTAGGTGGACTTGTAAAGGTCGGGGACTCCTCAACCGGGATGAAGGTAACTCACAATTTGACCTGGGAACCGGCAAGTACATGACAGGTGGGAGTGTCCACCTTTTACGCAGTAAATCCTCATAAGGATACTGCAACCAAAAAACACCTAGCAACCACTGCGTTTTGGGCAACCCCACTGTTTTGTGACACTGTTGTCAAGGTAAGCGGAAAGAGGAACACCCTCGCCGCTTTGGAGGGCCTTTGGGTGCTGAAAGGAACCAGTGCCTCCGACGCGGCATCTGCAGCAAACTCCATTTTCAAATTTTTATGCACTGACACAAACAATGCATCCACCAGCGCCTATTTAAGCGCAGCTAGAGGAGCAGAAGAATCATCTGCACTATCTGAGCACTCAGGGTGCGTGGACGCAGACCCAGTAGGGTCGCTTTATACTGAGCCGACTGATCCCGGTCAAGGGTCCACAGACCACGCAAAAAAAAAAAAAAAAAAACACCACAAGGGGGTTGCCCTCCAAGCTCTCCATAGAGGACATAATAGGCCATAACCCCCTTCCAGAGGATGATGCAGCCATCAAGATTCGTTTTTGTCACATGCTTGACTTTATGCACTCATTAGTGCTTGTTTTGCAATTAAATCTGCTGTTTTATGTTAAAATTGATTCGAAACATACAGAGAGCACTAGTACTGTCTCTTTTCCTCCTATACTTACGGAGCCATATGAGGATCCCTTCCCTATTCAGGACATACATGAAGTGTAATATCTGATCCATTGGAGTTTTGTTTGGCTGTGTGATCCTTACAGGGTCAAATATTGGAGGTGAGAGGCAGTGTTTGCCTTGGTGGATGGGCTATCTTCTATTACACATTACTGCATGTCGTTTGGAGTCACAAGATGCCTTATCTCGTGTATATATATGGAATATATTGGTTGTTGATTATTTTAGATCACCCTTTACTCACTGGGTGTATTCATATTACTTATATGTATTTGATTTGTCACTTAAGAGATTGATTACTCACTTATTGGTTATGCGCCACACTGTTTTATTAATTATGTATGTATGTATGTTATGCCTGATTGCATACAAATTGAAAGTGGTTTAGGTTTGATCTCATATTAGATGGTTTTGGTATATCTAAAAAGGAAAACTGTATAAATGTATGACCAGTCTAACTCTTTGCTCCTGGCAGATTTAAACCTGGTACACCCAGCAGGTTGAACGAGAAAAAAAAAAAAACTGTCAGAGCTGCTGTATTAACGATCCAATGTTAGTACAGTGATCTCCTCCGCTGAACTGTTGTGTTTTGACAGGGGGACGGCCTCCCCGCCAGAACACTCCGATCAACACTCTCCGCCATTGGCTAAGATCGCTGATCGGCTGCTGGTTTTCCGTATGCTCGGTCGGCTTCTGTCAGACCAAGTGCCTTACACATGGACCAAACGTCAGTGGGTTTTTATTGAGCTGGCCAATGTTGACCAGCATTCAGCCCGTGTGTACGGGGCTTTAGAGTGGTGGGAAAGAGAAATATGTGATGTTAGTGGAGAAAGGCTGAACAAAAGTAAATTTTCACTATCTTTAGAAGCGATAGATACTAGCAGTTTAGAAAATAAGGAAAAATTAGGTTGCCATGTTCAAGAGACCTGCTTTCACGCATAAAATGCTTAAAAGACCAATGACCAAACAAAAAAAAAAAAAACACAACGTTGAAAATCCTGCTATTAGACCTGAACAGTTTCTCTATAAAACAGTCACTTCTAGTCCACCTGATCACCTTACCACCCACCATGGTTTTATGGTGTTCAAAAGTTCAGCTTGGTTCCTTGGAAACATTGACCTCCTCAAAGAATTCAGAAGAAAACATTTGGAAACAATGGTTCTATTGGATTGGCTTCACATACTGCTTAGAATGCAAATCCTTACCATCATCTGCATAGCCACCCTATACTACTAGGTTCTGCATATCATTTCTCAGGTTCTAGTACACTGCTTTTCTGCCTTCACCATCTATTTGTCTCTCATAGTGTCCCTAGTTTTTCACGTCTTCATTAACTTCCCCCCTCCCTGATTCAATTCCTTTTTGTTCCTGTCCTTTCTTGTAACGCTCCTCCCCTTAACCCCTTTCTAGTCCAGTTTTAAACCACTTCCCAACCACCCACCACCTTTTTTACTGAGGCAGGGTGGCTCTCCTGCGCAAACCGACGTAGACCTACATCGGTTGCGGGAAGCTGGGGGGGGGGGGGGGGGGAGAAGCACGCGCTTCCACCCCCACTCAGCAGTGGGGAAGCCGATGCACGGGTCAGGCGGCTCCGATTGCCGCCTGACACCCGTGATCGATCCCTGCTGAGAGAGAAGGACGGGCAGCTGTTGTACACACAGCTGACCGTTCTTCTCCCTGAAATGATCATAGAGCCCCTGTGATCCTTCTATATAGGATTACATGTCTCTATGGTCCTTTCAGAAGCCATGCCCCCCCCAGTTGGAATCACTCCCCTAGGCTCACATCTAACCCCTTGATCACCCACAGGGTTAACCCCCTTCCCTGCCAATGGCATTATTACAGTAACAGTGCATATTTTTAGCCCTGATTACTGTAGTAATGTCACTGGTACCCCCAAAAGTGTCAAAAAGTTCAGTTAGGGGTCCGATCTGTCTGCTGCAATGTCGCAGTCCCACAAAAAAAAAAAAAAAAAAAAAAACAAAAAAAACACATCTTTCCCATAGTAGACGCAATAACTTTTGTGCAAACCAATCAAAATACACTTATTGCGATTTTTTTTACCAAAAAAATGTAGCTCTGCTTTTGTTTATAGATCGCAGAGGTGATCAAATACCACCAAAAGAAAGCTATTTGTGGAGGAAAAAAGGACATCAATTTTATTTGGGTACAGTGTCGCACTAACGTGCAATTTTCCGGTAAAATCGCAAAATAGGGCCTAGTCAGGAAGGGGGCAAATCCTTCCGGTCTTAAAGTGGTTATTTTGTTCCTATCCCCAACACCACACCCCAGTATTCAAACTGGACTTGATATTGGTTCTCTAGTCTAGCGTATACTACACATTTCTACAGATTTTGTACTTTTGCAATGTCAAATGTTATCCCTACTTGCCTTTTTTTCATAACTAAATAAGAAAAAAAATCTTTAAAAAAAAAAAAAAGAAGAAAAAAAACCACATTTAAGAAATTATATTACTTTATTTTACATAAAGATTTAATAGACGGTTTAATGTAGGATACCATCAGCACGGACCCAGTCCAAGCAGGTAGAGTATATGTACATGAAACATGAGGCCAAGCTCACTTTAAATATGTCAAGTTCTGTACAGTGGGGGGGGAACAATCATTTGGTTATAAAAGCCAGACCAAGTAACAGATTTAATCTAAAAACAATAAAACATGGCAGTTCTCACAACAGAGAATGATATGAGGCCATTCCAGAGAGAAATAGCCTATAGACTGAATCCAGACACTTTAAGATCTTGTGCGTTATTCCTGGCGTCAAAGTACGTGGTGTCCGTTTCATCATCTGGCTGTGGTATAAAGGGCATTTCCTCATTGTGCAAATTGTCCCAGTCAATGGCAAGAAAAAGAGCATGAGCCTTCAGTTCTGTGAAAAACAAAAACCCATTTACATTATAAATACATAATATAGTCTCCATCATTATAGCAGTATCTATAGTGCCACCTTTTTTTGTGAGGCATAGATGCTCCAACTGTCACCTTCTGACTATATATTTATTTTTTGATATAAAGTAAAATCTGGAATCTTTAGAAGTCTGGTAAACTGCGGATAGGTTTTAAAATATTGTGCTCTTTGCAGTCTACACTTGTGATTGCATTTCTCTCTACAGATTTCCTTTCTTTCTATAGCATATGTTAATGGTCACTGAACATGTGTGGGGCACCAGTCACACCTAAGAAGTACTGCAGCGACACCTACTGCACCATGTTTTTTTGAGCTTTTTTGGAGCAGAACCATTCATTTGAATGGGCCTTCCTCTGATCCAAAAACACGCCAAAGAAGCTTTTGTATAAAATTTTAGCACACAGAGCCAGGCGTGTTTGAAGTTGCGACATTTGCCACCATTTGTCACGCTGGCACTGTTTTGTCACGCGGCAAAACTACACCACGTTGTGGGTGCCATTAAGAAATAATAGTATTGCAAACGCGTCCCATGTTTTGCCGCTGTTCTGGAATTGTGGGCAGAATAGCACGGTCCCATCCATGATTCCAGTACCCTCAGGTGTGAATGGAGCCTGAAGGTTCTTATTTATTCACATCATGGTATAGTTTGTAGTAGTTAGTCACGTTAAACTCGACTTGTCCTGTAATGTTAAAGACATTTTGTAGCATCTCCAAGCCACTTCTTCAGTTCCAAAGATTGTCAGGAAGATACCCCAGCATTTATATCCGCACAAATAGCACAGTCAGCGTAAACCAATTACCATGGAATGTGTAGATGTTGATTCTCCAAAAACAGGATAGGAGGGGTCAAAGTGGAACCACTTTGCTGTAGATACACAATCCCATCCCTGGTGCCAGAACCTGCATAGGTACTTGTACTCATGCAAATTCTCCAATACCTAAACTGATACCTTTGCTATGCACTTTGAGCTCATACAAAATGAATGAGCTCAAATGGCAATGCAAAGAATCACATGCGATTTGAACAGGAATGCGGTCCCAATCGCATGCGGTTTCCCCCATCGCTCCGGCGCAAATCCAGGCTCCTCAGCGACTTCCGCCTGGGTTCACACAGGAGCACTGTGGGAAACCACATGATGTTTGGAAAGGGATCACACTGCATTTCTGTTAAAATTGCACGCAATTCTTTGCAGTGCTATTTGAGCCAATTCATTTCGTATGGGCTCAAATCGCACTGCAAAAGTATCGGTAGTCAATATTTGTGAGTACTTGAGCACAAGTATTGGTACTCGTCGATAAACAACAGGTATTGATGCAACCCTAGTTTTAACTAAGGCTTAAACTAAGGGGGAGAATGGTTGTCAAATCACAGGAGTAGACAACAGCTTTATATGTGGAAGGCCCCCTATCCCTTCTCAGAGTTGGTTATTCCACAGGCCAGTATCTACTTTTTCACTCCAGCCACAGATTGGAACACTGAGGGTTATTGGAAGTCTAACAATGCGAGAGGGTAAAGCTGGATACACACTATACAACTTTTGTGGTTAGATTTCCTTTAGATTTAAGCGCCGTACACACGTAGCGATTGTCGGCCGTAAACATTCGGCCGCCGAACGATCAGCCGATTGTCGGCTTGTTAGTATGATGCTTCCGACAACCAACAGCGACTTTTCGGCCGAACAGAATCGGGTGTGCAGGCATTAAAATTTTTGTTGGCCGACACCAGAACGGCCGATTGTTCGCCAGTCAGTACAGAATTCGGCCGACAAACAGCCGATTAGCAAGACTGGGCATGCTCAGAGAAGAAAAAACACACGGAAAGTTAACCATCACATGACATCACTTCTGCAGTCGGCTGTTGTTGGCCGACAAAATTCATGTGCAGTCTTTTGCAGTTTTCAGCCGACAGGACAGCACCGGACAAAAGACGGCCGATCGTTCGGCCGACAATCACTACGTGTGTACGGGGCTTTACCTTCAACTATGTAGTGCAAGGGCCTGCCAGATTGCATACAAATTAAAAGTGTTTAGATTTGACCTCATATTATATGGTTTTGGTAAATCTAAAGAAAAAAATCTAAAGACAATTGTATAGTGTGTATGGCCCATAACAGACAGTCTAAAGACAAACGACGTATCAGGAGTGCTTTGAAAGTTGGTGGTTACCCAGACTGGGCTTTCGTTAAAAAAAGATACACAAGGTCAAGCAAAATCGTGGGACCAAATTAGAACACCTGGAGTGATAAAGTCATCCTGTGTGGAGCCAAAATGTCTGTAAAAGTCAAAAGGATCTTTAACAAACATCCCACCCGTGCCAGTCAAGCCCTGCAATACCCGGAGACAATATTTTGTATATCCAAAAGACCAAACACCTAAACACAAGTCGTTTAGTATATGCAGAGCAGCGTAGTGAAGTGAGGAATGCAACATAGGAGGGCAACTTTTACAGGTCACAACTCAGCAGTTTTCCTACATCCTAAAGAGGAGCTCCAGGCTCCCCCCCCCCCCCCCAAAAAAAAAAAACAATACAAATATTGTAGCTGCTGACTTTTAATAGGACACTTGCCTGTCCAGGGATCCAGTGATGTAGTCACCCGAGACGATCCTTTACTCGGCTTCGGGTGCAGGCTCAGACATCCCAAGTAAGGGAAATTAAGTAAAGCCTTGTGGCATAACAGCCTGTTTCCTGCTGCGCATATGCGAGTCATGCTGTGCCTTGTGAATGGTCCCGTAGTTTTCCAGGACCTGTGATGTGTCCTAAAAGACTGCAGGGGGAAGGAGAGGGGGCCAAACTTCTGGTTTAGATTGCTGCAGCAATCTGAGCCGGAAGTGGGTGCAGGTACCTGTCAAAATCAGGTACCCGCTCCCCCCAAAAAAGTGCCAAATGTGGCAGGGAGGGGGGGGGGGGGGTTAAGAGAAAGAAGAGAGAGTTGCAAACAAGCAACACTTCCCCTTTTGGGTGGAGCTCCACTTTAAGGAAACAACATTCTTTCAAGAACAACGAGGTGCACATTTTGGAGAGAGGACAAGGTTCACAAGAGGCCATCTACATTACCATCCCCAAACGAGTGGGGGCCATTAACACCCTCAGTCTTCCACATGATGCTATTTTAACGTCTCCACACTGGCGATTGGACAACAATTCACAATTTTTTGATCCATGCAAATAGAGGAATTAACACCTATAGGAGACTGCCTGGCACCAAGGATGTCTTTTTTTTTTTTTTTTTTTTACTAGAACAGGGTGGTTCCACAACTGTCACAACCCCTATCCTATTCTTGGACAATCAACATTTACACTTTCCCAGGTGTCATGCTACCTGTGTGGATATACACCAATCAGCCAGAACATTATGATGGCCCACCATACCCATCAAGGCATGGACTCCAGTAGACTTCAGAAAGAATATTGTGGTATCAAGACCTCAGTAGCAGATCCTTTTAGGTCCTGTAAGTTGTGCGGTTGGGCTTCTATGGATTGGACTTTTTTTTCCCAGCATATCCCACAGATACTCGACTGGATTGAGATCTGGACTTCTGGAGAATTTGAAGGCCATGTCAAACACCTTAAAACTGATGTGTTCCTCAAGACCTCATCAGACCAAGCTACCATCTTCCATTGCTCTACAGGCCACTTGTGATACTCACATGCTTTTTGGTTGTGGACAGAGGTGGGCTTGGGCACCCTGACTGGTCTGCACCTACGCAGCCCTATACACAACAAACTGCGATGCAGTGTGTGCCGACACCTTTCTATCAGTATAATAATCAGTATAAAAACTTCAGCAGTTTGAGCTACAGTAGCTCTGCTCTTGGATTGGACTACATGGGCCAGCCTTTTCCCCACATGTGCATTCATTAACCGTGGACTCCTATGACCCCGTTCGCTGGTTTTCTTCCCTTATACCACTTTTTGTATGTCCTGTCTGCTGCAGATGCAGCTTTGGAGATGCTCTGACCCAGTTGTCTAGGCCAGCCTTTTTCAACCAGGGTGCCTTATGGGTTCTTCAGGCGTTCCTTAGCAAATGCCTAAAAATTGCCTAAAAATTGTGTACAAGCCAGCAAGTGGGTTAATCCTGGCTTTTTGTTACACACAACCACAGGTTTTTATTGCGCAGTATTAAAACCTTTGGCACTGATGTAATTTAGAAGGAGGACATCCGGCACCAGTACAGCATCCTTGTTTGCCCCCTCAGCTTCCCCGCTCTGTCAGCACTGGGGTCACGTTAGCAGAGAGGGAGTGAAACTGAGGGAGAAAAGAAAAACTAGAATACCAGTCAGTAGTTTGAGAAAGAGGAATAAATCACCTCTAATGTTGGGTGGTCCACATATGTGGATGCTGCTGCGATTAGTAAAATATTAGTTTAGCTGTTTACATTTTAGAATAGGGAGCCTTGAGATTATGCATAAACTTAGAGGGTGCTTTGGAATAACCAAAAAAAAAAAAAAAAAAGGGGGTTGAGAAACACTGGTCTAGGCATTGCAATTTAGCCCTCATCAATTTTGTGACCAAGTTTTTAATTTTATTCACTTTACTCGTTAGTGGTCATATGTTATAGATGATTAAATTCTGGATTATCTGGAAGATTTCTCCTAAAGGTAGATCAGCCAGCATAGGGGACAGATCATACCAAGTTATATCCCTAGTGCAGATTTTTAGGTTTTTAACTTGAATTAAAGTTCCCACAGTCTAGATCAGCTGGAAAAGTATACTGGAAATGTATTTATTTAAAAAGGTACTTATATAGTGCTGTCAATTTACGCAGCGCTTTACATATACATTGTACATTCACATCAGTCCCTGCCCTCAAGGAGCTTACAATCTAAGGTCCCCAACTCACATACATACACAGTAGGGCCAAAAAATTTTTTTATACAGGATCCAATTAACCTACCAGCATGTCTTTGGAGGAAATGGTTACTTGTACGGTTATAGACTTTTTATCACAAAGTCTACAAATAGCAACTTTGTAGGCAGACTGTACCTTTTAATCCAGCTCTCTTTGTGTTATCAAGGGTAAGCAGAATGTCGATTGCACTGTGAGCATTGGCAGAAAGGGTTTCATCATCTTCTGGCCAAGGGATATCTGAGAAAGCAATAATATTTGGAATATAAAGTCTCAAAATGTAAAATACCTATATTAAGGGACACAATGCTATAACTATATACAGCAACAGCCACCATAAAGGTGTCCATTATTTAAAAAAAAAAAAAAAATGTGCTTCTGGATCCTGGGTTAGCTTTGTTGCCAAGGCACTGACATCACCAAACTTTGGGTGGAAGTCATCTACCTACTTTTTTGAGGTTCAGTAAAATCAACAGTGGCCAGTAAGGAACTCCTGCTAGAAAGAATAAAGAATGGACGAGGCTTGCCCCCCAAGTTGGGGACATCAGTCAAGAAACTACGGGAATTAGCAGAAGAGTCTTTATTGGTATCTTGTGGTGCCAGCTTTAAAGGCGGCACTTTTAGATTTACACAGCTTAAAACCAATGACAGGCTCACTTTGAGGAAATAAATCCATTACCTCTTTTTAATATATTTTGGAACACTTGTGCTGGAGTCTCATCATTAAAAGGAGGAATACCAGTCAGAAACTCAAACAGGCAAACTCCGAGGGCCCACCAGTCCACCGCAGGTCCTAAAGAAGACAAACAATCAAATACAAAAACAGTAGGCAAAATATGAACAAGAAATCCTCCATGTAGGCCAACTTAAAGCTGTAGCTTAGAATGATAGCAACTTTTTAAACTGGAACTTAAGCCAATTTAAAGTGAACTACATCAATAACAACTTGATAAAAAAAACAACGTTCTTTAGCAAGGAATTTATTTTCCACATTAATAATTATGCTACCATGTGTTGTAAATTGCCTCCAGCATTGCTCCGGTTTCTTCTTGCCAGAGGCTATCATTTTGCTGAAGCCTAGAGCCCATAAGCAGCAGTAAATCTTTAGGCTGTCAGTAGATGGGCCTCTGTCTGGTTTTCGGCACAATGCAAAAAACGGAGAGCAACAGAGCATAGGCAGAGCAGGGCGGGACAGTGAATTACTGATTTTAAACATTATAGGCACTTATTTTCAATGCTTTATATAGCTACACCTGCAAAATGGGCCAACCTAAAGTGATCCTCCAGGACTTAAATTTTCTGACTAAAGTTCCTCTTTAGGTCCTCGTCTCTCTCTATCATAGAGACCGATCTTAAAAAAAAAAAAAAAAAAAAAAAAAAAAAGATACTCACCTCAGTGCCTACTGATCCCAGCCCATTACTGTATGAAAAAGGTTACCAATAAAAGTCACCAGATTTTGATCTTGTGCACTTGGTAACTTCTAGTATGTATTGTTCTAGCTTTTCATGGTTGTTCCAATGTACTTCTCTACTAATCTACAACATGTACAGGATGATCTGTGTAGGAAAAAAACTTTTCACCAATGTTAAGTACATTCGCAGTAAGAGTCAAATATCTGGAATGTCTTCACACAGATCCAATTTGGTCTGGAAAAAAAAAAAAATTGCTGCAACATCGGCTCCAATATACCGTCTGATGGATGAAATGTACGGAAATTAAAAAAAATAAATAAAAAAGCACACACACCACACATTACAAGACCTACTCAACCAGCCTTGGCATACCATGCAGCAAAATGAAGCTGGCACTTGTGAGATGGCAAATACAAGCAGCTATGTTATCACCACCTAGTTGTGTAGCTGTTAGTGATCAATTTAAATTCAAGTTACAGTAGTTGCATTAAAAATCAAAAGTGGATGATTGCAACTAGGGATAAGCCGATTCAATTTAAGATATTACACAGAATTTATCTGACTCCTGTGCGTCTGCATCGTTTGTTCCCAACAGTCTCGGCCTCCTGCTGGAGGTGCCCCAGTGACTTTGCGGGGTTCTCCCATATTTTCTGGGGGTGCCCGGCATTCGGGGGCTTCTGGCGGGATGCGAGAGGCTTTGTGTCCAACCTTGTTAAGCACACAGTTCCGCTGACGGTTGCCCTTTTCCTCCTAGGGTTTGGTGGACATTATGCAGGCTCCCAAGGCGGTGCGCACCTTGGTGGGCATTCTATTGTTTTATGCCCGTAAGGCGATAGTTCTGAAATGGAAATCAGCACTCCCTCCCACACTGAGTTTCTGGAAGGGACTGGTTAACGCTGTGGTGCTTTTGTATAAAACAGCATACATGTCCAGAGGATGTCCTCAAAAGTTCGAAAAAGTGTGAACTCCCCTCTGACAACTGATACTCAGGATTGATCCCCCTGCCTTTTATTTTGGGTGGGAGCCTCACATGTGGTAGTGACTCTTGTATTTCTAATGGGAGGGAATGTTATGGTGGCCTGTGAGTCCTGAGTGGTGGGGGGGGGGGGGGGGGGAACGGGTTTAATGATATGGTCAATTATGTTATGAATCTTCCTTTTTTCCTGACTTTTAGTGAAGGTGCATTTTCCGGTAATCTTGGCCCCCTTTTTTCTGGGCTAAGATCATCTTGGTGTTTGTATATGTTCCAATAGTGTGTAGATGTTTAGGTTGTTTTGCGCCGGGGTATGCCCCTACTGGCGTTATGTTTTTTATTTTTTTGTAAAAATTTCAATAAATAGAGAATTAAAAAAAAAAAAAAAAATAATCAAAAGTGGAGCTGAACTGAAAAAAGGAAAAAATTGCTGTCTTGTCGGAAACACCAAGAAATTGTATTTAGCCTAAGCAGCACCCCAAACTAAACCTAAATTCCCTCTAAACAGCAACGCACATCCTGACGTGAGCCTTCCCATTAGCTGTATATCTGCCATGTGAGATCATTTAAGGTACTGATAAACTCCATATCTGTAGTGGGAAATCATCTAGGGAACTACTAACTCAGATCACTAGTCTTACTACATTTGGTGATGTCACTACTACGCTGCTCACTGTTCTTGGTAGAGAGGAAACAGTGCAAAGATCTCCCTACTTCTGTACCATGCTGCAGTTTCCTTAATATTCTCCCACCAGTCATCAGGGACAGGGGTAACTGACTTTAGGAAGCCCAATCAATAACCAAGATGGCCTCCACACACAGACAGTGGGGTTCATTTAATAATCTGGTGCAGCTCTGCATGGTAGCCAATCAGCTTCAGCCTTCAGTTTGTTCAATTAAGCTTTGACAATAAAACCTGGAAGCGGATTGGTTTCTATGCAGGGCTGCACCAGAGTTTGCACTCTTCAGTTTTAGTAAATCAACCCCAAAATTCCAGGCCAAGAACTACCTGATCACCGGGCAGACAATTCAATCTTCTTGGATACTTGATCCACAGCAGGCAAACCTTTTTTTTTTGCCCCAGTGTCCAATACTCCTTTAGGCAGCAGAAACCCAAAAGGTAAGACTCCCTGTGTCCCTTCACCGGGGAAGAAATAAATCCCTCATTTGATGGCTCCTGATCAACCATTGTTAAGATTTACAAAACACGTGAAACAAGATATGGCAAGTCAGTAATAAAATAGCTGTAAGGAGCCCACGGAACAAAGCTAGTGGCCCCTTTGTCATCTGCTTGTCTTTTTGGCCACAGCTTCTATTCTCCAATAGAAATCTACCCTTGCTGTGCTCCCACCTTTCACTGCAATGGGAGAATGCTTGTTATATCTAGGACAGAGGAACAGGCAGATTACTTACCCCAACCCCCTGCGTCAGTGCTGCCCTTTTCTTCTCAGGGCTTGGATCTATGAACAGTCCCTCAACGTCACCCTGTACAATGCACACTATAAACCCTATATTGTATGTGGAGGCAAGTGTACAGCTGCGGCTTAGAAAGGAGGCGGCTTTTCCTTATTCCAGCACCCTAGATACGAGCAATTAACCTCCCTGGCGGTATTCCCGAGCGTGGCTTGGGGTGGGATTTCACTGCCATAAGCGGTAACCCCGAGCCACAGTCGGGGTACCGCCAGGGAGCATCGCTGGATCCTTGTAGAGGTTACTTACCTTGTCACCGGGATCCAGTGATGTGTCCCTTCAGTATACGGATCTTCCGCCCAATGCTGTAGAGCCCCGGCTTCCATCTCCTGCGACGTGACGCTCGCAGGGGGGTGGAACCGGTGGCAAATTTGAAAAGTTATACACACAAGCACACTGATTTCATTGCAAATTAAAATAAACTGATATTAGTTTGCCCCCCAGTGCCCTTTCCTGCAGTTTTACTGTATATATATATTTGCACTATTTATATTTGCACTTATAAAAGTATCACAGTGATCATTGCAAATTTAAAGGAGTTGTAAAGGCAGGAAGGTTTTCTATTTTAATGCATTCTATGCATTAAGATAAAAAGTCCTCTGTATGTAGCAGCCTCCCTCAACCCTTCTAATATTTACCTGGCCATCCTAAAACTCTCCCTCCCAATTGGCTGAGATACAGCCATGGCGCCATTGGCTCCTGTGGCTGTCAAAGTCAGTGAGCCAATCAGGAGAGGGGGGCAGGAGCCAAATGGCAGCTCCATGTCTAATCGGAGCTCGGCTTGGGTGCCCCATAGCAAGCGGCTTGCTGTGGGGGCACTCAATAGGAGGGAGGGGCCAGGAGCAGGAACAAGGGACCTGAGAAGAGGAGGATCCCGGCTGTTCTGTACAAAACCAACTGCACAGAGGAGGCAAGTATAACATGTTTGTTTTTTTTTTTTTAAACCCTAGACTTTACAATCACTTTAAGTGTTAGTAAATCCATATGAACTGAGTGATGGAGGAAAAATATCATTTGAACACTGTTCTCATTCCACTGACTGAATAAAGCGGCATCCCACTACCAAAGCAGCAATGTATAACTTACCACACCTCATCAGTCCTGTACACAAAGAAAATACAAATTATAGGAGATGAAACTGCTCCGAAGAAAATAATAAAAGGGTAGTATAACTTGGCAATAATGCAGACCAAATACAACTATGTTATGTGATTTAATACAACAACCAATTTAAAGTGGTTGAAAACCCTCACATATACCCAGTGAAGGGAACAGCCTCAGATGATACAGAGATTAAACAAATCCTCCTACATTTTTGTTTTGATTTGTCTGTCTCCTTCTTCATGATCGTTTCTGTATAAAAGGGTAACCGTTCCATAGAAAAAGGTATATTTTGTTTTTTGTTATACTTTGATTGAAAAAATTAAATGATAAAATTTGAAAAAAAAAAAAAAAAAAAAAATCCTCCTACAAAAGTTTTACTTGTTTATCTGCATCTTCTCTTGTCTACACCCCTTCAAAAGTGCAGATCTGTGATCAAATCCTTGTGCATCTGCAAGGAGTACAGAGGAGGGAGTGGAGAGCTGCAGTTACAGTGTATAAACACTGTGTGAGAGCTGATTGGAAGAAAAGGGACCCCCCACCCCCCTGCATAGGCAGAGGAACGAAGGAACATGCAGAGCCGTATTCTGAACAGACAAGCTGTGTGCTCATCTCCCTCATGTGTCAGGAAAACTTGTTAGAAGTGACTCATGCTGATAACAGAGGTACCAAGCACCAGAAATACACTTTGGGGGGGGGGGGATAAACACTACAGATATACTGTATGTGCTCTTCAGATTTCATGACTGGGGTTTACAACCACTTTAAAGAATCACGTTTCAATAATCTACCGAGTTCTGCTGTACAGTGGATTGAAAGAGGCTGATGCCATGTAAAATTCTGATGCTTACACTGCTTACAAAATTAAACTTAAAAAGCAAAAAAATTAAGGTATTGCACCTTACGGATTCTTTGTGTGGTGGCTGCATTTGTTTTCTTTAGTTTTTTTTTTCCCCACCTAGTGATCCAGCCAGTAACACCTTTCCTGTCTCAACGTGGCTCCACTCTATGGAGGACCAACAGAGCCACCATAGGAAAGCAGTTTTGTCATTCTGCGGAGAGGATAGTGTTAGGCCGGTGTAACGTTAGAAAAGCATACCCCGTGAAAACTGCATACCCACGTCACTTCCTGTGAGGAACAGCTGAGCAGCGTAGCAGTGCGCATGCTCGCAGCCCCGGATACGTAATTGAACAGCTGAGGAGCTGACTAGTGCGCATGCACAGAGGGTATCGTAACGTTACACCGCCTCAGCTGTTGCGGCGGTTACATTAAAACAGCTCGGCTGCAATATGAGTCATCTCCGCTCCTATCCCTGTCACTTCCATGATCTTGGCTAGCAAATATAAAAGCGGCGGCGGGTGTATGAAATCTAAATGAACGGAGATCTTGGCTCCGTGATTTATCTTTTCATACACCCGCCGCCGCTTTTATATTTACTAGCCCAGATCAGGGGAAGTGACAGGGATAGGAGCGGAGATGACTCATATTGCAGCCGAGCTGTTTTAATGTAACCGCCGCAACAGCTGAGGTGGTGTAACATTACACACACTGCCGTGAAAAATCCATACCCTCCGGGCATGCGCACTAGTCAGCTCCTCAGCTGTTCAATGACATAGTGGTGACGTAGGTGCACCGGAAGTGACGAGGGTATGAAATTTTCACGGGTATGGTTTTTTTCATGGAACACCGGCAAACCAATGGAGCAAATTTCTTTCCTGCAACCACTGAAATTTGCTCAATTATCCCATCACAGTACTGATGCAGGAATCCCTCCTGCTGGGCCATTGTTCTCTCCGGGCAGGTGAAGCCGTCCCCGCCGAGGGAAGACAGTGATTATTGCTAGCGGCTATAGCAGTCGCTAGTGATATACATAGGTAAAACCTGGCATGCTTGTTGTACCAAAGCTGATTGATCGATTCAGTCTACCCATACATGGTTTGAATCTCGGCTGGTTCAGCACCGCGTATGGCCTGCCCCAGATGCACTAGCAAACTTAGATGGACTTGACTAAAATAGAACTACAGCTAACATTTTAATCAGCAACATTTTTTCCCTTTTGGGATAAAGGTCTTACATAAATAAAAGCGGACCATTGTAAAGGCGCCCCTGTCAGTGGTAAATAGTTTGTCTCAGTCCTCTAACTGCAAGTTTTGCTGGACAGCTTGGTCTGCTAACCACTTCTGGACCGGAAGGTTTTTCTCCCTTAATGATCAGGCCATTTTTTGCGATACGGCACTGCGTTACTTTAACTGACAATTGTGAGGTCTTGCGACGCTGTAAACAAATAAAAAAGGGATTTCCTTTTTTTCCCCCACAAATAGAACTTTCTTTTGGCGGTATTTGATCACCTGAGTGATTTTATTTCTTGCGCTATAAACAAAAAAAAGTGACAATTCTGAAAAAAAAAAAGAATATTTTTTAACTTTCTGTGATGAAACATTCCCAATAAAAAAGAAAAAATCATTTAAATCATTTTGGGCCAATATGCATTCCGCTACATATTTTTGGTAAAAAATCCCAATGAGTGTATATTGATTGGATTGTGCAAAAGTTATCGTGTCTACAAACTAGGGGAAAGATTTAGGTAATTTTAATTTATATTTTTACTAGCAATGGTGGTGTTCAGCGATTTTTAGCGGGACTGCGACATTGCGGTGAACAGATCGGACTCCTGACATTTATGACACTTTTTGGGGGGGGGGGGAACCAGTGACATTACTACAGTAATCAGTGCCAAAATATGCACAGTTACTGTACCGACACTGGCAGGGAAGGGGTTTACACCAGGGGTGATCAAATGGTTAAATGTGTCCCTAGGAGGTGCTTTCTGTGTGGGGGATGGGCTTCCTGGATGAACACAGAGACCTGTGTTCCTAAAGAGGAACACAGGATCCCTGTGTTCATCACAGACAGAACAGCGGTCTGCTGTGTTTACATCGGCAGACCGTTGTTCTGTCTCCACGGGGAAGCGATCACGGGTGCCCGGCAAGGCATCGCGTCCGCCAGACCCATCGATTGGCTCCCCATGTGGCCAATCAGCGCATGCGCACGCCTCCACTAGCTGTCCCGCAAAACAACATACAGGTACGTCGTTACGAGGGACAGAGCTGACCTGCCGCAGTATAAGTACGGCAGCTGGCCGGCAAGTGTAAGGGAAGTTAAAAAATATATAGATTTACTGGTTGGATCACCAGGTGAAAATGAAAATAGGGGAAAAAAAAATAAATAAATAAATCTGTAAAAATTACTAAAACGCAGCTACTACATTTTGAGATTGACAAGCTGCAGTATAACGGAATTTTTGTAAAATCTTACCTGTAAAATTCCTTTCTCTGAGTCCTCCGACAGTCGCCGCCTCTTCATATTCGTCACATATGGGGGTATTAGACTTTGCTCCGAAGGAGTAGCTAGGCAACAGAATATGTTAACATTAAAGCTTTTAACATATCCCACCCTCAAGGGGTGGTCCCCTCAGTCAATACCCTCCTACTTCCTGCAACCATATCTCAGTTTCAGTGGAATAGCAGTAGAGTATACAACCCAACCCCAAAAGAGGGGCGGGGGCGGCGACTGTCGGAGGACTCAGAGAAATGAATTTTACAGGTAAGATTTTACAAAAATTCCGTTTTCTCTTACGTCCTCCGACAGTCGCCGCCTCTTCATATTCGTCACATATGGGGACGTCCCAAAGCAGTGCAAACATGAGGGGTGGGAAACGCATCCGCGCCGAAAGGCAACGCAGTCTCCGCATCAAAGAAAGGAACCTTACCAAAGGAAGGAAACCAGCTGGGCTACAGGAAAAACAAGTGCTCAACAGGAGCAACAACCCAGGAAAAGACAAATAACCAGGGGATAAAAAAACTTATCCCAACAGCCAGAGGTCCCCAACAAGGGACCCTAGGGAATTGCCGCACTAAGAACCTTGCGGCCAAAGGAAGCATCCGCCGATGCCTGAACATCTACTTTGTAGAATTTTGTGAAAGTGTGCACGGTCGACCAGGTCGCCGCCTTACACACCTGGGCTACAGAAGCCCCATGACGACAGGCCCAAGACGTACTCAGAGATCTAGTAGAGTGCGCCTTCACAGGCACAGGGGGAACCTTCCCCTGCAAAGCATAGGCCTGTTCAATGGTCTGCCTGATCCATTTGGCGATGGTAGAGGCCGACGCCGCCATGCCCTTCCGAGGACCCTCTGGAAGAACAAACAAGGAATCCGTCTTTCGAAAAGACTCAGTCGATTTAAGGTAAACCCTTATCGCCCGAACAACATCCAAAGAATGTAATCTCACCTCCTTTGGATGTTTAGGCTTCGCGCACAGCGAAGGCAAGACAATATCCTCATTAAAGCCCCGTACACACGTACGGATCGTCGTCATACAAACGTCGGCGGACGAAAGATCTGCCGATTGTACGCGTGTTAGTATGGTGCCTCCGACAGCTGTCTGCGCACAATCCGCGGACAAGAGTCTTTCTTGCAAACATGAAAATTTTTGTCTGCGGACACCAGAACGGACGATTGTTCGCCTGTCAGTACAGAAATCAGCCGACAGACCGCAGATTTGCAAGACTGGGCATGCTCAGAAAATAAAAAACACAGGGAAAGTTAACCATTACATGACATCACTTCTGCAGTCAGCTGAAGTCTGCGGACAAAATTCTTGTGCTGTCCTTGTGCTGTCTTTGCACTTTTCAACAGACACCGACATCCCGGGGAGAAAAGACGAACGTTTGTATGACGACGATCCGTACGTGTGTACGGGGCTTTAGATGGAATTCCGAAACTCGCTTCGGAAGAAAAGAAGGATTAGGTCGCAAGACCACCTTATCCAAATGAACAACCAGATACGGAGACTTGCAGGACAAAGCCGCCAGCTCCGACACTCTGCGAGCCGAAGTGATCGCAACCAAAAAGGCAACCTTTTTGGACAACATAGATCACGAGATCTCCCTGAACTGTTCAAAAGGAGCACGTTGTAACACAGATAGAATGAGATTCAAGTCCCAAGGGGGCAGAGGATCCCTCCTAGGAGGAACCAGATGCCGCACTCCCTGAACAAAAGTGCCAACCAAGGAGTTGGAAGCCACGGGACGTTGAAACAGAACGGACAGCACTCGGGAAACCGAGTACGTGCGGGGTGAAAACCCCCTGGACTCACACCAGGCAAAATAGGCCTTCCAAGTACGGTAATAAACCTTCCCCGAGGAAGACTTCCTTGCGTTGATCAAGGTATGAACGACCTCTGGGGAGAGACCCTTCTCCTTCAGGACCTCGGTCTCAACAGCCAGGCCGTCAAAGCCAGCGACTGTAAAGCAGGATGGTATATCGGCCCTTGAGACAGGAGATTGTCTCGAAGAGGCAGACGCCACGGGGCGTCGACCGCCAGATTCACGAGGTCTGCGTACCAGGACCGGCGAGGCCAGTCCGGAGCCACAAGAATCACTGTGCTGCGTTCCGAGTGTAACCTGCGAAGGAACCTGGACAGCAACTGAATCGGTGGAAACGCGTACATCAGCTTGTACTGATGCCACGGGGCCACTAACGCGTCCGACGCGTCTGCCCGAGGGTCGCGCGTCCTTGCCACTAACCTTCTCACCTTGTTGTTGAGAAGAGACGCGAACAGGTCCACATCTGGAAGACCCCACTTCGCGCACAACATCTGGAAGACAGCCGGGTGGAGAGACCATTCCCCCTGATCCAGGGTCTGGCGACTCAGATAGTCCGCCTGCCAGTTCTCCACCCCCGGAATGTGAACCGCCGTTATCGCCGGGACATGAGTCTCGGCCCAAGACAGAATGTCGGCCACTTCTCGAGCCGCTCGGGCACTCCTGGTGCCCCCTTGGTGGTTGATGTAGGCCACCGCCGTGGCATTGTCCGTCTGCACCCGAACCGGGCAGCCCTGCAGCCGGTCCGTCCAGCGATGAAGACAGAGATTTATCACACGCAATTCCAGAATGTTGATCGGAAGGGAGGACTCCCCCTCCGACCAAGTCCCCTGGGCGGACAGAACGCCCAGAACACCACCCCAGCCCGACAGGCTGGCATCCGTAGTGATTACCGTCCACAAGATAGGACGAAACGACTTGCCCCCGGACACCATCGGGGACTGGAGCCACCACAGAAGGTCTCTTCTGGTGCGATGACTCAACGAGATTTGAAGATCCAGAGATTGAGGTCGCCCGTCCCACATGGACAGCGTGTGAAACTGGGCGAAGGGAATCGCCTCGAAGGCCGAGACCATCAATCCCAGACATCTCATGCACGTCCGCAGAGACGAGTGCGGAACGTCCCTGAGGGACCTGACTTCCTCCTGAAGAGTTCTGAGTTTGTCTTCCGGCAGGAAGACCTTCGCCTGCACCGAGTCCAGAATCATCCCCAGGTAGGGAAGACGAACCGACGGACTCAGTGTCGACCCAGTGCGAGACCCATCATAAGGCAGATTGGCTAAGGGCTTACGTGAAGATTGGTCCACCGACCAACATTTCAACCAAACCAGGCGGCGAGAGAACACCGCCACGCTGTGCACACGTGCAGCCAACGGGACTAGGTCCAAGTCCGCATCACACAGATACATGACACCCTGGTGGATTTGATCCACCATATCCAGGGTCGCCGGCAAGGCCGAATTGGCCACTAGGAAGCGCCTAAGCATCTGCGTCCAACTTGCGACAGCCTGGGCCGCCATGAGAGAGGCAAACAGAGCCTTAAGCATAGAACCCGTAACAGAATAAGTATGACGGGCAAGAGACTCCAATCTCCTATCCGTGGCATCACGGAACACAGGGGAATCCTCTGCAGGAATCGCAGTGGATTTGTTTAAAACCGCAATTGCGTGATCCACTGGGGGTGGCACACACCACCTTTCATCAGTGGAAGGCGAGAAAGGATAACGCAGCTTGAACCTACTTGGTACAGCAAAAGGTTTGCGTAGATTGCGCCATTGTTCCTTAACAGCGCGCTGAAAATCATCATTGCAGGGAAAAACCTGCGGCGTCCTGCGTTTCCTCTGCGTCCCATAAGCCGCCAAGGCAGCGGGGGAACACACTTCATCCTGCAAACGCAGCGTTTGTTTTATGGAAGCAATCAATTCATCCATGATTGCAAGCTCTTCAGGCGAGCCAGGGGGAGAATTATCAACCCCTTCAACTTCAGCCTCCACCTCGGACCCCACTAGATCCAGGGAGGAGCGGGACCCCGATAAGAAGGCCCCCGCCATAACAGCCCCATCACCTTCACCCTCAGAATCAGAGGAAAGAGAAACTCTGGGTCTTTTAGTAGATTGAGCAGCCACCAGCATCTGCACCTGAGCAGCAAGGCCAGCCACAATAGTGGCTAAATCCCCCCCTGGGGGGGAAACAGCGGTCCCCTGGCTTTCCACCAAGGCGGTAGGAAATTTGCCCTCCTGAGAATCCATTGCCCCAATTACAAATGCCGGATAATAAAGGGTTAACTGCCCCTTTAACAAGCGCGGCGAGCGCAGCCCACCGCACCACACACAAGCACAATGAGACCCCCACAGGGACAATAAAACTGACACAGGCAATGGATAAGAAGGATATAACCTGAGGAGACCCTCGCCGCTGCCTCGATCGGTGTATCCTGGAGAAGAGGAAGTGATGCGGCCAGGGTGCTCTATTAAAGCCTATGGGAGGCTACAAGAAAATGGCCGCCATGCATGTAGAACATGCGGCCGGAGCGAGTGTAGGCAAAATGGCGCCAAAACCGCCGCTCCACAGTACAGTAATGCACACGTCATCCATGTATAAAAAAACATGTTAGATCGCCGCAGCGATCGCTGTATAGTGCCCAAACATAACACAAAACATGCCCCACAGCACACAGCTTCTCACACTGACAAAGCTGACACACACAGTGTCACACAGCTCCCCCCCCCCCTTGCAGCCCACAGCATGCAGCCGAGTGATAGGGAGACAAACAGTGTAAACAGAGGCAGGTTACACAGTCCCAGACTGACACCCCCCCAGACAGACAGGTCCCCACATAGATACACTTACCTCACAATGGCGTGGGGGACCCGCACAAGCGAACAAGCCGCTGCACATGAGGCAGGGAGAGTCGCATACAAGACGCACAGAATGGGGGTTAAGAAACCGCACAGCGTCCAGTGAGGTAGCCACCTCACCAATCATCCCTGCCATGAACAGGGATGGGTCGTTCACTGTGCCAGGAGCGTTACCTGGCTGAACGCTCAATGGCAGGCTGGGAAGCCACTGACCCACGACCTGCGACCAGGGGGATCAGCCCGAGACCCAGCCCGCATGATCCTCTTCATCCGAAGAACTAACTAATGCTGACAAAAAGAACAGCTAAGTAAAGGTAGAGAGAAAACTCAAACAAAAAATCAAAAAAGAAGAAAGTCTGGGGCACAAAGCCCCAGCACAGAGAGAGCCAGCCACTCCTGACAAGCTAGACATTGAAACTGGGATATGGTTGCAGGAAGTAGGAGGGTATTGACTGAGGGGACCACCCCTTGAGGGTGGGATATGTTAAAAGCTTTAATGTTAACATATTCTGTTGCCTAGCTACTCCTTCGGAGCAAAGTCTAATACCCCCATATGTGACGAATATGAAGAGGCGGCGACTGTCGGAGGACGTAAGAGAAATTACATTTTTGTTTTTGGGTTGAATACTGCTTACAGGATCAATGAACAGAGTTGCATTTATTCTTTATGCTGGGACTTACAAGTACTTCGGTGATAAGGAAAATGAATAAAACAGCTGGGAATATGGATGCAGTGGAATACGGAATGATGGTTTAGCAATTGTTAAAATGTTATTAAACCCAAAATCAAACATTATATCAAAGCTTACCAATTCTTAGATGTGATTGTTGCATTAGTTTTCTTACTAGGCTTTCTTTAATTTATTTTCATCAGGTGATCCATCCAGTAAGTCTTTCAACAGAACAAGCTGCCCTGTAGTTGTAGCAGTTACAGGATTGGGACAAACCTATCACCACTGACAGGGGTGCTTACAATGATCAACTTAAATGTTAAACACAAAAAGAAAAAAGAAAAAAAAAAAAAGAAACTGTGTGCTTTAACTAATTGCAAGTGCGAGCTGGAGTTCAGCTTCAATTTGTTAGGCTCCATTCACACTATAGCGTTCTAAATCACCGCAATTCTGCCCGCAATTTAGAATTGTCACAAATCACAGGACGCCCTTGTGATCCCCATTATTTTCAATGGCATTCAAATCGCTGTACGATTTTGCCACATATTGCTCGACGAGTAAAATCGTGAAAACAGAATCGCGGGACGCCTGTCGCCCAAAAGAAGTTCCAGAACTTTTTGGGCGACAAGTGTCCCGCGATTCTGTTTGCACGATTTGTCAAGCGCAATTGTGGCAAAAATGCTCCACGATTTGAGTGCCATTGAAAATAATGGGGAATGTCATAGTGTGACCGGAGCCTAAGCCCGGTTCACATTAGTGCGATCACAGAGATTGCATGTAATTCAGAGCGCACTACTCCTAAATTAAATGCGATCTCATGTGCGGTGCAAATTTCAGCCATACACTTTGTATGGCTGAATTCGCACCGCATCCGCACTAAACTCGCACCTGACCTTTTTTTTTATCCGCAGCAGAATCGGATCGCATAGTGGTTCACACTAGTGAGATCCGATTCGGTGCGACCTTGCAGATTGCACTGCAATATGCGACTGGGGGGGTGTCGTTAACTTTTAATTGACACCCCCTGCGTATTGCATATGGCAGTGTGAACTGCCAGAGGTGCGGATGCAATGCGGGATCACGCTGCATATTCGCAGCGTTCCCGCATTGCACAAACGTGAACGGGGACTTAGTGTATTCAAATCTAACAATCCCCTCCCCCCCAGATTACCAATGCTGCTATCCAGAGGTGTCCCTGTGCTCCTTCATCCAGAGGCACTCTAATACACGTGGTGTGTTGCTGGCCAGATAATTAAGTGAAAATAGAAGAATAAAGCCAAAAAAAAAAACCACACACCAATGCAGCCACTACATCGACTGATTGGTAAGCTGCAATACATGACATATTTGGTTCTAGGTTTAATAGCACCTAAAAGATCATGCATTACAGGGCACACAGCTCTTTTTTTTTTTACTCATTATGAATATGGTGGCAAAAGTTTGAGCCCAAAATCAGAGATCTGCACGTTTTTTGTATCGCTCACATCAAACTCTAAAAAGAAAGTAAAAAAAAGGAGAGAAGAAGAGGAGAGAAGAGGAGAGGAGAGGAGAGGAGAGACACTCACCATGTGCTTTTCCCAGTAGTAACTCAGGAGCCAGATAGTCGGGTGTGCCCAGGATTTTCTCATTCTCAGCTGGTGCTGCGCCTCGACGCACGCTCTTTGGCGTTCGATACGGTGTCTCTGCTTGCCCCTGAAGAAAACATTGACGTTGAAATATCTGTTTTCTATCTCAGTTATGTTATCCACCAATTAGAACAGCAGAAGAATAGGTCCTTGTGGAAGGTAACTTCTGCAGAAGCATTTTTCATCAAATTCTTAACATGAATTGCCCAAGTTTTTAGCAAGTTCTCTATAGGAACATAAACTTCCCTTACAGCTGATAAACTGCCACTGGGAGTAAATAAGGAACACCACAATGTTCACTCTCCTGCGCTGTGCTAGAAGTCCCCATATGATATCAATAAAATCCCAATGTTGCTGTGCTAAAAAAATATGTAAATAAATTAAATACACCAAATAATAAAAGGAAGCAACCACACAAATCCGGAATAATACAGATTAAACAGGTATGTAGCAATAACTGTGGTGCTATATCCTAACAGAATGTCCCAAATAAATAAGCAAAGGCAGTCCTTCTAGTGTACACTCCACACTGAAGAAAGGTGAAAGAACCTCAGAGCCGGAGAACCGCCACCAAAACACTCCAATCTCACCACTGCTTACCAAATAGCGATGATCCCCATAACAGAGATGGCATAAGCCCAAAACATAGGATGGAACACGAACTCCCACTCACAGGTCCCGGACTGGCAGGCTCAGACAATGGTGTGATATGGAACAGAAAAGCAGGGACACTTTCATAGCGCAGACTGCTAAAATTTATTCCCACATAAAATAGGATAACACTTACAATGTTTTAAAAAGGTATTCACGCATCACAAATCGATAAAAAGGACCTCCTCTCTCGCTATATATAGCGCAAGCGCACCTCGGAGCCACACCCCTGGACGACGTCTTGATGACGAAACGCGTCGGGTGGCGCTCTTGGAGACGTGGCGGCCATCTTTTTGGTTGTCTAACACGGAACGCCGAGAGGAGGTCCTTTTTATCGATTTGTGATGCGTGAATACCTTTTAAAACATTGTAAGTGTTATCCTATTTTATGTGGAAATAAATTTTAGCAGTCTGCGCTTTGAAAGTGTCCCTGCTTTTCTGTTCCATATCACACCATTGTCTGAGCCTGCCAGTCCGGGACCTGTGAGTGGGAGTTTGTGTTCCATCCTATGTTTTGGGCTTATGCGATCTCTGTTATGGGGATCATCGCTATTTGGTAAGCAGTGGTGAGATTGGAGTGTTTTGGTGGCGGTTCTCCGGCTCTGAGGTTCTTTCACCTTTCTTCAGTGTGGAGTGTACACTATAACGACTGCCTTTGCTCATTTATTTGGGACATTCTGTTAGGATATAGCGCCACAGTTATTGCTACATACCCATATGATATCAGACTCCTATTTTGACATAATATACAGTATGTGGATAATGCACACCTCATTGCCTTCAAAAAGACTGGAGATGTCGAGTTAGCTGAAAGCATAGAACACAGGTAGCGCCTCGGCCTAGCGCATTATCCGAATACAAGTTTTTTAATAAATAAAAAGAGGTGAATTTACTCACAAACCAGTGCTTGCATCATAGCTTGAACAGAACATCTGTTTAAGTCCATATGCGTAAATCCACAACACTTGTAGATGCATCGGCTAATAGGTTTCAAGGTTTCCATCTTTGGATCCTCATCTGGATGACTTTTCATTTAGCTAAGGAACTCTTATAGTCCAAGTCTTTGCTTCTCTGTTTATTGCTGCCACTGCTTAGAGCTTCCTCTTGTTCTTAAAGCATGGACTTGGACTAAAAGAGTTCCTTACCTAAAGGAGAGAGAGGAGAGAAAAAAAAAAAAAAAGTCATCCAGGTAGAGCTCTGAAGAAGGAAACCTTAAAACACATTAGCCGATGCAACTACAAATTGTGGAGTTACACATATGGACCTAAAGGGATTGTAAAGGCAGAAGGATTTTTTTTATCTTAATGCAAAAAAAAAAAAAAAAAAAAAAAAAAAAAAAAAGCCGCCCCCTTCAGCCCCCCACTTAATTAGCCTGTCTTTATTCAGCGATGCTGCAGGAGTATTTAAGCTGCCTGGGACTCCCCTCATTGGCTAAGACCGCAGCGTGGCACAATTGGCTCTTGCTGCAGTCAATCAAAAGCATTGAGCCAATCAGGAGAGAGGGGGGGCGGAGGGTAGCTCCATGTCTGAATGGACACAGGGAGCTGTGACTTGGCTCGGGCTCCCCCATAGGAAGCTGCTTGCTGTGGGGGCACTCAACAGAAGGGAGAGGCCAGGAGAGCCGAAGAGGGACCCGAGGAGGAGGATCCGAGCTGCTCTGTGCAAAACCATTACACAGAGCAGGCAAGTACAACAGGTTTATTTTTTAAGAAAAAAATAATAAGACAAGACTTAACAATAACTTTAGGCAGATGATGTCATGTTCAAGCTATGATACAAGCACTGGTTTGTGAAATAGCCGACGCCCTCTTGCTACTAGTCCACTTATCACATAAAACTGACATGGCCTGGGTGTGTCCGGGGGCTACAGTTCTTGGATGTTCCTTTCCAAAGCCAAGATCTGCTTATTAGTGCACTCCAGTTTTAGGGACATGCGACAACTAAGAAAAAATGTTTGGATTGAGATCCACTTTGTTGGTGGCTTATGAATCTATTCAGATGTGTCTGTGTTCAGAACAGTTGTCCCAACTTAAATGGAAATCTGTACTGCAATTTACGACCACCTGAAAATTACCAGCTTCTTGCTGGTCTCTGTTCTCAGCACTTTCTAAAATCTTCAATGTTCAAGAACAGGAATGTCAAAAATCCTGATCTGCACACTTGTTCCAACTAAATGAGTCTAAATATTAAAGATTATTTTCAGTCAGCTGATACAAATCCCCCTTTTAATAATTTCTAGCTGAGCCCTTTTGAAAAAAAAAAAATAAAAAAGGAAAAAGATAAGAGGATTTTAAGTTTCTCTGCGGGTCTACAAATTGGGTACAACTAGTCTGATGGATTTTGCATGCGATTATCGCTAGCAGCTAATGGCAATAGTCACTGTCTTCTCCCCACCGAATACAAATCGGCAGGAGGGATTCCCCTGTGAACACTGAGCCCGTGGTTGCACAAAAGAAATTAGCTTCATGTATAAGCTGCCTAAATTTTTTAGTGAAAAGGGTATAAAGCAGATATTTTTGCAGGACAAAAATGTGCATTTAGAAATTATTTTTCCACAGAAGCCTGCAAAGCATTGCTTTCTATGATCAGTGGCTCGAGGTGCATGGTCAGGCTCCTGCACATTCTTCCTCCAGTCCTCTGGCCATAACTCTAAGGCTTTCAGTTGGAGAGCTCAGGGAATTGTCAATGGACTAGCAGTGCGCCAATTACTGCACTCATATTCCATTGAGAAGTATGTCCATCTGCCAGGGTAGCAGACTTACAGTTCAGTCATTTACAGAGGTCTGTGAATGAATGAATGACAGTGGTTAATAACTTTCAGAGGTTTTCTTTTACTTTGGGAGGGGTCTGCAACATAAGCAGACGTTCTTTAAGGCATACGTGTGCCCTCAATAGCCAAAGTTGGAATTCAATGAGCTGCATAACTGCAGACTCTTAGAGTTTCAAAGAAAACAGACTGCTGCTAGGAGGTTATGGTGCTTTTATCTTTTAACGCTTTTACCTGGTAAAGATTTTATGAAGCGCTGCCAGGCACAGGGGAAAAAAAAGTCAAGAACCAAATACCGACACTAAAATGGAAGGCTATGTCCCTCGGTTTAAGTAAATTGGCACATGTCCTACTTGGCTGCAGACTACTTTAATAAATACCATATACTGAATATTCCAATATATATTTTATCACAGTTATGTATTTTTTACCTGGAAACTCTTGGGCATCCTGTCCTTTTGCGCTGGAGTAACAGCCAGTGGGTAGGATCCTGTACAGCCCAGAGAAAAATGTATTGAGCCAACACTCAACCTGGAAGGTTCTGATATGTGTGAAGCATTAATAGAGCTGTTGTAGCTTCTAAAAGCTACCACAGCTCGCTTTTTAGAATTCGGTACTACCCTGGTGGTGGCTGGAGATGCCCAGGCCTCATTGGTAATGTCAGCTAGAACACGCCCCCTGAATTCATTCTCTTTTTGGTCAAGTTTTGTTGTTTCGGCTATACTGGCATCTTCTGGAGAGGAGACCTCACCAACATCAATTTGAGACCCAACAGATAGTTCTTTCATGCTTTTATCCATATCAGAAAGCTCTTTTTCCATAGATGAATTAGACCCTCTGTTTGGACTTGGGCTCCAGGCCCCAATGTTGTCATCTTTAGCACCAGGACTCTCCTCTGCCTGCTCACAGTTCTCATCTAGTTCACACAGCAAATTCTTGGCTACTGGGTTCACAGAGCACAGCTTCTCCGAAATCGGCAGAGGAGGTACAAACTCATTTTCAAGATTCTTGCCATTTGCAACATCTTTTCGGAGGTCACTAAGAAAGAGAGCATTAATTTCCTTGGTTAAACCTGTGCTGGGGTTAACCTGAAGGTCTGATATTTTAAATGCACGTTTATATTGGGAATTATTTTTCTTTTCCATTCCCTCTTGCTCAGGGCTGGTCTCAATCTGTGAAAAACTCCTTTTAATTCCAGGTCTTTCCACATTTTCGTCCTTAATGTCCTTCAAAGGATCCAGCGAGGAACTAGCAAGCCATGGAGGAAATTCTGGAGATCTTGGCAAATGTTTGAGTCCTTGCTCAATTGCACCAAAGTTCTCCTTTTCTTCTTGTGTGCCAAGATCATAGAGACATTTTCGGATAAGACCTTTGGCGTTTATACTACCATTAGGCGTTTCCTCAAGTTCACTGGTGTCATCTGGATTGTCACATTTCTTGTATGTTCTGCGACGAACGATGGGGGAAATTGCATATTCCAAATCTTTTATACTTTTGGCAACTTTCCCCACATGGATCTTGCCCAGTGATTTCTCGGACATACTTTTCTTCAAACGGCTGGAACTGATGTACGGTGGCCTATCTGGAACCTAAAGAATAGAAAAAAAAAAACCCCACACTCTAATGAATTTGGGACACATTTTTATTCCTGTTGTTGCAAATCAACAGCTGAAAGGGGACTTTCATCGAACTAGGTATCATTAAAACATGTGGCCTAAATACTGATTGGCTGATCCATGAACTCTATAGTAATCCTTTCATGGCCAGGCATTACGGAGGGCTATAGTAGATGCCCAGACAAACATAAGGGCATTGGTATGCATCAGTCAATGGACTGACTACCATGTCTACCTATAGAAAATGATTTGTTTGTAAAGGGCAAATAATACCCTGCTGATTTGTTCTTTATTATAGGCTGATAAATGGACAAAAACATTATTCCTTTACACTGAACAGGTTTTAGATTAAAGTATAACTAAAAGGCAACATTTCTTTAGCGTTGGTCTGTTGGATCAAGTGGAGAGGGATTAGAATGCTTGCCATTTTTATTGCGGTCTGTGCTCCCATTAAAAAGGAGAAATGCAGCCAAAGCTCCTTTGTCTGTACTTCTCCTAAAGATCAGGTCTGAAGTCTGCTGATGTCACAGAGTCGGTCCAGGCTCAGGCATCATCATGACCACAGAGTCAAGATCCACCCACATGCCTGGACGGACACCCGGCTCAGTCTCTAAGCAGGCCGCTGAGAGCCTGGGCTGGCCACTCCCCAGACAGATGCAGCCACTTGGGCAAATAGGATTCTAAAACCCATACATCTCTTAAGATTATTCACTCTATTCGGTGTACTATTATCACTAATAAGTAAAAGAAATTCCCAAATTTTGAATTTTGGGTTGTCCTCAGAAAAGTAATAGAGGGGAAATCTTCCAATGTGGACACCATTTCTGGTGACCTGGGGGTCCCCCAAACAAATTCCCCTAATCTACAGGGATTTCCCCTCACTTCCTGTTTTGGCTATGGCACAGGACGTGAAGCAGAATCCCTGCAAATGGGACACAGATGCTAAAAAAAAAAAAAAAAAAAAAAGACAGGGGTCATACCCTTACTCTAGGGGGCGGGGGTAGAGAGGGAAGGTTTTGCCTAGAGTTGGACAATTTTTTTTCCACTGACTGCTGCATGCTTCTAGTTTTCAAATGGAGTGTAGAATAAGGTTCAGAGACAGGGCATCAAAAACCCTAATCTATATACTGCAAGAGAGAACCAGTTAACCTCTATATAAGGCATGTCCAACCTGCGGCCCGGGGGCCGCATGCGGCCCAGAACCACAGGCAATGCGGCCCACTGCCCCTTGACAATTTTTTTTGTTGCTGGGGAGGAAAGAAGTCGGGGGCACGGCCACAGCAGCTTCCAACTAACGGTAGGCAAAGGCTGCCTCAGAAGGGGGGGGGGGGGGGGGTGGAGGAGGCGAGCATGTGCAGTGTTTCTGACTCCTACCACCATTACCACTTCGAATCATTAAAGTGGTCATGGTGGTTAGATTTTTCCTTTTATTATCTCTCAGAAGAAGTAAACCTCTGTATACTGATTCCATTTCATTTGATCATCCTCTAGTTGTGCTAAATTAGTGGGGGGGGGGGGGGGGGGGGCGCAGCGGCACGGGAAGGGCGCGGCAGCATTTTATTACTTATACACCTTAACTATAGTATATATTTTATATGCGGCCTGAGAAAATTTCTCTACACTCAGTGTGGCCCAGAGAAGCCAAAAGGTTGGACACCCATGGTCTATATTCAAGGTACACAGACAAGAGGATTTCATGCATTTTATAATGCACGTCTTCTCTGCTATCTGAAAGCCTACTGACAGAAATATGTTGACTATCATTTCTGGACTTTTCTGTCAGGGTAATCACCTGGCTTCAAAATACCTGAAGGATAAGTTAATCTTTGGGGACATGTTACATGTTCCACCCGCCCATTTTTAGGGTGGAACATCCACTGCTGCAGCCGTAGCCTCCATCCCCCACATGGCCACATCATTCATTCACAGAGTTCTGTGAATGAACAACACGAACTACAAAGTACTGACATTCTTTGGGGCTGTCGGCTTGTAGTTCTCAATGAACTACCACGGTGCTGTTCAGCGCTGTGGTAGTTCATGGATTCTTCCTATCAGTATTTAACTGGCGATACGATGTTACGGGGCAGACAGTTCACACTGACAGTCTGCAGGTGACCTGCATGGCATCAGCGATCTGCTGATCGCTGGTGCAATGCTTTCCAGGCTCAAAAAAAATAAAATAAAATATGCGTTTTTTATATACTTTTCTGAGACTATTATGTATACATGTTTTATTGGCAAGCGCTGTATTATTAGAATTGCATTTTTTGAGGTGTAATAGCCTTGGGTGGACAGCAGTTGCAGAAATTTTGGAATCACACATACATAGCACAAGTATTTATATGTTTTTGGTTATGACAATTTGGTTGAGAGTACAAGCAACTGTGAAAGCTATTCACAGCAAGTAAAAAATATATACGATAAGCGCTATATAGGTTCTGGCTGATGAGTAATGACAGGGGTAAGTTAGAAATTAAAATGAGTGGTACACGATGGCAACGTGTATATATGCTCACTGCATAGTCTTAAAAAGTTCAAGAAAGTTCCATAAGTTATTGTGAGGGGTGGAATGAATGGCAATAGATGGGCAGCCAGCTCACCAGAGCAGGAAGGGCTCTGTGGGAGAGAAGCAGATAAAGCAGCGCCGATCGAAGTGCAGTATTTATAATAGCAAATATAGACTTAATTAAATGCACTCACAGACAGGCAAGGTGGAAGGGGCATGTAGTTGGCCACATCGTGCGTGTCTGTCCTGATGGAGGTCTGGGGTCCTGGGCATGTCACGTTTCTGGCAGGGTCGGTGGGATCCAGAGCTTCGGGTCAGTGGGCGGAGGAGAGCGCCAGGCGTCACCAGGGGAAGGAAAATCCAGCGCGGGGCATGTTTCCAGGCCTGGTGTCAGTGGCACGCGTTCGGCGCATGCGTGCTCCATCAGGCCTCCCAAGCGGCCATCCCGACTCCGATTAAGTTGCGGCGGCAGGGCCGGCAGATAACAGGTACCAGCACCCAGGCAACGTGACATGCAGGGGACCCCAGACCTCCATCAGGACAGACCTGCACAATGTGGCCAAATATATGCCCCTTCCACCTTGCCTGTCTGTGAGTGCATTTAATAAAGTGTATTATTGCAATTATAAATACTTCACTTAGATTGGCGCTGCTTTTTGGGTCAGCTATTCACAGCATGCCTTAAATGCAACCATTTTGGGAAATAATTGTAAAGCAGATCAGAATCCTTTTGATTTTGACTAAGAACATTTTCACCAAATACTGAAAATATTTATTGATCTAGCAAGAAATGCGGTGTCCTTGTCACTGCCCAGGAGCTAAACTAGAAGTATTATCTTCCTTTTGTAAACTACTACTCTCTACAAGTTCTATATAGTGGGTTTGAACAAAGGCAGACATGTTTGAAATCCAGCCTGGGTAGTAACTATAGCTCTATCCATACAGTGAAGAAAGCATTGTCATCTGGGTACAAAAACAAAGATAACAGAATTACTAGGGGAATATAAAGGGGAGAAAAGACAAAGGAAAAAGGACTATAGACATGATATGGAATATAGGACTAGTATAACAAATAAAAATGTTGTTTTTGGTTTCGATAGGCTTTCAACCAATGCTGGATAAATATCCCATACAGCCTATTTTCTAATAATGTAATTCAACAGTACTGACCTGGTTGGCATTTTCCCATTTTGGACTGCTGCAGTAATCAGACTCAATGCTGGACAGACCTATACGGGACTGGCTGCTGGTACTGGAGGTGCCCAGCTGTGCTCTAGACTTCAAGAGGTTTGGAGTGAGGCACTTCACTGGCATACTAGGGCTGGACATAATGATTTCGGAATCTGTGCAAAAATTCAAAGGATGCCGTATAACTGCAAAGTGTTTAAAGAAAAAAAAAAAAAAAAAAAAAAAAAAAAAGAAGAGCATGCAAAACTAAAAACACAATGTGTTGCATCTTTCACAGACATTTTTGGTAAGTAAACACTTGAGTGATATGGCAAGATAGTGCCTTTCCTGCCACAAGGCATTGACAATCTCATTCTTTGAAAGGCGGCCTCGTTTAAAAAAAAGGTGCACTTAAAGTGGAACTCCTCTCTCTCAATCAACATGGTTATTTATTTTTAATCCTCATGCTGCTAGTGATATTAAACAGATAGGAGAGAAATATATATATTATATATATATATATATATATATATATAAAATCATATTTACTGGTTTTAAACTTTTTTCCCTACAATTCTTCAGGTACTTCCTGGTTTCTTGCCTAGGCAAAATATGTCATACATCCTAAGATAAGCAAACTCTCCTGCAAGCATGCCTGAGCTAAGGGCAGATAGATTTCAGGAAGTAAATGCTACATGAATCATTTGCCTTTACTCAGAATGGTTACAGCTTGAAATGCTAAGGGGTGTTTTTCAAAGTGATTTTTCAACAAAATAAAGCATGGAGCCATGGATGGATGGGAGAGTTTGCTTTGAATATTAAAAATGCAATAAATCTGTTTTTTTGGTTTGTGGTGCTCAGATGTGGTGAAGATCTGCTTTAAGCTGGTTAATATGGAAAAACGTTAATGTCCATATTCTGGGCACAAGTGCATTTTTTTAACACATAATCTCATTTACACAGGCATACATAAGGCCCATACACACGTACCGATTGTCGGCCGTAAATATTCGGCCTCCGACTGATTGGCCGATTGTAGGCTTGTTAGTATGATGCTTCCGACAGCGCATTTTCGGCCGAACAGAATCTGTCGTGCAGACTTTAAAATATTTGTTGGCCGTCACCAGAACGGCCGATTGTTCGCCAGTCAGTACAGATTTCAGCCGACATACAGCAGATTAGCAAGACTGGGCATGCTCAGAAAAGAAAAAAAAGACAAGGAAAGTTAACCATCACATGGCATCACTTCTGCAGTCGGCCGACAAAATTCGTGTGCAGTCTTTTGCAGTTTTCAACAGACACGACAGCCCTGGACAAAAGATGGCCGATCGTTCGGTCCGACGATCGCTACGTGTGTACGGGGCTTTACACTTACATCTGTGGGAAGGGCTGTCTTTGCTTGCATAGAATGTACAGGTGTTCCATGCAAGTAGTTCCATTCATGTCTATAGGGATGCAGTGGCTGCAAGGACAGTCGGTGGTTCCAGTGGCTGCAAGGACAGTCGGTGGTTCCAGTTTTACAGCTGTGCAGGTGAGGGTGTGTGTCCCCCAAATGCAGGCGTTCAGGGAAACGCAGCTTTGTGGCTGTCAAATTGGGACCACCAGCTGCAGTCGTGCAGCCGCTACCTCCCAATAGCCATGAATGGGACTGCCTGCATGCACATGCATGATCACCTGCGCATCCCAAATACAGACCTTCCCATGGATGTATGTGTAAGTACTGTACACCTGTGTGAACGAGGTCTAAACGTGTTTAAGAATGCACATCTGAACAGATTATGAACATTAAAAGGTTTTACAGATTCTTAAGCAGCAAAAGATTTAAAACTAGTCCTCTTGCTAAATGATTAACAGGATAAAGTATAGATGTTAAAAATTAGGTAAACTGATTCAGCACTTTTAGACTTTCCTGAATATGTTGGTTTCTCTGATCCACAGAGAGGAAAAGGTAATACACAGAAGGTAGACAGCCCACAAAATTATCAACAAGGCTGTACTGATTTAGCTGCAAACGCAAACCTGACCTCGGCTCTGAAGTAAGGACACTCACGTGAGATATGTAGATGGCGGCTGGCTTTAGCTGAATTTTCCTTCTTCATTACAATTGGTGTGGAATTTCCTAGTGAGGTTTCATTAAAAACTGGTGTCATGGAGGAAAAAGATGTCTGCATCTTACTTCTAACAGGAGAGCTCTGTTAACCAAACAAAAATATATTGTATGCATTAAATGTATAGTTTTATTAGTAAAATAACAAACCCGTTATATTTAGAGTGGCCCCGAACCCCCTCTTCTGGAGCCCCCACCAGCACTCTTGGCTCCTCTTCTGTTTGTGCCCCCATAGCAGGCCATTAGCTATGGGAGGGGGGGGGGGGGCACACCTGCGGTCTTAAACCTGAGCCAGGCTGTGTGCTTCTTTTGACATCCACAGCATCGGCCAGCCCCTCCCCCACTCTCTGCTCACAGGATTTGACTGACATCAGCAGGAGCCAATGGCTCTCACTGTTTCCTCTGCAAAGAGAGTGGAGAGAGTAGCCGCAGAAAGGCACAGTGCTAGATCGTAATAGGGCTCAGGCAAATATGAGGGGTGGAGGGGCTGATACAAATACTGGGACATTTTTTTTTTTTTTTTTTTAACTTCTTGCAGGGAATAGGTATAGGTAAAGTCCTGACTTTAGAACCACTTTGTCTCTTTTTTTCCTACTGTAGCTGCGGACAACAGGTAATTAGCAATGCCTGGAGCCCAGTGCCATCCTCCCACACCTGGTTCTGCTTACCGTCACTGTCACAGTTCCCCGCCATTTTGGATATAAAAGAGACAGCTGTGTCCCAAAGCAGTGTTAAACATAAAGGGTGGAAAAAAAAAAAAAAAGCAGAAAAAAAAATTCCGAAGGCTAACCATAGCCAACCAGGTAACATGGAGCTCAACCATAAACAACTGGAGCTCACCTGAAAAAAAACAATACACCCTCAAAGAGGATCAGGTCCTTTAAACAGCAGCAAGCAAAACCTTGCTGCCAAAAGAAGTATCCGCAGATGCCAACAGATCCACTTTATGTAAAAAAAGTGTCCACCAAGGACAGGTGGCCGCCTTGCAAACCTGCGTCACTGACGCTTGATGACAGAAAGCCCAGCAGACACTAAGCGCCCTAGTAGAGAGCTCCTTGACAGGGAAAGGAGGAACCTGACCTCTGATGCAATAGGCCTGAACCACTGTCTGTCAGATCTATCTGGAAATCATTGCAGAAGAAGCGGACAACCCTATGTGAGGTCCGTCCGTGAGCACAAATAGAGTCTGACTTCCTAAAAAAAGAAGACTCTGTAGCTGCCAGGTACACACCAATTGCCCGGACCACATCCAAGGCATGCAAGGTAATCTCCTTCGGAAGTTCAGCCTGGGACACAGGGAAGGGAACACCATGTCTTCATTCAAATGACACTCAAGACACCTTAGGAAGGAATGACTGATAGGGGCAAAGCACCACCTTAGCCTTGTGAATCACCAATAAGGAGAGCAACAGGATAATGCCACCAGTTCTGACACCCTGAGTGCAGAGGTGATAGCCACCAAAAAAGGCCAACTTCTTGGGCAGCGCAAGCAGGGAAACCTCCCAAATATTTTCAAAGGGATGCTTCTGTAAAGCTGAAAGCACCACATTAAGATCCCAGGGTGGCAATGGAGCCCGCACCGAAGGAACCAAGTGTTGGACACCCTGAAGAATAGTATGCACTAGGGAGGCCAAAGGTCATTGGGAAAAAAAAAAAAACACAAAAACCGATACCTAGCCCTTGATGGTACTCCAGGCCAATTCCTGATCAGCGACTATAAAGCAGGATGGAAGATCAGTCCTTGGGACCGTCGAACCTCCCTGAGAGCAAGACCGGCGAGGTCAGTCTGGACAGAATGCCTTCTGCTTTAATTATGCACAGGAGTCATGGCAGACATTTGAGACGCTGGAACAAATCTGTCAGCCCACCTTAGAATGCCAGCTACTTACCGAGCCGCCAGGACACTACTTGTGCCCCCTTGGAGATTGACAGAGCGTGGATGCGGCATTGTCCAAATAATTTGTAAAAGACACCCCTGAAGACCAATTGTCCAATGAGCCAGACAAAAGCTGATCACTCGCAGTCATTTGATTGCTCAGTTCTTGGCCTTAAGCCCCGTACACACGCATAGATTGTTGGCCAACGTCCGATCGGCCGATTGTAGGCTTGTTAGTATGAAGCTTCCGACAACCAACTGCGACTTTTCGGCCGAAAAAAATCTGGTGTGCATGCTATAAAATTTTTGTTGGCCAACAACAGAACGGCCGATTGTTCCTCAGTCAGTACAGATTTCGGCAGACAAAAATCAGATGAGCAAGACTGGGCATGCTCAGAGAAGAAAAAACCCACGGAAAGTCAACCATCACATGACATCACTTCTGAAGTTGGTTTTTGTTGGCCAACAAAAGTCCAGTGCAAGTCTAGAGCACATTTCAACCAACACTGGACAAAAGACGGCCGATCGGTCGGCCAACAATCTGTGCGTGTGTACGAGGCTTTAGAGTTGGCATGGGACAGCATCACACCATAGCAGGGAGGATTTACATTTGTTTTTTTAATTCCCATTTTAGAAAAAAGAAGTCTGCCTTCCATTTGCATTAATGTGTTGCATTTACCCAAGGACAAGGTTTCTGTAGCCATTTGATACAGTGCATCCAGAAAGTATTCACAGCGCTTCATTTTTTCCACATTTTGTTACAGCCTTATTCCAAAGTGGATTCAATTCATTGTTTTTCCTAAAATTCTACAAACAATACTACATAATGACAACGTGAAAGAAGTTTGTTTGAAGTCTTTGCAAAATTGTTTTTTTTTTTTTTTATAGAAACACATGTACATAAGTATTCACAGCCCATGCCATGACACTCAAAATTGAGTTCAGGAGCATCCTGTTTCCACTGATGATCCTTGAGATGTTTCTACAACTTAATTGGAGTCCACCTTTGGTAAATTCAGTTGATTGGACAGGATGTGGAAAGACACACACGTGTCTATATAAAGGTCCCACAGTTAACAGTGCATATCAGAGCACAAACCAAGCCATGAAGTCCAAGGAGTTGTCTGTAGACCTCAGACACAGGATTTATGGGGGCACAGATCTGGAGCATTGAAGTTCCCATGAGAACAGTGGCCTCCATGGCCCATTAATAGAAGTTTGGAACCACCGGGACTCTTCCAAGAGTCGGCCGCCCGGCCAAACTGAGCAATCAAGGGAAAAGGGCCTTAGTCAGGGAGGTAACCAGGAACCTGATGGTCACTATGACAGAGCTCCAGCGTTTTTCAGTGGAGAGAAGAGAACCACCATCTCTGCAGCATTCCACCAATCAAGCCTGTATGGTAGAGTGGCCAGACGGAAGCCACTTCTCAGTAAAAAGGCACATGACAGCCCACCCGGAGTTTTCCAAAAGTCACCTGAAGGACTCTCAGACCATGAGGAACAAAATTCTCTGGTCTGATGAAACAAAGATTGAACTCTTTGGCCTCAATGGCAAGCGTCATGTCTGGAGGGAACCAGGCACCGCTTATCACCTGGCCAATACCATCCTGACAGTGAAGCATGGTGGTGGCAGCATCATGCCGTGGGGATGTTTTTCGGTGACAGGGTCTGGGAGACTAGTCCGGATCAAGGGAAAGATGAATACAGCAATGTACAGAGAAATCAGTGATGAAAACCTGCTCCAGAGTGCTCTGGACCTCAGACTGGGGCCAAGGCTCATCTTCCAACAGGACAATGACCCTAAGCACACAACCAAGATAAGAAAGGAATGGCTAAGGGGACAACTCTGTAAATATCCTTGAGTGGCCCAACCAGAGAACAGACTTGATCTCGATTGAACATCTCTGAAGAGGTCTGAAAATGGCTGTGCACTGACGCTCCCCATCCAACCTGATGGAGCTTGAGAGGTCCTACAAAGAAGAATAGAAAAAAACTGCCCAAAAATAGGTGCCAAGCTTGTAGCATCAGACTCAAAATGACTTGAGGCTGTAATTGGTGCCAAAAGGTGCTTCAACAAAGTATTGAGCAAAGACTGAATAGATAGATTAGTGTTAGATCATGGAGGTCTATAGATGCAGAGATTTTAGTTTTAGGGTGGACTAACACTTTAACATGTATCAAGTTACCTAGGGCAGCAAGGAAAGCTACGAAGCAGAATAGGTGTACAGTTGTGTTACCAGCCAAGTTATCCTATGTGGCAGAGGTGTGTGTGAAACCGTTGGTAAGCGCAGCGCGATACCAGCTGAGGAGAGCTACAAAAAGTTGCCCACTGATAAAACATTCTAAATATAAAAAGTCTAGCTATATTTAGCAATTGGGCTGGAGTTTCACTTTGTATTAACAGCTTAAATAGTAAAATTGTACAAAGAAATCATCCAACAAGCTGTGATACTATCAAAAAACATTTGCTATCATACAAAAAAAATATACTTACAAATCCCAAGGAACTAATGAGAGAGAGGACTTGTCCTGGGGTGCGGAAATAGTCTTGCTTGGGTTTCGCCATCGAAGGAGTTGTTAAAATATCAAACATGTTGATCTCTTAAAATAGAAATGAAAAAGAACCATAAAAATGTTAAACAAAAAACAACAAACAGGAAAACTAAAAAAACAAAACTATAAGACTAAGAGCCGGTTCACACTATTACGACTTGCCAGGCAACTTAGTCAGCCTGGCAAGTCGCGCACCGTCGGGTCCATTGAGTAGTACAGGACCGGTTCTAATAGAAGCGACACAAGTCGCTCCGACTTAGAAAAAGGGTCCTGTACTACTTCGGGGCGACCTGGAGGCGACTTGCATAGACATTCATTTTATGAAGTCCGTGCAAGTCGCGCCGAAGTCACGGTACACGCGACTTCACAGGTCGTCCCCGAAAATCGGAGCGACCTAATGTGAACAGGGGCTTAAAGTGATTATAAAGTTTTTTTTTTTTTTTTTAAATAAACATGTTATACTTACCTGCTCTGTGCACTTGGCTTTGCACAGAGCAGCCCAGATCCTCCTATTCTTGAGTCCCTCTTTTCTGTCGAGTGCCCCCAAATCAAGCAGCTTGCTATGGGGGCACCCGAGCTGAGCTGCTGCTCTGTGTCCATTCAGACACAGAACTGCCGTTTGGCCCCACCCCCTCTCTCCCGATTGGCTCACTGACTTTGACAGCCACAGGAGCCAATGGCGCAGCGGCTGTTTCTCAACCAATCAGGAGTGAGAGTCCCGGACGGCTAAGGGAATCGTGCACATCGCTGGAGGAAGATCCTGATCAGGTGAGCAATAGGGGGCCTGCTACACACAGAAGGCTTTTTATCTTAATGCATAGAACGCATTAGGATCAAAAACCTTCTGTCTTTACAACTCCTTTAAAACAGAGCTCCACCCCACTTGTGTGCCTCCTCCCCCCTCTGGTGCTACATTTCGCACCTTGGGGTTAGGGGAAGTGGGTACCTGGTTTTACAGGTTCCTGCTTCCACTTCCTGCGGAGTCTCAGCAAACTCAGCCGGAAGTTCAGCCAATGCCATAGCCGGTGTACTGCCGAAAACTCCAACTCGCCAAAATCTCCAACCACGTCACTTCCGATGAGTCTACAGCAGGAATAATTGGAGATTGATGATTTGCTGTTTTCACAGACCACTGGCAGCCTGTACACTAGGGTACACGCTATCATGACTGGACATGGTTAGTAACGCCCGCTACTAACCAACATGGCCGCCTCCAAGGAGGCGACAACTTTGTTCCTCCTTACCCGGTGTTGTATGAAAAGAGGCAACTGGTCATTTACCGTAGTGTACAGGCCGCCGGTGGTCTATGAAAACAGCAACTCGTCAAAATCTCCAATTATATGTTGTAGACTTGTGGTCGGAGATTTTTAGCAAGTTGGAGTTTTTGGCAGAACTTTGGCCCATTGAGTAAGCGCAGCGCGAATCACGCATGCGCAGTAGGGAACTGGCGCCAGCGGCCGACAAGAATTGGCTTGGGTGAGGACACCGCAGGATCCCTGGACAGGTAAAGGTAAAGTGCCCTAATAGTAAAAGTCAGCAGCTACAATATTTGTAGCTGCTGACATTTTTTTGGGTGGGAGGGCTGGAACTCTGCTTTAGGAGAGGCAATAATAGCCCTCACTGTGGGTGTCAAAGAACTGAATTATTCCTACCTTCGTCATCCATTTTGTTTTCCTTAGTGTGAGCTGGCTTCACTAAATTAAAAAAGCTCCCCCTGCCCACCCCCCCCTACGTGTATACTTTTAAAAATGTTTAATTTGAATTTATCGAATTTGTTTGGGCCAAATGAACCATTTCCATTACAGAATGATGTGGTCGCAAAATTGTTTCCTGGCAGCAGTACAGGAGACTTCCCCATCTGCATCGTGGCATTAGGAATCGGTTCACACCAGGAATTGCAGTGGAATGAGCTGTGCATTCCTGTGCGATTCACATATGGTGCAGTGAGGTTTGATTTGAGCCCATTAATTTTGAATGGGCTGAATCGCACCAAAAGTGTATGCAAAAAAAAAAAAAACCACAAACACACGCACTGCAACCGGATCGCATGATACTTCTGTACCATGGAATCTGGTGCAGACAAACGTGTTGCTGCATTACCGACCTGCATTTAGGGCACTGACACCTGCTGGAGGTATGATGAAGGAGCTGCGCATGCTCCGAAACATGTTACCACCCACCCGCTTTTGACAATCGGCTGTATGCATTCCAGTGTGGTTACCGGAAGCCCCACCGCGCTGTGTGCACGCGGACACATGAAGCAGTCTCCAGGACACTGGATTACCGAGCATCGGCTCCTCCAGCTTCTAAGACATGCTGTTTTGACCTCTCTATGCTCTAACAAATAGTCTATAATATATTGAACTTGGAGGCGCCTTGTTCTTCTCCACTTGCTGCAGATTGCATTTGCAGTGGGTTTTGATCGTGGTGCAGTTAACATGCATGAAACATGGCCTTCCCACACTGCATTCTGGTGTGAATGGGCACTAAAACAAACAAATTGCATGCGGTTTAGACATTAATGGCTGTGTGTTGAGTTATTGTGAGGGGATAGCAAAATTTACACTGTTATACAAGCTGTACACTCACTAGCAGCTGAGTTTATCCTTCTACAGCTACAGATGACGCCCAGAGGGGAGGGCGAAACGCATCTAGCGAGAGTTTGAGTGTGCTACGTCACATCCGGCCAGTAGAACCCACGCTGCGAGAGCAGCAACCACAGAGCTGACCAGCGCCATTTTTAAACTTCATGTTTTGCTGCATCCAGCAGATACAAATACTAATTACTATCGGAATACAACATTTTGGCTGCACAGGAGTGTATATTCACAGCAGAGTGATCTGACTAATGACCCCCGCCTTATATACATCTTGCTCTGGTGAGTAGGGAAACAGGAGGGGGAGCACAAGCACTTTCTTTGCAAGAGTGGAGCACAGAAGCACTTCGTCACCTTTTGCCTATTTTGCACTTTTATTGAAGGACGTTTATTCAAGATTACAAGGATATTATTTTGAGCACTTAAGCACTTTTATTGGTGCACGTTATTCACTTATTCATTTATATATGATATATACAGCAGCGCTGATAGTCACTGTGTACACTCACTACTTTACATTGTAACAAAGTGTAATTTCTTCAGTGTTGTGACATGAAAAGATAATATTTACAAAAATGTGAAGGGTGTACTTACTTGTGAGAATGAATATATATATATATATATATATTTTATTTTTTTTTTATTTTTATTACTATTATACACACACAGGATCCTATGCAGACCACAGGTTGCTCTCATGTGTCCAGGTCAGGTACCATTTCTCAGACCATACAAAAGCCATAAGAAAATGGACCTGGAAAGAGCTAGCCTAATCCCAGGTGGAACAGCTGAGAAGCTAGTTACATTTTCGTTCAGAGACTGTATAGAAAGAACCATAAAAGTGAAGCCCTGCCTTGTAGGAAGGGGTTACACCTGGGAAGGGAATAGGTCTTTTTTTTTGCCAGTGTATAATCACCTGAAGGTGGCAGCATAAGGCCCCTTTCACACAGGCTGACCGTTCAGATCCGCCTGTCCGTTTTTTTGGCGGATCTGAACGGTCCCCCTATGAATCTCTATGGGGGATCGGATGTCAGCGGAGACATCTCCGCTGACATCCGATCCGTCAATCTGGACGGATGGAAACCCTATTTTCTATCCGTCCAGCGGATCGGATCAGATGGGATCAGATGAGAATGGACCGACGGTCCGTTCCCATCCGATTTCCCCCCATAGAGATGCATGGGAACCTGACAGCTGTGTCTCCGTACACAGCGCGGAGACACAGCTGTCATCCTCCTGCTCAGCGGGGGATCGGCGGATCGATCCCCCGCTGAGAAAAAACGGAATCCGTCCGACGGACGGATAGTGTGAAAGGAACCTAACTATTAAGCCTCATGCACACTGGAAGTTATCAAAATGTCAGCAGAAAGCTGTAGGAGTTTTTCCAGCTTTTTTTGCAGTAGTGTTTTTCAGCATTTTAGTTTTTCTCAGCTGTAGTGTTTTTTTAGCAAAACTATACTCTAACAAAAGCTTATGGTTGAAAAATGTAGAATAGCCGCATTTTTAAGCTTTTATCAGAGTTGGAGCGTTTTTACAGCTGAAAAACGCCTCTTAAAACCCACTAGTTTGGTTTTATTTTCTATTCCAGCCAGAAAACACCCCTACCAAAGACTGCTGATAACAGCCTATGTGTGCATGGACACATAATAAAAACACTCTGGGGATAAGGTCTGATGCCAAAAACAGCAGCTGTAAAAAAGTCCAGTGTGCATGAGGCCTAATAATGGAGAGAAGATACCACTGTGTCCTGGGATGTATGATAAAGAAATAGGATTTAAAACTAGCTACACACATCAGATCATGTAAAAGATAGTGGTCAAACTGTGAGAAAGCCCTTTCCATAAATAAGCATGTCTGGAAAGTTGTTCCTAGTGAAATACTTACCAGTGTGTAAATAGCCTAAATGAGGCAATAGATTTAAAGTGGTTGTTAAGCCACTACTATAAAATAGTCTAATCCCCTCTGTAATATAACACTAAGTGCTCCTGTGCCTGTCTTATAGAAAAAAATATGCAGATCTGTACCTAGATCAGAGCGTTTCCCAGCGATCAGCTGATCCCTCGGCTCTCTTCTCTACCCAGCTGAAAACAGCTCCAATGGGTGGGCCCAAGCACTGCCGCTGATGTCAGCCGGGGAGGAGAAGAGAGGAGAGAGGGAGAGACAGACGAGTGGTCACATGATCACTGGGAGCCACTCTTATACAGGTACAGATTTGCATATTTCTGCTATAAGACAGGCACAGGAGCACTTTGTGTTATATATTACAGAGCACAGGAGAGCAGAAAGCAGGGCTGCGGATGACGGAGGCACGTACACTGACCACGTTGTCAGGGCTCAGCAGCCATGATACACCATGGTCAGTTTACAGGGGGGTAGAAACTGGCAAGATCAGCCAGGGTGCCAAATGACACAGCACAAGCACTGTGCTGTATAACATGCTTTAATGGAACAGGATCTTTTTTTTTTTAAGGTAACAAACGCTTTAAGAGTGTAGTTAGACATGTAGGGCATTATCTGACTATATGAAATGCTTCCCCCCCCCCCCCCACACACACACACCCACAACTCCAAGATACCCAGATTAGGCAACAATCTCAGCTCTACAGCTGACAGAAATAAGGAAAATAAAACGGACAGATTAGATCAGGAATAGTCTTTTGCAATGCAGACAAACCAACGAGAAGGTCAGCAGGCCATCTAGTGGATTTAGTTGTGTACGTACAAAGGTCTTTTCAGACAAAACAATAAATTCATTCTTACCTCGCTTCAGAGAGACTTTGGAGAGGCCAAAGTCTGTTAGTTTAATGTGACCTTTGTTGGAAATCAGCATATTATCAGGTTTCAGATCCCTGTGTGAGAAAACACATGGCAGAGTTGTTAAAATTTTCCATGTCACTATACATCTCTCCTCACAGTCAAATTAAAAAAAAAAAAAAAAAATTTTGCCATAAAGATTTTAACTAATTATTGCCCGAAAAAGAACAAAATGAGAAAAATATACAAAAAAAACAAAAAAAAAAAAAAAAACACAACACTACATATTCCTTTTAATCAATGCTATTCACCTGTGGATTATGCCATGCCTGTGCAGGTAATCTAGAGCCAGGGCCACCTCGGAAATGTATTTCACAGCCATGTCCTCATCAAAGTAACCATAGATGTGCAGAAGGGACTTCACATCTCCACCGATGAGATATTCCATGATCTGATAGGAAAAAGACACTATTGTTATGAATAAACAGAAATCAGACAAGTCCAAACATATATTGGGGCATATTTGTTAACGTCACTCAATGATCTCGGCTTTGCATTCCCACATTGTAAAGCAACATAAGTAAAAACATGAACTGTGGTGTGCGACGTCCTGGTCAGTGTGGCCCCAATGTTATTAAGGGTTAGTACAGGATTGAATGTGCCAAGAACACAAGCACAATGCTCAATCAATATTATGAAAATGATAGAGAGATGGTTTTAGAACATAAAGATTTATACCATGGAAAGAAAAAAGAAGAAAAAAAAAAAAAAATGGGATTTTTGGCTTACCAAAAAATCCTTTTCTCTGATGTTCACTGACGGACACAGTTACGGAACCTTCTTGACCATTGGGACGTCCCAAAGCAGTGTTAAACATGAGGGGTGAGGAGGAAAAAAAAAAAAAAACACAGCAAAAAAGAATTCCCAAAAAGGCTAAACCTAGCCAACCAGGTAACATGGAGCTCAACCAGGAACAACTGGAGCTCACCTGAAAACAATACACCCTCAAAGAGGACCAGGTCCTCTAAAACAGCGGCTTGCAAAACCTTGCAGCCAAAAGCAGCATCCGCAGATGCCAGTACATCCATTTTATCAAATTTTGTGAAAGTGTGCAACAGACGACCAGGCGGCCGTCTTGAAAACCTGCACCACCGATGCCTGATGGGGAGGCACTAAGCACCCATGTAGAATGAGCCTTGACAGGGAAAGGAGGCACCTGACCCTTGAGTGAATAGGCCTGCACTACCATCTGATCCACCTGCAAATGGTCGCAGCAGATGCGGCCGACCTCTTGCGAGATCCATCTGTAAGGACAAAAAAAAAAAAAAAAAAGGGAGTCCGATTTCCTAATTGACTTGGTAGCCGCAAAGTACACCCTGATCACCCGAACCACATCCAAGGAATGCAGGGCAATCTCCTTAGGATGCTTATGACACAAGGAGGGCAACACAATGTCTTCATTCAAATGGAACGCAGAGACAACCTTTGGAAGGTATAACTAACAAGGGCGAAGCACCACTCTACCTCTGTGAACCACCAAATAAGGTGGACAAGACAAAGCAGCCAGTTCCCTCACTCTGCGTGCAGAAGTAACAGCCACCAAGAAGGCTACAGATTCCAATGCAAGCAGAGGAATCATTGCAAATATTTTCAAAAGGCTGTTTCTGAAGAACTGACAGTACCAAACTGAGAACCCACGGAGGCAACAGGGGCCACAAAGGTGGAGCCAAGTGGCGAACCCCCTGAACAAAAGGTGCAAACCAAAGAATGTGTAGCCAAAAGGTAGTTGAAAGAAAATCGCCAAGGCCGAAAACTGACCCCTGATGGTACCCAGTACCAGGCGCTGTTCCACCCCTCTTTGGAGGAACGCCAAAATTCGAGCCACCCAAAACGAACGGGGAGAAACCCCCTGAGACTCACACCACGCAATGTACGACTTCCAGACACGATGGTAAATCTTCCTAGAGATAGATTTTCTAGCTTTTAACAGCGTGGGAATCACTGAGTCAGACAACCCCCTATTCTTCAGCACCTGCCTTTTACCAGCCATGCCGTTAAAGCCAGACTCCTCTAGAATTCAAACCCCCTGAGCAAATTCTGTGCCCAAGAAAACCTTTGCCGCTTTTGAGGATTTTCGGGTACCGAAAGTGACTGGCGCCTCCCACACAGCCACATCCTACATTTTTAAAATTTCCCGCACTGATACAATCAGTGCATCCACCAGCACTTTTTCATGTGTGGCTGTAGTGCAAGAGGAATTATCCACACTATCAGAGCACTCAGGGTGCGTGGATGCAGACCCAGCAGGGTGACTTGCGTCCGCGGCGGCCAGATCAGACTCAAAACCTGAGACGATAGAGGAGGCAGGTGAAGGCGGTGGGTGCTTTTTGCTGGTCTTTTTTTGCAGGACCGAATCAACCTTTGACACTAAGGACTCCGGAGCCGTTGCCATTGCAATTAGGGTGGACTGGGATCCAGATGGGCCCGTCTAAGATGGAATCAGGGGGTGAAAATTGTTCCAGGGACTCAATGTTAAGCAGGGAACTACCAGGCAAGACTAGGAAAAAAAACTGCCAAGTGACCCTCCGCCACCACACTAGCCCCACAAGGGACCCCGATATATAAGAGGGGGGGGGGGGGGGACTTCCCCTTCCCCTGTTCCCCATCATGCCGCTGCTGCGGGGGAATCTATTCAGGATGGAGAGCAGAGGAAGGAAAGACCAAGAGAACAAGTGCTGAGGAGGGATATGTTGCAACTATTTTGTGGCTGTCTTAATCATGCTAAACTTCTCCATGCCAAGAATTAAACTTTATTCAACCCGCCCACTGCATAGCTAGGCGGGGGAGAGGAGGGGAGCACTGCAGGGGGACCAGAGGAATAGGGGGCCAGACAACTGACTGCACAGCTATTGGCTGTGAGTTTGTGACTTTCCTGCCTTATTGAGCTTCTTCTTATCACACCTATTGCATCAGCTGTTGCACTCTGTTCACAGCGCACCCCTGAACCCTGCACTCTGCACGTGAAGAGGCTAGTAAATAGGTCATTTACTAGCCACTTCCTCTTCTGAATAAACACAGATGTGTTTACTATGCTTCAGGTAGTGAATGAACAGGAAGTCGCTCAACACAGAGCTCCTCCCATTCATTCACTGTCCAGTGCAGCTGAGGCTGCAGAGAAAGGGACTGAGGAATCTGTCCCTCAGTTCCTTTCTGTGTCTCAAACATCAGGGGCGTGTTTAGGCATTTTTGGTAGTTTGGCAGGTTTGCCCTGGGCACTGGATGAACTTGTTTCAGTACTTGGGGGGGGGGGGGGGGGGGGGGGAAGGTTCAAACTGAGTCTTTGCCCTGGATAAAAGAATGTTCAGCATGTCACGGTGTACCACAGTCTAATGCTGGGCTCGACAAACCCCGGGTCGCACTGGCGACTGGAATTAGTGCCCTGGCGCCTGGGTTATATTGCAGCAGGTGTCTTGTTGCCAGACATCCCAAGTCTCCTGCGAGGTGCGGGAGTCTCCCGCATGTAGGCTGCGGCTCCGACACCCGCAAGTGCCGCGCCTCACAGGAGACTTGGGGTGTCTGTCGGCTGTGACAGAACCGAGCCAATGCTTCCTGTATAGTTTCGGCTCCATCCTGTCACAGGCTGATATCAAATGCCTGTGAGAGGAGAGATACAGGAAACATCGGCTCTGCATGCTTCCCCCAGTGCCCCCCCCTCATACTCTACTTCAAATGTGCTAGGGGTGCAACTAGCCCCCAGCACATAACTGTAAATATCCCAGCATGTGCAGGGTTTCTGACTCCTCCCACCATGACCACTTCAAATCACTGGTGGTTGGTGTGTTCCTTTAATATCTCTCAGAAGAATTAAACAAAGTACACACAGGCCGAATGCCGGGCAACGTCAGACAGTTCATTAAAAACCGGCCACCATTGGGCCTGTGTGTATAGCAGCCGGTCCGTCAGAAGCCGGCCATTCGGCATGCGCGATAAAAAAAATAAAAAAAAAAGCCATGGCTCCTAACTTTTTTAACTGGCTCCTAGATTTCAAGCAAATATGTCAAGCCCTGGTCTAATGGACCAAGAAGGCCCAAGCTGCTGGAGGAGGATGAGCAGCAAGAGAATTGCTTGCTACTGTAGATTTCTGCTAAACTGGAATGTGCGGATTGACGGGAAACTCAACTTTGTTCCTAGCCAGGATTGTGCACAGAGATGACACTTTTTTTTTTTTTTCTTTTAAATCTTGGTTTTTGCTTTGCATTTGACCTTTAAAAAAAAAAAAACAAAGTAACACTTCAAAACACAACATTTTTTTTACACTATCAGTTTAATGCTTGGGCCTTTCACAGCAGAGAAATAGATTTTCTCAACCGGCAACAATAAGGCATTTTCAGCTGAAGAATGTCACAGAAATGATGTGCAGGAAGAGGAAAATCTTAGACCTCTCCCTATAATAACGTGTCAGCCAGCATGTGTACTGTATGAAGTCTGATGTGTATGAGCGCAGACAGTACTTACCAAATAGATGTTATTGGCTGACTGAAGAGAGTAGTACAAATGGACAATAAAAGGACTTTTGCTTAAAGCGAGAGCGTCCCTTTCCGCTTGGATCTGTTGAACCATATTCTTATTAATCATGTCAGCCTTCTTCACCACCTAAAGAAAAAAAAAAAAAAAAATAGCAATAGGATTTAAATCAGCAACATATAGGATTATACCATGCTGAAAGAGGAAAAAAAAAAAAAAATGGATAACAGACCTAAAACCCAGAGACATGAATACATTTACAGGTGAATTTTAACTGTATTTGTAAATGGGGAAAATGTTATACGAGTTGGGCATTTAACAGTTGTTAAAGAGGTTGTAAACCTCAGGAAAAAAAAAAAAAAAAAAAAAAGGAAAAACCTGAAAGACAAAAGTCATAATGAGCTAGTATGCATCACATACTAGCTCATTATGAAATACCGTATTTATTGGCGTATAACACACACCTCAATTTTAGGAGAGAAATTTCAGGAAAAAAGCTTAAATTTGAAATAAACAGCTTTTGAATGCAGAACATTTTTTTTTAATCAAATGACGTCTCACCAGTGCCCATGAGTGCAGCCTCGCCAGCACAGTGCCCAGCAACGCAGCCTCGCCAGCAACGCAGCCTCGCCAGCGCAGTGCCCAGCAACGCAGCCCCGCCAGCCCAGGGCCCAGCAACGCAGCCCCGCCAGCCCAGGGCCCAGCAACGCAGCCCCGCCAGCCCAGGGCCCAGCAACGCAGCCCCGCCAGCCCAGGGCCCAGCAACGCAGCCCCGCCAGCCCAGGGCCCAGCAACGCAGCCCCGCCAGCCCAGGGCCCAGCAACGCAGCCCCGCCAGCCCAGGGCCCAGCAACGCAGCCCCGCCAGCCCAGGGCCCAGCAACGCAGCCCCGCCAGCCCAGGGCCCAGCAACGCAGCCCCGCCAGCCCAGAGCCCAGCAACGCAGCCCCGCCAGCCCAGAGCCCAGCAACGCAGCCCCGCCAGCCCAGGGCCCAGCAACGCAGCCCCGCCAGCCCAAGGCCCAGCAACGCAGCCCCGCCAGCCCAAGGCCCAGCAACGCAGCCCCGCCAGCCCAAGGCCCAGCAACGCAGCCCCGCCAGCCCAGGGCCCAGCAACGCAGCCCCGCCAGCCCAGGGCCCAGCAACGCAGCCCCGCCAGCCCAGGGCCCAGCAACGCAGCCCCGCCAGCCCAGGGCCCAGCAACGCAGCCCCGCCAGCGACATTGACACTATCCGAATCAATTTAAAGCGGTTGTATACTGGAAAAAAAAAAACCCCTGCAAGACAAACGCATACTAGCTCATTATGAAATACTTACCTTAAAAATGAAGCCCCGACACGGACCCCTGGATACCGCTGCGGGAGCCGACATGCTCCCTCGGCGTCTCTCTTCCGGGTTCGGCGGCTCCGGCGCTGTGAGTGGCTGGAGCCGCGATGACGTCACTCCCGCGCGGGAGTCATTTTCCAGCAAGTGCCCGGCATGAAACTCTGAAGGTCCGCCGGACCTTCAGAGCGCATGCGCCGCTAGCGTCAGTGGCTGCATGCAGGGCAAGTATCTCCTAAACCATACAGGATTAGGAGATATTAATTGTACCTACAGGTAAGCCTTATTATAGGCTTACCTGTAGGTAAAAGTCACAAAGATTTTTATACTACCGCTTTTAAAAAAAGGCCAGGAAGCAGCGCCGAGAGCAGAAGGGGGCGCTGTCATCAGAAGTACTGGCGCCTATTATAGACGTCACACATCTCAGCATAGGAGGCGGGACTTCCTATGACAGCTCGTCCTTCCTTCTCCTCGGCCTGGCCCGCCCCCTTCTGCCTCTCTGCGCTGCTTCCTGGCCTTTTTTTTATTTGAGTGTATAACACGCACTGTTGCTTTTTCATCCATTTTTAGGAGGAAAAAAGTGCGTGTTATACCCCGATAAATACGGTACTTACCTTAGAACAAAGCCCCCACAGTGCCGCCCGCTCACCGATAACACGTCAGACATGTTCAGCCATCCTTCTTCCTGGTTCGCATCCTCCGGCCATCTGATTGGCTGGAGGCGCGATGACATCACTCCCATACCGCCGGTCACGGCAGAGGGCTCTGAAGGAACGGCACGAGTGGCCGTTCCTTCAGACCGCATGTGCTGACGACGTCATTGGCTGCATGCAATGTAAATATGTCCTAAACAGTGCAAGTTTAGGAGATATTTACAGTACCTATAGGTAAGCCTTATATTATAGGCAAAAGTCATTAAGGGGGGTTTACAACCTCTTTAATGACAGTTGCATCATTTGTGAAGTTAAATTTAAATTCTGGCATCACTTCATATATAGGGGTCCATTTATAAATCATTGTCAAGCCGAACAAATTATCACCATATGTTTTGTAATAGATTAATTCCTGTATCAGCAACTCTGTCTAGTTGACAAAATGTGGTTTATTTACTCATTGAGGTATTTCAGCAAACTATAGGGTGTTTTGGCTGCAATATGGAGCTTATGATACAGGAAAAAAGTATTAAACCCAAAGCCAAAAATGTAATATATTGCAGGTTATAAATAATCAGATATGGTGGCTGCATTTGTTTTTCTTTTTTAGGCTTTTTTCCCCCCTCTGGTTTTATCTGGTGATCTGGTCGGTAACACACCTCCTGTATTAGGGTGCCTCCACTCTGGATGAAGGTGGACAGGGGGCATCACACGACTTACTGGCAGGATCAGCAGGTGAAAATAAAAGAAAATAGGGATGCACCAATACAGTTTTTTTTTTATGAGCGAGTACCAATACTTGTGCTCAAGTACACGCGGAAACCAAGTACCGATACCATTTGGTGCAATTTCAGCCCATACAAAATTAATGTGCTCAAATCGCACTGCAATGAATCGCAAGCGATTTTAACAGGAATGCGGTGCAATTCCTGTCAGAAATCACATGCAGTTTCCCCACACCGCCCCTGTGTGAACCCAGGCTAAAGTCACTATGACTATCTGTGTATATGGCTAGTAGTCTGATCACCCTATGGATGACCATACACTATACAACCCAATTGCACAATCTCTTTCAGATCTACCAACAACTATGTCATACTCAGTGATTGTACATCAGATTGCATAGTGTAGGCGCAGCCTGTCACAGGCAGCGTATATAGTGCAGGGTCAGCCTTTCACAGGCAGCGTATATAGTGTAGGGTCAGCCTATCACAGGCAGTGTATATAGTGTAGGGTCAGCCTATCACAGGCAGCGTATATAGTGTAGGGTCAGCCTATCACAGGCAGCGTATATAGTGTAGGGTCAGCCTATCACAGGCAGTGTATATAGTGTAGGGTCAGCCTGTCACAGGCAGTGTATATAGTGTAGGGTCAGCCTATCACAGGCAGTGTATATAGTGTAGGGTCAGCCTATCACAGGCAGTGTATATAGTGTAGGGTCAGCCTATCACAGGCAGTGTATATAGTGTAGGGTCAGCCTATCACAGGCAGTGTATATAGTGTAGGGTCAGCCTATCACAGGCAGTGTATATAGTGTAGGGTCAGCCTGTCACAGGCGGCGTATATAGTGCAGGGTCAGCCTGTCACAGGCAGCGTATATAGTGCAAGGTCAGCCTGTTACAGGCAGCGTATATAGTGCAAGGTCAGCCTGTTACAGGCAGTGTATATAGTGTAGGGTCAGCCTGTCACAGGCAGTGTATATAGTGTAGGGTCAGCCTGTCACAGGCAGTGTTTATAGTGTAGGGTCAGCCTGTCACAGGCAGTGTATATAGTGTAGGGTCAGCCTGTCACAGGCAGTGTATATAGTGTAAGGTCAGCCTATCACAGGCAGTGTATATAGTGCAGGGTCAGCCTATCACAGGCAGTGTATATAGCGCAGGCTCAGCCTATCACAGGCAGAGTACAGGTCTGCAGCCTGCGGACCCACCTTGACAGCGAACAGCCTGCTGTTGGTCTTCCTGCGGGCCAGATAAACCTTCCCAAAGGCGCCGCGGCTGATGGGCTTCACTATGCTGAAATCCTCGATGGATGGCGGCTGCGGCACAGAGAACTTCTTGTCCCCGCACATGGACGAGTCCCCCTTCTCCGCCCTGTCCGCCTCCCCGACCCCCATCCTGCCCCGTACTCCCTGTGTGTCCGTACTCCGCCACTCCAGTTTAAATTCGAGCCACACCTCTACGGTGCGTCATTCACCATTCCAACCAATCGGGTGTGCTTCACATGCCAGGACGTGACGCTGTAACTTTCACGGAACAACTGCAGGATGCAGAGAGATTATTCGTGGAAGCATCCAAAGCCACGCCTACTAAGCGCTCCTACTGCGACCATCTTGGTCCTGGGCAAAACATGTGTGTGCTTGTCTGTGAGAGCTGTAGTAGGGAGAGGAGAGGAGTACAGTGACACTCCCAAAGTTCTCTATGTTTTGTATAGGTTGAAATGTTGAGCTTGCAAGAAAAACCTCAAGATTAAATGCATGTGTTTGTAATATGTATATATATATATATATATATATATATATATATATATATATATATCATTTTTTAAAATGTTTTTTTTTGCATAATGAAAGTACTTAGATGCGATGCACTGAGTGAAATAGTTTTCTATTTTAAGTCTTTTGCATTCTTTACCTGCTGATCCTGCCAGTAAACAGGTGATTCCTGTATTGGGGTGCCTATGCTCTCGTCTATGGAGGAGCAGTGTTGTCACCCTATGACATGGAGTGTATTAGAAGTACAGAATACCCCCCTAGCGAGGTCTGCCACAAGGGAGCTTCTGGAACCCTCACAAGCCATTTTAATAGTCTATTAGATCTTTAAAACTAAGTTCCACACTGATTCCAAAACATTTCCCCGAAAGTGTGAAATTTCACCAGAATCTCCTAGTTTCCCTAGATGTTTTGGGAAAATGAAATCTCTCAGTCTGGCTAATCTAGTTTCACACAGGGCTGCCAACAAGGGGGTAGTACCAGCCTTCCAGTATCCGGCATTGTCCTGCCAATTCAGCAGGGGGCCCAGAGGCATAGAGGGGGCTCCCAACTTCTGAGCACCCCTTTAGTAATTCCCACTCTGCAGCAGTTTGAAAAAAAAAGAAAACTTTGTCTCTGACCATCTCTAGTATCTTGTGTATATTCTATGACCATCTCTAGTATCCTGTCTACAGTCTCTGATCATCTCTAGTATCCTGTCTAAAGTCTCTCTCTACATTCTCTGACCATCTCTGGTATCCTGTCTACAGTCTCTGATCATCTCTAGTGTCCTGTCTACAGTCTCTGACCATCTCTAGTATCCTGTCTACAGTCTCTGATCATCTCTAGTGTCCTGTCTACAGTCTCTGACCATCTCTAGTATCCTGTCTACATTCTCTGACCATCGCTAGTATCCTGTCTATAGTCTCTGACCACCTCTAGTATCCTGTCTAACATCTCTGACCATCTCCAGTATCCTTTCTACAGTCTCTGACCATCTCTAGTATCCTGTCTACAGTCTCTGACCATCTCTAGTATCCTGTCTACAGTCTCTGTCTACATTCTCTGACCATCTCTGGTATCCTGTCTACCATCCCTGATCATCTCTATTGTCCTGTCTACATTCTCTGACCATCTCTGGTGTCCTGTCTACAGTCTCTGACCATCTCTAGTATCCTGTCTACATTCTCTGACCATCTCTAATATCCTCTCTACATTCTCTGACCATCGCTAGTATCCTGTCTATAGTCTCTGACCACCTCTAGTATCCTGTCTAACATCTCTGACCATCTCCAGTATCCTTTCTACAGTCTCTGACCATCTCTAGTATCCTGTGTACAGTCTCTGACCATCTCTAGTGTCCTGTCTACCATCCGTGATCATCTCTAGTATCCTGTCTACATTCTTTGACCATCTCTAGTGTCCTGTCTACAGTCTCTGACCATCTCTAGTATCCTGTCTACATTCTCTGACCATCTCTAATATCCTCTCTACATTCTCTGACCATCGCTAGTATCCTGTCTATAGTCTCTGACCACCTCTAGTATCCTGTCTAACGTCTCTGACCATCTCCAGTATCCTTTCTACAGTCTCTGACTATCTCTAGTATCCTGTGTACAGTCTCTGACCATCTCTAGTATCCTGTGCAAGTCTCTGACTACCTCTTGTATAATAGATAGAGGCCTGAGGAAGGAGCGATAACGAGTCGCCTACGTCATCACGTCTTTGCGTCACGACCGGGGGAGTGTCGCCGGAAGTCCACCTCTGTGTCCCCAGTATTCAGGAAGTGCCGACCTTCATCGGCTACAGCGGATAACTACAGCGGATAACTTCTGGCTGATTGAGGCACCTGGACGGACCAGCTTACATGTTTTACACTGCCTTTTTTCACCTACTCTATTGTGAGTATTTGGTGTGCATTGATTTACCTTATTAAACTTGCCTTACTGCACTTAGAGGGGCGCCTGTCTTCTTTCTACAGTACCCTGCAAGTTCTCTTCTCACTTGTGGCAGAGCAGCCTTCAGTGCCCTAGGACTTTATATACATATGGACTCTTATGGAGCTTACATGTGTATATGTGCTATAGACACTTTATTGTACATGGTAGCAACTGTTGGTATCCCTTTCGTTTCCTTGCGCCAGTATACCAATTTGTGTTTTTTACCTCTTGTATCATGTCTGCAGTCTCTTACCATCCCCTGTATCATGTCTGCAGTCTCTGACAGTTTCTTGCATCATGTCTGCAGTCTCTGACCATCTCTTTTATCATGTCCACAGTCCTAATCATCTCTTGTATCAAGTTCACAGTCTCTGGCTATCTCTTGTATAATTTCTTCAGTCTCTGACCATCTCTTATATCATGTCTGCAGTCTCTGTTAATCTCTGGTGGCATGTCTGCAGTCTCTGACCATCTCTTGTATCATGCTTGCAGTCTCTGAGCATCTCTTGTATCATGTCTGCAGTCTCTCACCATCTCTTGCACCGCTTTTTTACCACATATTCCCCCCAGCACTACTCAGTTAACAAGATACTACGAAAGCATTGTGAGGAGTTGAAGGGTGATAGGGTGTTAGGTCCTCACCTACCTGAGACTTCCTCGGTTGTTTTTAGAGGAGTGCCCCCTTTGAGGTTAGAAGTAGCCCCTAATGTGATGGAGCCCCCCAGGACAATCTCTTTTTTCAGAATATGGGTGGCTTCTTTCCATGTAGAAAATGTTCTATCTGCAATATAAACAGCCAGAGAGATAGGAGGGTTGACTCTTTTGAGTCTAACTCTACTCATAAACATTTTGCTATCAAGCCTTTTATTACTTGCACATCTAAAATGTTGTTTATCTTATCCATTGTCCATGTGGCCTTGAATATATATAGGTCGTACTATTCAAATGCTCCAAACTAGGTTAAATGAACATGATGCAAATATCAAAATGGGTTGCCCTAAACACAGTTTATCTAAACATTTTGGTATCCATCACAATAGGGATCCTGAGGGAACTGTGTTTTTGAGGATAGACAAATTCACCAGTAGTTGGAGAGGTAGTAATACGATTAGAGAAGTCTCTAAAGTTGAAACTAGGTGGATTTATACAGCTAAGACGTACACCCCATTCAGTATGAATATTGAATGGGATGTGAATGCTTTCATTAATAATACTTGATTATTGTGATCATCTTTTATAGGAACTATAATACATTTTTTGGATAACTTTATAGGATATAAATTTTTTTTTTTTTAGTTTGAGACATTTTATAATGTATTACTTTTCAAGGCATTAAGATGGCGCCATCTCCCGGCTTGGTCGCTTTAAATAAAGCGTACACTGTCTAAATTCTATTACCACCAAGTACATTTTTGCCAGTTTAGGGCAATTTCTAATAAATGCATTTTGGTTTGCATCCAGTTTGAAGTGATTATGTGATATATAGTCTTGCATCATGAATCTTTTTTAATTTCTATTGTGTTTCCATTCTGTAATATGTGGAACGCATGTATAATGTAAATAGAGGCTTCCATGTTATGGGACTGTATCCCTGGTTCAGGTCGGTGAAATGCAATCATTAATCCCTGTCCTGCTTGAGTATTGGTTTAATAGCTTCCAGCCTGTAGCAGGTGAAACGCATGGGTATTATAAGTGGAGGCTTCCCCGCTATGGGGCTATATCCTAATTTCCGTTTAGTGTAACGCAATTAACAATCCCCGCCTTATAATGTTGTCCCGCACATACAGTATAAACAGCAGAGGAGTCTGTTTGGCCACGCCCCTGATGAAGATGACAATTTGATGAAACGCGTAGGGAGGAGCTTGTGACGCACAAGGACATTACATGCTGGGATGTGGTGGTCATCTTGTTTGTTTGAAACGCTAAGTGTTTTTATCGGAGACACGTGAATTACTTTTTTTTGTAAAATTCTTTTTATTAAAGTTTTAAACGAGAAAACATATACAATACAATACAAAACAAAACTAAAACAGAGAAAAACAACAAACAGGCACCTCCGAACATGAGGTGACCATATACATTTAAAAAACCCAACCCAGTCCCAACGCCCCCCCCCCCTACAACCCAGGCAACTCAACCTAAATAGGCCGGATTCTTAAGGCCCGGGACGACTGAACCAAGCTATGCTCAGCATTCAGTCCTCCCAACCCCCAGTTCACATGCAAGATTAAAACTCAACTAGGTGGACAGTACCGAGGCAGCAGAGCCATCTAGTGGCCAAAAAACAGAACAAAAACAAGCATGTAGAATACAATGGTTGTCAGAATACAATTACCCCACCCTATCAGAAGATTCCACCCATGCCCTCCACACCTTCTCAAATTTTTTTGGGCACCCCCTTAAAAGATAGACTGCTTTATATAGAGGCAGGACAGCATTTACCAACCCCTTCCAAAACAATAGGGATGGGGGGGGGGGGGAACACCTTCTTCCAGTGCAACAATGTGGCCTTTTTAGCATAAAACAACAGGATGGTCAGTAGAGTCCTATGTGCCACCGAGGGGACCACCTCCTCCACCAGACTAAAAAGACAAATGCTCGGGGGCATTGGGACTAAGGTCATCAGCACCCCCCCAGACAGGGGGTAACTTCCGACCAGTATCGCTGGACCAGGGCACAGTCCCAAAATACGTGTGTCACATCCGCCGGGGAAGTGGAGAATCGCCAACATTCAGCGGAGGAGGTTGGGTACATTTTGGCTAAACGAGCAGGGGTATAATACGCCCTATGGATAAACTTAAATTGTATAAGCTTGTCTCTGGCAGCTATTAAATGTTTGAAGGATTCAACCCACATGTCGTCCCAGTCCTCACCCTGGAGAGCAGGAATTTCTGCAGTCCAGCGTTCCCTACACTTGGCAATACTCGGTGGAGTCAATTTGAACAAGTCCTTGTACACAGTGGACAGCGTCTTAGTAAGGTCCGAATTAGTCAGCATTAACTCCAGGTCAGACTGCAAAGGCTCAATCTTGGAATCAGCAAATGGACACCTAAACGCATGGCATAGCTGCAAATACCTAAAAAAATGGGTTGTGGGCAGGTCATGACGAGTTCTCAAATTGTCAAAGGTGAGCAGGTCCCCCTCCGTGGTTATGTCTCCTAATGTCTTTACCCCTACAGTAGCCCACACCATAGGATCTGGCAGTTGATAAAAATGAGGGAGCATTGGATTCATCCAAAGGGGGGTAGACGGGGAGAGCCCAACATAACTGGGACATGCCAACTTCACAGTCTGACCCCACGCCCTAATAGTGGCCTTCATGGATGCTGTCTACGGGAGGTCCGAGCCCACTCCCCTGTACAATGCCAGACGTAGGCTCTTCGTAAGAACCCAAGTGAGCCGCTTCCAGAACCGTGGCAGAGTCCTCCGCATCCGCCCTCAACCAGCGCCGCGCAAACACCATTTGCCCTGCCAGTTAGTACTTATGCCAATCCGGGAGAGCAAGTCCCCCGCTACCCCAGACACGTGAATTACTTGCTGCTATCATATGTATAAGTCCAGGAGTAGATCAATTAGGTGAGCTGGAAAAGAAGTTACAGCTATTAAAGGGCCCATTGGATTACTGATCACTGTGCATCTAGACCTTTGTAATGAGGGTCAGAAGTGGACGGTAAGAGGCTGTGTGATTGGGTGTCAATGGTGGCCTCTACATATCCAGCTGCACTTAGATTTAGGAATCTATTTGAACTTTCCTTTTGGATGTGGATTCTTCCTGAATTTGTTTTTTAATTGTATAGCGCTGCACCATTCTTTTTATGTATATTTGTATTGCTTTCCTCAATATTGTGCCAGAAGCTTTGTTAGGTATATTAAGTTATTATTTTTTACTAAGCACAGCAGACATGTAATCATTGCATCTCTTTTACCATGTCTGCACTGCAGTCCCTGACTGTCTCCCATACCATGCCATTAGTCTATGACTACACTATATATCCTGTTGTGTGTCCGCTGTCTCTGATAATGAATATTCAGTGAGTTTTATGTGCAGTCAGTTGGTGATGTGAAGGGACGCACTTGAGGCCCCATATTTTTAAAGTAGAGGTACTATTTTGTAATGGTTTACATAGCTAAACCTGCAAAAGGGGCCAGCCTGAAGTGATCTAGCAGGACTTAATTTTCTGACTAAAGTTCCACCTTAAGAAGACCCTGTCTATTTAAATGTCATTCTTCTTTAAGGAAGGTTTAGTAAAAGTGTTAATTATTTGTCTATTTAGTGTGCAGGGAATTCATATATAATTGAAGAGTTTACATCACATGTGTCAAACACAAGGCCCGTGGGCCGAATCCAGCTCTCCAGGCTATTTCATGTGGCCCTTGCACCTCTCCTGCAGCTGCTGCACCAACCTCATCTCTGCGTCCACCTTGTCGCAGCGGAGGACAGAACTCCTATGCCAGATCCTGTTCTTTTCTGTGCAGCCGCAGGGAGGCTTATCTCTTCCACCCCCAATCTCAGCAGTCCGCAGCAGAGAGGAGAATAAAACTCCTCCCACAGATCCTGCATCTCTCTGTGCAGCCGCTGCACCCCCTTGTCTCAGAATTTACCAAACTGGCAGCTGACTCCTTTGTTTTGGTGATATTTGATCACCACTGTTTCTTTTATTTTTTATTATATAAATGAAAAAAGACCGAAAATGTTGACAATTTTTTTTTCTCTACCTTCTGTTATTAGACATACTGCATCCAATAAAATCTAATTTCTTTATATTTGCCAAAATGTCTTTGGTAAAAAAAAAAAAACAAAATTCAGATCTCAGCAAGTATAAAAATATTGGTTTGTGTGAAAGTTGTAGCATCTACAAACTATGATATATATACTGGAATTTATGCAGCTTTGACGGTATACTGCAATGGCTGTAATCAATGACTTAAAGAAACCCCAGAATTTTATTTTTTTTTTTTAAAACGAACACCTGAAAGACATTATGAAATACTTACCTTAGAACGAAGCCCCCGCAGTGCCGACCGCTCACCTGTCTGTCTCATGGGTGACATGTTCGGTCGCCCTTCTTCCGGGTTTGCGTCATCCGGCCATCTGATTGGCTGGAGCCACGATTTTTAGGAGATATTTACAGTACCTATAGGTAAGCATTATCATAGGCTTACCTATAGGTACAAGTTGCAGAGGAGGGTTTACTTCCTCTTTAAGGTGGGACTGTGATAGAGTGGTGGGCAATCAGGACCTAACAGACCCTTGCTGGGAGGTACACTGAATGACATTGCCATCAATAGTGACTCTAATACCGTGATCAGATGTAATACTGTACAATGAATTATTGACACTCTCTGGGAAAGGGTTAACATTAAGGGGCAATCAAGGGGTTAATTGTGTGCCTAGTCAGTGTAATGTGTATAATATGTGCTGCTTTTACTAACAGATCTGTTTTTTTTTTCTCTCCCTGCTTTGCAGGGAGAAGAAAGGGCTAGATCATTGATCTGTGTACGGAGCCCTGTGTGTTTGTAAACACAGAACTCTGTGCTGTGATTGGCTACACCTGATCAGCAGGTCTCAGTTATAAGTCATTGACAGGGACCTGCTGACAAAATCCTGCTGTAGCCAGTGACAGCGTATGTTAGAGCATGTGCGTGCCCCCTAACCCGGAACAGGTTGAACGTACGTGATCCAGCCTGTCTCTGCCGCCAGCCTGCAGTAAATGTACTGTGGGCATATGGGAACCGGTTAAAGCAGTCGAAAAATGCTGTGTTTTTTTTGTTGGCAACATGCAAGGCAATGTCATATTGTGCTAGTATACACTGCATACTAGCACAATAAGTTAAACTTACCTTAGAACGTAGCCTTCAAGGGACATGCTGTCACCACTGAAGGCGCTTCCAACTTCACCCAGTCTTTATTACAAGTTCTTGGACTCCGGCTGTGCGAGTGGCTGGAGTCACGAAGATGTCACTCTTGCGCATGTGCGCAGGAGCTGCCGTTAGCTTCACAGGACTCTGAAGGAACAGCCCATGTGGCCGTTTCTTCAGAGCGCATGTGCCGTTGATGTCACCGGCTGATACAGTAAATATCTCCTAAATGGTGCATGTTTAGGACACTATATTGTCAAAAGTATTGGGACACCTACCTTTACACGTACATAAACTTTAATGGCATCCAAGTCTTAGTCTGTAGAGTTCATATTGAGTTGGCCCACCCTTCGCAGCTACGACAGCTTCAACTCTTCTGGGAAGGCTGTCCACAAGGTTTAGGAGTGTGTCCATGGGAATGTTTGACCATTCTTTCAGAAGTGCATTTAGGAGGTCAGGCGCTGATGTTGGAGGAGAAATCCTGGCTCACAGTCTCCGCTAGAATTTTTTTTTTCAAATTTTATCTTTATTTATTTAGTTCAGTTACATATACAGTCCGTACATTACAATCCATCTCTTAACCTTTTCTTTCCTTTTTTTTCAAAATCATAAGCAAAACAAAAGAAAAAACACTTGTTAATTCGCTCTAAATCCATCTTAATTATATAATTATAACTGATCCCAAATCTCCTTTTGCCTCCCCTTTTTCTTCCCAACTAAACATCAAATCAAACAACAACAACAACAACACAAAAAAAAAAAAAAAAAAAAGGAAACCCTCCCCCCCAAATCATGGAGACCATACGAATATCACCACTATATTAATCATATTTTCTTATTCTATGATTAAAGATTGGCACTCCTCCGAGTTAACATAATCATTCCATTGTTTCCATTTCTTCTTATATTTATCTAACTGTTGATGGGCAGATAATACTAGATTCTCTAATTTATTTTTTTATTCAACCTTTTTTATCCATAAATTTATCTTGGGCGGATATATGTCTTTCCACTTGAGAGGAATACATATTTTAGCTGCATTTATCAGATGTGGGATGATAGATTGTTTATAATTTTGGATTGGTGTACTGGAGGCATGCAACAGAAAAAAGGGCCGGTTCTTTAGGAATTTGATATTTCATAATTCTCTGAATCGTATTCCAGATCTGCTCCCAGCTTAGAGCATGACCAAAAAATATGGAACATTGTCCCCCTTTCTGTTCCACACCTCCAACACCGATCAGTGTTTGCTGCAGAGACTTTATTCACTCTTGCTGGGGTATAGTACCATCTAGTCAATATTTTATAATTCAATTATTGTATTTTAGTGCAAATTGAAGTTGAAAATATTGATTTAATTATTCGGTTTTCCCATTGCAGAGAAAGGGTAATACCCATTTCTCTTTCCCATTCCCTCAGGAATGGCAGTTGGCCACATTCTCCTGTTGTTTTTAGCAAGAAGTATAATTTAGATATTACATGGTCCACTGGTCGGTTTTGTGTACATAATTTTTCATAGGTTGTTAGCTCTTGATCTTCTTGCATGGGAAGTTGTAATGTTCCTAGAAAATGGTGCAGTTGAAATGCCCTCCATGGGTCTAGACAGAAGGGACCTGAGGTATCCATTAATTCATCTACCGCCACCCATCTTGCCTCTGATAGAAAATCTGATACCTGAAAAATTGCCATCTTTAGAAAATTTTTTAACTTTTTATCTTGGTATCCCGTAACAAAATGGGGATTTCCCAGCACTGGACGTAATAGAGAGTTTTTTTTCTTAGTCCAGTCTGTTCAAGTACTTTGCGCATATTTTAACTGTATTTCCTATGATGGGATGTTTTTTAATAGATGTTGGTATTGCCTCATAGCACCAGGGGGCTCTTAATAGCACCAGGGGGCTCTTTCCGCTAGAATTCATCCCAAAGGTGTTCTATCGGATTGAGGTCAGGACAGTCAAGTTCCTCCACACCAAACTCACTCATTTATTTCTTTATGGACCTTGCTTTGTGCACTGGTACGTAGTTATGTTGGCCACTCCCAAACCAAAATTGTACAAAATGTCTTGTTATGTTGACGCCTTAAGAGTTCTCTTCCCTTCAGGAGGGTGAGAGGGTGTTCTGCTGAAAACTCCAACTCGACAAAATCTCCAACCACGTCACTTCTTGTGACTCTACGGCAGCAATAATTGGAGATTTTGATGAGTTGCTGCTTTCACAGAACACCGGCAGCCTAACATGGCCGCCTCAAAGGCGGTGACAACTGTTTTCCTACTTACCTGGTGTTCTGTGAAAACACTGTACTCGTCATGTACTGGAGTGTATAGGCTGATGGTGTTCTGTGAAAACAGCAACTCGTCGAAAGCTCCAATTATTGCTGCTGTAGAGTCACCGGAAGTGACATGGATGGAGATTTTGGCAAGTTGGAGGTTTCAGCAGAACAGGGGCACTTGTGCGCCACATTACTATTCTCTTTGGAGTGTCCAAAGGTGTCCCAGGTCTGTTACAATCCTATGGTGTATACCAAAACAAAATACATTTACAGTGAGCCGCTAAAGTTATCAGGTTTGGTTTGAAGAAAGAGTGGCAACCCTAGATGTAAGCTGAAGTGTGGCTGGGGTGTTCCCTCTACCACAAATCTTGTACTAGACGTTGTGTTGTGAAGTGTGCGCTCCTTTCCTTATAGATAGTCACTCCTCTCATCCAAGCATACCTGCCAACAGTCCCGATTTTCTTGGGACAATCACGATTTTCAGATCTATGTCTAGGTCCCGGGAAAAATCATGGGAAATTGGCTTTGTCACGGTGTTCTGTGGGTGACCCATCAGATCACGGGGACGGCCGAAGCTTTCAGCTGTGAAAATATGGCCGTGGGATTTCCTTCCCTGTGTACAGAATAGGGAAGGAAGAGGCCTCTGACCCCAGCAGCTAATCGGCTTCTCTCTCCAGTGTACAAGCAAAGCAATTCACTTGTACACTGAAGCTGATTAGCTGGCTGGGTCAGAGGTCCCTCCACTGTACACAGGGAAGACACTTGCTAGCCAGAGGGAGATCCCGCAGGCCCCACAGAGCTGCCGTCTGCCACCCTCCTCTCAATTCTTAGAGCCATTCACAATTGCCAGAGGTGCAGGGGAGGTGCTGCAGGCACCACAGTTGCAGGTGAGTGGCCGTGGGGTGATCTGCTGGATGTTCTGTGTGTTGGGGGGGTACAGAGCTGTGTTTGGGTTGGAGGTACACATCAAGTCCTGTAGCGTGTCTGCACCCTCTCTGACCATCTCTTGCACCATGTGCGCACCCTCTCTGACCATCTCTTGCAGCATGTCCGCACCCTCTCTGACAGTCTCCTGTATCATGTCCGCACCCTCTCTGACCATCTCCTGTACCATGTCCGCACCCTCTCTGACAGTCTCCTGTATCATGTCCGCACCCTCTCTGACCATCTCTTGCACCATGTCCGCACCCTCTCTGACAGTCTCCTGTATCACGTTTGCACACTTTCTTACCGTATCATGTCTTCACTCTCTCTGACTATCTCCTGTGTCATGTCCGCACACTCTCTAAACCTCTCCTGTATCATGTCCGCACACTCTCTGACTGTCTCCTGTACCATGTCCTCACACTCTCTGACTGTCTCCTGTACCATGTCCGCACACTATCTGACCGCCTCCTGTACCATGTCCGCACACTATCTGACCATCTCCTGTACCATGTCCGCACACTCTCTGACTGTCTCCTGTACCATGTCCGCACACTCTCTGACTGTCTCCTGTCCCATGTCCGCACACTCTCTGACTGTCTGCTGTACCATGTCTGCACACTATCTGACCGTCTCCTGTACCATGTCCGCACACTATCTGACTGTCTACTGTACCATGTCCGCACACTATCTGACTGTCTCCTGTACCATGTCTGCACACTATCTGACTGTCTCCTGTACCATGTCCGCACACTATCTGACCATCCCCTGTACCATGTCTGCACACTCTCTGACTGTCTCCTGTACCATGTCCGCACACTCTCTGACTGTCTGCTGTACCATGTCCGCACACAATCTGACCGTCTCCTGTACCATGTCCGCACACTATCTTACCATCTCTTGTACCATGTCCGCACACTATCTGACTGTCTCCTGTACCATGTCCGCACACTATCTGACTGTCTCCTGTACCATGTCCGCACACTCTCTGACTGTCTCCTGTACCATGTCCGCACACTCTCTGACTGTCTCCTGTACCATGTCCGCACACTCTCTGACTGTCTTCTGTATCATGTTCGCACACTCTCTGACTGTCTCCTGTACCATGTCCGCACACTCTCTGACTGTCTGCTGTACCATGTCTGCACACTATCTGACCGTCTCCTGTACCATGTCCGCACACTATCTGACTGTCTACTGTACCATGTCCGCACACTATCTGACCATCTCCTGTACCATGTCTGCACACTATCTGACTGTCTCCTGTACCATGTCCGCACACTATCTGACCATCCCCTGTACCATGTCTGCACACTCTCTGACTGTCTGCTGTACCATGTCCGCACACTATCTGACCGTCTCCTGTACCATGTCCGCACACTATCTTACCATCTCTTGTACCATGTCCGCACACTATCTGACTGTCTCCTGTACCATGTCCGCACACTATCTGACTGTCTCCTGTACCATGTCTGCACACTCTCTGACTGTCTCCTGTACCATGTCCGCACACTCTCTGACTGTCTCCTGTACCATGTCCGCACACTATCTGACTGTCTCCTGTATCATATCCGCACACTATCTGACCATCTCCTGTACCATGCCCGCACACTATCTGACCGTCTCCTGTACCATGTCCGCACACTCTCTGACTGTCTCCTGTACCATGTCTGCACACTCTCTGACTGTCTCCTGTACCAGGTCCGCACACTATCTAACTGTCTCTTGTACCATGTCCGCACACTATCTAACTGTCTCCTGTACCATGTCCGCACACTATCTGACTGTCTCCTGTACCATGTCTGCACACTCTCTGACTGTCTCCTGTACCATGTCCGCACACTCTCTGACTGTCTCCTGTACCATGTCCGCACACTCTCTGACTGTCTCCTGTACCATGTCTGCACACTATCTGACTGTCTCCTGTATCATATCCGCACACTATCTGACCATCTCCTGTACCATGCCCGCACACTCTCTGACTGTCTCCTGTACCATGTCCACACAGCCTCTGGCTGTCTCCTGTACCATGTCCGCACACTCTCTGACTGTCTCCTGTACCATGTCTGTACCATGTCTGCAACTATCTGACCATCTCCTATACCATGTCCACACACTCTCTGACTGTCTGCTGTACCATGCCCGCACACTATCTGACTGTCTCCTGTACCATGTCTGCACACTCTCTGACCGTCTCCTGTACCATGTCCGCACACTCTCTGACTGTCTGCTGTACCATGTCTGCACACTATCTGACCGTCTCCTGTACCATGTCCGCACACTATCTGACTGTCTACTGTACCATGTCTGCACACTATCTGACTGTCTCCTGTACCATGTCCGCACACTATCTGACCATCCCCTGTACCATGTCTGCACACTCTCTGACTGTCTCCTGTACCATGTCTGCACACTATCTGACTGTCTCCTGTACCATGTCCGCACACTATCTGACCATCCCCTGTACCATGTCTGCACACTCTCTGACTGTCTCCTGTACCATGTCCGCACACTCTCTGACTGTCTGCTGTACCATGTCCGCACACTATCTGACCGTCTCCTGTACCATGTCCGCACACTATCTTACCATCTCTTGTACCATGTCCGCACACTATCTGACTGTCTCCTGTACCATGTCCGCACACTATCTGACTGTCTCCTGTACCATGTCTGCACACTCTCTGACTGTCTCCTGTACCATGTCCGCACACTCTCTGACTGTCTCCTGTATCATATCCGCACACTATCTGACCATCTCCTGTACCATGCCCGCACACTATCTGACCGTCTCCTGTACCATGTCCGCACACTCTCTGACTGTCTCCTGTACCATGTCCGCACACTCTCTGACTGTCTCCTGTACCAGGTCCGCACACTATCTAACTGTCTCTTGTACCAGGTCCGCACACTATCTAACTGTCTCTTGTACCATGTCCGCACACTATCTAACTGTCTCCTGTACCATGTCCGCACACTATCTGACTGTCTCCTGTACCATGTCTGCACACTCTCTGACTGTCTCCTGTACCATGTCCGCACACTCTCTGACTGTCTCCTGTACCATGTCCGCACACTCTCTGACTGTCTCCTGTACCATGTCCGCACACTCTCTGACTGTCTCCTGTACCAGGTCCGCACACTATCTAACTGTCTCTTGTACCATGTCCGCACACTATCTAACAGTCTCCTGTACCATGTCCGCACACTATCTGACTGTCTCCTGTACCATGTCTGCACACTCTCTGACTGTCTCCTGTACCATGTCCGCACACTCTCTGACTGTCTCCTGTACCATGTCCGCACACTCTCTGACTGTCTCCTGTACCATGTCTGCACACTATCTGACTGTCTCCTGTATCATATCCGCACACTATCTGACCATCTCCTGTACCATGCCCGCACACTCTCTGACTGTCTCCTGTACCATGTCCACACAGCCTCTGGCTGTCTCCTGTACCATGTCCGCACACTCTCTGACTGTCTCCTGTACCATGTCTGTACCATGTCTGCAACTATCTGACCATCTCCTATACCATGTCCACACACTCTCTGACTGTCTGCTGTACCATGCCCGCACACTATCTGACTGTCTCCTGTACCATGTCTGCACACTCTCTGACCGTCTCCTGTACCATGTCCGCACACTCTCTGACTGTCTGCTGTACCATGTCCGCACCCTCTCTGACCATCTCCTGTACCATGTCCGCACACTATCTGACTGACTGTCTCCTGTACCATGTCCGCACACTCTCTGACTGTCTCCTGTACCATGTCTGCACACTATCTGACTGTCTCCTGTACCATGTCTGCACACTCTCTGACTGTCTCCTGTACCATGTCCGCACACTCTCTGACTGTCTCCTGTACCATGTCCGCACACTATCTGACTGTCTCCTGTACCATGTCCGCACACTATCTGACTGTCTCCTGTACCATGTCCGCACACTATCTGACTGTCTCCTGTACCATGTCCGCACACTATCTGACTGTCTCCTGTACCATGTCCGCACACTATCTGACTGTCTCCTGTACCATGTCCGCACACTCTCTGACTGTCTCCTGTACCATGTCCGCACACTCTCTGACCGTCTCCTGTACCATGTCCGCACACTATCTGACCATCTCCTGTACCATGTCCGCACACTCTCTGACTGTCTCCTGTACCATGTCCGCACACTATCTGACTGTCTCCTGTACCATGTCCGCACACTATCTGACTGTCTCCTGTACCATGTCCGCACACTATCTGACTGTCTCCTGTACCATGTCCGCACACTATCTGACTGTCTCCTGTACCATGTCCGCACACTATCTGACTGTCTCCTGTACCAGGTCCGCACACTATCTGACCGTCTCCTGTACCATGCCCGCACACTATCTGACCGTCTCCTGTACCATGTCCGCACACTCTCTGACTGTCTCCTGTACCATGTCCGCACACTCTCTGACTGTCTCTTGTACCATGTCTGCAACTATCTGACCATCTCCTGTACCATGTCCGCACACTCTCTGACTGTCTCTTGTACCATGTCTGCAACTATCTGACCATCTCCTGTACCACGTCCCCACACTATCTGACTGTCTCCTGTATCATGTCTGCACACTCTCTGACTGTCTCCTGTACCATGTCCATATGGGCCAAACCTACAAATGAATGCCCCGCCCCTAAATAACATAAGACTCCGCCTACAGACAAAAACAATGGTATATGGAGAATGTTGGGAGCTATGCTCCATGGTATATGGCGAATGTTGGGAGCTATGCTCCATGGTATATGGCGAATGTTGGGAGCTATGCTCCATGGTATATGGAGAATGTTGGGAGCTATGCTCCATGGTATATGGCGAATGTTGGGAGCTATGCTCCATGGTATATGGAGAATGTTGGGAGCTATGCTCCATGGTATATGGAGAATGTTGGGAGCTATGCTCCATGGTATATGGCGAATGTTGGGAGCTATGCTCCATGGTATATGGAGAATGTTGGGAGCTATGCTCCATGGTATATGGAGAATGTTGGGAGCTATGCTCCATGGTATATGGCGAATGTTGGGAGCTATGCTCCATGGTATATGGCGAATGTTGGGGGCTATGCTCCATGGTATATGGTGAATGTTGGGAGCTATGCTCCATGGTATATGGCGAATGTTGGGAGCTATGCTCCATGGTATATGGCGAATGTTGGGGGCTATGCTCCATGGTATATGGTGAATGTTGGGGGCTATGCTCCATGGTATATGGTGAATGTTGGGAGCTATGCTCCATGGTATATGGAGAATGTTGGGAGCTATGCTCCATGGTATATGGCGAATGTTGGGAGCTATGCTCCATGGTATATAATAACTCAGTCTTTTACACTTTTATTTATTAAAACATCCTACTGGACTTTGCAATGCCTACGGCACGGCAATATGACCAATCCCTGGCAAACGTGAAACCCCTGCCGCCATGTTTGATGAGGCGGACGTGACGTCCGTACCCCGGAAGTTCCTGGGAGTCGGGTTATCCGGGTCACCTTTGTTACATCACGCCGGGAAGTGGTGCTAAAACCTGGTGCGGAGATCGGTGATCCGGGCGGAACTTTCCCCCGGTGTGCGGACGCCATGTTCTCGCTCAGCAGCACGGTGCAGCCGCAGGTGGGTGAGGCGTCATGTGACGGCGGGCGGGGGGAGACGGGTGACACTCAGCTGGGCGCTCCCGGGATACACACAGCTCCGGCCAATCATGTGCTTCCATCACTGGGCAGCTGGAACTCCCGGCATGCTTTGTCCTGGCATAACTGCTAACTGGGCCTGGTTACCAGGGGCAACCCCCGGGAGTGCACTTGTCCTGGAAACCATGGATCGGGTGACTGACGTATAGTGTCCCCTGTGTGTGACAGACCGAGAGGGGACTTCTCACCTCTGCTTTCCTGTGTGTCACTGAGACCGGAAGTAGAAGGAATCCCACCAGACTTATACGGAGACCGTAATGGTTGTGATCTCTAGCAGTCTCCAACCACACCTGTAGCATGTCCACAGTCTCTTGTAGGCTGTCACCACTCCTACCATATCTGTTACATCATGTCCACAGTGTCTGACGCTCTCCTGTAACATTGTCCACAGTGTCTGACACTATACAATAGCTTTTGATTGGCTATCACAGTGATCCGTTATTGTACAGCCCGCCCCTGTGTTTTGTTTTAATGGAGATAAAGATACTTTGTATACATACAGGATATGTTTTAGAATACATTGTATCTTTTTCTCTTTGCTTGAGAAGAACATTGTAAACAAAATGTGTGTTAAAAATAAATGAATCAAAAATAAAGATAAAATAGCTAGATTAGGGTTCGATCTAGGTCAAAGTTGGGGTCAAAGGTCAGGGTCGCTGTATTTTTGGGTAGGATTTAAAGAAATGCATAAATCATTTCCATTAAACCACGTGGTACCCTTTCCTTCCTAACACATTACCCAGTCCATACCAGTATAGATCCTAACACATTACCCAGTCCATACCAGTATAGATCCTAGCACATTACCCACTCCATACCAGTATAGATCCTAGCACATTACCCAGTCCATACCAGTATAGATCCTAACGCATTACCCAGTCCATACCAGTATAGATCCTAGCACATTACCCAGTCCATACCAGTATAGATCCTAGCACATTACCCAGTCCATACCAGTATAGATCCTAACGCATTACCCAGTCCATACCAGTATAGATCCTAACACTTTACCCAGCCCATACCAGTATAGATCCTAACACATTACCCAGCCCATACCAGTATAGATCCTAGCACATTACCCAGTCCATACCAGTATAGATCCTAACATATTACCCAGCCCATACCAGTATAGATCCTAGCACATTACCCAGTCCATACCAGTATAGATCCTAGCACATTACCCAGTTCATACCAGTATAGATCCTAGCACATTACCCAGTCCATACCAGTATAGATCCTAACATATTACCCAGCCCATACCAGTATAGATCCTAGCACATTACCCAGTCCATACCAGTATAGAGCCTAGCACATTACCCAGTTCATACCAGTATAGATCTTAACACATTACCCAGTCCATACCAGTATAGATCCTAGCACATTACCCAGTCCATACCAGTATAGATCCTAACACATTACCCAGTCCATACCAGTATAGATCTTAACACATTACCCAGTCCATACCAGTATAGATCCTAACACATTACCGAGTCCATACCAGTATAGATACCCAGCATGAGATTTTTCCCCATTCAGTTCTGATGTGTTTTCAAAGTGTTCCTTTAATTTTGAGCAGTGTATAATGTATATATTATTATAAAGGTATTCTTACTTTATAGCATTTCTTCACAGCTGCCTAAAACTTTTGCACAGTACTGTATGCTGCCCCATGTAGATGGGTCTTTATCCCTGCCCCCCCCCCGTATGTGGTACTATGTGTGTTGAGAGAGCACTGCACAGTTCTCTCCTAGCTCCCCGTCTCCTTATAATGATCAGGAACTGGGAAGACCGATATCTGATCACTGTGATATTTTATAAAAGTGCAGCGCTAATGGGTAAGGAACTGCAACAGTTCTCGATACAAACAAATAAAATGACATATATATTATTTGTTTGTATTGAGAACTGTTGCAGTTCCTTACCCATTAGCGCTGCACTTTTATTTTATTTTGCGTTGCATCAACCTTTTTGTCAGTTGTTTGTGTCAGCAGCTTATACACTTGATTGGTTAGCGCAGTTTATGCACCCCTTTTTTCCACTGATCACTGTTATAGCCTGTAATTGGCTATCACCGTGATCAGTTGCTCTATGGGCCCTGTTTTTTTTTTTTTTCTTTTGAATGAAGAAAAAGATACATTTGTATTAGGGCTGAAACAACTAATCGATTAATCGATTATAATCGTCAACTAATCGATTATGAAAATAGTTGTCAACTATTTTCGTAATCGATTAATCGTCAGCTGATTAGTTGTCCTTCATACAGAATGCATTATTTGTTTACATATCAGAAAATACAGTGGAACACACATACAGCTCAGTAAACCATCCATACATGTCAGTAGATGACAGAACTTGTGAATGTGTGAGGAGCAATGCCTCATGGGAAATGTAGTCCTGGGCAAGAGAAAGAACCAAGTGATTCTAAAGGCAGAGGTTTTTTAACCTTGCTATAGGGACACTCTATACAGTACTATACTTTGCTGCTTCCTATAGGGGCACTTTGAAGGCAGAAGGGGCTGGAAGTGCCATGGGGGGGGGGGGGGGGCGCAGAAGAGGAGAATAAGTGCTGCTCTGTGAAAAATCATTACACAGAGAGGATAAGTATTACAAGATTGTTGTTAAAAAGAAAAGAATCCAACGTTTACAATCACTGTAAGGGCTCTGTGCTGGGAAGATCAGCATCTGAACCCAGAGAAGGTGGGGGCCGATAGACTAGAGGTGATATAAGGCATTAAAATTACATTTAAAGTAAAAGTTTGTTAGTATTGTGCATTATACTGTATTTAAAATTATTATATCCATGGAAAAAAAAAAAAAAGTCTCAGCTTTTAGTACTACTTTAATATATAAATGTTATTTTCCCCCCTCCACCCTTCATATAGCTTCATGTCTGACTCCCAGTTAAAATATCCAGCATATCCGACTTCTGGCCATATTTTTTTTATATACATACACATGAAAAAAAAAAAAGCATGCTGCTGCTACTAAAGGTCTTCTGCTGCCCATACATGTATTGGATTTTTGGACAAAAATATTTGCATCTATATTTGTTCAAAAATGATTTGTATATTTGTTGAATGGAGGAGTTTTGTTTGAAAATTCCACTTGCTTTTAACAATAAATTTTAAAATGAATAAAACTTCTGAGCAAAAACCACATACACTATTTGAAGATTTGTTTGATCGAGAAGTTTTCTATTCTGCTCCTTCAAATTTTCCTGCCACTGTGGTTGACACCGGACACCAATATACACTAATGGTTAGAAAAATCGGATGAATGTTTTTAAAAATTTTCTAAAAAAAAATGTAGTTTGTGTATTACCAGCATAAGTGACGGCAGGCACAGGGAGCTTGTATCAAACTACCTGCCTATTAATAAGGGAGTCTATCATGATTATATACAAATCCGGTCTGAAAATTTGCAAAACAGTGTTTTAGGTCTTTTAAAAATATTGATCTCGGAGTCTGATATGTACCACATTTAAACCTCTAATAATACATATATCTGTTTCAGAGTGGATTAAATATCCAACTATATAGCTGGATAGTTATATTTACCACTACATATAGATATTCAAGAATATTAACTAAATTATACACTTTTTTTTTTTTTTTAGGTTTTTATCCGATTAGTCGATTAGTTGGCCGATTATTGCGTCGATTAATCGATTATGAAAATAATCGTTAGTTGCAGCCCTAATTTGTATCTTTTTCTCCTTGCTAGAGGGGAAAATTATAAATAAATTGTGTAAAAATAAATAAAAACGAAATCAGGGTTTGATCTAGGTTTTTTTTTTTTTTTTTTTTTTTTGTTTATATCCATGTATTTTAGGAAGGTATATATGCCAAATCTGCATAATCTTTTTCTTTCTGGGACCTACTATTGGTACAAACCGCAAATGACATCCACATTTTTTTTTGGGTTGTTCTTTGATTTGTAGATCTAGCAAGAAATATACAGCTAAATTTTTTTTTTTTAAAGTTTATTTTTTTTACATTTTGTGCCAGTTTACCTTTTGATAGTCGTAATTAAAAAACAAAGGCGATATCCATTACTATTTATCACCAAATAAAAGCTTAGTTTGTCTCGGGGGGGGGGGGGGGGGCGAGAAATGTGGTATAATAATTCACCTGAATTCACAAAGTAGTTATGATATGTATGGTTTTACTACCACCTGTCATAGTTGCAAAACTGTATTCAGGCGTTAGGATTTTTTTTCCATTCATCATGAAGGGGTTAAATGTCCCTTCTGTTGCAGAAATCGCTCATCTCGGGACCACCGGTTATTTTGAAATCCGCAGTAAAAATGAATAATAAAAACTGCTCTGTAGGAACTGGAGCCATCATCAAGTACAGGGGTGTCAAACTCAAATTAATCGGGGACCGAATCAGCAGGATAGTTGCCTTCAAGGGGCCGGTGGTACCTGTAGTTTTGGTGTGCGCTTGGTACGGAGTGCGCTGCGCATGGAGTGCGGGGTTGCGTGCAGAGTTTTGGGGTGCGGGGCTCAGGAGTGCGCTGCGCATGGAGTGCGGGGTTGCGTGCAGAGTATTGGGGTGCGGGGCTCAGGAGTGCGCTGCGCATGGAGTGCGGGGTTGCGTGCAGAGTTTTGGGGTGCGGGGCTCAGGAGTGCGCTGCGCATGGAGTGCGGGGTTGCGTGCAGAGTTTTGGGGTGCGGGGCTCAGGAGTGCGCTGCGCATGGAGTGCGGGGTTGCGTGCAGAGTTTTGGGGTGCGGGGCTCAGGAGTGCGCTGCGCATGGAGTGTGGGGTTGCGTGCAGAGTTTTGGGGTGCGGGGCTCAGGAGTGCGCTCTGCTCCCATCCTCCCACCTGCCTCCACAGCCCTCACCACCCCACCCCGGTCCCCCCCCCAAAAAAAAAAAACCTCAAAAAACTCTCTCACATCTGTGCATTATCCTACCTTCCTATCTGTCCCTGCTCTGGTACAGCCCTGCCTGTGTATTGGGCAAAAAGCCCGCTCTCAGGGTGCAGCTAGCTGACAGGGAAAAAAAAAGGCACTGACACTAATAGCCGGCGCCGCTAGAGGGACTGAGGAGAGAGAGCAGGAAATTGGCCGGTCGGTCTCCAAGGCAACATCTCACGCTCCCTATGTCATAGCGGCGCCGAAGATTGAGCTGCGCGCATGGCCCGACCAGCCGCGCATGCGCACAAACACAGCTGCGCCGCCAGGAGAGGAAGCGTGAGATGTCTCCTTGGAGACTGGCCGGCCGCGCATGCGCTAAGAGGGTGCCAGAGGATGTATTTTTTACAGGACAGTGACACAGAGGTGGCAGGCAGCCGCGGGCCACATGAAAAGGCCTGGCGGGCCGGATTCGGCCCGCGGGCCTTGTGTTTGCAACCCGTGATCTAGTACTTTGTACACAGCCCTTCTAGAATTCTGTCACCGCTGATCGGGTGGCACAGTGACCTCGTATTACATGTGCTGTAATATCTCCTTTCTGTTCAGCTCTCTGTCACTGGCTCTTGTGTAACTGACACCATTCAGGACTTCCAGCTGACTTTATGTGGAAAAAGAAGTCACAAGCTGTTTTATTTGTAGTATTGTTATGATAATGATTATTATTATACAGGATTTATACAACGCCAGGACTTTTGCGTAGCAATTTAGAACAGGAGGGCAGACAGTACAGTTACAATACAATTTTTAATACAGCAGAAATCGGAGGAACTGCTCATTAGAGCTTACAATCTAGCAGGGAGGGTCAAGGGATACAAAAGTAAATAACTGTGGGGGATGAGCTGATGGAGAATATAAAAGTACAGTTGTTAGGTGGGGGTGGGATAGGCTTCTCTGAAGAGCAGGGTTTTCAGGGATCATTTAATAGCAAACAGAGTAGGAGATAATCGGACAGATTGGGGTAGGGAGTTCCATAGGAGAGGCTTGGTATATATTCCAGATGTTGTCATGTATTATGTGACCATTTGGCTGTATTTTCTGCATAGTATAATCATTTATTCATAAAGTACAGATGAGTTTTTATTTACTAAAAGCATTGCATCATTCAATTAAAGTGAACCTGTGCTCACTTTGAATAACCTATCAGGTGCTCAGGAAATGATAATGGAATTTAAAGGATAAGTTCCCCTTTTAGCAAAAATAATGTGCATTTTTTTTTTTTTTTGCTGGTAAAAAAAAATTAGCATTTACATTTTTTTTGTTTTTGGAGCCTGGAAAGCATTGCACTAGCAATCAGCAGATGACTGATGCCATGCAGGTCTCCTGAAGACTGTCAGTGTAATGCCTCGTACACACGCAACGATTATCGGCCGACCGATCGTCCGACTTTTGTCCAGAGTGGTGTTTTGTTGGTTGGAATGTGCCTAGACTGCTCACATTTTCTCGGCCAACAAAAATCTACTTCAGAAGTGATGTCATGTGCTGGTTTGCTTTCCGTGTGTTTTTTCTTCTCTGAGCATGCCCAGTCTTGCTCATCTGATTTTTGTCTGCCGAAATCTGTACTGACTGACGGAAAATCAGCCAACAAAAATTTTATAGCCTGCACACCAGATTTTTTTTTTGGCTGAAAAGTCGGAGTCGGTTGTCGGAAGCATCATACTAACAAGCCGAAAATCGGCCGATTGGACGTTGGCCGAAAATTCCCTGCCAATAATCGATGCGTGTGTACGAGGCATTAGCTGCCTGCCCATTTTTATCGTATGTGCAGAAAGTTTTACACAGGCAGAAAGAATCAAATAACTACCAGACCTCTCAACAGCACCGTGGTAGTTCAGATCCAGAATGTGTTCTGGGTCTGAAATGCGTTGGATCTGTAATAGAACCTTTTATTCTGTCTTGGAAAATATTTGTGTCTGGACAATCAACTTCTCGCGTGGTGTTTCAACCTTAGACTTTCTTTATATTTATTGGCTTACTGGCCATCATTTTGGTGGAAAAAGGTTCCCCTTTTTCAAGGACTAAAGCCTCGTACACACGCAACGATAATTGGCCGACCGATCGGCCGTCTTTTGTCCAGTGTTGTTGTTGTGTTGGTTGAAATGTGCTCTAGACTGCACACGAATTTTCTCGGCCAACAAAAATCTACTTCAGAAGTGATGTCATGTGCTGGTTTACTTTCCGTGTGTTTTTTCTTCTCTGAGCATGCCCAGTCTTGCTCATCAGATTTTTGTCTGCCGAAATCTGTACTGACTGACGGAAAATCGGCCGTTGTGTTGACGGCCAACAAAAATTTTATAGCATGCACACCAGATTTTGTTAGGCCGAAAAGTCCCGAAAAGTCGCAGTCGGTTGTCAGAAGCATCGTACTAACAAGCTGAAAATCGGCCGATCGGACGTTGGCCAAAAATTCACGGCCAACAATCGTTGCGTGTGTACGAAGCATTAGGACAATATGTGTGTGCCGCGTTCATGCGATATATATTGATGTGTCATGTGTACAGTGTATATTTTAAGTTTTGGTAAATGCAATAGAAATATTTTTGTTTCTGGCGCTCCTTTTTTTTTTTTTTTTTCTATTCTTTGTACAATCTGCTTTTAAATTTACCAAAACTGTGTAATATGTGGACAAGCCTAAACCATCCTTTCATAGTTGTTGGTTGATGTAAAGGAGGTTTTACAATCAATTGTATAGTGTTATGTCCGCTATAAGTTCTGTTAAGATTCGCTTAAAATAAAAATTGCATCATGAATTTGTTTTTTCTTACAGGTTACAGTACCGTTAAGTTACCTGATTACAGCATTTCACTCTCCCAAAATCACAGCGTACTTCCCAAGCTCTGCCTCCCTGAAGGTTGTCCAGCGTGAAGTTGCCAATGACAGTGAGACATGCACTACAGAGGTATGGCGGGGGAGTTCATTCTGATGGGTTATTGGGCTTAGGCCCCTTTCACACAAGGTGGGTCTGTTTTCACGGATCGCTCCATTCATCCTCGCTGTGCAGGCGGATGACAGGTCTGTTTCCGCTTGCCGTGAAGAGACTGACCTGTCACAATCCTGCTCTCTATGGGGAGATCGGATGATATCGGACAGCCTGTCCATCTTCATCCGACTGGCTGGACAGATGGCAAGCGTATCGCCATCCGTCTGTTTTCAGCGGATTTTGTCGGATTGGATGCCAGGCGGGTGTCAGCAGACATGTTCGCTGACCTCCGTCTTCCCAAAGAGTAGAATGGGTGGCCCGATCAGGTCCGTCTGAAAAACGGACATGCGGACCTGATCGGTCTGATCTTGTGAAAGGGGTCTTAATGATGAGAGCTGTTTAAATGCCTGAGATCATAGCTGGTGAGAGTGGTATTGAAAGGCACAATATTGGAGTGAGCGGATGGGCTGGTTTGTATCCATATATACTGGTCACAAGAATGTGTCAATCTACATCAGGGGTAGGCAGCCTTGGAGATCTACCTGGACAACATGGAAGAGATCAATGGTCACTAGTGTGCAGGGTCCTTTTCTTTTTAAAAAAACAAAAACTAGCAAGCCCCCAATAAAGCGCAAGGATGGCGTGGAGGAAACGTAGAAAAATCCAATAAAACTATTGTCTAAAAAAAAATATAAACATGACCTACCTTACCTTAGAATCAGTGCGAAACTCAACATTCACTTCTATTCACAATTTTTTCATGTCTGGAGAGTATGGTAATTGGTCACCTCAAGGCTGATGCAGGAATCTATCTTGAAGGCAGAACAACTTGTACTGCAGGCTGACTTGCTCGACTAGTTTCAGGATTTGGCGGGTCTCCATTCTGGCCTGGCTGATCTGGTCAGTGTAAGCAGCAGGTAGGGCAGTGTACAGGGGTCAGTCGGGTGGAGGTCCCTGCTTTGTGGAAGGAGGTTCAACAAAGCGGAGAATGAGCTCGGGCAGCTTGGTTCAAAGCAGATAGCTTCCCAGCGAGATAGCTCAGGTGGCTTTGGACTGTTTGAAGCAGCCTGAGCCTAAGCCTGCGATCTACCTGTCCCCTGCCCGTGGTTGACTGGTAGATAGCGATCAACAATTTGCTCACCCCCCCCCCCCCCCCCCGATTTACATTAAATTTACTGGGAGACTAATAGATTACGTAATTTAATTAGCAAAAACTGTTTTAAGGTGACAGGTACACTTTAACCACTTCCCAACCGGGCAATAGTTAAGACATTCTCGGTTGGCAGTGGAATACCGGGTTTATGGCTGCAGTAATATCCCTTAACCCCGGTATTGTTTTTTTTCAGTCAACATCATCTTTCACATTTTACAGAAAAATTGGGTTACATATTGTATTTTTTTATTCATTAAAGTGTATTTCTCTTTCGTTCACTGACGGACACAGCTCTTATCTTCTGGATTCTTTGGTTTATGCTGCCCCCTACAGGAGTAGGACACTAGGCGTAAAAAAGTTTCACTACGCCTATAGGGCAGTCCCAGGGGGGTATACTCCCACTTCTTGCTATAGCTCGTCAGTTTTTTTTTTTTTTTTCTGCCTAGTCAGGAGTAAGGACCTAGTTCCTTGCTGGGATCTCTAGTCCTAGCATTGTTTTTCTTTTCTCTTCTTTTCCTCTAGTGAGAACTACAATCAACTGCTGGACTTGACAACAGACTGGATATCCTAGATCCTTGCCGTTTTCCCTGTCCAGCCACTGAGCGCCACTTGACCTTGGCCCCACGATAGGTTGGCCACAACTTAGCCCCACTGGACGTGGGCTGGCCGGCGAGTTAAACGCCTCGCAAGGATGCATAGCCCTGGTCACGACCTGAGTCGCAGCGTGCCTCTGGCCCGCAGTACTTCCATTCCAGGAGGGTGCGGTGGTCTTCCTGGAGCAATGCCTGCCTGGTCCCAGGTGTGGTGTGTAGTGTCCCCCTTCCCCTCTGGTGGTTTCTCGGGGTGGACGTAGGCCCCTCCCTGGGTTGGTCAGACCCCCGAGTGCCCTTTCTTCCCATTTTACGTCCCCCCCCCCCACTGTCGGGGTTTCCCCCATTTGCCCATGCCTAGCTGTGAGTAGGGGGTGGTGAGTTCATTTGGAGGTTAAACGGCTCCCTCTTTCTGCTATAGTGGTTTTGGTGCGCTGAGACTTGAATTTCCACTGGTGCAGCGGTGAGTTGGTACTTTTAACTACAATTTTTACACTTTTTGCTGGCCGTCCCAGGTTAACCCATAGAGTCCCTGGAGCACGTCACCTCCTGACCCCCTCTCAGAGACTGCAGGGCCCTCGGGGTCCCAGTCCGCCTTGCCGGCTATGACAGCAGTTCTGCTGTCGCTAGTGTCCAAAGTAGATATGGCCCTCCAAAATAGGACAAGCAAAAAGCAACCTCTGCCTCCTCAGACTCTGAGGTTGATTTGGTCACCGTGGACGCGAGTCACCCTACTGGATCTGCGTCCATGCACCCTGAATGCTCCGTTAGTAAAGGTTGATTCCTCTTCTCTTGAATGGGAGATGGTGGATGCACTGATTGTATCAGTGCGGGAAAGTTTGAAATTGGAAGACACTGCTACTGCTGCGTCGGCTGTGCAGGTACAATTTGGTACCTGCATAACCGCCAAAGCGGCAAAGGTATTCCCCTTTCCTGCCTATTTCAACTACACTGTTCCCCAAAACGCACTGTCAGGGTCACTAAAGGCTTTGCTAGAAGGTATCCTTTTGAACAGTACCTGTTAAAGAAACTGACCGTGCCACCTGTAGTGGACTCTCAGGTTTCCAGGTTGAATAAAGCCACCCTTCTCCTGGTGGGGGACTCTCCGTCCTTTAAGGATCCTTTTGACAAGAGCTGAATCTCTGGTCTGATTTACCTTTTTACCATGGCTGGTTCTATTCTGCGGCCGTTTTTTGACATAACCTTGGTCTGTCAAACTTTAACAGAATGGGCTAAGCTCCTGCGGCGGTATTTGGAAGGGGGGACAGTCCCCTCCTGATTTGGCAGGACTGGAGGACCAATTGGTCCAGGGGTTGCAGTATATCTGTGATGCCTCTTTGGATGAGGACCCCTTAGCCTGCAGGGTGTCCATGACGGGGTAACTCTCCGCCGCATGATATGGCTGAAATATTGTGAGGCCTTCTGGGAGCAGTACAGGATGTGCTTTCTCAGGGGGTCATTGTACCGATTCCCGGAATCGAACGCTTTCAGGGGTTTTATTCAAACCTATTTACTATTCCCAGGAAGTAAGGCAAGGTCGGTCCAATCCTGGACCTCAAGGCCTTGAACCGATTTGTGCGAGTTTAGAAATTTCGAAAGGAGTCCATTTGCACAGTGGTGGCATCCCTTCATCAATAGGATTTCCTGGCCTCTATCGATATCAAGGACCCTTACCGTCATATCCCAATATATGTCGGGCATCTGCGTTTCTTTCGCTTTGGCGTGGGCGAGGAGCACTTTCAATTCGTGGTGTTACCTTTTTGGTCTTGCCTCGGCTCCTCGGGTGTTCACAAAAGTTTTAACCCCGGTGTTAGCATTGTTAAGGCACAAGGAGATTGTGGTACTGGGGTACTTGGACGACCTTCTTCTGCGTGCTGTCTCCGAATGCCTTGAAAGACAGTCTGGACATTTCGGTGCAAACTTTTCAGGAGTTTGGATGGAATCTGAATTTCCAAAAATCTGTTCTGGTCCCGTCCACCAAACTGGACTATTTGGGGCTAACCCTCGACACGGCCTCAGTCCAGGTGTTTCTTCCGGAGGTGAAACTCCAGAAGCTGCAGGATGCGATACGTCTTCTGTTGTCCAACTGGCAGTCATCTCTCAGGACTTGCATGCAAGTGCTGGGTCTGATGGGTTCCACCTTCGAGGCGGTTCCGTTTGTTCATTTCAGTACCAGATTCCCTACAAAAGGAGATTCTGGCGAAACGGAACAAGAACCCACAGTCTCTAGACAATCTGATCCTGTTGAGCAGGGGTAAGGGGGGATCCCTGATTTTGTGGCTCCGCTCTCTGGCGCTTCGACAGGGAAAATGTTTTCTCCCCCTGTACTGGACATTGGTCACCACAGATGCCAGCCTGTCCGGGTGGACTCTGAAGGAGTGCAGCCTGCCGATCAATATCCTGGAATTCGGGCGATCAGGCTCTGCCTGACCCAATGGATGGCTCGTCTGCGGGGGCGACTGGTAAGGATTCAATAGGACAATGCCACGGCCGTGGCATATGTAAATCATCAAGGGGTACCAGAATAGCCCTAGCGGCCCGGGAAGTAGCTGTTGAAGAGGATTAGTCCTTATTTGAGGGTGTATTTTTTTTTTGGATTTTATGTTCTTCTGACTCTGCTTGTCAGTTTTGTAACAAGCAATAGCAGGAAATGGGTGTATATCCCCCCCCTGGGACTGCCCTGTATGCGTAGTCAAACCTTTTTCCGCCTAGTGTCCTACTTCTGTAGGGGGCAGCATAAACCCACGAGTCAAGAAGATATGGAGCTGTGTCCGTCAGTGAACATCAGAGAGAAGGATTTTACGGTAAGATAAAAATCCATTTAAAAAAAAAAAAACCACTGCAAACACCTTGTGACATAAAAAAAAATTATTTCCAAGGGTCTCTGCTAAAAGAAATATATAATGTTTGGGGGTTTTAAGTAATTTTCTAGCAAAAAACACTGATTTTTACTTATGAGAGAAGTGTCAGAAATGGCCTGGTTCGCAAATGTTTAATGGCATACGTCTATATATGCAGAGCTTGGTAGGTGCTTTCCAGCTTAAAGTGAACTGTGAACTTTTCACCCAAGGGGGAAGTTCCACTGTCGTCCCCCCCCCCCCCCCCGCTCCTCCATATTTGGAGGTTTTTAATTTCTTTTTTTTTTTTTTTTGGGGGTGGGTTGGTTGTTTGTTAATTTGTGGCTGAAGTTCCTCTTTAAATGTGGTGGCCTGAACTTTACTTAGTGATCTCATTAGCTGAACTTTACCCTGAATCTATTCACAGGCCATTTAACAAACATCTGCTACTGTATACAGCTGTCTAATGATACATGCGCTGATTGTATTGGTGTATGATCTTGTTATATGGTGTTTCTGTGTTCTGAGCAAGATCTTCTTTTTTTTTTTTTTTCCCCTTTTTGAATAATACTATATATTTATACAAATAATAATACTAAGCCCCCGTTCACACTGGGGCGACCTGGTCGCCTGACAGGTCGCCTCGCATAGAGAAGCTGTGGACCCGTTCTAATAGGAGCGACACAAGTCGCTCCGACTTAGAAAAAGGGTCCGGAGCTTCTTTGGGGCGACCCGGAGCGACCTGCATTGACTTCAATGTTATGAAGTCCGTGCTGGCCGCTCCGAGGTCGCGGTGCGAGCAGCGCGCCGCGACCTGTGAGGTCGTCCCGGGAAGTAGCTTCGCCCCAGTGTGAACGGGGCCGAATACATTGTGTGTATTCATGATTTGTCTAGTTATCAAGTCTGTTTAAGGGGCTAACATTATTATATTATTGTTTTTATTCTATTGAGGTTTGTCAATGTTCTTTTAATGAACACACTGAGTCCCTGTTCACACTTGTGCGATGCGGGAAGGCTGCGAATTTGCAGCCTGTTCCCGCATCGCAAACGCACCCCTGGCAGTTCACACTGCGATATGCGATACGCAGGGGGTGTCAATGAAATGTTATCGACACCCCCCAGTTTGATCGCATATCGCAGTGCGATCTGACAGTTCGCACAGGATCGGATCGCACAAGTGTGAACCACTGTGCGATTCGATCCTGATACGGCTGGAAAAAAGGGTCATGTGCGTGTTTGGTGCGAATTCAGCCATACAAAGTGTATGGCTGAATTCGCATCCGCACCTCCAATTGCATGTAATGAAGGAGCAGTGCGCTCTGAATTACATGCGATCGGCACACTCGCAGGAATGTGAACTGGCCCTAAAAGGAAGAAACCATGTACCCAATTGTCTTTGATCTAGTTTGTGCCATACTTAAAATGCAGGTGTACAATAGTGAGATGCCAAATACTGTTACAGAATTGGAAGGCTCCCCAAGTGACTTTTGTCTTTTAGGGATCTGATTCTTCTGACTAGGGATCTGGACACAATGGTGAATAAGTGGTTACGTAAAATAAAAACAGCACAAGGAACATTACCTACTTTCATTGAAATGTGCTGCTTGCCCTCCTTTTGCCAAAATCTTCCTCTTTCAATGCTTGCCCTGCCACCATAATATTTCCTGCGACAGGCACTCGAGTGCTTGACTATACCTTACCATTTATTTCCAGCTGCTCAATTCATGGAAGCCGTTACTACGGTTACAATGCATGAAGCAGGATCTATGAATGGAGGACAGGCAGATAACCAATAGGTCCGTCCCCTCCGTTCCTATTACATTCATGGACGCTGTAATACCAGCTTCTTTAAATGGAGCAGGTGGGCAGAAAGGGTGGGCATAGTCGGGCACTCTTGGTGAGTGTCTTTCCAAGGTGCACTCCTTCCCTTCCTAGAAACTGTGCCCCTCACATTGACAGGTAGATGGCCGCTGAGTTTTGTACTGGGGAAGTTACATTGCAGTGGGCGGATCCTTAGCTGCTGTTTAGACCAATAGCAGCTTTCGAATCTGCCCACTGCTGTGCTCAATCAATAGTAAAGCGGACCTAATCGGGAACTAGATGCTTCGCCCTCCATCAGGGTCCGCCCTTCCAGTGACAGGTCATTTCCCAAAAATGAAAAATAAATAATTAGCTAGCGCTCTGGTCTGATGTGATGGAGTCGGTGTGAAGGGTATAACCAAAAAAAATAAAAAATAATAAAAAACAAAAAAACTGAGAGCAAGCAAGGTTAACACAAATTACCTAAAATACATGACCTGTGGGCATATATAAGTCCATCAGGTGAGGGAACACTGAAGGTGAATATGGTTGGAAGATATGTCTCAGACTGCAAACAAAGGGCCAGCTCCCCCGCACAGGAAGAACGATTCTGTGGATAATGCAAAGAACAAACAGGCGAAGCGCCTCTAGGTGCAGTACGTTTATTGTAATGAAAGGCACACAAGATGTAGCAACTCACATGATTATGAATCAAAGAGGGCTCAATCTGGAGTCAATCGGTGAACGTAGAGTCCAAATCCTGAGTCCGGGAGAGGGGATGACCTATAACGGTAGATGGAGGTGGAGGACAGGGTAAGCCGGCTGCTGTCTTCCGGGACCGGCTGATCTCCGCGTGTCAGGCTGGAACGCAGCATGCCGCGTGATGTCACCAAGGTCAACGGAGCACACAACGCATTTCAGAGCATGCGCCAAGCTCGTGGGGAGCATGCGCACTCTTTTTTCAAGTGTTAATTAACACTTGAAAAAAGAGCGCACATGCTCCCCACGAGCTTGGCGCATGCTCTGAAACGCGTCGCGTGCTCCTTTGACCTCCATCTACCGGCATAGGTCATCCCGGACTCGGGATTTGGACTCTACGTTCACCGATTGACTCCAGATTGAGCCCTCATTGATTTATAATCATGTGAGTTGCTACATCTTGTGTGCCTTTCATTTTTTTTTTTTTTTTGCCTTTCATTACAATAAACATACTGCACTTAGAGGCGCTTCGCCTGTTTTGTTCTTTGCATTTCCCAAAAAATGGGCATTGCCATATTCTGGGGATAATATCCCCTTTTGTTTTTACTTTTGGCTTTCAGCCGCGGAATCGACCGACATCTAAATGAGGGCAGGAATACAGTCCTGTGCAGGAAGCTGTCACATACACGACGGCCTCTTCCCAGCAAACTCTGAGTAATGGTGTAAATCCTGTATGTCATCTCAGAGGTGGTCTTAGGCTCCATGCACACTAGTGTTTTAAGTTCCTAGACGCTATTATGAGCATTTATTTTTTTCCTGCTCCTAGAAGCTAATAGTGTGTCCATGCACAGGATTTTATGCTAGAAGCATTTTCTAAGCTTCAGTGTTTAGGAGCAGTTTTTGGGTGTGTTTTCCTGGGGGGTGGGTAACCTCTGAACATTACTAACAGTTTTAAGTGTTTTTATTCAAGTGATGTCTTTTTTTTTTTTGCATTTTTTTGAGCTTGTAAAAAATGCTAGTGAGCATGGAGTCTAAAGTGGAACTTTAGTCAGAAAATGAAGTCCTACTAGATGACTCCAGGCTGGCCCTTTTTGCAAGTATAGCGATGTAAAACCTTAAAATTTTAAGTTTCTATACGGTTTAAAGCGGAGTTCCAGCCTAACCGCACACTCACCTGTCCCACGGTCCAGCGATGCGCCGTCTTCTCCCTCTCTGCTCTGCGGTGCCGGCATCACTGATGTGGGCACCTGGCTGTGACAGTTTGCGGCTTCACAGTCAGGTATGCACTGCGCATTCGCGCGAGTTGCGCTATGCGTCGTGATTGGCTGGCAATCTTCTGGGACCTCTGACATGTCCCAGAAGATTGCAGGGAGGGAGAGAGGAGAACTTCCGCTCAGGGCGCCGCGGCGCTCCGAGTAGAAGTGGGAGCGGGTACTTGTCAAAACTAGGTACCCGCTCCCCCCCAAAAAAAAATGACATGCCAAATGTGGCATGTCAGGGGGTTAGGACTATTTAAAGCGGAAGTTCCACTTTTGGGTGGAACTCCGCTTTAAAATCCAATAATACACTCATCCTGCTCTGCACATGCTCAGTTGCTCTCCATTTTTAGGCACTGCTAAGTTTGTTGAGGCCGATCTGCTGACAGCCTTAATCCATTATTAAACCCTCCTATCCTTTACAGCTAAGGAAGCTGCTTTATTATTTGATCAGTTATAATACCAGCCATTTGACGGTTTGACAGTTTGGTTGAGGACACAAATGTGTCAGTTCGCAATTCCAGGAATATAACGTTTTTTTTGAAACCATTAAATCAATGGGTTTAGTTTTATCACTTTTATGATTTCATGAGTTCAGGGGCTCTTTGCTTCAGCAAAATGGCAGCCACAGGCAAGAAGAAGCAGGAATGCTGGAGGCAATTTACAGCACACACTCATTTTAGTAGCCTAATTTATAAATGTGGAATGCATGTTCCATTCTAAACAACATCATCTTTTATCAAGTTGTTCTGCTTTAATTATCCCCAGTATACTAATCTGAGAACTGGCAGTAATTGTTTATGAATTTGTTGCTTCCATAGACAGTTCCTCAAAGGAGCAGTAATAGGAAGTATCAAAATTTTCCACACATCTGTAATTTAACCAACACTGGCGTAAAATTCTTGTCTGTATTAGGCACAGGTAGTTCTTAAGAGAACTACCACAAGAAATCTGTAGTTGGGGCTGCCTTGTATTCCCCAGTCTCTCTTTTGGTCATTGGGATGAAATGCTGGCTCTTTGATTTGTCGAGGCCCTTTTTTTTTTTTTTTTTAGGATTTCATGATAAAATATGGAATAAAATCTGTTTATGTGCTTTTCTTTCAGCCTGTGTTCAACCTGCGGGACCTGGGTTTATCTGAGCTGCGGACTGCTCAGCTTGATGAGATCTTCTCAAGACTTCTTCCTGGCTTCTTTGCTGATAAAAAGAAAAGCTTATCCCAGTGGCGCACATCCCATGTATCTGCACAGTCTTTCTTTGAAAATAAAAATGGTAGGTGGAATCAGGAACCTGTGAGTTCTCAGATCTATATTTGAAAAAACAGTGCTGCCCCACTCCTTTCCAATAATACTTCGTCTATACCTGTGATTGACACAACACAATATTCCAAAGTGATAATAAAAAGCATAGATCTTTGAAAATAATCAAAAATTTAAAAAATGTTTGTGTTTTTAATAAATACTCCACTTTTTTTATATTGTGCGTTTTAACAGTCTCTCTATCTGTCTTAGTCCACTCCACATTGTTCAGATGAAAACACAGTACTCTCTCCACCACCACTCCACCATAAGGTGCTTTCCCCTGTTCTTTTTAACCTATATGGTGCAACAGGTCAAAACATGATTGTTTCCTCTTAGTGGATCTGTCAGCCTCTAACTCCAGAAGGTGCTTGCTCTCTCACCCAGTTCTCAGAGAAAAGATAAATATATACCTTATCAGAGAAAAGATAAATATATACCTATTTTGGGAGTTTGGCTTTCTTATAAAGGCAATCCTAGCAGCTAATTAGCTGCTTGATTGGTTGTTTTTACAAGCAGTGGGAGGCGACGTGTCCCTGTCATTTCTGACCATAGACCAGATGCTTTAACAAGGCCTGCGGGCCGAATCTGGCCCTCCCAAGTCATTTCATGTGGTCTCGCACCTCTCCTACAGCTGTAGCACTCCCCTCATCCCCCACCACCCCCCGATTTAGGAATCTGCAGCAGAGAGGAGGACAGAACTCCTCCTTCAGATCTTGCGCCTCTCTGTGCAGCTGCAGCACCCCCTCTTCTCCACCTCCTTTGGTCCCTGCATTCAGAAAACTCCAGCCCTTCTCTGGTCCTCCCCCAGACCCTGCACTTCATGCTTCCCAGCCCTGCCCCCACTGTGTTGTAAGGAAGGTTGGGGGACCCTTGATTTCTGATGGTGGGGGGGGGCTCTTGGCATCTGATGTGGGGGGTGATGCTTTGGACATCTAGTCTTACTGATGCAACCGGGGCGACCATAATGCTGATAAAATTGAGTTTGACACCTCTGCCATATTCCATAGAGGAATCGGAGACTGGAACAGCTGATTGCCTCTATGGTATAGGAAAGTGGAAGTGATGAGCATTCATCACTTCCGGTTTCCCCAGGTGTAAACACCATTTTTAAATGGCCAATCTTGGTGCTTTTAAGGGCAGAGGAGACATTTTGGGGTTTAATTGATCCCAGATCTATCCATAAAGAGTACCTGTGTCCCTGCCTATTGCTATCACAGGGGATATTTTCATATTACTTGTGATAACAATAAAATTAAAAAAAAAAATTAAAGCGCCAGTGTAAAAATACAAAAAATATATATATATTAAAGCTCCCCTGTCCCCCCATGTTTGCATTCAAAGTTGTGCCGGTCCCACATGCAGACAGTGATTACACCTACATGTGAGGTATCACCGCGAACTGCAGTAATTCTGGCAACAGAGCTCCTATGTAAATCTAAAGTGGTAACATGACTTGTAAAGAGTCACCTATGGATAGTAAAAATTACGTAGTTTGATGCTGTTGCAGGGGTAAGCGCAATTTTAAAGCATGGTACGTTTTGGTATCTATTTACTCTGCTTAACATTTTTTATATTTTACCAAACATTTGGGTTATGTAAAATGGCTGTGCAAATACCGTGTGACAAAAAAACAAAAAAAAAAAACGCAATGGCCACCGTTTATTCTCTAGGGCCTCTGCTTTAACCCCTTCAAGCCGACCATATGCAAATATGTGGGCTTTTTTCTGTGGTCACACATTCTATTGATGGGAACCCAGGTCATCGGATTCACTCCCTGTGAAGCCTCCCCTGTGTTTTCAGTCTCTGTGAATGGACGAGACAGATACATTGCATCTTTCTTCAGCAATGTTAGTTTTCCTAAATTTAGTTTATATATTTTTTTGCAAACAAAGTATAACTAAAGGCAAAACAAGTTTTGGATAGAGTGGAGAGAGATTAGATCTGTCAGTTTTTATTGCTGTCAATCCTCTCTATTAGTAATGTTTACTATTATTGAAAGTGAAAGAGAGAATCACAAAATATGGGTTGTCCCCAGAAAAGTAATAGAGGGGAAGTTTTTTTGGGGGTCACTAGTTTTGGTGATCTGGGTGTCCTCGGGAATCCGTTAATTTGCAGGGATTTCCTCTCCCTTCCTGTTTGGGTAGGGGTTAGGAAGTGAAGGGAATTCTCCTCCATGGGACCAAGATGACAAAAATAAACCTTTTTACAGGAGTTATAACCCTCCTTTACATTATCTAAAATGAAATAAAAAAAAATTGCCTATAGTTTGACTTTTAAGTAAAAATTGAATAAGGATATTTTTAGCTGGATGTTTTAATAGATGATTGGTATTATTATTATTATTATTATTATTTTTTTTTTTAATGTGCAATGTTGTATCTCTTTCTTTGAAGGCTATCCCAGCACTGTAAGTGCTTTGCGTCCATACCACCACCAAAAACAGCTGAGCCCACTGAAGCAAGTTTGTTCAGATTTGCAGCACTGGCCAGGTAAATGCCGAATATTCTGTATTGGCAACATTTCTTCATTACAATATTTTAATTTACATCATTTTGGATTGGGAAGTCTATTTATGAAGTACAAAGTAAATGGAAGTTCCTCCCTCTATGGGTTTGCTGCAAAAGATTTAAAGTAGCACAGGACATGTGCAACAACCCCCATTCATATGGAGAAAAGAGAACCATCTTTGGGGCCGTTACATGTCCTCGCTCTTGAATGTTGCAGACAAAGCTTGCTTCAATCACGTCTTTGGCCAGTATTGAGCCTAGCATTGTTCACCTTCATCTTGCACACTTTTGTTATTGTGTAGATCAGGGCTCAAAATTTAAAGTCCTGAGCTACTAGCCAGGCCTTAAGGGTTACTCACCACCAGTTGCCCCACCCAACTCCTACCCTGCCCCCGCCCCTAATTCCAGCCTTAAACACGCCCTCATAAATTATCTCATAAAATTACACTGTTAAATATTTTTGCGTTAATGCACAAGTTACAAAAATAAATATTAATAACGTTTTCAGTGCAGCAGCCTCATCAGTGCCCATCAAGGGTCTGGAGGGTGGGGGGCTGAAGAGCACTGGGGAGGGTCTGGAGGGTGGGGAGCTGAAGAGCACTGGGGAGGCGCCGGAGGGAGAAGCTGAAGAGCACTGGGGGGGGGGGGGGCTGAAGAGCACTGGGAGGGCTGGAGGGGGGGGGGGGCTGAAGAGCACTAAGGGGCTGGGGGGCTGAAGAGCACTGGAGGGGGGCTGAAGGGCACTAAGGGGCTGGAGGGAGGGGGGCTGAAGAGCACTGGGGAGGGCTGGAGGGGGGGGCTGAAGAGCACTGGGGAGGGCTGGAGGGGGGGGGCTGAAGAGCACTGGGAGGGCTGGAGGGGGGGGCTGAAGAGCACTGGGGAGGGCTGGAGGGGGGGGGGGCTGAAGAGCACTAAGGGGCTGGGGGGGGCTGAAGAGCACTGGAGGGGGGCTGAAGAGCACTAAGGGGCTGGAGGGGGGGGGGGCTGAAGAGCACTGGAGGGGGGCTGAAGAGCACTAAGGGGCTGGAGGGGGGGGGGCTGAAGAGCACTGGGGAGGGCTGGAGGGGGGGGGGCTGAAGAGCACTGGGGAGGGCTGGAGGGGGGGGGGCTGAAGAGCACTGGGGAGGGCTGGAGGGGGGGGGGGGCTGAAGAGCACTGGGAGGGCTGAAGAGGGGGAGGGGCTAGGGGTGCCAGCAAAAAAAAAAAGTTGGATAGGAGGGGAATGGGGCGGCTGCATATGCGCTGAATGCCTGCAGAGAGGAGAATCAGGCATCCAGCGCTCCTTCTATCCAGTCACACAGGGAGGCTGCTCAATCCTCGGGCACTCACCTTCTTTAAGCCCCCCGGAGCAGCGCAGCACAGACAGAGGGAGCAAGCTGCCTTAACGGGAAGAGATGGATCGGCGCGAGTACCGGTGTAGCATGAAGAGAACCCCCATTGGTATGCCACTGCTGGCCGGATAATGTCAGAGCGCAACTGTAACAGCTTTAATTGTAATTGCCTGGCGCTCGGTGACACACACAGTCCCGCCTCCTAGCCCACCTTCTTTGATAGACGTGTCACGTCCTGGTTGGCCAGGTGTTCTGTCCATCAAAGAAGCCAGGTTGGGAGGCGGGACTGTGTGTGTCAGTGAGCGCCCAGCAATTACAATTAAAGCTGTTACAGTTGGATGATCCGCGCTCTGACATTATCCAGTCCGTCAGGTGGCCGGCTTTCCTCTCCTCTCGTTCCCGGTGTAACGTGAGAATTACCTACCCCGTGAGAAAAACCTACCCCTCGTCACTTCCGGCCAGGAACAGCTGAGCAGCGCAGCAGTGCGCATGCTCACAGCCCCGGATACCTAATGGAAGAGCTGAGGTACAGACTAGTGCGCATGCGCACTAGTCTGAAACGATCTCGGTGTCCGTTTAAAAAAACCTACCGACGCGGCGGTGACATAAAACAGTTGTGCTGCACTATGAGTCATCTCCGCTCCTGTCCCGGTCACTTTCCTGATCTTGGCTAGTAAATATAAAAGCGGGTCTCGGCTCCGTGATTTATCTTTTCATACAGCCGCCGCCGCTTTTATATTTACTAACCAAGATCAGGGAAGTGACTGGGACAGGAGCGGCGATGACTCATAGTGCAGCACAGCTGTTTTAATGTAACTGCTCGCGTTACACAGACTGCCGTGAACCGGAAGTGACGGGGGTAGGTTTTTCTCACGGGTAGGTAATTCTCACGGAACACCGGAGCTCGCCCTACATAATTTTCTACTTGTAAAATGCGAGCAGGCGAGTGGAAAATTTGAGGGCTGGTGTAGATGATAGTCTTTTCTGTCTGTGGCCACAATATTAGACTTTAATTTAGCCCCATTTACATGGCAGATTATTTCCACAAAGGGCTAATGTGTGTTCATAATCCTCCAGTGTTAAGACACCGCAGTGTAAGTGATATATAAGACTATAGAAAATGACTATAGCTATCACATTTGCCTTCAAATCTGGGCTGTCCCCTACAGTACTTCATCTCAGCACTAGATGTGACCAGTCAACGGTGTTAAATGACTCCCAGCTTAATGTGCCCACGCCATCCTAATGCCAGTCTGGGCTTGCAATACTCCTGGACAGCGTGGCACTTCCAAATCATGTGAGCATTGCAGTGCTTTTAACTGAAGAAGAGGAAGGATCTGTGGATGTCAGTAATCCAGCCAGAAGTCTATTCCTAAAGGTAAGTATAAGTGTATATATAAAATAAATAAATAGAAAGTGGTTGACGGTTGTCTTCAGGGAGGACCAAGGAATGAGGAGTTGGGTTTTATCCCAGCGCAAGCATGCATTTAAGGTAAATATGATCCCTCACCTTGTAAAACAACTCGGATAGTTTTAGGCTTGGTTCACAACTGGGCGGCTTCAAAGTTGCCCGTCCCGTTCAGCATGGCTTGCAAACAACTTCTTTAATAGAAGTCAATGCAAGCCGCTCCAAAGTCGCCCCCAAGTAGCGCAGAAACCTTTTTCTAAGTCGAAACCACTTAAGTCGCTTCAATTAGAACCGTTCTATTGCACTGAATGGAGCGCGACCTGTCAGGTGACTAAGTTGCCCCAGTGTGAACTGAGCCTAAATGTTATTTAGTAGTTTTTAGTAAGTGATCACGACTTCTGTTCTCAGCTGCATAAGAGGCATAGAGAGGTGGGGATTGGAGACTGCATGGTGTTCCCTGACGAAGATAGAGTAGAGAAATACTCTGATCTTCCCAGTGAAGAGCTGCGCAGCGGGATCATGTCAGCACAAGTCTTGGCCATTGGAGGACAGGCAGGCTGTGCTACCAGCATAGTCAGAAAACGGACCACACTGGATAGGGATCCGCTCTTTTGCTAGCGTGGTCAGTTTGTAATAAGAAAATATGAGCACTGGTGGGAACACCAGGTATTTCACACAAAGGGAGAAATACAAAAGGAGCAGGATACTTTATTTTAATTTCAAATGCAAACATACAAAAAGTCAGAAGACAATAAGTACAACAGAAGACATAGGGGAATCAGTGCTCCAATGGCACCAAACAACACAGTGGTATGATAATGCGGCCATGGAAAACAGAGAACCCCTGTGCAAAGCAACTATTGAAAATGAGTAAGGGCCGTGGCCCGTCTGTGTAACAACTGAACATTTCTATCACCATGGTAGGTGCTCTGCACCTCGGGGAAAGTTTAGGCAAAGTTAGGAAGCCAGGGCCGGGGATGGAATGCTGGCCAGGTGAGGGGGAGTGAAAAAAGGGAAAGGATGAAGAAGAGGGCAGGGAGGGTGAGTCCAGAGGTCTCAAGGCAATATGATGTAAGGGTATAACAACAATGCAGCACCGTCTCAATGCTGCCAGATTCGGCATGGGTCGGTGTTAAAGGTCTATCATAGAGCAGGGTTTAATAGCTGAAATTGGGGCAGGACCGCCCGAGCCCGCGGCTGCATAGTCTATCCACACTGCCCATTTCATATAAAATTTTGTAATAACGATCTTTGCACCGGGCCATCCACTCCTCAGCCGCCATAATATTTTTTAGCAGCGTTATCCATGCTGCCCTGTCAGGTACCTCGCCTGCTTCCAGAATATCGGGACCAGGCAGCGAGCGGCATTCAGCAGGTGCGGCAGAACACTCTTTCTATATCGGCTAAGAGGGATGGGTGGCACGTGCAGCAGGAAGTGTCGTGGGTCATCGGGGGCAAAGAGGATACTTTTAACACAAGTGAATGGTACAACATACACATCAGGATTATATGTTGGGCTATCATATACTTTAGGGTTTCTGCCTTGTTGTTTTTTTGCACTTGTGATCCACGTTTATTATTTTGAAAGCACTGATGCCAAAGACAACTAGACTTCTATCAGTTTTTATATACTATAGTTGTTCTAATATGGCAGCTTCTATTTTTATCCCATGACAGTTTTTTTTTTTTTTTTTTTTTTTTAAATCTTAAATGATAATTTTATGTACTTTTTTATCTAAGTATATACACAATCTCGAGGCTTCAAGACTATCCGCCCAAAAGACAGACGGCTTCAGTCAACCTCTGAGCGTATTGCAGCCTTTGAAAGCTCTATGCCCTCCTTTATGAAGGTATGTCTGAATGCTTGGGTGCATTTAAAATGTCGCTTATCAAATTTGTATTAAAGTACCTTTCAGCATGTAATGAGGACCATGGTTTTTATTTTTTATTTTTATTTTTTTGTGTGCTTTTTTTCCTTTAGGGGTTTTTGATGAGAGCTAAGATTCCAGATGTGGAAAACTTGGAGAAGAGTGTCAAAAGTAAAAATGTTGTTGAAGGACTGCAGGAAGCATATAAGACTGGCTTTGCAGAAGGATTCTTGACAGGAGCACAAGCTCTCCCTCCCACAGGTAAGCTGGTACATCTGACTGTATCGAATTGATGCCCCAACTGTATTTAATTGATGCAATGCTAAATAAAGAGATTTTTGTCTTACTGTAAAATCCTTTTCTCTGTTGTTCATTGACGGACGCAGCTCCATTTCTCTTACGTCCTCCGACAGTCGCCGCCCACTCATACAGTCTTCACCAATGGGGTATTGACTTCCTCTCCACAGGAGTAGCTAGGCGTAAGACTTGTTAAAAAGAAAGCATTTACAGACACACCCATGGGGGCTGTCCCACTGGTCCAATACCCCCCTGCAATCAGCCATCTCAACTCAGTTTTGTCTTCTGCCTAGTTAAGGAGTAGATAGGCTTCCCTGTGCTGGGGCTACAGTCTTAGCCGCCTTCTATTTTATGATTTTATTTTCTGCAAATGTCATTTTTCTTTGCATTACTAGCTGTTTTATTTTTGTCAGCGTTAGTTGGATCTTCGGATGAAGACGGCGTTTGCGGAGCTGGGAGTCGGACTGGTCGTCCTGGTTCTCCAGGACAGAGGGTCAGATGGAATCCCAGCCTGCCATCGAGCGTTTAGCAGGCTATGTGTTCGCCCTGGCCTCGCAAACGACCCATCCCTGTCCTCAGGGATGCAGCCTGTGAGGTGGCTACCTCACCGGACACATCCATGGTTCGTCCGTGCACCACTGGTGTCCTGCGTTTTTTGGCTGACGGCACCCCCTGCCATCTAAGGGTGGGCACTTTCCCGTTTGATATGAGGCACCCCACGCCATCGAGTACAGGTAAGTACACTCTGTGTGGGGCCTCTGTCTGGGGCTTGCAGTCCTGTGTCTGTGGTGTCCCCTTATGTCTGTGCGTTTTGGGCTGCCTGATCCCGGTCCCTGCGGGGGTTGTTTCTCTCACAGCCAGCGCTGTGCGGGTTTTTTGGGGGTCCCTCTCCTGTGTCACTTTAGGGTGCTTGGAGGTACAGACACGTTTGGCCACCGCTGCGGTGTTAAAAACCACCGGTCCACCATTTTAGGTGTGGGCAGCATGTCTGGCTTCACTATGGGCGCTTATACAGCATAGTATGTAGTGTATTTTGGCGCCTTGCGGCACCATCTTGTGTGTGGCAAACGAGCACGTCGGCGGCCATTTTACCGAAGCCTCCCATTACTCTCTATAAGCAACCATTTTTCCTTAGCCTGCAGCCTCAGTTCAGTCTCTGGCGGTGACATCACTTCCTTCTTTCACTCAGGAGCGACCGACTGCGGTGGTAACACACTTGTGGAGCTCTGTTCTGCTGTCCTTTTTTCCTTCCTTGTACAATCTTTCTTGCTTCAGTTTGTCCCTGCGGGGGGTCTGTGTTCCACAGTCATTGTAGCGGTGTGCTGCGGGGGTCCGTGACGCGCTTAAAGGGCCAGTAACTCACAAAAAAAAAACTTTTTTTGCAATTGAATCCCAGGACAGCAAATTTTCTCCAGCCTTGGTGGGGGATTCAAGTTCCTCTGAATCCTCTGCCCTGACTAATTTGTCTGCTGTAGTGGCGACTTTGGTGTCCAAAATGGATGTGCTGATGACTGAACGTGCTGCTAGAAAAAGGCCTAGGATTTCTTTTTCTTCTGATTCTGAATGTGACATGGTTGCTGTAGGTAGCGTGCCCCTTGAAGGGTCTCGCTCTTCTCAGTCTGAGGGGGAGGCGGAGGTTGCAGGGGTGGATGATTCCCCCCTGGGACACCCGAGGAACGTGCAGCTATGGATGCGTGGATTCTTGCCGTAAAAGAAACACTACATTTAGAGGATGAGCCCAATCCTACGGGCATTGTGTCCTCTTTTGGTACACAGGACCCGCAAGACGGCGCAGGTTTTTCCTTGCCCCGCTGAGTTTCATCACACAGTGAATGAGCGATGGCGCAGTTTGAAACACACCTTCACGGTGCCAAAAAGGTTTCAAATTCTTTACCCTTTTGCGTCTCCTACGGTTTCGCGAAGGTGTGTGGCTCCTCAAGTGGATCACACTGTAGCCAGATTGAACAAGGCTACTCTGGTACCCACCGAAGATTCTCCGGTGTTTAGGGATCCTGCTGATAGGAGGTTGGAATCACTTGCCCGCCATGCTTGCATGGTGGCGGGTTCCATGCTAAAACCTATTTTTGCCTCTGTCATGGTGGCTCAGGCTGTGGCGGATTGGACCAAGGTGCTCAGACGCAACCTCGTGGCTGATTCTGCCCCCCCTACTACCTTGGAGATGGTGGACCAGATTTATCAAGGGGTCATGTATTTGTGCGTTGCGGCCTTAAATGAGGCCCCATTAGCTGCGCGCCTGTCCAGTGTCACGGTGATTAACCGTCGACTGATCTGGTTGAAAAGCTGGTCGGCTGACCAAAAATCCAGAAAAACAGTGGCTGACATTCCCTATGCGGGGTCTCTCCTTTTTGGAGATTCCCTGGATGAATTTGTTAAAGGAGTCACTGGGGGCAAGAGCACTCTGCTTCCCCAGAATCCTAAGGGCAAGTTTTTCCGTGGCAAGCGGAGTCCCGTCTTTAAACCTAATCAGGGGTCCTTTCGTGCCTTCAAGGCGCAGAACAAGGGAAAACGAATCAAGGGCCAGGGTGGCCAGAGAAAGCCCTGTGCCGGCAAACAAAAATCCAGCCAAGCTGGCGCGGCGGCTCAGTCCGCCTCTGCCTGAAGGGGCGCCCTCACCTACTTCAGGGGTGGGGGGACGTTTGCGCGGTTTCCTCCCAACCTTGGCTGCTCCGAATTCCGGACAGGTGGGTTCAGGAAATCATTCGATCGGGGTACAAGATCGAATCTCTTTCGCGGCCGGTGGACAAATTCTTTCCCTCAAATCTTCATTTGACCCCAGGGCGGTTACAAGACCTGCATCAAGCGGTACAGGATCTCCTCGCACAGGGGGTAATCGTCCCGGTGCCTCATCGGGACAGATTTCGGGGGTTTTACTCAAATCTGTTCACTGTGCCCAGAAAGGAGGGCAAGGTGCGTCCGATTCTGGACTTAAAAGCTCTGAACCGCTTCGTGCGCGTTCGAAAATTCCGCATGGAATCGCTCCGCTCGGTGGTGGCCTCCCTGAGTCCAGGAGAATTCCTGGCCTCTATCGATCTGAAGGATGCGTATCTACACATCCCCATTTTCGAGGGTCATCGGAGGTACCTCCGATTCGCTATCGCGGAGGATCGTTATCAGTTTGTGGCGTTACCTTTCGGTCTCGCTTCGGCTCCAAGGGTCTTTACCAAAGTGTTGGCGCCTGTTCTGGGCCTGTTGCGGGCACAGGGCATTGCAGTCTTGGGTTATCTGGACGATCTCCTGTTATGATCGAGTGCCAGTCAGAGCCTCTTGCGCAATCTGTCCACTACGGTCCAGACGCTCCAGAAGTTCGGTTGGACCATCAACGTTCAGAAGTCGACCTTGTCTCCTTCGTCTCCCATATTTGGGAATGGTTCTGGACTCTGTTCAAGCAAAGGTGTTCTTACCGGAGGACAAGCTCCGGACCCTGCAGTCCGAGGTCAGGTCCCTCAGGGACAACGAATCCTTGTCACTAAGGACCTGTATGCCGTCCCTGGGGTTGATGGTGTCAGCCTTCGAGGCGATACCATTTGCACAGTTTCACACGCTATCTCTCCAAGTGGAGATCCTGGCCAGGTGGGACAGACTACCTCAGTCCTTGGACTTGAGAGTGTCTCTGAGTCGCCAAACCAGAATGGATCTCTTGTGGTGGCTTCAGTCCCTGGCTGTGTCTGAAGGAAAATCCTTCCGGCCATTACTGTGGACGATGATTACCACAGATGCCAGCCTGTCGGGCTGGGGTGGCGTCCTGGGCAACCTGTCTGCCCAGGGCACTTGGTCAGAGGAGGAATCCTCCCTTCCGATAAACATATTGGAATTGAGAGCGATCAGGCTGTGCCTGCTCCATTGGTCGGATCGTCTTCAGGGCCGTCCTGTACGGGTGCAGATGGACAATGCCACTGCGGTGGCTTACATCAACCAACAAGGGGGAACCAGGAATGCCTGGGCGGCCCAGGAAGTGACCAGAATTCTGTCTTGGACCGAGACTCATGTCCCGGCGATTTCGGCAGTTCACATTCCGGGTGTAGAGAATTGGCAGGCCGATAATCTGAACCGCCAGACCCTGGACCAGGGGGAATGGTCCCTGCTCCCGGAGGTTTTTCAAATGCTGTGTGCGAAATGGGGATCCCCGGATGTGGGTCTGTTCGCGTCTCGGCTAAACAAAGTGGAAAGGTTTGTGGCAAGAACGCGCGATCCTCTGGCAGACGCCTCGGATGCGCTGGTGGTGCCTTGGCATCAGTATCATCTGATATATGCCTTTCCTCTGATTCATTTGTTGTCCAGGTTCCTTCGCAGGTTGGCCTCGGAACCAACATCAGTGATTCTGGTGGCGCCGGACTGGCTACGCCGGTCCTGGTACGCGGACATCGTTCACCTGGCCGTCGAGCCTCCATGGCGGCTACCAATGCGAGAAGATCTACTGTCTCAGGGACCAATCTTCCATCCTGCTTTACAGTCGCTGGCTTTAATGGCATGGCTGTTGAAAGCCAGGTCCTGAGAGACAGGGGTCTATCCTCAGAGGTCATTCCTACTTTAATCAAGGTTAGAAAAGCCTCGTCTGGTAAGATTTATTACCGTACATGGAAAGCTTATTTTGCCTGGTGTGAGTCCAGGGGCTTCTCTCCTCGTTCATACTCGGTAGCGAGAGTGTTGGCTTTCCTCCAGTCTGGTGTGGACCAGCGCAAGGGCCACGATTAAGGGCCAGGTATCTACACTGGCTGTTCTTTTCCAGCGCCCTGTGGCGTTTAATTCTTTGATTCGCACCTTCATTCAAGGTGTGCGTCATTTGGCCCCTCCTCGAAGGGAGCCCTTACCTCCATGGGACTTGAACTTGGTTCTGTCCGTGTTACAACATTCCCCGTTTGAAAACATCAGGGAAATTTTGTTACCTCTGCTGTCTAAAAAGGTTGCCTTTCTGGTAGCGATCACTTCGGCTCGCAGAGTGTCAGAGCTGGCGGCGTTGTCTTGCCGCTCCCCTTACCTGGTGGTTCATAGGGATAAGGTGGTCTTGCGACCTAACCCATCCTTTCTTCCAAAGGTGGTTTCGGATTTTCACCTTAATGAGGACATTTTTTTACCTTCGCTCTGTGCGAATCCTAAGAATCCTAAGGAGGTTGCCTTGCATTCTTTGGATGTTTCAGAGCGATCAGGGTTTACCTGTCGTCGACTGAATCCTTTTGAAAATCGGATTCTCTCTTTGTCCTTCCTGAGGGACCTCGGAAGGGTATGGCTGCGTCTGCGGCGACCATTTCAAAATGGATCAGACAGACAATTGTACAGGCCTATTCGTTGAAGGAACGGGTACCACACTTCCCTGTCAAGGCGCACTCTACCAGATCGGTGAGTGCGTCCTGGGCCTTCCGGCATCGGGCCTCGGTGGCCCAGGTGTGCAAGGCTGCGACTTGGTCGTCAGTGCACACCTTTTCCAAATTCTACAAAATGTATGCTCTGGCATCAGCTAATGCCTCCTTTGGCCGCAAAGTTCTCTGTGCGGCAGTACCGTAGGGGACCCTGGGTTTGTGCGGGTCCCTGGCTGTTGGGGTTGTTTATCCCCTTGGTTATTTGCTTTCCTGGGTTGTTGCTCCTGTTTAGCTTTTTCGTTGCCCAGAAGGTTCCCTTGCTGTTCATGTAAGGTTCCTTTCTCTGATGTGGGTACTGCGTTGCCTTTTCTGACGGTTGCGTTTCCCACCCCTCATGTCTACACTGCTTTGGGACATCGCCATTGGTGAAGACTGTATGAGTGGGCTGCGACTGTCGGAGGGCGTAAGAGAAAACTGAATTTTTGTAAAATCTTACCGTAAAATTCCTTTCTCTAAGTCCTTCGACAGTCGCCGCCCCCGCCCCTTTTTTGGGGTTCTTATACACTTAACTGCTTGCTACCAAACTGAGTTGGGATGGCTGATTGCAGGGGGGTATTGGACCAGTGTGACAACCCCCATGGGTGTGTCTATGTAAATGCTTTGTTTTTAACAAGTCTTATGCCTAGCTACTCCTGTGGAGAGGAAGTCATTACCCCATTGGTGAAGACTGTATGAGTGGGTGGCAACTGTCGAAGGACTCAGAGAAAGGAATTTTACGGTAAGATTTTACAAAAAATCCGTCTTCTTCTTGACCCTTGGGTTTATGCTGCTCTCTCCATAGGAGTAGGACACTAGGTTGACTACGCCCATAGGGCAGTCCCAGGGGGTATACTCCCACTTCCTGCTCTAGCTCTTCGGTTTTTTTTTTTTCTGCCTAGTCAAGAGTAAGGACCTAGTTCCTTGCTGGGAGGCACAGCACTACAAAGTGCCTTATGCGCTGTGGCATTAGAAGAACTTGATCTCTCTCTTCAGTCTAACCAGACTGTCTGTTACTCTATAAATTCCTCTAACCGTTCTATGGAAAGCAGTAGGTTTAAAGAGCACACCAAACGCTTAAAATATCTTCTTTATTGACTTCAACTTTTCTTCATAGATAACACTGACACTTTGCAGCAGACAGTCCATGTATAACAAATGGTGAATACATTTCTCTCTCTATTGCTGTTTGGTAGTTTGGTTTGGGTTTGTTCGATAGTTTGAATTCGATATAACTTTTGAAGTTTGATTGTTTGATAGATTGTTCTTTCGTTCGCTTTCAGTTTGTTCGTTCAAGTTTGATATAACTTCTGAAGTTTGATAATTTTGTCTGAGTTCGTGTTCGATGTTTGATAATTTGGTTTGGTGGAACTACAAGTGAACATATAACTAGTTCAGTATACACCTCTAATAACATTACTAACAATAGGAACATGTATAACTGTTAATTACCTATTTTTGGCCACTTGCTTCCATAAAACTGCTCTGTGGATCTGTGTGTCTATTCAGCTCTATTCTGTAGTGGAAAATGAAAAGGCTGGCTGAAAGCATGAGGCTTCAGAGAAAAAATGGGTGTAAGGCTGGCTGTGATTGGCCAAGACTGTTGCTGAGTGTGAGATTGGCTGTGATTGGCCACAAACTCCTTATGGGTAATAAAGTTTAACTCTGCTGTGTCTGAGCTTTCCTTACATGCATACAAATGAATCTTACAGGCAAATTTTTCCTTTGCTTCTGTGAATACAATATACAATTGTTATGTGGCATCCAAACAGGAAATCACAGTAAATAACTCTGCTTTTGTCTCTCACACATAAACATATGCACTGTATTAATATTATTAGCAGGTCTATCTGTATATACATGTAGGTCTTATTAGCAACCTAGGACAGGTTATAGCTGGCCAGCTACAAGGGTTTTGGGGTGAATGTGGGCCCCTCCCTTGGATGATCGGACCCCCAGGTTTTCCTCCATTCCCTCCAGCCCCTTTAAACTGTCACTGTGGGTCTTTGGTCCCCCCCCCCCCGGGTGCAGTAGGAGCTGTCTTTGCCATGTTCTCCAGAAGGGGGGGGGGGGGTTGGATGTGGTTGCTGCTGACCGGGTTGCACATTGGGGGGGGCGGTTTGAGTGGGTTCCCTGTCTCCTGGGGGTTAGTGACTGGGGCAGGGATGTCCTTTGGGCTCCCTGCGGCGGTTGTTAGGCTGGGGGAGCGGATGGTTTAACATCCGCCGGTACGTGCCTCACACAGCCGGATCAGCCAAAAATATAGGGCGCGACTTTGCGGCCTACTCATGGCTTACTAAGTTGACAGTGCTGCTGTCCCAAACCTATGAGAGGCAGCTCTGCTGACCGAGCTGTTGACTGAAAACCGTGCTGCTGACGGACCCCCTGCTGCCCTGGGTGGTCGGCTCCACTAGGGCTTGCATCATGGCAGCTGGGCGCCCTAAAAAATTTAGGCCGTGTTGGGCGCCACCGTTGGGGGTGGGGGCAGCCTCAGTGAGTTCAGCTGAAGCCCCCAACTCTCCCCTTTGGCATCTGCGCTACTGTGGATCCGGGCAATTGCAACTGGGCCTCCACTGAAATTTGGGCCACGTCTTGCTGGGCCATATGGTCAGCCTGGCGCCTTCCTTGAGCCGGGTGGCGCGGTGGGGGCGCTTTATTTTTTAGTGACAGTGTAGCAGCCATTATTGTGTGGGCAAGTGTGCTCTGCCTGTGCGTCTGCGTCGCAGCGAGCGCCCCCCCCCTCACGGGGGCCATTTCCTATTATGTCCTCTATGGAGGGTGATGCCCCTTGCTTTTTTGCGGGGTCTAATAGGTGGTCCTTTTGTGGACCTTTTGGCTGGCGTCTCCTTGCAGGATTGCTGTCAGCGGCCTCCCCTGCTTGTTATGTTTTCAGGGTGAGCTTGGTATATAGCGTTCCTACTGGGTCTGCGTCCACGCACTTCAAGTGCTCTGATTGTGAGGATGATTCCTCTTCTACTGCAGCTGTGCATGAAAAGGTGCTGGTGGATGCACTGATTGTATTTGTGTAGGAAACTTTAAACATGGAGGATGCAGCTGCTGTGTCGTCACAGGCGCCGGTTCCCTTGGTGCCTGCAGATCCTCTAAAGTGGCTAAGGTATTTCCTTTTCCCGCCTATTGTGAAAAAATTATCGCGAGTCATTGGAGTACTCCTAAACGCAATATGGTGGTGCCTAAGCATTTCGTTAGACGGTATCCCTCTAGGAGTCTCTGTTGAATACGTGGGCAGTCCCACCTGTGGTGGACTCGAAGGTCTCCAGGCTCCCCAGGAGCCTCCCTGGATGATATCATTAAAGTTCTTTCATAGGGAACAGTATTCTTCTTCCACAGGCTAGCAGTGGCAAAGAATCTTGTTGCAGTCGGGGGCCTTTTTTAAATTTTCTCTTTCTTTCTGCCCAAAATCTGCCTTTTCGTTCCTCAGGATCTCAAGTCAAGGGATCCAAGTCTGTCAGGACCTCCTCCGAAGGTTCTATGAGGACCTGGACTGGTATGCCGAGAGCAGATCCTTCCAGACCTGCAGACAAGCCTTCTTCTGCCTGAAAGGTCGCCCTCACCTGTATCTGGGGTGGGGGGTGGGGGACGTCTCCGCTTCTTTCCTGACCCGTGGACCTCCCTGCTTCAAGAAAAGTGGGTCCACAAGCTGATTCGGTCTGGCTACAAAATAGTGTTTTTAGTCTTGTCCTCCAGAGAGGTTCTTTCCTTCCAACCTGCGTTTATCCCCAGACCGCCTGCGAGGTCGCTTCCGGGCAGTGCAAGACTTGCTACTACAAAGGGTGATTGTTCCGATCTCAGAATCGGAACATTTTTTCATGGGTTTTATTCAAACATGTTTGAACTCCCAGGAAGGAAAGCATGGTACGTCCAATCTTTACTTCAAACTCTGAACCGCTTGTGTGGGTACAGATGTTCCGAATGGAGTCCACCTGAATGGCCTCTATCGATATCAAGGACAGTTACCTTCATAGTCCAATATATCGGTCATCTGCGCTTCCTCTGCTTGCTGCGGGCGAGGAGCATTATGAAGAGGTCTCACCTCAGCTCCTCTGGTCTTCATGAAGTGTTGGCATTGTTGTGCCAGCGGGGGGGGGGGGGATGGGGTAGCAGTACTGAAGAACCTGGTTGATCTTCTGTGAGCAGAGTCTCTTATTACCCTGACGGACAACGAGAGATTACTGTGCGGACTCTGCAGGTGTTTAGTTGGAAATTAAATTTCCAAGTATTTACTCTGGTTCCGTCCACCTAGTTGGACTATTTGGATCTGCTCTGGACTCTGCCTCAGCCAGGGTGTTCCTCCCATGGGACAAGTCCCAAAATCTGCAGGATGCAATTCGGCTCCTGTTTTCCAGCAGTTGGTCATCTTTTAGGACTTGCATGCGGGGTGCTGGGTCTGATGGTATCTACCTTTTTTGAGGTGGTTCCGTTTGCACAGTTCCACACGGGACCTCTGCAAAGAGAGATTCTTGCCATGTGGGGCAAGAATCCTCAGTCTCTAGACAATCTGATCCTGTTGAGCTGGGGTACGTGAGGGTCCCTGATTCGGTGGCTTCGCGATTCGACAGGGAAAATCTTCCTTCCCCGAGTGGGGTGGCATCTTTTTTTTTTTTTTTTGGCACGGATTGTGCTCAGGGGGTCTGGACTCTGGAAGAATCCAGACTACCGATCGATATACTGGACATTTCCTCCAGAGGTGTTTCCTCAGTGTCTCCGGTGGGGAACTCCCACAGTGGTCCTGTTGGCCTCTCGTCTTAACAGGAAGGTGCTAAGGTTTATGGAATGGTCTCGGAACCATCTTGCCAACACCACAGACGCACTGGTGGCTCCTTTGATGCCATTATTGTCTGATATACGTCTTTCCTCTTCTAGAACTTCTGCCAAGACTCCTGCATAGGTTAGAGGCAGAAAGGATTACCACCTTCCTAGTGGCTCTAGACTGGCCTGTCTTGGTACGCAGATCTGATATGGTTGGTCATCGATGCTCCTTGGAGTCTTTGTCGTAGAGGAGATCTGCCTCAAGGGCCAATCTTCCATCTTGCTTTACAGTCGCTGGCTTTAACGGTTTGGCTGTCGGAAGCCAAGTGCTGAAGGATAGAGGGTTGTCTGAATCGGTGATTCCCACGCTGCTGCCAGCTAGTAAATCTACTGCTAGGAAGATTTGGCATCATATTTGAAGATGTTTAAAGAGCGTACTTTACGGATGTGAATCTTTCACAGTTTAGCTTTCCTCCAACGAGGTGTTGAGCAGCATCTGGCCTTGGGTACCATCAAGGGGCAGGTTCGGCTTTGGCGGTTTTCTTTAAACATCCTTTGGCTACGCATTCTTTGGTTTGCACTTTTGTTCAGGGGGTTCGCCACTTGGCTCCCCCAGTGTGGTCTCCATTGCCATCATGGTATTGGTACTGTCGGTTCTTCAGTAACCGCCATTCAAAAAATATTTGCGAGATTCCTCTGCTTACATTGTCCCAGAAGGTAACCCTCCTTGGTGGCTATTTCTTCTGCACATAAGGTGTCAGAGCTAGCAGCTTTGTCTTCTCGTTCACCTTACTTGGTGCTTCACAGAGATAAAGTGGTGCTTCTTACTTGTCAGTTGTTCCTTCCTAAGGTCATTTTTACTTTCCATCTGAACGAAGACATTGTGTTGCCTTCCCTGTGTCCTAAGCCTAGTCATCCTAAGGAGATTGCCTTGCATAGGAAATCAGACTCGCTATTTGTCCTTACGGAGGGACCTTGCAAGGTTTTTGCCGCGTCTGCCGCAACCATTTTCGAATAGATCATGCAGACGATGATGCAGGCCTATTCTATCAAGGGTTAAGTTCTCCACATTCTACGCAGGTGTTTAGTGCCTCCTGGGCCTTCCGCCATTAGGCGTCAGTGATGCAAGTTTGCAAGGTGGCCACTGGTCGTCTGTGCACACTTTCAGAAGATTTTTACAAAGTGGATGTGCTTGCATCTGTGGATGCTGTTTTGGCTGCGAGGTTTGGCTTGCTGCTGTTTGAGAGGACTTTTTTTTTTTTCCCCATCCCTCATGTTTGACACTGCTTTCGGACGTCTCAATGGTCAAGAAGATTCTGGAGCTGTTTCTGTCAACGAACGAAAGAGAAAATTGGATTTTTGTCTTACCATAAAATCCTTTTCTCTGATGTTCATTGACAGACACAGCACCCAACCTCTATTGAGTTGGGTTATATTTCTTCTGACCCTGCTTGCAACAAAACTGAGTGCCTATACCAGGAAGTGGGAATATACCCCCTGGGACTGCCCCATAGGCGTGGTAAAGCTTTTTCCTGCCTAGTGTCCTACTCCTGTAGGGGGCAGCCTAATCCAATGGTCAAGAAGATTCTGGAGCTGTGTCTGTCAATGAACATCAGAGAAAAGGATTTTACGGTAAGACAAAAATCCAATTTTTTCACTTAACGGGAAAATTCTGCAATGGAAATCATGTAAAAAGGGTTAATGGAAAGCTGTGAATTGGGTGCAAAAAGTTGAAAAACGGGGCAAGCGGTGAGCTTTCATGTTCATGATAATAAGCTGCTAGTTGTATCCCTTACCCATCTATCATTTGATCTTTTTTCAGAGTCTCGGAAGAGAGCACGGTACATCCTGCTAGCTGTGATATTAGTTGGACTCTACGGCTTATCCAAAACACCATTTTTGTCAGGTATCCTTCTTTTTTTTTTTTTTTTGTGTGTGTGTGTTAACTCAATGTGTGGATCTTAACTCTTGGTGTTTACCTTAACCACTTGCCGACCGCCGCACGACTATCTACGTCGGCGGTCAGCCCCTCACAGGCAAAGTGACGTAGGGCTACGTCACTAGCTTGTGAGGGTCTAGGGAGCGAGCGCGCGCCCCTGCGTGGTCACGGACCCCCCCCGCGCGTGTGACCGGCGGACCAGATGTCCGCCGGTCACTCTGCGATCGGCGGGGGAGAGGGAGAAAGTCAGGCGGCTTGTGTAAACAAGCTGCCTGTCATTCTCCCCTGTGTATGAAGGATGATCATACGGTTCTACTATGTAGAACCGTTGATCACTCTTCATACATCTGAAGCCACAGCCAATCACAGTAGAAAGCACGCCCCTAGGGACACACATAGCCCCTCCCTTTCAAAAAAAAAGTTAACCCCTTCACTGCCAGTGTATTTTTACAGTAACAGTGCATATGTATAGCACTGATTACTGTAGAAAGGTCACTTGTAACCCCAAAAGTGGCAAAAATGTCAGTCAAGGGTCCGATCTGTCCGCCGCAATGTCGCAGTACCGCAAAAAAAATCGCAGATCGCCGCCATTACGCGTTAAAAAAAAAAAACAACAAAAATGACAATCTTTCCCTTTGTTCGTAAACGCGATAACTTTTGCGCAAACCAATCAAAATACGCTTTTTTGCGATTTTTTTTTTTTTTACCAAACATAGGTAGCATAAAACAAATTGGCCGAAAATGTTAAATTTAGATTTTTTTTTGGGGGGAATTTCATATAAAAAAATGTGAAAAATATTGCTATTTTTGCAAAATTGACGCTCTTTTTTTGTTTATAGCGCGTGATCAAAAAATCGCACAGGTGATCAAATACCACCAAAAGAAAGCTCTGTTTGTGGGAAAAAAGGACGCCAAATTCGTTAAGATACAGCGTCGCACGACCGCGCAATTGTCCGTTAAAGTCACGCAGTGCCGAATTGCAAAATACCCCCTGGTCAGGAAGGGGGTAAAATCTTCCGGGGCTTAAGTGGTTAATACATTCCCTGCAGTAAGGTAAAAAACACCCTACTAACTATACCCCCCTCCCCCTAAACATTTAACCTAACTTAATTCCGCTTTAGGCCGCCATCAGATCAGCATCTACAAATTCGGCAGTGCCTAAAAATAGAGGGCAACTGAGCATGTGCAGAGCAGGGTGAGACAGTGTATCACTGGATTTTGAACAGTATAGTAATTTATTTGTAATGTTTACATAGCTATACCTGCAAAAGAGGCCAGCCTAAAGTGATCTAGCAAGACTTCAACTTCTGACTAAAGTTCCATGTTAACCTGGTGCCCTATATATTTCATTAGATTTGATTATTCCTTTTTGTTGCTTTAAAACTTTTTTTTTTTTTTTTTCTCCTCGATCACATTTTTAGTTTTAACATCAACATTTTTTACTATATTGCAGTCCGCTTTCGGGCAACGTCTGTCCTTGATTCAGCTGTAGATCCAATTCAGATGAAAAATGTAACGTTTGAGCATGTAAAAGGGGTAAGTATGATTTGATCTTTGTGGGGACTGGGACTCCTGCACACAGCAGTACATTTGGCATACGGACATACTGAGTATGCTTCTTGTTGTGGCGCCACAGCCTCAGCTTATTTTTTACCTATTAAGATGCTTTATTACAGAAAATGGCACCCGTGGCTATATGAGTGTAACTGCTGGCACCCGTGTTCTATAGTCTTTCTATGGCGATTTAGTTGCATACAGCGGATTCCAGTGGCGAGAATCAATAGGTTCTTGTGGCTGGAATGACAGATGCATGTGACTAGTGGCAGCTGCTCAGCCTATAAAAGCTAATGACAAGCTAGCGGGCTGTTGCTGTTCGCATATACCTTCACACCATAGGGTTACCTGCGGATCAGGACCAATGTCCGAGCCTTGATGCGGCTGCTTGACGTAGGCCTTAGAATTATTATGGCTTTCCAGTTCACTGTCCTATTTGGTTGATTGGAATTCTCTTTTGGAGATGGCCTGCACACCTTTTGTTAATACTTCAACTTTATCTCTGTCCAGATGTCATCTTTCATTTAGGGTAATGGATTCTAAATAGAATAGTTGCTAGTTTTCAAAACTATTGGAAAGTTATTTGTGCAGTTAATATTAAGCATAGTGAGTTTTTTTTCCTATCAAAAGGTTGAAGAAGCAAAAAATGAACTACAGGAAGTGGTTGAGTTCTTGAAAAATCCGCAGAAGTTCACTGTTTTGGGGGGAAAGCTTCCAAAAGGTAAGATTTACTACCCGTGGCGATTTTGCTTTGATACGCCTGGTGTGCCACCTTGTTGACTGCAGAAGAGGGGTTTTCATATTGACCCAGTATACTAATATACACTGATCAAAAAAATTAAAGGAACACTTTTTAATCGGAGTTGAGCATCAAGTCAATTAAACTCCTGGGATATTGATCTGGTCAGTTAAGTAGCAGAGGGGGTTGTTAATCAGTTTTAGCTGCTTTGGTGTTAATGAAATTAACAGGTGCACTAGATGGGCATTTTAATAATAAAATAATAATGGTTTTACAGGTGGAGGCCACTGACCTTTTTTTCCCTTCTCATCTTTTCTGACTGTTTTTCACTAGTTTTACATATGGCTAGGGTCAATATCACTACTGGTAGGATATGGGGGATACCTGAACTCCTTAGAGGTTGCACAAGCAGTCCAACTCCTGGATGGCACATCAATACGTGCCATTGCCAGAAGGTTTGCCGTGTCTCTCAGCAGTCTCAAGAGCATGGAGGAGATTCCAGGAGACAGGCAGCTACTCTAGGAGAGCTGGACAGGGCAATAGAAGGCCCTTAACCCATTGGCAGGACCGGTATCTGCTCCTTTGTGCAAGCAGGAACAGGATGAGCACTGCCAGAGCCCTACAAAATGACCTCTAGCAGGCCAATGGTGTGAATGTCTCTGACCAAACAGTCAGAAACAGACTTCATAAGGGGTGGCCTGAAGGCCCGATTTCCTCTAGTGGGCCCTGTGCTCACTGCCCACCACTATGGAGCTCGATTGGCATTGCCACTGAACACTAGATTTGGCAGGTCTGCCATTGGTGCCCTGTGCTTTTCACAGATGAGAGCAGGTTCACCCCGAGCACATGTGACAGATGTAAAAGGGTCTGGAGAAGCTGTGGAGAACATTATGCTGCCTGTAACATTGTTCAGTATGACTGGTTTGGTGGTGGGTCAGAGATGGTCTGGGGAGGTATATCCATGGAGGGACGCACAGACTTCTACAGGCTAGACAATGACACACTGACTGCCATTAAGTATCAGGATGAAATTCTTGGGCCCATTGTGAGACCCTACGCTGGTGTAGTGGGTCCTTGGTTCCTCCTGGTGCACGACAATGCCTGGCCTTATGTGGCGAGAGTATGCAACCAGTTCCTGGAGGATGAAGGAATGGATACCATTGCATGGCTCCAAGGTTGCCTGACCTAATTCCAATAAAACACCTCTGGGACATTATGTTTTTGTCCATCCGACGCGGCCAGGGTGCATCTCAGTGTGTTCAGGAGCTCCGTGATGCCCTGTCCAGATCTGAGAGGAAATACCCCAGGACACCATCCATCGTCTCATTAGGAGCATATCCTGACGTTAGGCATGCATACATACAAGCATGTATGGGGCCATTCAAATGACAGTATCATTTTCAGTTGCTGCAAATGAAATTTCAAAAAATGGGCTAGCCTACTGCATCTTTTTTTTTATTTTTGGGGTGTCTTTGAATTCAGCCCTCTTTAGTTTGATCATTTTCATTTCCATCAAACGATGTGGCATCATTTTGTTCCTAACACATTACCCAGTCCATATCCGTATAGATATCCAACATGATATTATTCCCCATTCAGATCTGATGTGTTTTCAAAGTGTTCCTTTTAATTTTTTTGAGCAGTGTAGTAGCCCTGTAACCCCATTCCCATGTCATTGTAAGACGAAATTTACCCAACGCATTAGAGGCTACAGTGCATAAAATGGAAACTGCTTGTGCATCGTTAGCATTTTAGTACATATTTTTTTTTTTTTTATTGAATCTGAAGCATGGATGGAATTCTTCCTTTTAAGTGCATAACCTGTAGCTCCTTTGCTTTAGTTGTTGTCTTCATATGCTGTTATTTATTTTCTTCTTCAGGTATTCTGTTAGTTGGACCACCTGGCACAGGGAAAACCCTCCTGGCTCGAGCTGTCGCTGGGGAAGCTGATGTTCCTTTCTATTATGCATCAGGCTCTGAATTTGATGAGATGTTTGTTGGTGTTGGAGCCAGTCGTATTAGGAATTTATTTAGTATGTTTATTTAGCTTTTTTTCTAAAATGTTGATTTTTTTTTTTTTTTTTTTTTTTACCTGTTCCTTATTAATTCAATCCTGCCTTTAGAGAAATATAGGGCTGTCGTTGCCTTTTGCTTCTATGCCTTGAGTCACTGATCTCGGTCAAGTATATAGAGATAGGGACTTCTTCTGACTTACCTTCTTGTTTATGTTAAATTTTTCTAAATATTTACTCGCGCAGGTCAGAATTCCAACCAGGTACCAAGCGTTTACGAAAAAAGGAAATGATGTAGCAAAGGGAGCCCTGTATTTCTCTCATGACGGGTATAACTTAAGAATGGATACCAATGCCCAACTTCCCTTTTTAAAGCCTAATATTCTTAATACCCGTTTTATCAGAGTATCAGGGTAATTGATTGTTACATACACAGCCATTACTATTGGGAATGTCCTACTAACAGTAAAGTAATATTTTAAGAAATGTAGAATCTGGTGAGTAGTTGGGTTTCACAAATTCCCTGTTCATGAGCTAAACATTGGTAAGATATTCCCATCTTAACCCCCTGTCCTCTTAAAAATATACTTTATAATCAGTTGCTTAAAGTGGTTGTAAACATCAGACACTAAATATGAACAAAGCCTGTGCCTCCTATAGTGTTATCTTGGTAGCTCAGACCAGCTGTATAAATTCAGCATTTTGAATGGCTGTAGAGAAGAGGTGACTAAAGATAAACAAGTACAACTGACGTTGGAGGAATACTAAAGTCTCTCTTTTTTTTTTTTTTTGTTAAAGATAACAGATTATACTTACCTGCTCTTAGATTTTGCACAGATCAGCCAAAATCCTCCTCTTCTTGGGTCCCTCGCCGGTTCTCCTGGCCCCTCCTTCCTGTTGAGTGCCCCCACAGCAAACCGCTTGCTTTGGGGCACAGAGCTCCCTGTGTATATTCAGACATGGAGCCGTGGCCCAGCCCCGCTCCCTTTCTCTCCTCCTTGGCTGAATGGCACCCACCGCTGCTGGCTGCCGATGGGGAGGGGAGTCCCGGACAGCCAAGTCTCTCGTGCAACATGGCTGAATCTAGATGGACCTCAGGTAAGTATTAGGGGTGCTGCTGCACACAGAAGGCTTTTCTTCTTCATGCATAGAATGCATGAAAATAAACCACCTGCCTTTACAACCACTTTAATCGCTTTGTATCACCTGAGGCCAGTCGCTTCACTGTAAGGATTTACAATCACTTTAATTAGGGTAATTTTCTCATGGGTGGAGTATGGTAATATGTGAAACAGAAGAGGATTAAGGGGTGGGGGGTTAGGATAGTTAGTTGGGGGAGAGGGAGGGTACAGCATGCAGAACAGAGAACTTGACAACAGATAAAGGGGAAGGAAAAATTGAAATGACTACAAAAACTAGCAAATAAAGTGTGTGCATTTGACAATAAGTAATATGACTAGAAATGATGTACCAAGTCTCTGACCTGTTGAAAGTAGTCTCTGCATTCTACTGTGTTCATAAATTTGGTCCAATAGTACCTTCTTAAAGGCTAAGCTCACCTTTTAACCACTTCTGGACCAAAAGGTTTTGCCCCATTAATGACCAGGCCTTTTTTTGCGATTCAGCACTGCGTTACTTTAACAAAAGTTATCGCGTCTACAAACTAGGGGAAAGATTGGTCATTTTACATTTTTTTTTTCTAGTAATGGTGGGGATCTGCGATTTTAATGGGACTGCGACATTGCGGCGGACAGATCGGACCCCTAACTGACATTTTTGACACACATGGGCATAAAAATATGCACTGTTACTGTAATAATGACACTGGCAGGGGAGGGGTTAACCTAGGGGTGATCAAAGGGTTAAGCGTGAGCCTAGGGGAGTGATTTCTAAATGTGTGGGAGATGTACGTCTGGAATCCACACAGAGACCTGTGATCCTAAATCCTCCTGATCACAGGCTCTGTGTTCATTCCAGAGAGAACAACAGTGTGCTGTGTTTACAACAGCAGACTGTCGTCCTCTATCAGCGGGGAGAAATCGCGGGTGCCTGGCGGCAAACGGTGCCGCCGGTGCTGTGGATCAGCTTCCCCGCTTCCTAATGGAGCATATCTGCAGCAGGCAGTAGTTTAATAAAAAAAAAAAAAAAAAAAATGCATTTTTTTTGCAGGAAAAGACAATGTGCATTTATTATTATTTTTTTTTCCTAAGGAGCCTGTAAAGCATTGCACCCACATTTCTCAGATTGCAGGTGCATTGTCAGGATCCTGCAGACTGTCAGCATAGCGGTCTACTCTTGCCACCGATATGATTAGGTAGTTACTGATGTCCAGGAAGATCAATGAACTACGTGAGCCCTCACAGGCACCATCGCAGTTCATTGATATCTACAAGCTGTCAGCTGTAGTTCATTTACAGAAGTTCCCCTGCCAGTTGTCACGAGGGAAGAGAGGAAAGATCCCTGTGCTACACATCCAAGGAGTCCTATGATGGTATGAGAGAGACAATCTCAGCCTGGGCTCCCACCAGGCCATGCCCCCGATGTGTTTCACTCCACCCATGCAGCTTAGTCATGGGACCCCATGTGAGACCCCACATGTCAAATTCAATGTTTCCCTATGAGAGCCATCTTAATTGATACTACACAAGTCGCTCCAACTTTAGAAAAGGTTTCTGCACTAGTTTGGTCCAACTTGGGTGTGATTTCAGCCCTTGTACAGGCTCCTAAATAGCATTCAAGTTGGAAGGAAGCCGCAGGAAAAGTTTTACGACTTTGCCATCGCAGCAGTGTGAACTGAGCCTAAATACGGGTGTAACATGTTCAGAGAGGTGGACTTCTTCTTTAAATGTTTATTTTCAAGCTTTTGTTTTTTTTTTTTTTTTGTTTCCTGTGTTAATGTTCAGAAATGTTAATGTTTTTGAATACCGTATTTATCGGCGTATAACACGCACTTTTTCCTCCTAAAAATGGAGGGCAAAGCACCAGTGCGTGTTATACTCCGATATAGTAAAAAAAAAAAAAGTCGGGCAGCGCTGAGAGAAAGAGGAGGGGGGCGCGCCGGGCGGAGCAGAAGGAAGGACGAGCGGCTGCTGTCATAGGAAGTCCTGCCTCCTATGATAGACAGCACAGTGGCCCAATGCCGGGACACGGGACGCGTGACGTCTATCATAGGCTCCCGGAACGTCAGATGACAGCGGCGGCTCGTACTCTCTTCTCCTCGCACAGCCCGCCCCCCTCTGCCTCAGAGCTGCCCGGCATTTTTAAAAAACGAATGTAATGTATTGCAATGTAATGGCCCTGGCGAGGCTGCATTGGGGACACTTGCGCTGGCGAGGCTGCATTGGGGACACTTGAGCCGGCTAGGCTGCATTGGGGACACTGCACTGGCTAGGCTGCATTGATTGACACTGCACTGGCGAGGCTGCATTTATGGGCACTGCACTGGTGAGACTGCATTTGATTAAAAAAAAATAGTTCTGAGTTCAATGCTGTTTAAAATTTTAAGCTTTTTTTCCCCTAAAATTTCCCTCCTAAATGTGAGGTGCGTGTTATACGCCAGTGCGTGTTATACGCCGATAAATACGGTCGTTTTTTTAACTCCTTACAATTGCTTAAGTAAATAAAGAGAAATGTTCAGCTCTGTCACTCTTCCAAATACCTTGTTAGAACACCACCATTGTCCTTCACCATACTTTGGCATTTACAACCATGGGAACATAAACTGCTTTTATGTTGTTATAAAAAAAAAAAAAAAAAAAAAAAAACTTCTCCCAACCATTTTGGATGACATGGGGTAGGATTTTTCCCACTTTTCTTGCAGAAAATTAAGAAATATTCTTTGGGTAGTGTTGGTTAAGTTTTTTTTTTTTTTTTTTTATTTTATTCCCTGTCAGGTCATCAGCTTGGCTAAATCTGAGCTACCTTATTTTTTCTCGACCAGAGGACACACAGTTTGCAGTTTGGACCGCGGCTTCCCCGGAGCTGTGTGAACCGGCTCCATTGAGAGCCGGTCACTCTCCTGTAATGCGAATTGGATGCAGGGAAACCGCTCTTTTTTTGCTCTTTAATGAGACTGACTTGACCATAAGCAAAGCTTTGTTAAAGGCAAAAAGCAAGCTCCGTTTCAAACATTGACCCTGATTTACTGCAACTGGAGGCCATGTTCAAAGTGCATTTTAACTTCTCTTCTCTTGGTGAATGAGGTAAAATTCAAATTCACTTTGCACATAATACCCAATCATAGAAAAACAGGATTGTTGCTCACAGATTATTGGAAGATTAAATTTAACCACAACTTTGTCATTCGCTAAGCGAAGTGAAAACCCATTTTTGCAAAGAGATTATTCACTTTGAAAGTGAACATGCTTCACTTCATTGGTAAATGAACCCCAGAGTGTGCTAAAAATGGTGTAATTGTAACTTGGTCATTGGCCAGAATAAAAAGTGAGAACGGTTACATTCATGAAGTTACTAGACAGTGGTGGTTCATTATATACAACGTAATAAAAATATCTAATATTACACAGCAGCTACATATGAAGGGAATATACTGATTAAGTACATTTTTATGAACAGGAGAAGCGAAGTCTAATGCACCCTGTGTTATATTTATCGATGAGTTGGATTCAGTTGGAGGTAAAAGGGTTGAATCTCCCATGCACCCATATTCCAGACAGACAATAAACCAACTGCTAGCAGAAATGGATGGGTAAGTTTATCAGTATTCATTTTTACATATGTTTTTATGGCTGTCGTAAGTTTTGTGTGCGCGCTTTTAATTCTTTATACGTACAATGGTGATAGTACAATGCATGGTTACAGTCTACACATATTAGGATATAGGTCCTGAGTGAGCCCTGCAGCACATTTCTGCACCCCTGGCTTTCCTGTGCATCAGCAAAAATGGCTATTGTGGAGGTCTCTTGTGCATGTACAGATGTGCCGAAGGATTCTGCTAGGACGGAGCCTTCAAAACATTTGCAAATGCATCATAATGGCAACAGAAGAGGGGTGGGGAGCAGGAGCTACTAAAGAGGGGATGGGATTGAAATTCCTGTTTTAATCATTTTATTTTTTTAAATGTTTAGGAAAGTTTGATTTAGAGGTTCAAGTTTGTACCATGTTGGTTTTTTTAATGATGAATTTTTTTTAATCGCTTATATTCTCATTGTGAAATCCTTGTAGCCTTGATACCATTCTTGGCTACAATGCTGACTTTTATTTCTGGGTATTTTTTTCGTTCTATAAACTTCAAAAACTCAAGAAAATAAATATATTTTTAAAGTAATAAACATACCATTTCAAAAGAAGGAAAGAACAGTACGCTCACATGAGAAAATCTAACCTTGACAAGCCATATAGTAAAACAATACACATGTAAAGCAGGAATGAACTAGGGCTGTGTAATCTGAAAAAACTTAGAAGAGCAATACACAGATACACGGTGTGCCCCAAGTGCTAAGAGATGAGGGGGAGGGACAATATTGGGAAAGAAAAAGGGGGTGAAAAGGAAAGGTAATAAGAAGGGGCGAAGGAAGAAAGGGGGTGGGGTGTTTAGACATTTAGACATTCCCAGTACCCACAACCTTTGCATTACCACTCTCTACAGGAGCAAAGATTCTCAATCAAAAGTGGGTGGCAAATAGGCCTCAATCCATGGTTCCCATTTTTTGCATAATCTAGTCGTCATGCCATTCTGTCATTTTCTGAAAACCAATCACTTGAGATACTGGGTGCTTGACTTCAGCAAAGGAGCTGTTTTTGTTTTTAAGTCTTTAGAAGTTCCTTGCATTCACATTCTGTACCCAGGCCAGTACTAGAAGAAACAATAAAATGTGTGTTTCTGTTAGCAGCAGTTTCTATAATCTATGTCCTTCATAGACCAGGGATGAAGCAAAACAATTAATTTTTTTATTTCAATCCTTTTTAGAGAACATTGAGCAAGTCACTTCAATCTTCGTCCCACAAAAGTATCTGCAGTCTAATGTCTCTGACAGCCTTACACACATGTACACGCAAATTTAAGACCCCAAACCAATCAGCTTCAGGTGTTTTTTGCCAAAAAAAAAAAAACTTAATTAAACAAGTTGAAGTTAGACGCTGATTGCCTACCATGCACAGCGACACCAGATTTTGCATACTCCAGTTTTCTAATTCCAAACGCCAAAAACTAGAGCTCTAAGGCACGAGTGCTCGCCTCTTGTGTTTCTGAATGTACACAGGGGTACATTAAGTACATCTGGGCATAGCCCTCGCCTCTAGGTGGCACAATGAATTTATAAGACCTTCTCTGTATATTCATTGGCAGGTTCTATCTTTGTTCAATTTTAGTAGCTGCCGAGGTTCAGCAGTAAGGAGCTACCCATTTATACAAAAGTAGGAAGGCCTTTTTTTAGGACCTGTTTTGATGGGCTTGTGTCAATGGCATCAGTTTTCTATCTGTTTAGGACATTTCTGAGATCATTTAGAATAAATTGATTAGCGCATCTGGCCACCTGATCTGCAGTCCACAGGCTTCAAGGGGGTTCTGCATTCTCCTAGCTTTGTATGGGAATCCAAAACCTTCAAAACAGTCAGTGATGTAGAAAACCTCTTTAATAAATAAAAAGTGTACCCACATGCTTAGTGATTTTGCTGTTGTATCATCTCACCTATTTATTTATTTATTTTTTTTCTTCTTTTTTTTTCTTGTTATAGCTTTAAGTCAAATGAAGGTGTTATAATCATTGGAGCAACAAATTTCCCTGAAGCCTTGGATAAGTATGTATGCAGTAGATGAGTTAACAAATTGATCTCATTTATACTGCTTAAATACGGAAATCTAAAACCACAGAATAACTTTTGTACTAGATGTTGGCTACGCATCTTAGATTCCTATCAGCCAGGAGACAGTCATTTGCTCTGATGGTTTTTCACATGATGTGGAATCTTGATGGCAGACATAAAGCAGATCTAAATGAACAAAAAAAATTGACTTTTTATGTTTAAACTTCAAAAATGTATTTCTTTCTGGACAATGCCTGCGATGAATGTATAGGGCAATGTAGACTTTTTTGTTGTTGTTTAGAACATGTTTTAGTGCTTTCATTGTGTTTTCATTTTTCTAGTGCATTGGTGAGACCTGGACGCTTTGACATGCAAGTCACAGTTCCTAGGCCTGATGTAAAGGGTCGCACAGAGATTATCAAATGGTACCTTAACAAAATCAAATATGATGAATGTAAGTTGACTTATTTCAGGCTTTAATTTTTGTGGTGTTTTGCGAGTTACTTTTCGGCCGTAGACTGTTAGAATTTCTGTGGGTACAGCATGGGCCAGCGGAGATTTAACCCATGCATGGGCAGGCTGATTGTACCCAAGTCGATTCATTGATTGACTTGAGTGCAACCAGCATGTCTGATTTACATGATGTGATTATTGGCAGCGGTTATAACAGCTAGGAATAATCACTGTTCTCCCGGCAGGGACGGCTACTCATGCCCCTCTGCTGGTACAACATAATGGCTCCATGGGAGCAATTCCCCCATCAACACTGACTGTGTTGATGGGAGAATCCAGCAATTTTTCTTTCCTGCAACCTGGGTTATTAATTGTATTATTTATAGCCTGCCTTACTCCATGTTTTCAACGAAGAAAACATTTTTAATATGAAAATGCTATTTTACTGGCTGTCTGGCTTTAGTATTATAATTCAATGGTCATGCAGCAAGTAAAGTCAGAATTCCTGGTCTCCAGAAGCTGCACAGAATTTATCAGATCAGCATAGTTTCAGGAAATGAGCAATGGCGGGTATGAAAAGTTAGGTGTAAGATGTAGTCACAGTAGCTTAAATCATGTTTCTGAATTGTGTTCAGACTTGGTGTAAAACATATGCTTTCAATAATTTCTATGAAAAATACTGTGTAAGTTTTTTGTACAAATGAATGTTTTTTTTTTTTTTTACTATTAAAAGTGTATTACAAGTTGTATACATTAAAGGTTTTTGTGCAAGGGGAAAATCTGCCCTTTTTTTTGTTCCATCCACTGGATGAATGAAAGAAAGAAAAAAAAGAATCCTCTATAGGCTGCCCTATTGAGGGTTTAATATTTAAAAGATATAGAAGCTGGCTGTCTTACATTGTAAGTCTCTTTAGGACATAAAATAGGAAAAAAAAAGTTTTATATATGGAATACTCCTTTAGGACATACTCACTCTGATTTTGTTCAGAAATCCTTGCAGTCAACCACGAGGCTTTCTACTGAGAAGCATTTTAAAGGAGAAGTTTGTTAAAAAGAAATTTAAATGCACTTTCTCTTTTGTTCATCAACGGACACACCACTTCATGAATCCTAACTACTGAGTTATATTGCCTCCTCCAGGAGAAGGACTAGGCAGAACAAAAAACACCTGGCTACGCCCATGGGTTGTCCTCAACTTGGTATATAATCCCCTTCTCTGCTCTAGGTAATGCGTTTTTAATCTGTCTAGTAAGGAGTAAAGACCTAGGCTCCCGGCTTGGATCTCTGGTCCTAGCAGTTTTTTCTCCTTCCTTACATCTTTTGTTTTTTCAGATGGGGCTTCTGTGTCCTGGTTAAGGGCACTTCTATTTAGCCTTGGGTTATTTTCCCTACCCCTCATTTTCCTTTCGGCACTGCTTTTGGACATCCCAGTAGTTATGATTTATGGAGCGCTGTGTCCATCGGTGATCCATTTCTCTAAGTTCGTCGACGGACACAGCACCCACCCCTCTATGGAGTTCTGATACTTCTAATACTGCTTGCTACTAAACGGATTACCTAGAGTGGGGGGGGGGGGGGGGGTGGTTATATTCCAAGCGAAGGTCAGCCCATGGACGTAGCCAGGTGTTCTGCCTAGTCCTACTCCTGGAAGAGGCAATATAACCCAGTAGTTATGATTTATGGAGCACTGTGTCCGTCAAACTCAGAGAAATGAATTTTACGTTAAGTACAAAAATCCCATTTGTTTTAAAACTGCAAAAAAAGAAGAAGAAAAAAGTGCTTATTATTATTATTATTATATAGAATTTTATATAGCGCCGACAGATGTGTTTTCAGGGATTGTGTGAAAGTAGGAGATAGTTGGACAAATGGGGGTAGAGCATTCCAGAGGTTGGGAGAAGCTCGGGAGAAGTCCTGGAGGCGAGCATGGGAAGTGGTTACATAAGTTATGGTTAGTAACTTGAATTGAATTCGTTGGTTGGGTGGCAGCCAATGGAGGGATTGGCAAAGAGGGGTTATTATTTTTTGTTGCAGGAGACTGGAAAGCATTGCCCTAGTGATCACTAGATCGCTGATGCCATGCAGGTCTCCTTCACACATTCTGTACGGGTAAGCTGATACTCCAACAGGAAGACTTATTGAACTACTACAGAGAACTACAAGCCAAAGGGCGTTAGGGCTTGTAGTTCATTCAATCACCCAAAGTTGTGTGTCTGAATGACGCGACTATGTGGGCTGTAATAAAACAGTGACCGCTAATATGGGGGAACTTCTCCCTCTACTGCTGCCACAGGGAGGAGGAGGAGGAGGGGGGGGGGTCTTGCGGCGGCGTTGTGGGCAGCGACTGCCGCATTGGGAACATGTTAAATGTTTCACCCTAAAATCAGATGGAACATGTACCATGTTCCCAAAGGTGGACTTCTCCTTTTAAGGTAGGAACTCTCTCTCTCTCTGTTTTTTAGTTTTTTTTGATTTGCTGTGTGAGTGGGAAAACATACCAAAGATATAGTGTGGCTTCTCAACCTAGATTGAGAAAGTGGAAATACACTTTAATAATTTGTTACTTGGCCTCCTCCAGACACAGATTAATTCAATTTTAAAATCTTGCATAGGATCTATTTCACACCCATGTGTCTACATAAAATATACCCTTCCATCAGATTCCTTTTTGGAGGTGTGCTTCCCCCATCAGCAGACTTTACTCATGTGTTCTGGTCCTGTCCTTAGATTAAAAAATTCTGGTCTGAGGTCAGCGCATGCATACCTTTTTTTTTTTTTTTAAATGAAATCCCCCCCCCCCCCCCCCCCAAAAAAAAAATGTAAAAATCAACATTTTTTAACATTTCAGGCCAATTTGTTTTCTGCTACATATGTTTGGTAAAAAAAAAAAAAATTGCAAAAAGCGTATTTTGATTGGTTTGTGCAAAAGTTATTGCGTTTACTAAGGGAAAATTTTTGTCATTTTTCTTTTTTTCTTTTTTTTTTTTTAACAAATTTAATGGCAGCGATCTGCAATTTTTTTTTTTTTTTTTTTTTTGCGGGACTGCGACATTGCGGTGGACAGATCGGACCCTTGACTGACATTTTTGACACTTTTGTGGTTACCAGTGACATTACTACAGTAATCAGTGCTATACATATGCACTGTTACTGTAAAAATGACACTGGGAGGGAAGGGGCTAACTTCATTGGAGAGGGAGGGGTTAAGTTTGTTCCTTGGGGCATGCTTCTAACTGTGATTGGATGTGACTGTGTATGTAACAGCAGAGATCAACGGTCCTACATAGCAGGACCGTATGATCTGTGCTGCTACACAGGGGAAAAAGACAGGTGGCTTTGTTTACATTAGCCGCCTGCCTTTCTCCCGCTGTACCCGACGATCGCGAGTGACCGGCAGACATCGGGTCCGCTGGTCACACGCGCGGGCTGCTTAGGGAACGAGCGGGGGCGGGAACGCGCCTCCGGCGGCGCACGCTCGCCCCCTATTGGCTCACAGGCTAGTGACGTACCGGTAAGTCACTTTGCCTGTGAGGGGCTGACCGCCGCCGTATATAGTCATACGGCGGTCGGCAAGTGGTTAAGTTATGGTGTTTTATTTGTTTTTTTTGTTTTTTTTTTTGGTGTTTGGTTCCTCTTTTGTGTACGAGCTTGGGTATTCCCGATGGGCTCTGTTTTGTACTTCCTTTTGGAAAACGATAAAAAAAACGAATTAAAAAAAGAAAATTCTGCTAAAATCTACATACCCCCCCCTTATTTGTACAGCGATTGAAGCCGAAATAATAGCCCGTGGCACAGTGGGGTTCTCAGGAGCAGAGCTGGAGAATTTGGTTAACCAGGCTGCCTTGAAAGCTGCTGTGGATGGAAAGGACATGGTTACTATGTGGGAACTAGAGTTCGCCAAGGACAAGATTCTTATGGGTAAGCCTTAGTTGTGTCACTGCATAGGTAGTCATGCTGCAGTAGTGTCAAATACCATCAATGTTTTTTTTTTTTTTTTTTTTTTTACATCTTTTACTTCAGGACCGGAGAGAAGAAGTGTAGAAATCGATGACAAGAATAAAACCATCACTGCTTACCATGAATCCGGCCATGCTATTATTGCGTATTATACCAAAGATGCAATGCCTATCAACAAAGCAACAATCATGCCTCGGGGGCCAACTCTTGGTCATGTGAGTCCGTAGATTATGAAAGGCAATGTGGATTCACTCTATTTACTTTGTTATAGTGTGGCCTGAAGGTTACCATATTGTCATGAACCCTTGTATAGTAATATCTCCTAGAATAATGCAAGAGTGACATTTTAAAGCTGGAGGTTAGGCACATAAACTTTAGTTTAAATGTATTCTTCAGTAGCCACAAAGTATATAATTCTATTTTGTGTCTCTAATGTCTTTCCAAACTCAGGTTTTGCCTTGTAACACACTGCAGTCATTTAAAATATACTTTACTCTGGTTTAAGTGGTTACAAATGCCTGAAAAGAAAAGTGAACAAAGCATATCCTTCTATATTGTGTACTTGCCTTGAACCAAAGCACCTACTGTGATTTCTGTCTGCTCTTTTCCCTCTGCTATCTAAATCACTTTTGACAGTCTATGCTACACCAGACAATCCGGGAGATGGCACCACTACCCACTCAGCACACAGCAAGTGATTGTATCCCTATGGGACTGTAGAGGGGGTGTGTCCATTCCCTCCACTCAGGTCTCAGATTACACTCAGCTCCCTGATTTATGTTGTGCATGTGTGTGACATCAGTTCCCTGCCCCCTGCCTTCTAGAGCTGAGAAATGCTGTGTAAAATGTGTATTTTAGAAGGCTGAGAAATGCTGTGTAAAATGTGTATTTTAGAAGGCTGTGCAGGATTGTGGACTGCAGATAAACAGGTACAATTTATGTAAGAGGACTTGTTTGATCTCTGTGTATCACTTGAGGCCAGTCATTTCAGTGGTTGTATGTAAAGGTTTACAATTACTTTAACTGGTTAGAATCTGCGATTTCATCAGCACCATATTATTCTTCTATTCAAGTTCTCAAGGGACTTGTCAGTGGTTAGATTTTTTGTTCACTTTTCATTAGATAAACTTTTTTTTTTTTTTTCTGGGTATAGTCATGATCAAGTTTTTACACACACACACACACATATATATATTATGTTGTTGATTTGTGTTAAATACCCTCCTAGCTTTATTCTGAGACTTCTTTACAGCCGTGCTGTCATTCAGGCAATTTATCTGATTGTCTTTATCTTTGCTCATGCTGCGTAGGTGTCTCTTTTGCCAGAGAATGATCGGTGGAGTGAGACAAAGTCTCAGCTCTTGGCTCAGATGGATGTAAGCATGGGAGGAAGAGTGGCAGAGGAAATCATTTTTGGGCCAGAGAATATCACCACAGGTATCCTGATCTGGCTAAATGTAAACATTCTGTTTATGGTACACATCTGACAATATAGATCCAATTTCAACATCTTTTTTTCTATTTTTAGGGGCTTCTAGCGACTTTGACAATGCTACAAAAATTGCAAAGCTCATGGTGACCAAATTTGGGATGAGTGAAAAGGTTAGTGTTTCCATGGCCTTGTATACTTGTGGTACATTTAAAGCATATGCAGGGTTAAGGATGTATGGTGCAGTGTGCAAAATGCTGTGTATGGAAAACAAGGTATAAATTGTGCTTTAGGTTATTTTTACATGTTGCTTAAGAAACTCCTTATGTCACAAAGTTAAAGTGGAGCTCAACCCAAAAGGGAAGTTCTGCTTTAGGGCCTCTTCCCTGCTGATGCTCCAGACGATCGTAAGTGTAGGTTCTCCTTCCTACAGTTTTTGTAACTGCTGACTTTTCAGGTTTACACAGGAGAGTGGCGCTCCTCTTTAAGTTGAACTTTCCTTGGGGGATTGTTTTATCGGAGCACCTAATATTGGCTTTAGATACCCTTTAAAGTGGTTCTAAAAGCAGATGTTTTTTTATCTTAATGCATTCTATGCATTAAGATAAACCTATGTGCAGCAACCCCCCTAATATTTAGCTTAGCCCCATCTCGATCCAGCGATATTGCACAAGAGTCATGACTGTCTGGGACTCTCCCTTCCTTATCATTGTCTGAGACACAGCAGCGGGTGCCATTGGCTGCTGCTATCAAAGTCAGTAAGCCATTGAGGAGAGAGAGGGGGGGTGGGGCTGAGCCCTGGCTCTGTTTCAATGGACACACAACAGCGGCTCGGGTGACCTCATAGTAAGCCGCTTGCTGTGGGGACACTCGGCAGAAAGAAGGGGCCAGGAGCGTGTGCATGGAATTCGAGAAGGATCTGGGATACTCTGCACAAAACCACTGCACAGAGTAGGTAGGTATGACGGGTTTGGTTTATAAAAAAAAAAAAAGACTTTAATTTCACTTTAAATAGTTCTAAAGACTGAATGTGTTTTACCTCCATGCATTATGTGTGTGAAGGTAAAAAACCTTCACTGTGCATGTGCCCCCTCTTATACTCACCTGAGCTAGATCCAGCAATGTGCACGAAAGCAGCTCTCTTGGGTCTCTCCCTCATCATTTGCTGAGACACATCATTGGCTCCTGCTGCTGTCAATTACAGCCAGTGAGGAGGGAGAAGGGACTAGCCGTGCTGTGTGTGTCTGAGGAACGAGCACACACGAGCATCCCCAGGGCAAGCAGCATGCTATGGAGGGGAACTCAGCAGTGGGAGGGCTGGCAGGGGACCCGAGAAGAGGATTGGGGCTGCTCTGTGCAAAACGATTACACAAAACAGGTAAGTAATAACATGCTTGTTAAAAAAAAAAAAATCTCAACCTTTTAAAAATTCTCATTCAGATGGGTGCTGAGACCAGTCCTATGTACTTAGCTGCTTTTCGCTATGTGCATCCAGCTTAGAGGTGTGCCCAGGCGGCCCATAGAAGTGGATGGTAGACACAATGGCATATCTATGCGCCTGCTTCTGCCTGCATGTAAAATTTTGCATGTAACTGTGTCCATGCAGCCACTGTGTCTGCATCCTCTTCTATGGGCAGTGAAAATGGGGGGGACGTATACAGAGGGGAAAAAATAGGTATTGAACACTTCACCATTTATGTAGGTATACATATTTTCTAAAGGCGCTATTGAAATTTTCACCACATGTCAGTAACAACCCATGCAATTCATACATTTAAAGAAACCAAAGCAAATACGTTCAGAAATTGTTTGTAAAAAAATGGAATGACACAGGGAAAAAGTATTGAACACATAAAGGGCTGTACAAAAAGGCATGGAAAGCCAAGACACCAGCTGAAATCTATTGGTAATTAGAAAGCATTACTTTCCCTTGTCAGTGCAAATTAATATCAGCTGATTCAGTCTTAACTGATGGCCTATAAAAGGTGTTTCATTACTAAGGTGTCACTCAAACATCTCCTGATGGGTAAAAAGCAAAGGGTTTTCTCAAGACCTTCGAAAACCTTATTGTTGCAAAACATACTGATGGCATTGGTTACAGAAGGATTTCTAAACTTCTCAATGTTCCAGTGAGCACTGTTGCGGCCATAACCCGGAATAGGAAATAACTTTACAATAAACCGGCCATGACCAGGTGCTCCTTGCAAGATTTTTGACAGAGGAGTGGAAATAATTATCAGGAGAGTTGTCCAAGAGACAAGGACCACTTGTGGAGAGCTTCAGAAAGACCTGTAATTAGCTGGTACAATTGTTTCAAAGAAAACAATAAGTATTGCACTCAACTGCCATGGCCTGTATGCACGCTTGCCATGCAAGACTCCATTGATGAAGAAAAAGCATGTTGAAGCTCGTTTTAAAGTTTGCGGCACAACATTTTGACAAGCCTTTGAAATACTGGGAGAATATAGTCTGGTCAGATGAGACCAAAATTGAACGCTTTGGATGCCTTAATACACACCATGTTTGGAGGTCAAATGGCACTGCACATCAACCCAATACCAACAGTGAAGTTTGGAGGTGGGAACATCATGGTGTGGGGTTGTTTTTCAGCATACAGTACTGGCAACCTTCAAATCATTTAAGGAAGGAAGAATGGAAATCTGTACTAAGACATTCTTGATAAAAATCTGCCATCTACCACTATGATGAAGATGAAACGAGGGTGGACATTTCAGCAAGACAATGATTCCAAACACAAAGCCAAGGAAACTCTCAATTGTTTTCAAAGAAAATAAAGCTGCTAGAATGGCACAGCCAATCACCTGACTTGATTCCAATAGAAAATCTATGGAAAGAGCTAAAGATCAGGGTTCATAGACGAGGCCTGCAGAACCTTCAAGATTTGAAGACTGTTCTGTGAAAGAATGGGCCAAAATCACACCTGAGCAATGCATGCGGCTAGTTTCTCCATACAGGAGGTGTCTTAAAGCTGTAATTACCAACAAAGGATTTTGTATGAAGTATTAGTTTGTTTATACCTTTTCCCCTGGATCATTCCATCTTATTACATATAACTTAATTTCTAAACTTATTTGTTTTGGTTTCTTTGTATGTATGGATTGCATGGGTTTGTTAACGACGTGGTGAAAATTTCATATTTACCTACAAAAATGGTGACGTGTTCAATACTTGTTTTACCCGCTGTACTTTTGGAGAGTACAACGGGGGTGATGCGAATATAAGAAGAGAGGTAAAGGGGTGGGGGGTGAAAGAAGGAAGCGGTGAGTGATGGCCATCAGTGGGGCTACACATCATTTTTAAGGTAGACTGAGATGATTGCTAGAATATCTTGTCATCCACTGTAATTTTAGTAATAGATTCATGCATGGGGTAGAGCTTACCATAGGATCTGTTTTATTCAGAAAGATTTTGATATTTCTGTTCAAATATGGAGGAAGTGCCGTTCAGTTTATGGGGCAATATCCTCCATCAGATAAATTTGTTCTATTTTAATAAACCAATCTGTGATCAGTGGGATCGAGGAATTGTCCCAGTTCAGAAATATAAATAATTTAGCAGCATTAAAGCAGAGTTCCGCCTTCCCCTCCAAAAATTAAAAGTCAGCAGCTACACATAATACTGTAGCTGCTGAATTTTAATATTAGGACACTTCTCTGTCCTGAAGTCCAGCGATGTCGGCACCGCAGCCGATGTATCCATCGGCTGTCGGGGGCTGCTGCAGCCATTGCCGGTAAAGGAACCCGGCAGTGAAGCCTTGTGGCTTCACGGGCGGGTCCCTACTGCGCATGCACGAAGCGTGCTGGGCATTCCTATTGGCTCGGCAACGGGGGAAGGAGGAGGGGGCCAAATTTCAGAGGGACGGCGCCGCGTTACCGTATCTCGGAAGTGGGGAAGGGTACCTGTCAAAAACAAATACCCGTTCCCCCCTCCCCCCTTAAAGGTACCAAATGTGGCACTGGAGGGGGGAGTAAGTAAAAGAGCGGAAGTTTCACTTTTGGGTGGTTAGAAGTTGTGAACAATGAGAGAGATGTCTGGGTTGAAAGACAGTGGGATTTGTGTGATGACAGAAATGGATCTATGGACAGTACCACTGTGGGTAAGTGAAAGTGTCTTCAGAACCACTGCCCCTCCAACAATAGGAAACTATTCTAAATACAGGGATTCATTTTCAGACCTGTAATACCATCTAGCTCGCAGTTGGCCTCCATGAGTAATAGGCAATTTCCACTTTCTTCTAGAAACCACTTTGTCTTTACTGATTTAGTGTGCCTTCCCCAGAATGGTCCGGGTTGGGAATGTCACAAACCATGCTGAAGAAGTAGTTTTACTTACCGTTTTTTAAAACCTTTGTTTTCAATTTTGAAATGTAAAATGTGCAATGTAGATTCACTATTACAATAGATACTAATTGTTTAAAAATATTTCAGCTTGGAGTCATGACTTATTCTGATACAGGGAAACTGAGCCCAGAAACCCAGGCTGCTATTGAACAAGAAGTTCGAACTCTGCTTAAGGTAAAAGGGATAAACTTTTACTTGTTACTGTTACCACTGAACCGTCTTCCAGGATAAAGTACGAGGTTGTACTACCACTTGCCATTTACCAACCGTAGAGGTGACCTTTTTTTGTCTTTTTTTTTTTTTCCCCTCTGACTTCAGTATATTTAAGTTACTCTGTTATTGGAAGCTCAGGGGTTTCCAGTGCTGACCTCTTTTTGAAAAGGCTGGTTGCCTTGCTGTGTCTAACTTTTATGTCACAGTCCTGGAGCAAGCATGCTGTAAACAGTTGTCAGAAAAGTGTCAGTTTCTTATCTATATTCCAGTTCTAGGTCAGCCAATCAAACAGCATTGAAACCAAAGCATCAGCATGACAGCCAGAAAATTTGCATTTTCAAGAGGAGAGTTCAGCAGTTGCAGCCTTCTTGAAGTATAGCCAAAACTATCTTGGCTGCACTTCTCCTGGGGATCACCGGTGTACTAAAGCCCCGCTGTTGGTTGAGGTCACTGAGCCGGTCCAGGCTTGGGAAAGATCCCGACTTTACAGTGGGGATCCACTCAGGTGCCTGGACTGGCAGCTGGATCTGCCTCTCAGCAAGCAACTGGGAGACTGAGCCAGCTGTTCAACTCACCCCTCCTCCACAGCCCAGCACTACAGTGATCACTGGAGAGGCTAAACAGAGAACCGCTAACTGACAGTCACCAGCTTATCTGCTTAGTGAAGACTGAGAACTGAGCAATCAGCGGTCTTTGATTGCTCAATTCTCAGTCTTAATAGCTCAGATGCAGCATCCACCTAGGTGAGTCTAAATGTTTGTTTCTCTTTCGTTCATTGACAGACACAGCTCCTGATCTTCTTTACCATTGTGTTATCCTGCCCTCTGCAGGAGTAGGACACTAGGTAGAAAAAAGTCTGACTACGCCTTTGCGCAGCCCCCAGGGGGTATACTCCCTCTCTGCTATAGGTACTCGGTTTTTTTTTCTTTCTGCCTAGTCAGGAGTAAGGACCAAGTTCCTTGCTGGGATCTCTGGTCTTGGCAAATTTTTTCTTTTTAGATTGATTTTTTTTTCTCCTGAATTTTTCCTGTGAGATCTACAATCAACTGCCGGACTGGGAGACGGGCTGGATAATCTAGATCCAGTGGTCACCCCAGTCTGGCCAGCGAGCGCGTGCGCAGACCTCAGCTCCGCGCTAGTTTGGACGTGACATAGCCTCACCGGACGGGGGCTGGCCTGTGAGTTAAACGCCTTGCAAAGTTGCATATGACCGTGTCTCGGCCCGAGTTGCAGAGTTCCTCCTGGCCAACAGCCCCCCCCCCATTTCGATGGCGAGGTGTTCTGTCTGGAGCAGTGCCCACCTGGTTCCTGGTATTGTGAATAGCTGTCCCTCCTCTCCCCCTGAATGGTTTTGGGATAGACATGGGCTCCTCCATGGGACGGTCAGACCCTGGGTTCACCTCCTTCCTATCAGGCACCCCTTCCATCTGTCCACCCCCCCCCCCCCCCCACTGTCTGTGGAGCCTTCTGGTGGAGTTTTCAGCAGTGGGAGCTCCTCCTAGAACACATGAAGGTAAAAAAAACGGCATTTACAACCACTTTTAATTGGTGTGTTAGCACTCATTAAATCGGACCTTTATCCATTACCATTTAAGCGTGAATGTTCTTTAACAAAAAAAACATACGTTCCAGAATAATAATTATGCTACTAAAATTAGTGGGTGTTATAAATTTACCTCCAGCATTGCTCCTTTTTCTTCTTGATGAAGGCTGCCATTTTGTTGAAGCCCAGAACAGTCACTTTCTTATTGAAAACCCTCCCCCCTCCCCTTGGTCTCAAAAACTATTTTGCTTTCTTCAAATAAAATCTGTACTTTTCCAGCCTTGATTGAATGTCTTGAATGTATTTCAGAGCAGAAATCTTCTTTGGTTTTTTTTTTTTTTTTTTGTTTTTTTTATAACAAGTTATACTTACCTGCTCTCTCAAATCAGCCCAGATCCTCCCCCTCTTCACGTTGGTGCTCCTAGCCCCTCCTTCCTGGTGAGTGCCCCCACAGCAAGCAGCATGCTATGGGGGCATCCCAAGCCCAGCCGCAGCTCTGTGTGTCCATTCAGACACTGAGCCGCAGTTAGGTCCTGCCCCTCTCTCTCTCCTCATTGGCTCACTGACTTTTGACAGCAGTGCGAGCCAATGGCACTCCGCTGCTGTCTCAGCCAATGAGGAGGTAAAGTCCCGGGCAGCCGAGTCTCTCCTGCAACATTGCTGGATAGAGATGGGGTTCAGGTATTAGGGAGGCTGAATACATTAGAATAAAAAAAGAAGCTGATCGGCCTCTAGTGGCTCTGATTTTAGCCACAGTGCTGAGAATAGAGTGCAACTAAGCATGTGCAGAGAAGGGTGAGACACTTCTAATATTTTACATGGCTATACCTGCGAAAGGGGCCAGCCTGAAGTGAATTACCAGGGCTTAATTTTTTAGTTTCAAAAGATTTTATTAGGTTTTTCAGGAAAACCAATGAATCCAAAGATAGTAATGCATTAAAACAGTAATATAAAACAGTTCTGGATTACAAGAAAGCGCCAATTGGGCGATTGAACTTTTACTTTAACTTTAAGGGAGCAGAATCCTTGAGTGGTAGTAGGTCAGCAGGCGAGAGATTGCTATCTGGCTTCAACAGGGTGGGGTCCAATCCCATCAGACACCCCAATGGGACCATGCTATGCCTCCAGGTTGGATAATCGCTGTATACCTGCCATTAGTTTGTAACGTATAGGATTGGATTACCAAAACAGTTGAGTGAACATAAAGACCAATATCAGTGTTAATCACTGATTAATGCTTAACAGTAAGCATTAGACGATAAAGAAAAACGGTGTTCCTCTCCCTGTACCTTTTATGTATGAAAGTTTTCTTTGTCTTCCAAAGCTGTGAGCTGCTGTGTGCTTCATGGTGTGGTGATAGTCTGGTTCTATGAGGTGGCCTATGAGTTGTACTGGTTTACCTTATATGTTGAGGGGTGGGGTATTTGGGTCGTATGTAATATGGAGGGGTCTGTGGAGAATAAGTGATGTAGGGAAATTGAGGGGGAGAGGAGGGAGGGTAAAGGGGGGTGGGGGTATCCACCAGCTCCCTAGTATCTGATTATTGGAGTGATATCCAGAGTATCTAGGTTATACGTTTTGAGAATTCTAGTGTGGTTTTGCAGTAGTGCCAGTTCGCCCATGTTTTTCATTACTTGGAGGGGGTGTCTCTGGCTTGGTGGATGAGGTGTTCCATATCGGCAATCTTCTGTATATGTCTTAGCCAGTCAGCTACCGTCGGGGGAGCAGTTGAACTCCAATGTATGGGGATACAGAGTTTTGCTGCGTTGATAAGATGTATGGCCGCTGATTGTTTGTACGTGTTTGGTGGAATAGTTGAGTGGTGTAGTAGTTACATTAATGAGTATTCTGGGCTTATTTTTTTTTTACTTAAGTTAGACTTTAAAGTCAATTGAGTGAGCTTTCTGAATCTTGGTGTTTTGCTTGTCTGCAGTTGCTATTTTTAAGTATTGAATAGCCAGTAAAAGGTTTAAAACCTTTGTTGAGTTGTTGCCATCTGTGTTCCTGTTGGAAGGGGTTTTCCCTTGATTTCGCTCCTGGGGTCACACACTGTGTTAGAATGTGATTACTGTAGGACTTTCTAAGAGTACACCATGGCATGAAATTAGCCAAATGTATAAATTAAATTCGCTCCCTTTACAGAGATAAAATTGTAAATAACCGCGCTAAGCAGCAGCTGTAGTGGGAAAACACTATAAATTGGAATGGTAACAAGAAGCTGCGCTATATCTAATGTTAAATAAATCACACTGACAGATAGCAAATGAACAATTGATAAATAATTAATAAAAAATGTCCAAACATATGACACAGCCTGTGCCTAAAAGGTCCAAATAGGATAGTCTAAAGTGCAATATAGAGGAAATGAGTCCACCACCATAGATCACTCCTTCCGCCGTTAGTGAGGCATGCTGAAAGTATGCTATGCGCTTACCAGATTGATAAGGAAATCAGCATCAAATGTAATATATGGACATCAATGGACACATCCCAATGCAGAGTTCCTCTCCTGACAGGATCGTTCAATGCACAGAGACCTGCAGTATCCAGCAAAAAACACACCAGCCACCACATGGGGTGACTGCAACCTCATCAGATGTAAGGCACAACCCTCTGTGATCGCAGGTGGAGATAACTTCTGTCTTCACACAGGATGAGCTCTCCCAATTCTCTGGGGGTCCCAATCCTGTGTCCTCTGGAGGGTGGCCTAAATTCTGTACAAAGCAGTGAGCAGGTAGGCTTGGAACTCAGGAGAATTCAAGAATTCCATTTACAGAGATGCTGACTTAACACCGTACAGTGCAACAAGCGAACAAGCATTTGTAGTCTCATGCAGTTTAGTCAGAAGAACTTGCAGCACCAGATGATCACTGTAAACAGCTGTGATATAGCTGACTATTTCTCAAAACTTTAGAATACCTTGGCACAACCCTTACAGAAAACACAAGCTGAAGAATGTACTGCTAAAGGTTTGTTAATCAATGCATCCGCTTAAGGTGGATATGTTTGGTTTAATAGTTGAATTTCCTGAATTGGTGTATGCTTAGAAGTGCCTGCTCCTATTTTAGCAATATCCACAGATGTATATACCATATATACTTGAGTATAAGCCGACCCGAATATAAGCCGAGGTACCTAATTTTACCACAAAAAACTAGAAAAATGTATTGACTCGAGTATAAGCCTAAGGTGGGAAATGCAGCAGCTACTTGACCTAACTGGACCACCACGAGACCCAAAACAGGGGCTACACGCATTGTGCAGGGGCTGCGGACATGGTACAGGAGATGCAGGGCTGTGGGCATAGCTCAGGAGATGGTTCAGGCATGGCACAGAAGATGGTTCAGGCATGGCACTGATGGTACAGGAGATTCAGTGCTGCGGGCATGGTACAGGAGTCTCACTTGCCTTCACCTGCAGTGCTGCGGAGGAGTCTCGCTTCATTTAAAAATGGCGCTGCCTAGTGCCAACACGTCACTGCGCATGCGCTGTCTGCCCGGGAATTGCTGAACGTGTACGGGCTTTCCCAAGCGGTAGCGGCGGCGGCTCATGCGCACTGACCGGGGGAAGAGGTAAGTGAGACCGTCAATCGAGTATAAGCCGAGGGAGACTTTTTCAGTATGAAAAAACATGCTGAAAAACTCTGCTTATACTTGAGTATATACGGTACTCCCAGAATATTGTTTGCAGAAGAAGCTCAAGCGTTTCCTTAACTGTACAATTAGGCAAACTGTTCACCTTTTGATCACGTTCAAGTTTCTCTCTCCCACTACAAAGGGTATTCAGTATTGTTATAAGGTGAAGAAAGGAAAGTGGATCACCCAGGTTAAACTCAGGCAGAACCGATAGACTGTATGTGCTAAGTGTCCCTAGTGTAAATTAAACCCAGTAATTGAAAGCCATAATGCTAACCACTATTTTGTCAGTCTGCCCATTGCTGTTATGTGCTAGAAATTTAGTTGCAAATCACCTTTTAATCATGATTTTTTTTCTTTTAAGGATTCGTATGAGCGGGCAAAAGTTATTCTAAAAACTCATGCCAAGGAGCACAAGAACCTGGCAGAAGCTTTATTATCAAACGAGACATTGGATGCCAAAGAGATTCATATGGTAGTAGAAGGAAAGAAGCTGGAAAAAAGATGATACAGCTGGGACAGTGTAATAAACTGTGGACTTTTGTTTTATTGTCACTGCTGCATAGCTCATTCTTTATTTCACTTCTTTTTACTTAAAGTATGCTTTCTGATTCCTCAATCTAAATATTCAGATGTCATCTATTGCAATATGTGGCTTTTCTGAAGTTCCATTAGGCAGTATGTTGACATTAGAGGTCTGTAAAGAGAGGGGCGGTGCAGATGTAAGGGGGGGGGGGGGGTGGGCCGGGGGAACTCAGGGCAGGATATGATTGGTTACGGGCAGCAGAAACATCCCACAATACTTCTCTCAGGCATGGCGTTGCCTGTGTTTGATGTCTAAGAGGCATTGTCTGTCACTGCTACAATTTACGTTCAGTATGTGGCCTCTTGGTGCTCCAGTCATCTACTGCCAGAATGTGTGTCTATGTATGAAGCAACTGCACAACGTACAGCTATCGTACTTGAATGCTTGACACCTTGTGAGTACCAGCAATCAAGATCACCTTGTCTAGAGGAGGAACCTGCTGCTCTTCTGCAAAACGACAACAGTCTTCATTTGACACCTAAATAGTTTATATAAGCAATATTAGTAACTTTAAGCTTTTGGTTAGTTTTATCTAATTTCTGTCTGCTGGGGAATTCATGAAGCCTGATCTTTACCTGCTCAGTTTCTAGTAAGGTTTCATGCTTGGAAATGCAGACACTCTGGGTGGAGGGGGAGGGGAAAGGGGGGGCACAAGCACTGTGGGCATATAGAAGTTCAGGCACCTAGACAAGCCTGCACATACCTGCTGCCTTTCCGGTTAGCGTTTTGAAACTTTCCACTCCCCTTATACTTTCATCTTGGCTCATTGCTAGGTTGGGTCGGCTTTTTGCCCAGTAGAAATATATGTGAGTTTGGAGGGGTCCTGCAAGAAATTGCTTTACCAATAAAGTTAGAAACTTTTACCTATAAAAATAGTCAGCAAAGGGTGACTGGGCTATTGTAGGTATGTGCAGGCACCTCGGGTTGCCTGCACTGTATGGATATAATTGGCTTTTTTTTTTTTTTTTTTTTAACGGTCCACAAATCCGAGCCACATAGGGTACAATCAGTGCACATAGCCATTTAGTGTGAGTGCTGGGATCTTAAATTCAGCAGAACATCAGGCCAATTCAAGAGCTCCTTTTTATGTACCCTAAAACCTTGAGCAACACTGTCATTCTTTAAAGCAGTCAAATGTATATACATATACTCACACGATCACTACACCAGTTTCATTTTGTGTGTGTATATGTATATAATCTAATTTTAGTGATTTCTCACCAGTAGAGGAAAACAAAGACAACAAAAATAAAACATTGTCAAATGTTGTAACTCTTCCTCAATGTACTAAGCCTGTGCTTTATCTGAGCTCACAACACATGCACACTCATGGTTAGCATGTACATGTGTGTGGTATTGACTCCGCAATCTAAAAAACTATGACCACACGCAAGCAAAAAAAAACAGCCTTGGGGTGTTAGTAGTATTTGAGTTGCCTGATCATGTGTAAACCTATAGTTGGATTCAAACTTGAACCTGACGTAAGAGGTCTAAGGTAACAACAGTGATGGGATAGATTTTAAATCCATTCCTTCTGTGTTTTATGGATCCTAGGTGTCAGCTGCACCAAGGCACTCTTGAAAATTAAGCCCCTTTTCTTATCCTTCAGCTGATTTCAGAGCTTTAGTGGGTAGTAGAGGCACTGGCATTTGACACTAAAAAAAAAAAGAATGGAGTGTGGTCAAATCTCGGTTTAGAGTAAAGTTGAAGCCTTGTGTGTGGCCACTGGAGCCATCACCGAAAGTCCACCAGGCTCCATAAGAATTGGTTTTGAATAATACAGACCATTTACTGCACTTTTGTCATTGTTACCTTAGGCACTGGTCAGATTTACATCATGGATTTATTTCAGCAAGGCCTGAAGTAAGAAATATGCAATTTTTGCTTAGAATATGTCCATATTTTTTTTTTTTTTTTTTTTTAAGTTTGGTTAAGCATACTTAAGGGCACTAAGGGAGGCTATACATGATTAATTTGTTTTTCATTCAACGAGCAGGTTTAATAAAATAGCAAGGAAATTGTTCTCCTATCCACACATTTGATGGGGATGGGGAAATCGCTCCCACTGAAGTATTGCATTCTGCCGGCTGGGAACTTTCCCTGCCGGCAGAATACAGTGATCAGTGTTGCTGTCTCTAGCCACTGGAATTGATTTTTCGGGAAAAACCTCACAGGCTGGTTGTTCGGAATTCGATCAATACAATTAGCATACAACCTCGATACAATACAATTAGCATACAACCAGCTAACCCATACATGGATTGAAATTCTCTCAGCTCAGCAGGGACCGGTCGAATGTATGGCCTGCTTAAGACCTGAGCATAATTTAACCATCTGTTGCACAAATACCATGTAAAGAACTGACAGTGTGTCAGATCATTTTTATTACTGTAAGCATAAAGTTAGAATTTTAGCGTATATTCTGATTTTCATTTATTTTACGGCAAGCAGTGTTCAGATATGAAAACCACCTTGTGAGCCTTTTGTACAGTGCAATCTCTGAAAAAAACTGCTTCTTGTCCTTTCAGATCTGGAATGTAACACATATTCCTACCTGTGTAAATTGAGGTGTATGAACATATTTAAACATGTAAATAAATTTCAAATCTTATGGCTAAAATATTTATTTTTGGCGTTTTTTTGATTTTTATTTCTTTTTTTCCCCCGTTATGATGGGTAACGATTCACCAGACTTTTTAATTTTTTTTTTTTTTTTAAGAAATGTTTATTGGGTTCACAAAAAAAAGTAGGAGTACCAAAGTCATCTCTTCTCCATATATTTTTAGCTGTAATTGGGAGATTAACGGGATATAGGTTTGCAGAGATAATTGCACCACAACCCCACAGGTTTTGAAGGACTGGACAATCTGAAGATGAGAGCTTGGATGGAATTACATGTACAGCCGCCGGGTCAATAGGAAAGAAACTGGATTTCTCTATCGCTCATTGACAGACGTAGTCTTCTTGATTCTCAAGAGCTGGGTTATGTTGTCTCCGCAGGAAGTAGGACTAGGCAGAAAGACAAAACGTTCTGGCTCCACCTTAGGGGCAGTCCCTGAGGGTATATCCTCCCTCTCTCTGCTACAGGGAATCAGTTTTTTCTGTCTAGTCAGGAGTAAGGACCTAAGTTCCTTGCTGGGATCTTTTGGTCCTGGCAAGACTTTTTTTCTTTAAGAAAAAGACATTTTTTAGGTAGTTTTCTCCAGTGTTTTTTCCTGTGAGATCTTCAAGCAAAAATGCCGGACTGGGCGACACTTGTGGTCACCCCAGCCGGCCTACGAGCGCGCGCAGACCATGGCATTGCGCTTGGTCGGCCGCGACACATTCAAGTAAGTATGCGGGGCCGGGCGACGGGCTGGATGTTGAGATCCAGTGGTCACCCCGGTTTCTGCCTACGAGCGCGTGCAGACCAGAGCTCCGCGCTGGGTCGGCCGCGACGGAGTCCCAGTGGAGGGACTGACCTTGCGAGTTAAGTCTCGCTTGGACGCCAGGAACCAGAGAGTCGAGGCGTCCGGAGTGGTCCACAAACCCCCACCCCGGTGGAGAGGGTATTGTGAAGAGAGGGTGCCTGTCGGTTCGGTATGGTGAGTAAACATTCCCTTTTTTCCTCGTTATGAGGCAGTATGTATTATGGGCCCCTCCATATATGGTCAGTATATATCTGATACTTACAAGTCCCCCTTGTAATACAGCATGTGTTTGTGGGAAGTGGACTTGGTTTAAGAGCTAACACTCTACCCAGCAGACTGTAACATTACAGCAGACATAGGAGGTATAATCCTACCTTATGTGTAGTGTATCTCCTGTAGATCCATATATCGCCTCTTAGCAGAGATGCAGGTGGATGTGCTGGGAAAACGATTTTGGCGGTCCGCCGCCATTTTGCCGTAGACCTAATGCATGTATGTCCTCAGGTCACGCCGGCCGCCATGTTTTTGGAGTCTTATGTCTCTTCTATGGGGGCGGCCATGTTTTGTGAGCCCAGCTACCTCGTGGAGAGCTGGGAACGCCGGAAGGCGTACACAGGGGGCGGAGCCACGTCCTTCTACCCAGGAAAAAGCAAACAGCTCCTTCCAGTCTGTGTAAGACAGACGCTGACTGCAGTTGGTTGGAAACTGCACTGCATCGGTTGGTGAGCCTTGGGGGTCCCTCTCTCTCTCTCTCTGTGGGATGGAGAAGCAGGTACTCTGAGGGGCGCTATTGCGCTAGGGGGAGACACAAAAAAAAAAAAAAAAAAGTTTTTTTTGTTTTGCTGGCAAAGGTGTCCTGTATTAACATGGACCCTGCCACTCATGTATCTCCTCCGGATCCCCTCGAGGGGTCTGCGGGATCCTCCAGCACCCCATTGACAATTGAATCATTGTCAGCTATTATGGAAACTTTTGTGTCCCGGGTGGAAGTGGCTTGTCAGGGACAGGGCGCAAGAAAGCGACCCCCGCCTAACCCCATATTATCTGAAACCTCGGATTCAGACTCTGAGCCCATTTCTGCAGTTGCAGGTACTTCATCTGGGATTGGTGTCTCGGGTCCTGTCTCTTCAGACAGTGAGGAGGATGTTTCGGCATCCGCCATAGCCCGAGAGGAAGCGTTGGTAAACGCACTCATTGTATCTGTTCAAGAGACCTTAAGGTTACAGGGTATTCCATCGGAAATAGCTGAAACTGAAATCCCTTTTGGGACTAAAAAACGCATCAAAGTGGCGAAGGTTTTTCCATTGCCCAAATGTTTTGGCAATCCAATCGAAGAAGAATGGCGTCTGCCAAAACGCACTTTTACTATTTCTAAACTCATTGACAGGCGTTATCCGTTTGAGGAAACCCTTATTAAGAAATGGACAGAACCACCTGTGGTGGATTCACCAATTGCTAGATTGAATAAAGCCACGGTTATTCCTTTAGAAGACGCTCCGTCTTTTAAAGATCCAGTGGATCGCAAGATAGAAGCTATGTCTCGCACCATGTTTTCCTTGATTGGATCAGCTTTCAGACCTATAATAGCTATTGGTCTGGTTTCGCAGGCTGTAACAGAATGGACCAAGTGGTTACGCCGGGACTTAGAAGAGGTCCCTCAGGCGGTATCAGATTTGTTGGAACAAATGATACAGGGGTTACAGTTTGTGTGTGATGCGGCGTTAGACGCCACTCCATTATTGGCGCGAGCATCAGTCTCAGCAGTGGTTCTCAGGCGTACACTGTGGCTAAAAGGTTGGTTAGCCGACCAAGGTTCCAAAAAAGCATTGGCTAATATCCCCTTTTCAGGAGAGAGTCTATTTGGAGCCAACTTAGATGAGATCATTAAAGATCTCACGGGTGGAAAGAGCACCTTTTTACCGCAAAATTTTAAAGGTAGAGGAACTCGTCAAAGACGAGGGCCTTCTTTTTCTGCTCACAAGAGGTTTTTTCGTCCCGCGGGTGAAAAAACTAAGTCCTCCAAAGCTCCTGCAGGAGGCGTCAGGGGTCGTTGGTCGGGCAAGCAAAAGCCCGCCCCCTCCAGACCTGAAGATAAACCATCCAAAGCCTGAAGGTGCGCCCCCACCCATAACTGGGGTGGGGGGACGTCTTCGCCGGTTCCCGGATCCATGGCTTTCCAGAATCCCGGACAAATGGGTTTGCGAAGTCATAAGGTCAGGGTACAAGATCGAGTTTCGATCTCTCCCACCGGCGCGATTCTTCCCTTCCAATATCCGACTATCCCCGGATCGTTTAGAAGATCTGCGGAGAGCAGTCACAGATTTACTACAACAAGGAGTGGTAGTCCACGTTCCTTGGACAGAACGGTTTCAAGGGTTTTATTCAAACCTATTTACAATACCCAGGAAAGAGGGCAAAGTGCGTCCAATTCTGGACTTAAGAGCACTCAATTCTTTTGTCAACATAAGAAGATTCAGAATGGAGTCCATTCGCACAGTAGCAGCCTTCCTGCATCCAGGGGATGTCCTAGCGTCCATAGACATCAAGGACGCCTATCTTCACATTCCCATTTTCGCAGGACATCAGCGGTTTCTACGCTTTTCCGTAGAAGAGAACCACTATCAGTTTGTGGCGTTACCTTTCGGTCTCGCCACGGCTCCGCGGGTCTTCACAAAGGTGTTGGCCCCAATGTTGGCACTTCTGCGCCAAAGAGGCATATCGATCCTTGGTTACCTAGACGATCTTCTGCTTCATGCAGAGTCTCCTCAGACCTTGCTACAAAACATAGAAATTACTATGATTTCTTTACAGGAATTCGGGTGGCTGGTGAACCAGCAAAAGTCATTTCTGGTTCCCACCCAGAGGCTCGAATATCTGGGTCTAATTCTAGACACAGTCAGGACAAGAGTTTTTCTTCCGGTAGGGAAACTCCGAAAGATTCAATCAGCAGTCCAGTTGTTACTGTCCAACAGCTGGTCTTCCCTTCGGACTTGCATGAGGGTTCTGGGGTTGATGGTGGCTTCGTTCGAAGCAGTCCCATTTGCCCAGTCCCATACCCGAATTCTTCAGCAAGAGATTCTTCTCAGATGGAATCGGAATCCGGAATCCTTGGACAATCAGATCCGATTGAGCAAACAGACCAGAGAGTCTCTGGTCTGGTGGCTTCGGTCTCCAATGCTCAGCCAGGGAAAGTCATTTCTGCAAAATATATTGGACGATAGTGACCACGGATGCCAGTCTATCCGGATGGGGAGAAATTCTCGGTCAGTTATCTGTCCAGGGACTTTGGTCCCCGGAAGAATCCAAGTTACCGATAAATGTATTGGAACTGAGAGCGATCAGACTTTGTCTGATTCACTGGACCGAGCAGCTCCAGGGCAGCCCGGTTCGGATCCAGTCGGACAATGCCACGGCCGTGGCTTATGTCAATCACCAGGGGGGCACCAAGAGTGTCCCAGCGGCCAAAGAAGTGGCTTGCATTCTTCGCTGGGCGGAACGATTTGTTCCAGCAATCTCTGCGGTGTTCATTCCGGGGGTGGAGAATTGGCAGGCAGATTATCTCAGCCGTCAGACTCTGGATCAGGGGGAATGGTCCCTCCATCCAGACGTTTTCCACCAGTTGTGCCTACGGTGGGGCACCCCGGATGTGGATCTGTTGGCATCACGATTCAACAGGAAAGTTCAGAGATTCGTGGCTCGCTCCCGCGATCCTCTAGCAGAAACCGCAGACGCACTGATCGCCCCGTGGGGGCAATACCAGCTAATGTATGCCTTCCCTCCTCTCGCGTTACTGCCAAGACTTCTTCGCAGGATAGAGGAGGAAGGAATTCCAGTAATTCTGGTAGCTCCGGACTGGCCTCGTCGAGCTTGGTACGCCGACATGGTCAGACTGGTGGCGGACGTCCCGTGGAGACTTCCTCTCAGGGAGGATCTACTGTCTCAGGGACCGATCTTCCATCCTGCTTTACGATCGCTGGCTTTAACGGCCTGGCTATTGAGACCCAGGTGCTGAAGGACAAAGGTTTGTCAGCTTCAGTTATTCCTACTCTAGTGGAAGCAAGGAAAGCGACTTCCAGAAAGATTTATCATCGCACATGGAAGTCCTACATTGCATGGTGTGAACCGTTGGGGTTCCGTCCTCGGTCTTATTCGATTAGTCGAATATTGGCTTTTCTGCAACAAGGGGTTGAGCAGAAACTGGCCTTGAGCACTATCAAGGGTCAGGTCTCAGCATTAGCCATCTTCTTTCAGAAGCCTTTGGCTACTCATTCCTTGGTGCGGAATTTCATCCAGGGGGTGCGACATCTGGCTCCGCCAGTGCACGCGCCGTTACCCCCCTGGGATCTTAATTTAGTGTTGTCGGTTCTTCAGAAACCTCCCTTTGAAGATATTAGGGAGATTCCTCTACCTACGTTGTCCCAGAAGGTGGCCTTCTTGGTGGCTATTACTTCTGCACGCAGGGTGTCAGAACTGGCCGCATTATCTTGTCGTTCACCATATCTGGTGGTTCATAGAGATAAGGTGGTTCTTCGTCCGAATCCATCCTTCCTACCAAAAGTGGTTTCAGAATTTCATCTGAATGAAGAAATTGTATTACCTTCCCTGTGTCCTAAGCCCAGTCATCCTCGGGAGTTTGCTTTACACTCCTTGGATGTGGTCCGGGCGATCAGGGTATACTTGAAAACGACAGACTCGTTTCGCAAGACGGATTCACTTTTTGTGATCCCAGATGGACCCAAAAAGGGGTTGCCTGCATCTGCCGCGACCATTTCCAGATGGATCAGACAGACGGTAGTACAGGCTTATTCTATTAAGGGTCGGGAGCCCCCGTTCCCTGTTAAGGCGCACTCCACTCGGGCACTTAGTGCGTCATGGGCCTTTCGCCATCAGGCGTCAGTGGTCCAGGTGTGCAAGGCGGCTACCTGGTCGTCGGTGCATACCTTTACTAAACATTATAAAGTTGATGTAATGGCATCGTCTGATGCCTCGTTTGGCCGCAAGGTTTTGCAGGCCGCAATTTGAGGAGACCAGTGGTCTACCTCGAGGGTTTTTTCCGTTGGAAAATTTTTCTTTAGTCTCATTCTTTGTTTATAATGAGCCTTTAAAACTTCTAGTTTGGCACCGGTTGGGCCTTCTAGATTGGATTTGATTTTGTCAATCCCACCCCTCATTTGTGGCACTGCTTCTGGATGTCCCAGCTCTTGAGAATCAAGAAGACTACGTCTGTCAATGAGCGATAGAGAAAAATGGATTTTTGTAAGATCTTACCGTAAAATCCTTTTCTCTTAAGCTCATTGACAGACGTAGTACCCGCCCCTCTATCATTGAGTTGGGTTGGGTTAAATTCTCTGTACTGCTTTAAAACAGAACTGATTCCCTGTAGCAGAGAGAGGGAGGATATACCCTCAGAGACTGCCCCTAAGGTGGAGCCAGAACGTTTTGTCTTTCTGCCTAGTCCTACTCCTGCGGAGACAACATAACCCAGCTCTTGAGAATCAAGAAGACTACGTCTGTCAATGAGCTTAAGAGAAAAGGATTTTACGGTAAGATCTTACAAAAATCCATTTTTCTCCCAATTAACTCGGAAAACTAAGTAGTCCACAAACTCCTCTACTATATTTAGCAGACAGTGCCAGGACTCCTTAGGATCTGCCAAGGCAACCAACGGTGTCGTCCACGTATAATATGTTCTCCTCCAAAGATTCAATAGGGAGAAACAGCACACCACGTGAAGTGCAGACAAGGGGCTCAATGGCTAAATCAAACAACAGGGGGGCCAGCCCTGGCTCGCTTCATGGCATGTATGAAAAGAGGCAGAAACCTGTCCATTTACCCGCACCTTTACTAAGGGGTTATTATGCTAGAGCCAAATCCAGGCTATCATTTGTGGGCCATAAAGTTGTGGAATGGGAATTCTAAAGACACAATCACCTGTGTGTGTGTGTGTGTGTGGGAATGGGCATGGGGTTACTGGAGATTATGAAATTCTACTAATCATTCTATTAGACCTGTCAAGGATAAATCCTCAATCACTACCCATTAGCTGCAAGATCACCTTGTTTATACGTTTGGCCAAAATCTTAACATTTACATTGATCAAGTAGATTTGATGATACAATTTACCTCTGGTAGGGTTATTTTGGGGTTTCAGAATAAGTAGAAGTGCCTCTCTGATAGAGGGAGGAAAAATCCCCAGGCTGTCTGATAAGTTTGAAGGAGACAGGGGCTTAACAAGTGTTTAGATGTCACATGCCATTCTGCTGCAAAGCAACCCAGGCAGGGTTTTTAATGGGAGGAGCTGTGACATAGCCAATTCAATCTCTTTAGCAATGATGGGATCATTCAGCTCCCTCCTCATTTGAGATGATAAAGTGGGAAGAGCTATACCCACTAGGTATGTGGTTAGCTGAGTATAAGCATAAAACACAGTAAAGGCATACAATGAGTAAAAAAAAAAAGAGGGGATGTACTTGAGAGTTGGAAGTAATCAGGCCTTCCCAGACATACTAGGAGACAACCACCCTGGTTACTGTGTTTAAACAGTTTTTGAGTAGTACAATATGCAATAGTCTCTTAATAAGCTCCAAAAGGTGGAGTAAATAGGTTTTACACTTATGGGGTCAATCAGTATGGGAATTTGGGGAGGGGCCATATAACAGTTTTCTGTCTAAAGCATAATTGGTTCTATGCTTTAGTGACTATTTGGTCCTTTTTCCACAGTATGCCTCTAATGAACATAAGGATGCCTAAAAGGCACCCCATTCCAAAAGTGGGGAGGGAGTATCCATATTAAAGCGGAGTTCCACCCAAAAGTGGAACTTCTGCTTTAGGTATTCTAACCCCCTGACATGCCACATTTGGCATGTCATTTTTTTTTGGGGGGGAGCGGGTACCTAGTTTGACAGGTACTACCCACTTCCGCTCGGAGCACCGCGGCGCCCTGAACGGAAGCTCTCCTCTCCCCCTCCCTACCTGCAATCTTCTGGGACATGTCAGAGGTCCTAGAAGATTGCCGGCCAATCAAGACGAGCAGCGCGACTCGCGCATGCGCAGTGGGTACCCGGCTGTGAAGCTGCAAACTGTCACAGCCAGGTGCCCACAGCAGTGATGCCGGCGCCGCCGAGACCAGAGGGAAGAGGTTCGAGGCTTCAGGCAGCCGCATCGCTTGACCGTTGGACAGGTGAGTGAAAAGGCTGGAACTCCGCTTTAATACTCCAAGATTCAGCTATACCTTTTGGCACACTCCACTATACCAATGCAGTTCCCTAGGTATTGGGCATTCAGAGGCCATGGACCCATGCCTGTAGGGGGAAGGAGTTGCAAATATAGGGCAAGGGGAGCGTGATCAGATATGACTCTGGGCAGGAGTTTGATATTAGCTAGCAACAGAAGTGATAAGATTGGAGTAAGGGCCAAATTGATTCTGGGCCTGGTATTAAAGGTGTCCAAATGACAAGAACGTTGTCGATCATCTGGATGCTTCCACCTCCGTATGACAGTAAGATCTTCGTTTTTTTTTTTTAATTCAATCATATGCAGACTGCAGTGTACCATCTCCACAAAATTGGTCCTTGGGAGGGTCAAGTACTGCATTGAATTCGCCCGCAAGAAAAAAGCAGGGAACCATTCTCTACACCTAAAGTAAAAAAATACATTTTAATTAAAAAGATCAGGGGCAAAAGGTGGGGGGAATATATATTATTCACAAGAGTGAATGTAGTGTTTACAATTTGCAGGAGTATAATGAATCTCCCATCTGCATCAGTCTTTTTACTAGAAGAACCTCGGCAGCCAGGGATTTTGCCAAGAAGTTCGAGACCCCTCTGGAGTATGAGGTATGCACACAATAGGGTTGATTTACTAAAATTGGAGAGTGCAAAATCTGGTGCAGCTCTGCATAGAAACCAGCTTCCAGGGTTTTTTTTTTTTTGGCAAAGCCTAAGGCCCCTTTCACACAGGCGGACCGTTCAGATCCGCCTGTCCGTTTTTTTGGCGGATCTGAACGGTCCCCCCATGCATTCCTATGGGGCATCGGATGGCAGCGGAGACATGTCCGCTGACATCCGATCCGTCAAATCTGGACGGATGAAAACCCTATTTTCCATCCGTCCAGCGGATCGGGTGAGAACGGACTGACGGTCTGTTGACATCCGATTTCCCCCATAGAGATGCATGGGGAACTGTCAGCTGTGTCTCAAACGGACTCCGTCCAGCGGACGGAGTGTGTGAAAGAGCCCTAATGCCTCGTACACACGCAACGATTATCGGCCGACTTTTGTCCAGTGTTGTGTTGGTTGAAATGTGCTCTACACTTGCACTGGACTTTTGTTGGCCAACAAAAATCTACTTCAGAAGTGATGTCATGTGCTGGTTTACTTTCCGTGTGTTTTTTCTTCTCTGAGCATGCCCAGTCTTGCTCATCAGATTTTTGTCTGCCGAAATCTGTACTGACTGACGGAAAATCGGCCGTTGTGTTGACGGCCAAAAAAATTTCTCTGTCGCTCATTGACAGACGTAGTCCTCCTTGATTAATATTAACTCGGGTTATACTGCCCTCTACAGGAGTAGGACTAGACAGGAAAGAAAACGTTCTGTCCACACCCTAGGGGCAGTCCCAGAGGGTATATCCTCTCACTTCCTGCTACAGCAAATCAGTTTTTTTCTGTCTAGTTAGGAGTAAGGACCTAGATTCCTTGCTAGGATCTTCGGTCCTGGCAGGATTTTTTTAGAAATACTTTTTTAGACAGCTTTTTTTCTCCAGTGTTCCTGTGAGATCTTCAAGCAAGTACGCTGAAACTGGGCGACGGGCTGGATGTTGAGATCCAGTGGTCACCCCAGTTCAGCCTATGAGCGCGTGCAGGCCATAGCTCCGCGCTGGGTCGGCCGCGACATAGTCCCACTGGATGGGGACTGACTCTGCGAGTTAAACGTCTCGCCTGGACGCCAATGACCAACAGAGTCACGGCGTCCGTATTGGTCGACGGCCCCCCCACCCCGGTGGAGAGGGGTTCTGTCAGGAGTTGGCGCCCGCCTGGTTCCGGTATGGTGAGTAGAATGTTCCCCCTCTCCCCCTGTCGGGTTTGTTGGTGGACGCGGGCCCCTCCCTGGGATGGTCGGACACTCAGTTTCTGGGTCTCCCCTCTATCCTATAACAGGTCACAGATCCCCCAATTTGAGTGTGATTTTTGTGAATAGAAACCAGGAGGCTTGGTTTGGGAGCTGACTATCTAAAGTCACTATATGACTGTAAGGGTGACTGAAGTCAGTGGCAGACTACTAAAAGGCATTACTATTGAGGTATAGAGGTATCCTACCTGTCATAGTGTACACAGGCCGATGCCTATGCCTGAGTTACTGCAGCCACAGATCGCCATCCCTCCAGAAAGCCGGTCACTTCCACAGGCCGCACAGCCTCCCGCAGGCCGAGGAACTTCCGCAGGCCGCACAGGCCGAATGCACACATCCCGCAGGCCGCTGCTAGCTTGCAAGCCGCCGCTATCCTACACAGGCCACCGCCATTTTCCTGCAGATCGCACGAGGCCGCCATATTGGCGTAGCCTCGTGTCTCCAGCATGGGGGCGGCCATGTTTGAGGTGACCAAACACCTCGTGGAGTAATGGGGAGGCGCCGGAAGGCGTGTAAAGGGGCGGAGCCGCCTCCTTGGCCCGGGAAAGCAAGCCAAAGACTTCCTGTCTGTAACAGACAGGGCTGGAAGCAAGTTGATAACAAACTTCTGTGCATCAGGTGAGCCTTGGGGTCTCTCTCTCTCTCTTTCTGAGGGGTCCAAGCAGGTAGACTGAGGGGCGCTATTGCGCTGGGGGACTAAGTTAAAAAAAAAAAAAAAAAAATGTTTTTTTCTTGCAATTAATTTTTTGGTGTTTGCTGGCAAGTGTCTTGTTACATGAACCCTGCCACACATGTATCTCCACCTGATCCCCTCGGGGTGGCCGCAGGACCCTCCAGTACCCCACTTGTGATGATGCATTATCAGCAGTTTTGGAGTCTTTGGTATCCCGAGTGGAGGTAGCCTGTCAGGGACGGGTGTCAAGAAGAGCGACCCCCGCCTACCCCTATGTCATCTGATACCTCAGATACAGATTCTGAGCTGGTCATTGCAGTCCCTTTTCTGGGGTTGTTGTCTCAGGTACGGTCTCCTCAGACAGTAAGGAGGATGCTTCTGCTTCCGCCATAGCACAAAAAGCGTTGGTGGAAGCACTAGTTGTGTCTGTCCGGGAAACCTTAAATCTTGAGGTTACACCGGCAGAGGTAGCTGAGACTCATATTCCTTTCTTTGGTACTAGCAAACTTACCAAAATGGTGAAGGGTTTCCCTTGCCCAAATAGGGTCGTCCGTAAACGAGCCCTGCTATTTCCAAACGCATTGCTAGGCGCTATCATTTTGAGGAATCCCTCATTACAAAGATGGACGGTACCACCAATAGTGGACTCACCGATTTCCAGACTAAATAAAGCCACTGTTATCCCGTTGGATTGACAGAATGGGCCCCACCCATCTCTAGGGTGGGGGGACGTCTTCACCGGTTTCCGGATCCAGGGCTTTCCAGAATCCCGGATAAAGGGGTTCGCAAGGTCATATGGTCGGGATACAAGATCGAGTTTCGATCACTTCCACCGGTGCGATTCTTCCCTTCCAATATTCGACATCCCCGGGTCGCTTAAAAAGCTTTGCGGGGGACAACTTGATACAACAAGCAGTGGTAGTTCCCATTCCTTGGAGGAGTTCTAGTCGAACTTGTTCACAATGCCCAGGAAAAAGGGCTAGGTGCGTCCAATTCTGGTCTTGGAAGAGATGGAGTCCATCCATACAGTGGTGGCCTCCCTGCATCAGGGGGATTTCCTGGCGTCCATAGACATTTAGGATGCCTATCCTCATATCCCCATCTTCGCAGGACATCAGCGTTTTCGTTGCTTTTCCCAAAGATCATCCCTGGTTCCCACCAGGAGACTGAACTATCTGGGCCTAATTTTGGATACATCCTTGGCAAGAGTGTTTCTCCATACGGAGAAACTCCAGAAGATTCAGTCAATGATTCGGATGTTGCTGTCCGTCAACTGGCTGGGATTGATGGTCGCCTCCTTAGAGGCAGTACCGTTTGCCCAGTCTCATACCCGAATTCTTCAAAGAGGAGATTCTTCTCATATGGAATCGGAATCCCGATTCCCTGGACAATCGGATCCGATTGAGCGAGCGGACCAGGGAGGCTGGTGGCTTCGGTCTCCGATGCTCAGCCAGGGGAAGTCATTTCTTCTGATAAATTCCAGGTTACCGATAAATGTGTTGGAACTGAGAGCGATCAGACTTTGTCTGATTTACTGGACAGAGCAGCTCCAGGGCAGCCCGGTTCGGATCCAATCGGACTATGCCACGGTCATGACTTATGTCGATCATCAAAGGGCACCAAGAGTGCCCTGGCGGCCATAGAAGTGGCCAACATTCTTATTGGGGGAACAGTTGTTACAGTTCTCTCCGCGATATTTATCACGGGGGTGGACAGGCAGATTATTTCAGCCGTCAGATTCTGGATCAAGAGGAATAGTCTCTTCATCCAGAGGTATTTCACCAGCTGTCCCTTCATTGGGGCACCCCGGATATGGATCTGTTGGCAGGTTGGCTCAACAGGGCTCGCGTCCGCGATCCTTTAGCGGACGCAGCAGACGCGCTGAACGGCCTGTAAAGGCAGTATCAGCTACTATGTCTTCCCCCCTCTCAAATTGCTGCTGAGATTTCTCCGCAGGATAGAGGTGGAGGGAACTCCAGTTATCCTGGAAATTCCGAGCTGGCCTCGTCAAGCCGGGTACGCCGACTTGGACAGGCTAGTCGCGGACGCTCCTTGGAGACTTCCTCTCAGGGAGGATCTGCGGTCTCAAGGACCGATCTTCCATCGTGCTTTACAGTCGCTGGTTTTAATGGCCTGGATATTGAGACCCAGGTACTGAAGGACAGAGGGTTGTCAGCTTCAGTTATTCCTACTCTAATTAAAGCAAGGAAAGCGACTTCCAGCAAAGTCTATTATCGCACATGGAAGACTTATATCGCGTGGTGTGAATCTTTGGGATTTCCCCCACGTACCTATTCGGTGACCCGAATCTTAGCTTTTCTGCAAAAGGGGGTTGAGCAGAACCTATCCTTGAGCACTATCAAGGGTCAGGTTTCAGCATTAGCAATCTTCTTTCAGAAGCCTTTGACTACTCATTCCTTGGTGCGGAATTTCATCCAGGGGGTGCGGCACTTGGCTCCGCCAGTGCGTGCGCCCTTACCGCCCTGGGATCTTAATTTGGTTTTGTCGGTTCTGCAGAAACCTCCCTTTGAAACTATTAGGGAGATTCCCTTGCTTACATTATCCCAGAAGGTGGCCTTCTTGGTGGCTATTACTTCTGCACGCAGGGTGTCAGAACTGGCTGCATTATCATGCCATTCCCCATATCTAGTGGTTCATAGGGATAAGGTAGTTCTTCATCCGAAGCCATCTTTTCTTCCTAAGGTGGTTTCAGATTTTCATCTGAATGAAGATATTGTGCTACCTTCCTTGTATCCTAAGCCCAATCATCCTCAGAAATATGCGTTGCATTCCTTGAATGTGGTTCGGGCAATCAGGGTATACCTGAAGACTACGGAATCGTTCCGTAAGACGGATTCACTTTTTGTGATCACGGATGGCCCCAGAAAGGGGTTGCCTGCATCTGCCGCGACTGTCTCCAAATGAATTACACAGATGGTGGTACAGGCTTATTCTATTAAGGGTCGGAATCCTCCGTTCCCTGTTAAGGCGCACTCCACTCGAGTGCTCAGTACTTCCTGGGCCTACCGCCATCAGGCGTCAGTGGTCCAGGTGTGCAAGGCGGCTACCTGGTCGTCGGTGCATACCTTTACAAAATTTTATAAAGTTGATGTGATGGCATCGGCGGATGCCTCATTTGGCCGCAAGGTTTTGCAGGCCGCAATTTGAGGAGACCGGTGGTCTACCTCGAGGGTTTTTTTCCGTTGGAATTTCAGTTGAGTCTCATCGTGTGATTGATGAGCCTTTAAAACTTCTAGTTGGCACCAGTTGGGCCTTCTAGATTGGATTTTGATTTCCATTTTCCCACCCCTCATTTGTGGCACTGCTTTGGGACGTCCCGAGTTGATATTAATCAAGGAGGACTACGTCTGTCAATGAGCGACAGAGAAAAATGGATTTTTGTAAAATCTTACCGTAAAATCCTTTTCTCTTAAGCTCATTGACAGATGTAGTACCCGCCCCTCTGTTTTTGAGTTGGGTTGGGTTAAATTCTCTAAACACTGCTTTGTGACATAACTGATTTGCTGTAGTAGGAAGTGAGAGGATATACCCTCTGGGACTGCCCCTAGGGTGAGGCCAGAACGTTTTCTTTCCTGTCTAGTCCTACTCCTGTAGAGGGCAGTATAACCCGAGTTGATATTAATGAAGGAGGACTACGTCTGTCAATGAGCTTAAGAGAAAAGGATTTTACGGTAAGATTTTACAAAAATCCATTTTTTATAGCCTGCACACCAGATTTTTTTCGGCCGAAAAGTTGGAGTCGGTTGTCGGAAGCATCATACTAACAAGCCGAAAATTGGCGGATCGGACGTTGGCCGAAAATTCACGGCCAACTATCAACGCGTGTGTACGAGGCATAACTGAACAAGGTGAAGTTTGAAGTTGATTGGCTATTATGCACAGGTGCACCAGATTTGTGCGCTCTCCAGTTTTAGTAAACAGACCCCAATGTGTGAATTAGATTTACCATGAAAGAAGAATATCAAGTACCATTTATGATGTGATTTTAAACCTCTAGTATTCCAGGATATCATTTTCCTAGTATTAGGCATAGCAATTGAAACAACAACAGATTGCAAAAGATCCATCTAGCACACAAGTGAAAGGATACCCTTGTATCAAAAACAGCTGGGACAAATTGCAGAAAGCATGAGAGATCACTAATCATAACCTCTTAAACAAAAATACAGCAATGATATCACACCTTTTCCTACCCAACTCTTTTATTCAAACCATAGCCTAAAAACCCCGAATGGAAAATACATGGCAATCACCATTAATGGAAGGTGCAGGGGTGGGGTGTAGGTGGTTATGACAGCTGACTGGGAAGTCCTGGTCTTCGAGGTATCTCTTTAGATGGTGTAATGATGAAGAGGTGAGGGGACCAAAGATGATCCAAAGTCCCCATAGGAAAAAGTAAGTAAGTTTCTACCACATATAAAACAGGAAAAAATCTGTGCTAGGTTAAACAAAAAGAATGAAAAGGTAAGCAGCCACTTAACCAACTATGATACCAGCTGTAATTGATCAAAAAAAAATAAAAAAAATAAGAAGCGGCGCTTAATCCTAATCGTACTATCGTGAATAATCATATGGTTAATAATGTGGCATGAAAATAACTAAACATGCAGTGAATAAATGATCTGATTAGCTGCTACTGAAGATATCATGCTTGCTTAGCCGTCACTCATGGCATTCCTTTCAGAGCTGACAGTCTGCTGTTTTTTTACTAGTTTGTGCCGGTTTACAACTCATCGAAGGTACTTTTTATATATTTTAAATGTTAGCAGGCTTCACTATGCTTGTTCATTTGTTGTATTCCTGATCCATTTGGAGCTGCTGCTGAGCAGCCACCGCCTATCTCGGATGCAGGGTTATTTTGTGATTTTATGACTATAATTTATGGTTTATGCTATCTGGTAAGAAGCGTATGCTAAAGCCCCGTACACACGTACCGATTGTCGGCCGTAAATATTCGGCCGACGACCGATCGGCCGATTGTATGCTTGTTAGTATGATGCTTCCGACAGCCGACAGCGCACTTTCGGCTGAAAAGAATCAGTCATGTAGGCATTAAAATTTTTGTTGCCCAACACCAGAACGGCCGATTGTTCGCCAGTCAGTACAGAATTCGGCCGACAATCAGCAGATTTGCAAGACTGGGCATGCTCGGAAAAGAAAAAACACACGGAAAGTTAACCATCACATGGCATCACTTCTGCAGTCGGCTGTTGTTGGCCGACAAAATTCGTGTGCAGTCTTTTGCAGTTTTCAACAGACACAACAGCACCGGACAAAAGACGGCCGATCGTTCGGCCCGACGATCGGTACATGTGTACGGGGCTTTAGTGTTGGTGCTTGGTGGTGGATTTCATCAATCAAAGCACTTTATAGACACTCTTCTTTAATATTGAAAAGACTTTATGTTCACCTAACACTGGATTTTGCACCTATTTCATTATATCACTTTCATATGATTGATTTTTTTCAGTGCTATATTTTGCTCATAATTTATTCACTGCATGTTTAGTTGTTTTCATGCACATTATTTACCATATGATTATTCATGATTGCACTATTAGGATTTAGAGCTGCTTCTTAATAGGTTTCTACCATATACTGTAGGGCAGAGGCAAATGGGCAGTGAGGACATGTACCATAAAGTCCAGGATAGTCCAGACCATCACGATAAATATATAGGCACCACAGGCTGTCAGCAGGTATATCCCCATATGGTATAAATGCAATATAAAGTCAATAGGCAGAGAATACCAGACTGATTTTTGCTGCAAATAAAGTTCCAAAATCAACAGGGCAATCCCATAGCGCCAGGTGCAGATATCCTTGAACAATATCACTAATGTTGAAGGAACCATAAAAAACAGCCAGACAGTCAGTGGATATTTACAGTATTATGAAAAGCAGGTTAGAGCACATCACCCAGTAAGTTAAACTGAGGTAAAATAACAGAAGAATACTTGGCTGCAATCTCAAGATCTTTTGGCAAGTGGAGAGGGACTGGCAGGCTCATTCAACCAAGCCACAGCTTCCTTAGGAGAGGAGGAAAAAAAAATCACCTTGCCTGTGGAGATCACATGTAATTTAGCAAGCTACCACATGGTGTACCAGAGGCCATAGCTCAGAGGCGTGCTTTACAATGGATGTAAACCCTCACATATACTTAGTTAAGTGAACAGCCTCAGATGATACACAGAGATTAAACAAATCTCTCTACATACGTTTTATTTGTATATCTGCTGTCTTCAGATATCTCTATTCTTTAGAAAGTGAACATCGTGTTAGAATTCTTTATTCCTGTTCCAGCACTGGGTGTGGAATCTTGGCATACACTGTGTGAAAATTGATTGGAGGAAAGGCACACACCTCCATGCCACATAGGCAGAGGAAGGAAGAAAAATGCAGCTTGCTGTGCTGTGAATAGACCAGCTCTCTTCTAATTTATCTTTATGCACCCACCCCGACACAAATTTCCAGCTACTTTTATCTCCTTTGTCTGAGAAACTGTCAGAAGTTATCATGCTGATAACAGAGAAAAGGAGCAGCAGAAAGACCCAGGACTTTGGAGAGATATAAGTAAACACTACAGATATATGTGCCTAGGTCAAATTTCATGAATGGGGTTTACATCCACTTAAACTTCTGTGAAGGAGGCCCTCTACCTCTGGACATCTGAGAAGTCAAGGTACAGTAAACCTTGGATTGCAAGCAAAATTTGTTCCGGAAGCATGCTTGTAATCCAAAGCACTTGTATATCAAAGCGAAATTCCCCATAAGAAATAATGGAAACTCAGGTGATTCGTTCCACAACCACAAAAAAAAAAAAAAAAAATACAGCGCAATTCCAGTGCGGGTTCCCCCATTGCATCTCCCTCGCAGGTAGTTCACACTGCCCTCTGCCAACTGCTGTGGGTGTCAATACAAAGTTAATGACACCCCAGATCAGATCGCAGTGCAAACTGCGAACTGTGAAATGGGACAGGAATCAAATTCCATGGGTAGAAACACCCAATGCGATTCAATTCCAGTACAGGAACAAAAAAGGTTCCTGCAGCATTTTAATGTGAATGTGATGCGAGTTGTATGGCTGAATTCACATCACACAGACATCCCATGTGATCTACACAGCAATTTGGTGTGAATCAAATGCGATGTCTGTGTTCGCAATAGTGTGAACCCAGGCTTAATTAAGGTACAGCATTTAGCAACTAACATGGTTGATGATAAAACAGGCACATCTAAGTATTCAGGCATCTGGGGTAAAGCTGTCCACATAGACTGTCCTCTGCACCGCTATCGATGTTATCCCTTCCACGCTGCAGGCCTTGCTTTCAGATCGCTCTACTGCAGGGTAGATGGACAGCGGTTTAAGCAGGGGGTGAGGAGGATGGTCTATGAGGACAGCTTTACCTCGGATGCCTGCCTTCTTAGCAGTGCCTCTTTTAATCATCAACCATGTGAGTTGCTAAATATACCTTCATTAAATGTAACCATATTGCTACACTTAGAGGCGCTTCTCTTACTTGAGCCTGAAAAAAGTTTTATATTAACCTTTGCTAGTTAAAGTTTTGTTCATAACATCACTGTTGCTCCCTGTCACATGGACAGCCCCTTTCACTGAAGTAGTCACATCAAATCATTGCACATTTTAGAGAAGTAGTGGAAGTCAGGGTTTAAATGGCATTACTTTAAATTGTACCCAGTGTGACTGCAGGCTTCTACTCTTATTGCAAGATATCGCTCGTTTAAATTAAAATTTATTAAAAAAAATGTGCTCTTATTGTAAAACACTCGCAGACCAAGTTAGTCGCAATTCTGTGAATAACATGACCTTTCCCCAGTCCTTCAGCCATGAGGTGAGAAATTGCTCGGGAAGGGAGCCCTTAGACCTCTCAGGAAGGCCCATGAAGAGCAAATCTTTGCTGCATGATCAGTTTTCCACATCATCTAACTTAGATCAGAGGGCTACCATTTCATAGGAGGCCTCCTTCGCACGGGTAGAGAGTGATGTGAGTGTATCCTCCAGAGACCTGTTATGTTCCTCCACTGCCTCTGTCCTTTCCTACAGAGTTTGAGCATTATCGCCTGCAGGGTCTGGTGTGGTAGCAGTGGCGGCTGGTGCTCAAATGTTTTGGAGAGGGGGTGCAAACAGAAAAATGTAATAGGCATTGCATTGCGGCAAAAAATTGCGTGATTTTGAGGTTGCAAAAGTGTGAAAGGGGCCTTCAGTAAAAAAGGTATAGTGTGCCCCCTTTGAATGCATAGTGACCAGCGTGCCCCCTTTGAATGCAGAGAGACCAGCGTGCCCCCTTTGAATGCAGAGAGACCAGCGTGCCCCCTTTGAATGCACAGTGACCAGCGTGCCCCCTTTCAATGCACAGTGACCAGCGTGCTCCCTTTCAATGCAGTGACCAGCGTACATGCCCCCTTTCAATGCAGTGACCAGCGTACATGCCCCCTTCAATGCAGTGACCAGCGTACATACCCCCTTTCAATGCAGTGACCATCGTACATGCCCCCTTTCAATGCAGTGACAAGCGTACATGCCCTCTTTCAATGCAGTGACCAGCGTACAGGCCCCCTTTCAATGCAGTGACCAGCGTACAGGCCCCCTTTCAATGCAGTGACCAGCGTACATTCCCCCTTTCAATGCAGTGACCAGCGTACATGCCCCTTTCAATGCAGTGACCAGCGTACATGCCCCTTTCAATGCAGTGACCAGCATACATGCCCCCTTTCAATGCAATGACCAGCATACATGCCCCCTTCAATGCACTGACCAGCATACATGCCCCCTTCAATGCACTGACCAGCAAACATGCCCCCTTTCAATGCAGTGACCAGCGTACATGCCCCCTTCAATGCAGAGACCAGCGTACATGCCCCCTTCAATGCAGTGACCAACGTACATGCCCCCTTCAATGCAGAGATCAGCATGCGTGCCCCCTTCAATGCAGTGACCAGCATACATTCCCCCAATGCAGAGATCAGCATGCGTGCCCCCTTACTTACCCGGAGCAGGAGCGGCGGAGGGCGGCTTCTCATCAGTGTCCCGGCGTCGGCTTCTCCTCAGTCCCGGCGGCGCATATCTGAGTCCTCCCGCTCCCGCCTCTTCCTCGGCCAATAGCATGGGGTTTGCCTTGCGGCCAATCAGGAAGTGCGTATCGGACGCGCTTCCTGATTGGCCAGGAGGAGGATCGGTGTGATAATAGCGAATTTTCACTGCTCTGCGCCCGGCTCCACCCTTTGCATCACCCTATTAGAGCCTTTGGATCTAATCAGGTGATTAAAAAAAAAAAACCATTAAGCTCCATGCGTCCGGCACCCCTGCATGCAGATTAGGGGGCTGGACGCATTGGATGGGGGGGATCCTGCGCCCTCATTACACCGGCCGCCACTGTGTGGTAGTGAGGTAGGAGACGCAGCGTGGGACCTGTCACCTTACCCATGGTATTTGGTCAGCCTCTCTGCTGCAGTAGCCTGTGTGGTGTGACCAATTTTTACTATGGTAGATGCCCAGGAGGTAGTCGCACAGAAAAACGTGAGCAAACTCCAGAGTTGGTAGGCAGAATCACCTTAGTATGACTGCTCAGATGGGAGTTGAAGAGCCGGAGCTCAGGAGCTAGTGTGTTCTCAGGTTGGCCATCAGGTCATTCTCCTCAGTTCAGCAGCCTTAAATTTTGTTTTATTAAAGTATCTTTACAAAACCGTTCGGGTTTGGATTTGGTAACCAGAATTCCTGCATGGAGCAGTAATAAACCAAAAGCAAATGAAATACCCGTATATTGCGGCTTACCAATTCATAGATGTGATAGCTGCATCATTTTCATCTGGTAATCCAGCCAGAAAGTCGTTTGTTTTTCAACAAAACAAGTTTCTTGTAGTTACAGGGATGAGGCAAACCATTCACCACTGGCAGGGGCACTGAAAATGGTCCGCTTTTATTTATTTATGTAAAACCTTTATCCCAAAAGAAAAAACGGTTGCTGTAACTGATTATAAGGTATTAGATGGAGTTTGGTTTCTGTTTGACAATGCTGTTGTCTGCTGTTCTCCCTGTGCTCCTCCATCCAGAATGGAGGCACTCCAATGCAGAAGGTGTGTTACTGGCCAGACCATTATATGAAAACAAAGATAAAAATGCCTAAAAAAGGAAAACCAATACAGTTACCACATCTAATGACTGGTAAGCTGCAATATATATTCATTGGTTTTGTGTTTAATAGCAATTTCATCCAAAAACAGCCAATGGCACCACATTGAGCTGTTGCATTTCCTTGTTTCTGGATTAGGAAATGTTTCCAGAGATTGTACTAGAAGACCATACAGGCAATCTAATTATGAAGTCCAAGCCCTGATGAAGGGAATTTTTGGCCCCCACATGCGTTGGTTATCAGTTTATTTATTGTTAAGAATAAAAAGGTATGGACTTTTGAGCTGATCGTCTGGTGTTCCATTTATTGTTAAGAATAAAAAGGTATGGACTTTTGAGCTGATCGTCTGGTGTTCCATGATTTATTCCTATTTACCCAGATTTCTGCTCTAATGGGAAGAAAACATGCTGTCACCCGTAGCTGCCAATATTCATCGTTTGCTCATCTCACAGCTGTGAACTGAAGCTGGCTTGGTGGAGAATCACTTTGAATGTAATTATGATGCGCTAGGTGGTGAACCCTCCTGTCTGTACATGTGAACCCTTCCAGATACACAAATGAGAACCAAAACCACAGATATAAAAACAGCATCCCTTGCCTAGAATAAAATGAATGAACCTTTTTATTAGTGTATAAATCATTTTAGAAAATGATCCTAATTACCGAGACTCAAATTTATTGAATATAATTTTATCTTTGTTTTCATTCTCTTTATTCACGTTTCATATAACACGTCTGTGTGTCATTTTAAGTACATAAATCTGCAGTGACCAATTTATGTATTTATCTTTCCACATAAAATGCAGGTTTGGTTTTTCAGCTGTTCTTATCTGGACGAAAAATGTGATTGCCAAAACTAAGTGTATTGATCTAGAATTTTATCTCATTTAATATATTAAAAATAAACTGATCAATGTGCAACACGTGTAAAGATCACTCTTGCAATAATAAAATGTCAGACAATACACTAATAGATGTTCTTACAATTTTGGGTCAAAAGTAGGTACATCTCATGGAAATTGACTTTTTCAGCATGTTGGAACAGGCAAACATTAGATCTTTATTCAAATAATGACTTCAGATAAAGATGACATACTGAAATAAAGCACATAAAAAAATGCCCTTTCAATCATTTCTTCAACAAAAATATCAAGTGATGTAATGGTATACTGTCGAAAAAGTACACCCTTGGCCTTAGAAGCTAGCAATACTCCCTGTAGCTGAAATTATGACTTTTAGGTGTTTTACATAACTTCCCACCACACCAGCTGTAACACCAACTAGTGTTTTATCACGGTTTCGTGATAGTTTATGTTTTTTGAGGTTATATTTAAACAAACACCTGTAGGTTTAATATTTAACTAAGTAATGACAAATACAGATACGTTATAATATTAAAAATATAACAAGAATACTTAACTAAAGACGCCTTTTCACCACGGAGTACCACCCATTTTCAGGGCATGGCACAGATGTTCAGACCCAAGTGCATGCTTGCCCTGGTGGAGACTGAATGTTCCAAGTTTTTAGCTGTATTTATAGGACTTGTGTGTGAGGCTGGATACACACTATACAACTTTTTTTTGTTAGGTTTCCTTTAGATTTGCCTTCAACTATGTAGTGTAAGGGACTGCCTGATTGCATACAAATTTAAAGTGTTTAGGTTTGACCTCATATTATATGGTTTTGGTAAATCTAAAGATAATTGTATAGTGTGTATCCAGCTTAAGGAATGGTAAACTCCTGGCCAACTTCCCCCTTGCTCCACCAAGCATTATGACCTTTTAAGGACTTGTTCAGTTTGCAATGATATTCCTTTGGTATGAAGTCAGCTAAGGTAACCAGGAAATTAGAGGCATTAGATATTGTGAGACAACATAATAAGGAAATATGAAATGTAATTTTCCCATTAACTAGTCCAAAATTTTGACCACTCCTCCTTGCAAAATGTCTTCAGTTGCAAGATAGTTATGGGTTTCCTTGCATGACCATCCCATTTCAAATCTCTGATAACAATTCATTGGGATTCAAATCAGGGCTTTACCTTGGTCAGTCTATAGCCCTCATTTCTTTTTTTGAGCCTTTCCTTGGTGTATTTGTAGTGTGCTTCATTGTGTAGAAATATCAATTTCTGGTTCAGCTTCGACTTTTAGACAGATGGCCTCACATTCCCATCATGGAGACTATGGTATCAGGAAGAATTTATAGATTCATTCAATGTCTGTGAGCTGCCATGCTACGAAGCTACAAAGTAGCCCCAAACCATTCACATTTGTACAATTGGTGAAAGGTTCTTCTACTGAAATGCTGTCTCCATTTTTCTCCAAACATGTCTACTGTTATTGTGACCAAACAACTCTTCTTCAGTTCATCAGTCCACAGCAAAATGTTCTGAAATGCCTGGTCTTTGCCTATATGTTAATTAGGAAACTGCAATCTTGCTCTAATTGTCCTTTTGGACAGAAATGGCTTTTTCTTAAAGTGGTTGTAAACACATATACCAACTGAAGTGACTGGCTTCAGTTGATACACCGAGATGAAGCAAATCCTCCTACATAGGTTGTACCTGTGGCAGCTCTCTGTTCTCCACATTGGATCAAAATTTGATGGCACAAATGACACAGCACCCAGTGTAATGTTAGACCTGAGTGGAGGGAATGGGCACACCTTCCTCTGTACAGTTTTCTATTTAAATTGGGGTGAACGGTTGGGCCCCAGAATGAGTTCGGGCGGAACATTGCTGTTTCGGGGTGTTCGACGGTTTGGCCCGACGAACGACCACAATGCACTGCGTCGCCGCACAGCGCATTGGAAGCCCCGATTGACTGAAGCAATTAAATCTTTGCCCAATCAGGGCACATAGCCCTGTCAGAGCCATGACTGGACACTGTGATGATGACTCTATCCAATCTTGGCTCATTGCTCTTAGTCCCACCCCACACTATAAAAATATTCTTCCCATTGTGACCATTTGCAGTGTGATATTGGCGTGGAGAGAGATAGAACAGTGCTCTGTTCAGTTCTACTAGCGAGTTAGTGTGCTTTAGAGTGCTATTGTGATTCTATTGATTTGAGTGTAGGATATCAGTTTAGTGTGAATTTAGTGATAGTGCAGTGTGAATGTAGTGGGACAGTTCATTTTTAGTTTAGTGTGAATCTAGTAATAGTACAGTGTGAGAGTAGTGCAACTGTTCATTTTTACTTCCGTGTCATTTTATTTTGTCAGGGCAGGTTTCACAGTATATTGCTGTGTGTTACTACACGTTTAATGCAGTATATTTCAGTGGGTTATTGCAGGTTTAGCACAGTACATTGAAGTGTGTTAGTGCACGTTTAACCCAGTAAGTTTCAGTGCATTACATTATGTTTAATGCAGTATATTTCAATGCGTTGGTGCACATTTGCCACAGTATATTGCAGTATTTTACTGCACGTTTAACTCAGTATAATTCAGTATATTATTGCAGGTTTACCGCAGTATATTGCAGTGCATTAGTGCATATTTAACGCAGTATATTTCAGCGCGTTTTTGCACGTGTAGCGCAGTATATTGCAATGCATTACTGCAGGTTTACCGCAGTATATTTCTGTGTGTTATTGCAAGTTTAGCGCAGTATATCGCAGTGTGTTACTGCACCTTTAATGCAGTATTTTTCAGTGCGTTATTGCAGGTTTACTGCAGTATATTGCAGTGCGTTTGTTCACGTTTAACGCAGTATATTTCAGTGTGTTACTTTATGTTTAACACAGTATATTTCAGTGCACGTTTACCGCAGTATATTGCAGTGTGTTACTGCACATTTAATGTGCAGTAACACACAATGCATTGTTGCAGGTTTTTTCAAATATAACTTTATTAAAACACGGAAAGTGTTACAGTAGAACAGAACAGTTGTTACATGTGAATATAGCAAAGAAAGAGGTGAACAAAATAAGGCTGTACATATTTGTTAGACTCATATGCAAAATAAGGGAGAAAAAAGGCCTATAGTCTTACAGCAAATAAAGGCACAGGGTGATCTATATGTGGTCTATTGCGAAACTAGTCACGTATAGCTTGGCCCTGGAGCATATTGAAGTAAAGTGCTGAATATCTCTCTTTGCCGACTGTACCTTCCATTTTCCAGTAGTTAGAACAGGATGGGTAAGAAGGGGGGAAAAAAAGGGGGGGGGGTTGAGAAAAGGAGAGGAGGAGGGCAATAGAAGGGGGGAAGAAAAGAAGAAAGCCAACGATGATGTCTCAGTTAGTGCCACTATTTGCTAATCGTTCATGGATTTAAAAGAGTGATTCCTTCTCTGGAAAGAATAAAGAGATTCCAGAGTTCCCAGGTTTTATGGTAATGCTCTCGTTTGTGTTGCGCCATCAGTGCTAGATCTTCCATTTTATTTATAGCTTCTACTCTCTGTAACCAAGTTGCCACTGTAGGAGGGTGTTGTTTTTTCCACAAGAGGGGGATACATGCTTTGGCTGCATTTAATAGGTGACAAACTATAGACTTTTTGTATACTTTCACAGAAATATCTGAAACATGTAAAAGAAAGAAAGCCGGGTCGTCAGGTATGTTGTAGTCCATGAGTTTCTGTACAATTGATCTGACACCCGTCCAAAAGGACAATAATTTTGGACAAGACCAGAAGACGTGATGCAGTGCCCGTGGCCCTCTCAACACCTCCAGCATTCTGCAGTCGTGTCCAGGTGTAGTTTGTGTGGGGTATAATACCACCTAGTTAACATTTTGAAATTAGTTTCATGAATGCATTATTGAAGGTTTACTGCAGTACAGTATATTGCAGTGCGTTAGTGCACATTTAATGCAGTATATTTCAGTGCATTATTGCAGGTTAACCGCAGTATATTGCAGTGTGTTACTGCACATTTTCACCCAGTATATTTCAGTGCATTACTGCACGTTTAACACAGTATATCTCAGGGGGTTACTGCAGTTTTACCGCAGTATATTGCAGTTCATTAGTACATGTATAACACAGTATATTTTAGTGCGTTATTGCACATTCCAGGCAGTATATTTCAGTGCATTACTGAACGTTTACCGCAGTATATTGCAGTGCGTCAGTGAAGTTTTTCTGCAGTTTATTGTAGTGTGTCAGTAGAGTGTGTCTGTGTAGTGAGTACTCAAGTTAAAGTACACCAAACACTACTTTCCATTGATTAAAGTGCATCCACGTACACATTTCCCCATCTTTATTACATTTTGTTAATAAGCCCCCCCCCCCCCCGGAATTATGTCTGAGAGACCAACAAGGAGAGGTAGATGTTTCCATTGCACTGAGAGGGGGCCAGCAGTGTATGTGTCCACAGGCAAAGGTCCATCCTTAAGCAGGGCATCATTTCCTCTGTTTAGTGATCTTGCCTGTGCTATCCAGCCACAGCATGCAGAGGAGGTGGTGGACTGGTTTACTAAACCATCCTCATCCTCCATCACCCAAGCAGAGACTAGTGCGCAGTCCACTGCAGCCGCTAGAGTGTTTTATTCTGCCTCCTTGTCCACTTCCAACACCCCAGGCCCAATTTTTCCACCAAGAAGGCCAATTCTTGCTTTCATTAAGAGGACCTCTATAGGATTACGGTGTGAAGGCACCACCAACACCCAAAGCCCAATTTTTCTGCACCTGTTACTTCTATCCAAAGTCTGCAAAAGAGACACCAGAATTTATCCAAAAAATCTCTAAACTTTTTCCAAGTGCTCTAAATTGTGGCCTCATCATGCAGACTGGCTCCCCAAGCCGTTGTTTACAAAATAAAAAAAGCTTGCAGGGAAAATATAATTTATTATGGCTTTAAAAATGCAATTATTGCTGCAGCAAGTTCCATACACAGTACATATGTGCCACTTTACAGGCAGACTAAGGCTGGCCATACATGTTCCAATTTTCTTACAATTTTCTGTCCAATTTTCTTGAAATTTACCTTCAAGTATGTAGTACAAAGGCCTGCCTAATTAGATACAAGTGAATGTGTTTTTTAGCTTTGACCTCACATTATGTGGTTTGTGGTAGATCTACCAGAAAATTGTACAACAAAAGTTTAACATGTATGGCCAGCTTAAGGGGGCCCCCATGTACTATATTTAAAGAAATTTTTCATTTTTTTATTGTTATTTTCCATTTTTATGGTTTCACTTTAAGCATCAGTAAATCTCTGCTCATTAAAAAATTATGTTTTTTTACAAACTTTGTGTTCATTGATACATGTCCCCCAGGGCAGTACTCTGACCCCCATACCCTTTGTATGCCCTATTACTTTCATATAAGCCTTAAAATGTGCACTTTTGATTTTTCAATTTCGGGTCCCATAGACTTCAATGGGGTTCATTATTTGGTTCCGAACGTTTGTGATGTTCGAAAGTTCTGCCGCAAACTTAACCAGTGGTCATTCGGCCTATCTCTATCTCCTAGGGAACCATGCACAGCTGAAGCTGTCAGTGATCTTCTGTATGCTGGATGGAGAACGGGGCTGGCATTGTCTGATATCAGCATTGACCGTCAGAAGTGACAGGTAAAAAAAAAATTAAGATAAAATAAAAAAAATAACAGAGCACACAGAAATTACACTAGGTGCTTTGGATAGAGACAAGTACACTCTATAGAGGGAAATGATTTTCTAATTTTTATTTTCATAGGTTTACAGCCGCTTTAACATCCCTCCCTAACAGGTTAAATCGGTGCAGTCTATTTCCAAATGTAGATGTGTGCACCTTGACATCAACTGTTGAAAGAGTTACCTGTAGATACAATAACATTTTGGGATTGGGGAGACTTCATTGAGCATCAAATTATCAGATCTTTGAAATCTATCATATTATCTCCACAAACACTCCACAAATTAGACTGAGAATAGAAATCAGTGCTGTGAGCCTATCAGGCTCTCTTTGTTTGTGCCAATCTGTCATTTTAAAGGTGAAGTCTGTTTTTGTTTTTCACTCTCCATTGCACCTGTAGAAATAAAAAAAAAAATGCTAAAATAACTGCCTTTTATTAAGATGCGTTCTCTGCAGTACTTCTCTTTCACCCCTAAATGCTGTACTCTACTGGGTGCAACCCCAGGAAAAGCTTCATGCAGATTGGGCTCTATAAAAATGAGGACTGACCCCCCCCCCCCAATGCTGCTGAGGGAGAAAAGAAAAGAAAAGACCCGTGATGTCACTAGACTGGCCTGAAGGTTGCAGGCATTTATAGGCTTTTATATATTTTTTTAAATGCCCATTTATGTTGTTCTGTCTGTATTTTCTTCAAATCAACCCCCCCCTCCCTGTGTCAGGGTGGTATGACTTGTTTCTTGTAATATCAATGAAAGATCTTAAAGGCAGACTTTATCTCAATATGAGGCAAACCTAAGAATGAAATACGTTTCTTGCAAGTAGTCAGAATACGAAAATACGAGATATCTTTACTGTTGATAGTGGGAGAAGTGTCTTTCGGCTAAAGCTGTGAGGGGAGCATGGGGGGCTCACTGGGTTTGCAGGGCTGATACTGGAGGATTGGGAGTCAATGTTTTGGTTGGACTTTGGCTTTGGGTTGCGACCAGGTTTGTTGGATGAGTGGTTACCTTCTGGCTCTGGGTTAGAGGTCCCAGGGCTCATACAGGCCAATGATTTTTGGGCTTTGAAGGAAGTAGTCACTGAGAGAAAGGCAGGTTAGGATCCAAAGTATTGGTTCAGAACTGATCCCCAAGGCCCTGAGTCAATCGCAGATTGTTTCCTATATATATAGGCATGGTGGCAGGGCTCTGTAGAGGTTCTGAGGTCAGTAGAAGCAGTGAAATAGTGCAGAGATTGCTAGGAGTGCTTTTTCACAAAACCATTACAAGGCCACACCCCCTTCCCCCCATGGATTTAATTGTCTTCTGTAAATAGATTTAATGTAACGAATCCTTACCAGAACACCTTGAGAGACAAGTTATCACCAACTATTTCAGGACCTTGTAAGGTGACTTTCCTAATGGACCTTGTTAAAAGAAAGTAGCCCTGTGGGGCTCTGAAACCTTGTTAGTGATAACTTTTCCCTGATGTCTCAATAAAAGACATAAACCTTGATAATTAAAAACAGGAAAATTGATTTTTAAGGTGCAAATAATATACTCCAAAATAATTAATAAAATTGCAAAATTATAATTTCAATTCATTAAAATGAATAGAAAAACACTGACAAACAAACACACAATTTTAAAAAGAATTATTTGAACATGATGGTTTGAAAAACTGATTAGCATAGTCCAAAATTCATGGTGGTTCAGGGGTGATAGTACCAGCATGTTTCACTAATAAATTTAGCTTCTTTAGGGGATAATGTAATATCAAACCAATTATGGGAGGACAATAATAGCGAAATAGATGAAACAAGGATCGAGGCAGCCACATGCTTCCCTCCCCCTTCGACATATAAACCTAAAGTCTCGTTCTTTTCCGATTTTACAATCTAACCCCAACATTTGGGCTTTTACCCAACAAGTGTGCAATGAGATACTACTCACAGACTGGGAACATCTATCTGAAACTAATACAACTCCTTCCCAACATGAAACAATTTTATCTCTTCAAAACAATGTGAATATAGTTATCAATAATAGTGTAGCGCAGTCCAGTATTACAATAAATTATGACAAATTAAAGTAAATCCTTAAAAAGCCACAAACATCATTATAAAACCATATGGTAGTAAAAAAGTTCATAGGTGAAGATATAGATGGTAAGAAAACACACAGTCCACTGGTGATCCGGTGAAATAAATAATATGTGTGACTTGAGTGCTCATAAAATCCCATCACCCGGCATTCTCTGTCACCTCCAGAACTTGACCCCACAGGGTCTAAAAGCATGAATCAATCTCCACGATGATCAGCCAAAACGATATCAATAGGATCAGACAAATGCCTCCAGCATAACGATATCTCAAAGTCACAGAGGATACTCTTTCCCAATAAGCTCCAAAACATATGGATAAAAGAGGAAACAATCTAGTGCTCTCTGTTGCAGAAATAACATTTTATTGCTCAAAAAATGGTATTGCACTTACATTGTGTCCCGGTTCAATGGGCATGTAAATAGCAGAGCATGCAGCGTGCTGTGAGGTGTCTGGCTTCCGTGTTGTATGGCCGACGGACCGAGTGACCAATCCCCCGTACGCGTTACGTCTGGTGGGCGTAGACTTCTTCAGCGGGGATGCTGATAGGTCAGTGGTCCGGCTCTTTAAGCTTAAAATGGGCGGCGCCTATTTCGTCATGTTTGGCGTTTCACCATCGCCATAGAGACTGGATAGTCTCTCTGGACAGGAAGCGGAAAAGGCGGGCACAATCATGATGTTTACTACAGCTAAGCCACAACTATGATGGTCAATCGGACCTGACGGCCACACTGTTAACCAGTCGCTAGATGGCAGCATACTGCATACTCTTAGGACAAACAATAGTAGAAACAATATTTTATATAAAACACCATGTGCATAATTATTAAAAATACATAAAGGTACAATCAAGATATTGTGACATTGAAACTTTATACTAAAAAGAATATTAAAAAACATGTGTATAAAAATTTACAAATAAATAAATAAAATGACCATAAAACACATCTGTCTGAAATAAAACAATTAAGATCGAAATCAACATTCAAGCCCAAAGGGGTTAAAACCTTCGCCTCATAGATCCAAAAGGATTCGCGGCGACTGAGTTGTCTAATAAAATTACCACCCCTCCAATGGTAGCTGACTTTTTCAATACCCCAGAATTTTAAGGTGCTAGGATTCTTATGGTGGTAATTTTTAAAGTGCCTAGATACACTATGGGTAGTAAGTCCCTTACGTATATTGTTTACATGTTCTCCAACTCTTACATGTAAGGCTCTTGAGGTACGACCTATGTACTGTAGCCCACAGTCACACTCTAACATGTAAACTACGCCTTGCGTAGCACATGTTATCAGATTTTTTATGTTATAGCTTTTTTGTGTGACCGTGGATGTGAAACTTTTTCGTTTTTTAATGTTTTTCCTACAGCTTTTACAAGTTGCGCACTTTCCACACGCATAAAAGCCTGCCAAAAAAGGAAAAATGCCATTGTTTTTTACCCGGGGTGGATTAATTACTCCTGGAGCTACTTTATCTCTTAACGAGGGGGCTTTTTTGTAGATAAACCTGTTAAAATGTTATTTCTGCAACAGAGAGCACTAGATTGTTTCCTCTTTTATCCATATGTTTTGGAGCTTATTGGGAAAGAGTATCCTCTGTGACTTTGAGATATCGTTATGCTGGAGGCATTTGTCTGGTCCTATTGATATCGTTTTTGGCTGATCATCGTGGAGATTGATTCATGCTTTTAGACCCTGTGGGGTCAAGTTCTGGAGGTGAGAGGCAGAGAATGCCGGGTGATGGGATTTTATGAGCACTCAAGTCACACATATTATTTATTTCACCGGCTCACCAGTGGACTGTGTGTTTTCTTACCATCTATATCTTCACCTATGAACTTTTTTACTACCATATGGTTTTATAATGATGTTTGTGGCTTTTTAAGGATTTACTTTAATTTGTCATAATTTATTGTAATACTGGACTGCGCTACACTATTATTTATATATGTTTTGAGGGTGTTGGATTACACTTGAGTGTTAGCTGCTGGTCTAAGTCTATATTCATTCAGCGCTGAATCTTTTATTATTTTTGTAATATAGTTATCAAACCTTCTGACTAAAGAGGTAATATCATTGTCATGGACTCTCATTTCTATGAGTCCATGGTAATGGATATCCTTAATAACAAAAGTTGGTATAAATCCATACCAGCCAGTCGAGTATTGTCAATGAACACTGAATTTGGAGCCATCATTAATAGAGCTTACCATCAAGGTATCATAGACAAAAACACTTGGTAATTTCTGAATGTCAGGCATCCTAAAGTACCTACCATATATGCCCTTCCAAAAATTCACAAAAATGCTCTAATGCCCCCTGGCCGACCTATAGTCTCAGGCATGGGTTGCCTAACTGAAAAAGAAAGTCAGTTGGTGGATGAGTATCTATACCCTCACGTGATATCCTTGGCTTCCTATGTGAAGAATACCATTGACCTTCTTCAAATCCTCTATACAATTCCATCCCTCATGATTTGGGGATACGTATGGTCAGCAATTTCTATCAGAAAGAGATCATTCATCATACAGGTATAACCAATTTGTCATTGAACTATTACAGTACATACTGACGCACAATGTATAATGTTTCAGTGCTCCCACTACCTCCGGGTGCAGGGTGTTGTTATGGGGACCCAATGTGCCCCCTCGTATGCAAACCTGTAGCTGGGGGGGAGGGGGGTGGGAGAGATATCTCTTCTCTAGGGCTGATTTACAATCTGATCTTACTAAAATCATCACATGACATAGTTTCATTGATGATATTTTTTTCATTAGGGAGGTACCCAACAAGAACTACAAAAGTTTCTTTCCAATATGTCTATTAATCCTTACAGTTTAAAATTTACCACCAATTCAAATTCCAGTTCAATCACCTTTTTGGATATTACAATCTACATCAACAATGATGGCAGTATAGGCTCATTGCTATACAGGAAACCTACATCTGGAAACACAATTCTCCATGCTACCAGTTCACATCCTAAAACATTAATATTGAGTATTCCATACAGTCAGTATCTAAGGATACTACACAATTGCACAAACCCTTTCGATTTTGAAAATGAAGCCAAAGCATTATATTCACGACTATTGCAAAGAGGCTACAGTAAAACTTGCCTCAGAAAGGCATACAATAGAGCTAAAAGTAAAAACAGATCTCAATTAATTCATTGTTTCAAATCCCAAAATCCTGTTGTTGCCACAAGAATAATAACATGTTTTTCTGGTCAACATAAAAAAGTAAGGGATATAATGAGTAAGTATTGGTATCTTTTGACAGCAGATCAAACTGTTTCCAAATATGCTGGCACAAATCCGTAAATATATTACAAGAGATCCAAATCACTCAAGGATCGTCTAATACAAAATCATTATGTTAATAGGGAAAACATTAAAACCAGAACCGTCTGTACTGGCACGGCTCCTTGTGGGAAATGTGCCTATTGTCCTTTTGTACCACCAATTAGCATTATTTACCAATTAGCTCTATTTACCCAATGGCAAACATTTCACACACAGATTCTTTGTGAACTGCCAATCCATCAGAGTTGTTTACCTCATGAAATGCACTTTCTGTGCATTTTATGTTGGGAAAACAAAGCCTGCATTTTTTCAACGAATCTAAGATCATGTAAGCCTGATACTAAAAATGATCTGGAAACACCTATAAGCCGTCATGTTGGCTTATATCATAATTTTGATGCCTCCAAAATTCTGTTTCATGCTTTGGAATATTTGCCCATCCACGAAAGAGGTGGTGATGTGGATCGTTTATTGCTCCAACGTGAAACTAAATGGATTTTTTCCTACAGGCTGCCAAATTCCCAGGAGAGATGTTTCCGTTTTACTGACTATGGATCTTCTCTTTATTTGTTTTCTTTCTCATTCTCTGTTTAGTGGTTTTGTTACTTCCATTCCTTGTACAAATTTTCCCCACTTTTAGACTGCGCATGTCAGTGTGCATGTTTGATATACATCTGGGTTATTTTCTTTTTAAACGTTTTTTTTTATTAAAGGCAAAAGAAACATGGTACAGTAATATGCAGTGAAAATAGTAGGTACATGCCGTGATAAAACAAGGTGCTTTAAAATACAAAACTGCAGCATATAACATTCAAATAACAGGTAACTAGGTGATACATCAATGGGATCGACCCGGCGTCCCGTCTGAAAAGCAATGAGGGTATACTCAAACTGTGGGTGTGGCCGAGGCCACACTGCGTGGATGGACCCCCACACAGAAGGGGTCTCAACCAAAACCAAGGTATAGCTCCTAATAGGGTACGCCGGGGGCCGAGTGGACATCTGGGTTATTTTCATCCATTCAATGAGTCTTCCTGTTAGGGAGGGAACCGGTGCGTCTTGGCGTTCACGCCACGCCACAGCATCACACACTGGGCCGGGTGGGAGGAAGTTCGCCCCGTCGTCATCTCAGATCAGCGTTGGAAGCCGTACATGCCACATTGAGGCTTTACTCTCCAGGTGGATCATTGTGGTATGTAACACAGAATAAGTGCATTTTTGCAGTGGCCCTTCATTGAAACTCAAATCTAATTCTAACCTTCCTCTGTTTGTTAGTTTGCACAGAATCCTTTGGGGTGGAAACTCTCCAAACATTGAAGGGGATGTCTGATGGATGACTTTATGGATGTATTATGCAGTTAGCACTGAGAGCCACCCTCTTGTAAGTTTTAAACTGTTTTGGAGTTGTTCTGTACCTTTTTCAAAGTCCTTGAATTATACTCAATGAGTTACAGGAGGCTTTTTGATAGAACTTTTTGAACTTTATCCCATTCATTCATAGGTTCCAATAACAGCTATATTCAATTTCATTCAATTCAAAATTAGATCAGATTTTTCCTCCTGCGGTCAGCACATAGGAGCCCCACCCTGCAATCTCCTTTTGGATCTATGCCTAAAATAATGGTAATGGTTTTCAATCGTTTTTTTCCTCAAAATTGTGGAAACTTGGATAATTATACTAGGCCCAAATATACAGTGGTAAGAGACCCTTTGTCAACTCTAACCAATATTATATATTTTATGTTATGCTATTTATATACATATATATATGTGAATTTTTAATGAATATTTTATATATATGTAGCGGGGTTAAACATGCCTAAAGACACTGTTTGATATGTGGGAAGGAACTAGGCTCCCTCTAGTGGTAGCTGCATGGAATTTCCCGGGCTGTGACTTCCTTTTCACAAGATGAAGAAACTACATCTCCCAGGCTGCTTTGCAAGATCCAGGAACTAGGCTCCCTCTAGTGGTAGCTGCATGGAATTTCCCGGGTTGTGACTTCCTTTTCACAAGATGAAGAAACTACATCTCCCAGGCTGCTTTGCAAGATCCAGGGTGCACGGCTGCACCGCACGGCACTATGGGGGAGGTTATTTAAAGGAGAGAGAAGCGCGCGAAGGGGGGCCTTTCTGCGCTGGACTCTGAGGAACCAGCGAGCGAGAGTGAAGGACTGACACTGGATATTGGGCCAGAGCCTTTTAGCCTGGAGGGACGACGTGGAACCGTCCCATCTCAAGCACGAGGCACATTCCTGGAGGTCATACTGCTGTTTGCCGAGACCGGAAGTCATCCGCCAGAAGGACCCCGCGCGGCTGGCATATAGCCAAAGGACTGAGACCGCAGTGGAAGCGCGCGAAGGAGAAACTTCTGTTGGTGAGAGGGCACATGCCCAATAACTGACTTTATCTGCTGAAGAGACAGTTTTATCTACAGATAGCGGTAGCGCAGCAGGAGGTGATAAAACCCCGGGGTTTATCACCATACTCTCTCAGGAGACTCATAGACAAACAATACGGTCTGTAAAGGAGTCGCCAGAGGCTTATCTCTCTCGCAGAAGTTATTGCTCAGTTACGCAGACACCCTGCGGTGACAACTAACAGCTCGTTGTTTTCTCTCTCTTGATCTTTATTCCTAATCTGGATTACAAATGAGCTCTATTCAATAACCTTGCTAGCGAAGATCAACAAGAAAGAAGAGAACTCTGGGGGAGGGACTCAGATAGGCCCACCTACCTGGTACTGTGTCTAGCCTTAATGCAGGAGGAGTGTGGGGGTATTCTTTTACCTTTTTAAAGCTGTTTTAAATAACCTTTTATGGACTTGTATTGTATTGTATTGTATCTCCCCTATTCAATTTGATATATAGTAAACTAAGTTTGGTTAATTACAATCTTGTGCGTTGTTCCATTGTGTCACCCAGAAGGACTACTATTCAAGAAGGTAACAAGGTATTGTTGCATAGTGAAGTATTGTATTCCAACCTGTGTATCTATTTGATAGTCCAGTCCTATTCTGGGTTAGTTGTGCCTGAGGAGGGATCGAGCCAATTTGATTGGGTTGTTAGGCAGGGTGTAGACCCAATAATATAATCAGCAGCTCCTGCGGGGGTGGTGCTACACGTGGGGGCTCGTCCGGGATTTCTACAGTCCTGCAACACAACCCTCTCAGCCCCAGAATCCCCTCCCACGCAGAAATGGATCCTGTCGCTGCTGCTGAGTGGTGCAAGGAAGAGAATGTCATAGTGGAAAATGGCCTGGTGGTTGAAATCAAGGGAGAAGCCTGGACTGAAGAAAAGCTCCTCCCTGTTTTAAGGGCACTATCCACAGACAGGAAATTCTGGGTGATTGACATAAAAACTGACACCACTGCCCCACACACGTATGCACTGTGTGAGTGGAGGAAAGGGGTCCCTGATTATTTCAATGGAAACAGTGTAAAAACTATTGACCAAACAGAACTTTTCCTGATACATCCAGGAGTTCCTACTGCGGGTCCCTCATCCACCACCCATGGGGTATCCAGCCAAGAAAAAGGTGTCCAAGAAGGGCATCCTGAGTCATCACCTTTGTCGACTTTTAGCTCAGAACTGTGTGCTGTTCTTGGGGAGATTGTGGCAAAATGTAGCAGGGACTCCTCGAGCTATCTGATGACTGGATATAGGAAGCTCCGGACATTCTCTGGGAAACAGCCTGTGCCTTCAGCAGAAGATGGGTTCGAAGAGTGGCTAGATACCGCCACTCAGGCTTTGGAGGAATGGGAGGTACCAGAACAGCACAAGAAGCAGAGGATCACAGAGAGTTTAAGGGGACCTGCATTAGAGGCTGTACGTAATCTAAAGCTTAGCAAGAAGAACTGCACTGCACAGGATTATTTGGACATTCTGCAAGATGTGTTTGGTCGGACGGAGAACGCGGCTGAACTTCTCTACCAGTTGGACCACTGTTATCAAGAAGAGGGGGAGAAGTTGTCCGAATTCATTAAACGTCTGGATAGGATTATCCACCAGATTCTGTTAAAGAAAGGAATAGACCCCCGGAAAATAGATGAGACTCGTGCACGACAGGTTCTGAAAGGGGCTCAACCTTTAGATCCCATTGCCATACTGTTACGAACTCGTCGAGATGGCGGCATTCTAGAATACCCCGATCTGATTCGAATGGTCAGAGAGGAAGAGGTCATGTTGGACAACAAGAAGAAAAGTCGGCAGTTTGACTCAACTGCCCGGGTTGGAGTGATAAGTGTGGAAGAGGGTGACTCTCAAGTTGAACTCCTAAAGACCCAAGTGTCTCAGTTGATAGAAATGGTGTCCATCCTGACTGGTCAGGTATCCACTCTACCCAAGGGGAGTATATCGGAGAGGCCAGATGAACCTGTTAGTCTCAGCACAGATCCAGAGCCACGGCCTGTAAGATTGTTAACTTGTTTCAACTGCGGGGGAGTTGGGCATGTTAGAAGGGTATGTCCCAGCTCAGGAAATGCTGCCGCGAAACCTCGCGAGCCAGCGGGAAACTTCAGAGGACACCGGTGAAGGAGTCAACCGGGTGTCCGCCAGTCTTAAGGGACTCCAAAAGTGGTGCAGGATCAGGGAAACTGAGTCAGGGGGTCAGACCCAAATATAACACCCCCAGTTCTAGACCACGGGAACAGAGGGAAAGGAGAGTCATTCACCCACCTAAGAGACTGACCTATGATCAATTGGGTGAATGTTCGGAAGAAGCTGTTTTTACCTCCAAAAGATCTCCTGACCAGCCTAGTTCCTCCACTGTAGATTTGGTGGGGGACAACCCTAGCTCACCCCCAGGCACAACTGTACAAGCCACCCAAGTTTTGGGGGGTCTGTGAGAGATCATGAGAACAAAGTATTGAAGTAGAAAACGTTTGCATTTAAGTTTGTACATAAGGATATTGGGTTTGGCCATTATAATAAGCACAGTTTTTGATGTTCACAATTTGGTTTACTTTGTGAGTTAATGTTTGCGCACATTTTGTTGCTCTGACCTCACTATATGTTTTTTTCTTTTTCTCACCTTTTGATGTTTTTTTTTCAACACAAACTTTAAGATGTAAGTGTTTAAGAAATTGCAAAGGCACATGTGCTTTTTAAAGGAGCACTATATAAAAGCACTAGAAATCAGCACTATATTAACACTGTAGAAATCACTTATTTGCTTATTAATTGCACTTTATCGTTTTACTGTTGCACTGCTATTAGAATACAAAATTGGATGTATTCAGATTGACTTATTTCAGCAAAATGTTAATGTTTTTGTTGTATAATGCCAACCTATGCACTAGGGTACATACTGTTGACCTCTTTGGGGACCAAAGTTTCTCAAGTGGGGGGAGTGTGTAGCGGGGTTAAACATGCCTAAAGACACTGTTTGATATGTGGGAAGGAACTAGGCTCCCTCTAGTGGTAGCTGCATGGAATTTCCCGGGCTGTGACTTCCTTTTCACAAGATGAAGAAACTACATCTCCCAGGCTGCTTTGCAAGATCCAGGAACTAGGCTCCCTCTAGTGGTAGCTGCATGGAATTTCCCGGGTTGTGACTTCCTTTTCACAAGATGAAGAAACTACATCTCCCAGGCTGCTTTGCAAGATCCAGGGTGCACGGCTGCACCGCACGGCACTATGGGGGAGGTTATTTAAAGGAGAGAGAAGCGCGCGAAGGGGGGCCTTTCTGCGCTGGACTCTGAGGAACCAGCGAGCGAGAGTGAAGGACTGACACTGGATATTGGGCCAGAGCCTTTTAGCCTGGAGGGACGACGTGGAACCGTCCCATCTCAAGCACGAGGCACATTCCTGGAGGTCATACTGCTGTTTGCCGAGACCGGAAGTCATCCGCCAGAAGGACCCCGCGCGGCTGGCATATAGCCAAAGGACTGAGACCGCAGTGGAAGCGCGCGAAGGAGAAACTTCTGTTGGTGAGAGGGCACATGCCCAATAACTGACTTTATCTGCTGAAGAGACAGTTTTATCTACAGATAGCGGTAGCGCAGCAGGAGGTGATAAAACCCCGGGGTTTATCACCATACTCTCTCAGGAGACTCATAGACAAACAATACGGTCTGTAAAGGAGTCGCCAGAGGCTTATCTCTCTCGCAGAAGTTATTGCTCAGTTACGCAGACACCCTGCGGTGACAACTAACAGCTCGTTGTTTTCTCTCTCTTGATCTTTATTCCTAATCTGGATTACAAATGAGCTCTATTCAATAACCTTGCTAGCGAAGATCAACAAGAAAGAAGAGAACTCTGGGGGAGGGACTCAGATAGGCCCACCTACCTGGTACTGTGTCTAGCCTTAATGCAGGAGGAGTGTGGGGGTATTCTTTTACCTTTTTAAAGCTGTTTTAAATAACCTTTTATGGACTTGTATTGTATTGTATTGTATCTCCCCTATTCAATTTGATATATAGTAAACTAAGTTTGGTTAATTACAATCTTGTGCGTTGTTCCATTGTGTCACCCAGAAGGACTACTATTCAAGAAGGTAACAAGGTATTGTTGCATAGTGAAGTATTGTATTCCAACCTGTGTATCTATTTGATAGTCCAGTCCTATTCTGGGTTAGTTGTGCCTGAGGAGGGATCGAGCCAATTTGATTGGGTTGTTAGGCAGGGTGTAGACCCAATAATATAATCAGCAGCTCCTGCGGGGGTGGTGCTACATATACACATTTATAAATATGTTTTTTTGTATCTTCATGGTGTGCTATTTTGTACTGACTGAAATGATTTCCAATATTGTATTGTTGATTTGGAATAGATATATATACTAGATAGACATTACACAATATCTCTACATATATATAGTAGCGCAAACTCATCAAAAAGATAGTGCCATAAATAATGTGCAAACCGCACAAAGTCCAATGGTTCAACAGATGTCACATAGGCAAAAGAGAAAGACTAAGAGATATCATAAACAGTCCGTAATCCTTCAATCTATCTCCTGGGATGACTACGTGAAGAAACGTGTTTCTCAAGGGGATCACCACCACCACCGTGCTCCAAAGGGGGGAGGAGAAATGCCCACTCACCAGATGCTGTGGCCCAACCCACTTTCGTGTTTGAGCGTTAAGGCTTATAATGATGGTCACTGGTCCAGAGTATCCACACCGGGAATCACACCAGCACAGTCAACAAAAGCTCAGCAGCCATATATAGTATGAAATATCCCCGACCAACAAGCGTCGCTGCCTTGGAGACTTCAGAAGGCGGAAGTGATGGAGTTCCATGCGCGGGCTGCAGCTATGTGGACACGGGTGACGCGCATGCTATGAAGAATGACTGTGTGCTTGTTGGTCGGGGATATTTCATACTATATATGGCTGCTGAGCTTTTTGATGAGTTTGCGCTACTATATATATGTAGAGATATTGTGTAATGTCTATCTAGTATATATATCTATTCCATATTTTCTCAGTTAAGTAGCTGCATAGCCATTGCATTTATAGGTGAGTGGTCCTCATTTTGAGCGCTTGGGATAGCTTATTTTATTTCATTCATTTTTGTCTTCGGTGGGCATTTAAGCTGTCATATTTTATATTGTATTGTTGATTATTCTCTATTTCTTGATATAGGTGTGATATTACAGTATCCCCTGAATAAGCTAAATTTATTAGCGAAACATGTTGGGACTATCACCCCTGAGCCACCATGAACTTTGGACTATGCTAATCTGTTTCCAAACCATCATGTTTGAATAATTCTATTTAAAATTGTGTGTTTGTTCTTCAGTGTTTTTCTATACAGTTTAATGAATTGAAAGTAAAATTTTGCAGTTTTATTATTTATTTTGGAGTATACTATTTGCACCTTAAAAATCCCAGCTCCTTTGGGATAATTTTTTCCTGTTTTCTATTCCATATAGGGATGTGGTGCAGGTTAACTATACTTCTGGATATATCTCTTTCTTGTTTATATTTACAATTAAAAGGTTTACAGATGAGGAATATTTGTATAGTCAATTGATGGCTTATACATTCCCTCTTAATCATTCAGAACCCTTAAAGGGTATGTAAATCCTAACAATGAACTTACCTGGTCTGGTAAATATACCCATTATTATTCTGAGAAGTACATGCCCATCCATGTCCATAACATAGAGGGCAAGAGGACAAGGGGAGGGTGCAGTAGTCCTTGCTTGTTTTGTTGCCCTGAAACAGTAGGATGAATGAGTGTTGTCATACTAGGACAGGAAGTCAGTTAATGATAATAACTATTAATAATGATTAATAAAAAAAAAAAAAATATCAGGATATATCCGTTGCTATTTACTACCAATTTGACTTGAAAAAACAAAGTATAATCCACCTGGATACACAAAGTAGTTGTAATGATATGTTGAGTTTATTAACACATGTCAAAGTTGCAAAATTGTGTTCAGGCAATAACATTTGTTTTACCCCACGGGGTTAAGGGAATTAACAGAAACACATTTCCTTCATTCTCACAATTTATAGAGTAGGTGTAAATATTTACTGACATCCAATATTGGAAAAGAACTGCCAATCAATCAATGTCTTGTCTTTTTTTTTTAATGTTTTTTTTTTAGCACTTTCACATATCACACATTTGCCTTGGATTAGGGCCTTATTCAAATGGGCGCTGGCACCTACATCCAGCACTAGCATTCACAATGAGCTACAGGCAGGTAGCCTATAGCAATGGATGCAGACCCAGCAGCTGCATGGACACAGCTGCATGTCAAAATTTGACACGTGTGAGGGAGCGGGTGCACAGCCCAAAATGCAGACAGGCAGCACCCGTATGATTGAGACCTAAAGCAGAGTATGAATTAACATAATAAAGGTTTAGCCCAGACATAGCTATTATTTTTTTTTATTTGCAGTTTCTACTTATTGTTACAGTAAATACAGTTTCATATTATGTACAATTTTAAAATAAAAAATTTGTGATCAGTGATAACTGTTAGAGATTTAGAGTTTAATATTATTTTAGATGATAAAAGTCTCTGAAATACATATGAATATTATAATGTAATATGTTAGTTTTTGAAGGTTACTTCAATATGTCTTTGTGAAGGACAGAGAAGACATTGTTCTATGTATGTATTTCTATTCTGAGTTTCTATGTTAGTATGTTGGGTGGGGTTATGTGTCTTAACTATAAACGCAAACCATATATGCAAGAGTGAGTGTTACTTTTATATTTACAATTTCTACCTTCTTGGGACACACTTTTTTTGCTGACATCGTATTTACATATAGTATAAGAATACACTACTCTACGGCTACCTTGCCGTGAAGAAGGAGCGCGGCTGCCTTCCCCCAGGCAGCAAGCACGCTCGGAAACGCGTTCCATGCAGATGACATCATCCAGGTTCGACTATCCACCAAGCCTCGCTGTCAAGCAAATACACCGAGCCTACTTCCTGGTTCTAACCTTGCCGTACAAGCCGGCCACGGTGAAATGATTTCGGCTCCAGCAGGACGGATGTCCATGACTGGATGATGTACACTTCTCCACACTGGAACCTTGTTTTATGGGCATGAATATATGCTTACTAACGTGAGTGCATAATTTTATTCATTAAACCTGTTGCATAAAGTCTACACTTAGAGGCGCCTCTGTCTGTCTTTGAATTCTACTATGACTATGAGACAAGCACAACTGAACCTCTATTTGTCACTATTATTTTTGTTTTTGCTTTCATCATTACTTTTTCTCTAATTGTGTTATAAAGAACCGTCATTTTTTGGATGGACTTCAACGTTTTCCTCATATGGACTTTTTTCGTAAGAGACATTCTGATCGTTTGATCATTATGAGAAGGGGAGTTGGGATGCTATTCTCATATATAAATTTTTTTATGAATTGTCTGATATAGGAGAATATGAGTGTTTACAGCTTGAAAATATTTTAAAACACATTGTCTTGCATTATTCAAATTGAATGGATTATACAGCTTTGGGAATTCTATGTGTAAAATGTGTTGTATTAATCTTGATGGAAGTGATGAGATAGAAGGAAACATAAGTGACTCCATGTTGACATTGACATTTGATACTTTCTCCTACACAACCTTTGTTAGTCTAGTAGATCCTTGGAAGATTGATATCACAACAACAGCTAATAATAATGATACTAGTTTAGTTTACATTATAATTGTTACATTTAGGTTTCCTAAATATTTTACAGAAACACATATTATGATAAACATGTAAACATAGAATTAATTTTACCGTATTTTACTAATTTTGTTAGAACACACACAACTTGGGAAAGTTAGATAGTTGGGTTGCTATAACAAGGATGTACAAAAGTTCTACATTTGAAGCATTATTACCAATTAGAGGATAGATTTATCTTATTTTTAAAAAAAAATAGATTTAGGAATTTTACATTATGACTTATGGATATATACTTCTATTGAAGAAGATGCTAATTATATCTAGATCAAAAAAGGTATAGTTAACGTACATACAGGCTTGTGTGGAAGAGAAGGATCTGGTTTAATCTGTTCAAACAGAGTTACTGTTGAACTAAATAAATACAGAACGTTAAAAAAGAGCATAGAAAAGAGTTGCTTGTTGGTCCTAGATAGATAGATGGAATATATAAAAATGAGTATGGCAGTTGAATAATGGAGAGATATGATTACTTATCATACTTTTAATTGTTTGGTGTGAAAGATAATGTATAAAGGCTTATATCGTAAGAATCTTTTAGTTATAGAAATTTCCTGCGATAGAAGAGATTTTATTTATTAATTAACAATTTATATTACAGAGTAATATAATTTTACATATCAAATATATTATTTACTTTTTCCTTACATTGATATAGGAAAATAGTTATATGATATGGTCAAAGATTTACGAAAATAAATAAATTTCCTGAAGTATCGTGACAACTGACAATGAGCAATAACTATTGTTTCAAACAAAGATCTTTATTTGATTTATTGTTTCTACATATATAGATTTATACAGTATATAGAACTAACCTTTTGTGCAGCATTTTCTGTAAAAAAAAAAGCTGATAGTATATTGCCTCATGCACAGTCATGACTCCTATAATGTGAGCCAATGGGTTCTGAAATACTCCCCTACTACCAGAGACTGGTGGTAGTCCTAATCATTTTTGTGCTCCAGGTAAACTTGCAGTATTTTGTTTCTGTATTCCACCATTCTTTTAGTATTGTCTTTGTCTATCTGTCTATCCTGTGAATGAAGTACAGAGTAAATGTTTCCTTGCCAACTTGTACAATAACATTCCTTGCTCAGGTTTTTACAGTCCTGCACAGCTGGCACAGTACTGGTGTATCCTGGCAGACTGAATTCAGCCTTCCTTACTTGGCTCTCAGAAGTCAGTGGGTGCACTCTGTATATTAATGCAGGGGGAAAATCATTTGCGTCTTTGTCCCCATGCTTTTCATGATGTATGTCATTACTACCCTGCATTTGGCAATGGCCAACTGCTACCAGGAACACAGGGATAAAAAGCAGGCCATGAAGGGCACCGAATGCAAGGACAAGTAACATGATCTTACAAAAGGTTTGAAAAATGTAACTTTCTGCAGTAGAAAGGGCTGCAATCCCTAGTATTGTGGAAAGAGCCCCCTGTACTATGGGGTAACCAAGCACGTGCAGTGCATCAATCATCCTCTCATTGACACTTCTCTTTCGATTAGAGACACATGCATACACAATATGTGCTGAAAAATCAACAGAGAACCCAATGCAAATGACCAAATTGATCATTGATATGGAATCTAGGTTAACTTTACAAAAAGCCATAAACCCTGTGACGCCAGCAATGATTGATGCAATATCAAATGTCACCCATAAGGTGCACAAGGGATCTGGAATAAACAAAATTGAAATGACAAGCATGACAACAGTAGCCACTATGATATTTTGGATTGTGTTTTGAATTATTACAATGTATTGATCCAGATAAATAAATAACGGATGATAAACCATTGTATTAAAGCTGCAATTATTAGTGGTGTCTCGTAAGTGGGTTAACATATCTTTGGCATTGTCAATATTGATTACATTAACAGCCTGGATAAAAAATCTGGAGGTCTTAATTTTACTCCCTTCTATTCTGATATCCTGCCTGAAATCAGAAACATTTTCGAACATTTTTTCTAAGTTTTTCAAGAAATTTTCCTTAGTGCTGATGTTCAGATTTTCTCTCTTAGACATTTCTACATAGGCTCTCATCCAGGATGTGGAATATTCCTTGGCTATGTAGCAGCTCTTTTCTAAGTTCTGCATGCAAGTTTCAATGACCTCCCGAGTCTTTATTTCCCAATATTCCGCTTCACTGGTCACCACCACCATAACCCTAGGGCCATACTCAGAAAAATATAATGCTTCTGTATCATAGAAGTGAGTCAAGGAAGAGTTGGCTTTTGCCAAATCTTGAATATCAATTCCATCTTTTATCTGAATACAACCATAAATGCTAGCGGACAGATATAGCAGATATAAAATCAGTACTGATACCTTAGCCCAAGGCTTGGTGAGGAATGGACCATAGTATTTATAAAAGAAGATTGTGATAGGATGCTCAGTCTCTTTTTCCTGAGAGGAGCCCAGGACTTTTCCAACACAACATGCATTGTACAGCCAGCTCTGTTTGTTATCTCTCTTGTCACTTACTTTCATACAAGCTAACCAATGTCTGTTGTTCTTTTCATGGATTTCATTCAAAGCTAGTATAGCTCCAAAGAATGTTATGCAGTATATGTAACAGAAAACCAGAGCAGTCCCTGTGTAGATACAGAATGATTGAACGGATGGGAAATGGGTCATTATTCCAATGTAGAATGCTAGCACATCAGTGAGAGTGGTAATGGTGATGGACACAGCTGCCTCTTGATAGGTATCGGCCATTCGTTCTTCTAGGGTACTTGCAAGCTTAGTTTGCTTCCAGTAAGAGAGTATAATGAACATGTTGTCTACTCCAACTCCTGCAAAAAAAAAAAAAAAGATCAATGTTAGGCATAGGCACTGCATGTACAGAATATACTGCAAATATATATATATATATATATATATATATATATATATATATATATATATATATACAGTGCCATATTCATATTTCATGCTGTCCTCACCAAAATTTGACACAACTCTTTTTTGGCTACACTTAGTTTGCAAATTATCATATCACATCATTATTATAATGTGGATTAAAGTCACTATGTGCTATAGAAGTCAGCATTTGAATTATGCTCTTGCAGAGAACCACCAATCCTACAAAGAAAGAAAAGTCCAACCTCAACCAATAATTTTTGAGAGTGAGAAAGGCTTACATTCTTTGTCAAATTTTTACTGTGGTCTGTGTCCCTACTGGGAAAAATTCACCCTTTAATTGTCCTTTTGACCATTGTTATTAAGACAGAAAATGTGTAAAAGAGTTGTCAGCAGATCGAAATGTAAGGATAAAACATTTAATAGTGGCACCTATTCTATTGACAGTTTGCTAAGAAGGGAATGATCTTCGGTACTATGGAAAAAAATATCTTGTGTTTCAAGGGCAGGGAGTCAAGTGAAATCTTCTTAATTGGACTTAGGCAAAAAACAAAAGTGGCTAGAGTTTTTACCCTTCCATACTCTATCCAAATAAAAAAATAGTTATGGCTTTACATACCGTTTAATTAAGGTTAAAGAACATCATGTGATTCCCTCAAATAGATGCTTGCAGTTACACACACATCCATCCTACTTCTGGATTTACCCACAGTACAAAAGAAAAATGTGTCAACTGATATTGTAAATGTTACACTTTGGTCATTCACTTTCGTATCCTGTTCTCTCATACCTTGGCCCATTATTGCCTAACTGTATATATAATCCCGTTTATGGAAATATATGCAGTTTTGTTAGTCTCAGAGCGCTATGAATTACTATAAAACTAAAAAGCATAAACTTATTCTGAAGAAAGGTCGGAATATTAATAGTTAAAAGGTAGGTATATTTTACTAAGCATATTTATCTTATTTATACATTAAAGGATAAGTCCAACCTAAAATTAAAATCCCTGCATCTATAGATCTCCACGTTCTAACACTAACCTATTTAGCCCTGTAAAGAAGAAATCAGTGTATTTACCTTTTTTGAAGCTGATCTCATGCTGTCTCTAGCAGCAGAAGCATTGCAGAGGATACAGCCGAAAACGGCAGTGAAATGAATGGAAAGTGATGTCACCTTTAGACTTACTATGGAGCTTCCTTTGTCAGCAATGCACTCTGTGCCCGTCTCCCCAGCAAAGCCGCAGCTGACAGCTCAGTGTGGGATCGGACCGGCTTCAAAAAAGGTATGTATACTGATTTCTTCTTTACAGAGCTAGATAGGTTAGTGTTAGAACGTGGAGATCAATAAATGCCGGTATTTTAGTTATAGGGTGGACTTATCCTTTAACCACTTGCCGTCTGCTCACTTGAGCACTACTGCGGCAAAGTGGTTGGTTATCGTCTGGCTACGTAGATCTACGTCGCCAGACACTCCCCTTTCTCTGCGGCACGCGCGCGCCGCCAGAGGCTCGCTCCCGCTGTGTTCAGTCTCTGCAGGACTTGTTATTTTTCTATTTCAGAATTGGCGGTTTATTTAAAAATGTAAATATAACTTTTATGGGAAATATGGGAATCAAGGGCAATAAAAAATAATTTACTCACAGAACTGCAGCTCATTATTTTATTTTACTTACCAAGTATGAGAAATGGTGCATTTGCGACTGTTCTGGCAAAAGGTACTTTACACAGTAAGAGAAGCCCAAAGCTGGCCATAATGGCTAATCCAGGTGATATTACGCCAAGTGTTGTTACCCAAATTTTATTTCTCACGTTGTCCAAGCTAGAAATAAAGATATGAAGATGTTTTTACCCTTCTTTTTTTTTTTACTAAAGTTTTTATTTATTTATCAATTTTTCCATTATACCTTTACATACATTTGTAGTATCAAACAGTATTTACAATTATAGCAGAGGTTACGATTTTTTACTTCAATATCCTTCCCATATAGGGGATAAATAACACCACCAGTGTATTACAGTCATAACACTGATCTTCCTTAATTGTCAGTTTCAATTATACCCTTTTCATAATCTAACCTCTGCCATACTACATCCCCTAAAGAAAAAACAACCCACTTTAAAAAAAAAAAAAAAAGAAAAGAAAAAAGGAAAAAGAAGAAAGAGAGAAGAAAGGAAAAAAAAAAAAAAAGAGGGATAACTCAAAAGGTCTGGCTGGCCTGGGGGGGAACCGGGAGTTTCCTCTATCTCCTATTCCCTCATACAGAATTCTGCCTTCTTGTGGTTATAAATTTGTTCCATCTATTCCAAATTAATTTATATTTATCTAGTTTGTGATTGGCATTTAGTACTAGGTTCTCTAATTTATTGACCTCTTCTACCTTATTGATCCACATATTTAAGTTTGGTGGTTCCTCCTTTTTCCATTTTAGGGGGATGCATATTTTGGCTGCATTCAACAAATGAGGTATTATTGAATTTTTATATTGTTTTCTTGGGATATTAGTTTTGTGGAGAAGGAAGAGGGCCGGATCAATTATCAATTGGTGATCTGTCAAATTTTGTGTTATTTCATAGATCTGTTTCCAAAATTTTTCCATCTTGGAACACGACCGGAAGATATGGAGTAATGTCCCCTCACCTTCTCCACATCTCCAACATCTGTCCGTATTTGCTGATGATATTTTGTGCATTTTTACCGGAGTTTGATACCATCTTGACAGTATTTTAAAATTAATTTCTTGTATTTTTGTATTAATGAATGTAGTGTGGGCCATCTGGTATATCTGTCTTTTCTCTTCTACCGAGAAATGTTTTTACCCTTCTAGCTACAATAGGTAGTTTTATAAATCCACCTTATACAGTGAATAAAAAAATTCCCTGAAGAAGTGGACTTATTTTTAATGCAATTGTAGTACTTTGGACCTCCTATGACTTAGAGATCTTGCTGTCCGGTAAGAAGTGTGTGCTCCTGGTGGTGTGGAGAAGAGCAGATAACCATGTAACACTGTAACATGTACATGTAACATGTAACACATATAACTTAGCACATCACTAAAGAATAGCATACCATCTTTTTTATTGGCATATATGGTACACTAGTCTAAATGTTTAGTGACTGAAGAGAATTCCTGATTTGGATTTCCAGAGATTTTTGTAGTTTCACTTTTTGGAGGACAAAACTACTAAACAACTACCATTTGTCGTTTGCATATTGCTGTAAATAATAATTATTGCAGTGTATATATTATAAAATGATTCTGACAAATAGATCAAATTGGTACAGTGAACTGAAATATATATAGATCACAATTTCACTGCTGCTTTAACCAAGATGCCCCCCATGACCATTCAGCTTTGTGGCTTCCTTGCTTTCTGTACTTATTTAAATAAAACCAATTGTGTTTAATTTCCATGCCATAAAGACTAATGTTTTATTGTTGACTTCTTTCACACTTACTAAAGAGAAAAATGGAACACAAATTAGAAAACTAGAGGCATATTTAACCACTTGCCAACTGCCAACGGTAATATTACTGTGGCAGTGCGGCTCCCCAGGGTACCAGGGTCCAGCGAAGTAGACCTACGTCACTGGACTCCTAGTGATTCCAGCGGGACGCTCCCGCTGTGTTTAGACACAGTGGGAGTCGGGCTGGAGGAGGAGAGGTGGCGATTGCCGCCTCCCTTCCCCGATCATCGGGGGAAACTGTGAGAAGACCCTCCTGCTTATGTAAACAAAGCAGGCGGGTCTTCTCAGTGACAGACAGGAAGAAATCACTAGATTCAGCATAGCTGAACCTGAGATCTGTCACAGAACCCCCCCGTCAGTAAGCATGAGGCATACATTTAACCCATTGACCACCCATAGGGTTAACCTGCCAGTGTCATTATTACAGTAACAGTGCATATTTTTAGCACTGATTACATTTACTGGTCCCCCAGAAGTGTCAAAAAGGTCAGTTAGGGGTCTGATCTGTTCGCCGCAATGTCGCAGTCCCGCAAAAAATTGCAGAACGCCGCCATTACTATTAAAAACAAAAACAATAAAAATTAGATAAATCTTTCCTGTAGTTAGTAAATGTGATAACTTTTGCGCAAACCAATCAAAATACGCTTATCGCGATTTTTATACCAAAAATATGTAGCAGAAAACAAATTGGTCTAAAATGTTAAAAAATTTAGATTTTTACACTTTCTTTGGGGGGGAATGTCATATAGCAGAATGTGAAAAATATTTGTTTTTTTTTCCAAAATTGTCGCTCTTTTTTTGTTTATAGCGCAAAAATTAACAATCGCACCGATGATCAAATACCACCAAAAGAAAACTCTATTTGTGAGAAAAAAAGGACATACATTTCCTTTGGGTACAGCATGGCACAACCGCACAATAATCCGTTAAAGTAACGCAGTGCCGAATCGCAAAATAGGGCCTGGTCAGAAAGGGGGCAAATCCTTTCGGGGCTGAAGTGGTTTTGCTCTATCCCCATCTGGGCCTAATTGCTTCAATAAATTGTTGTGTTTAGTATTCTGGTGTGTGCCAATGCATAATATTTTCAGGGTTGCTTTTTACAGACATCCAATTTATTTCATGATACCCACTCCATGTCAGTTTTTTTTCAGATTTGCTTACTTATATGTTTTTTTTTTTTTAAGAAACCATACTTTACATGTAATAAACAAATGTTATCATGTTTTTCTTTACCATGTGGCATATTTTTTGTAATACTTCTGCTTGCGGCTGGATCTTTAATATATCTTTTTATATCTTTTATGAAATACAATATGGTTCAATCTTCTGTAAACAATTTCAGTCTTAGACAAATAATTTTTTTTTTTTTAAGCTGAGGTTCAGCACAAGAACCAATTAGTAAAACTGATATGATGTTGTAGAGCAAGGCTTTCTGTGTTTTTTTTTTTTTTTTTTTTTTTACTGAAGTTTAGGTAAGTTGTTTTATAAAAACCTATTAACTGTATTAATGGAAATTATTGTAAATAATGGAAAACTCCCAGTCTGCTTGTTAAATAATCAAATAAATATCCAAGGTCTGTCATGGCCATGCATTAGTATTATGCACTCCCCATATTCTTCCTACCTAGACTTATGCAGATATACAGTATTGGAGATGTAAATATGGAATGAATGCATTCTCTCACCTGGCACAAGACAATATGGAGAAGAGGATGGTCACAACATAGGTGATTGCAAACAATGGGATCACAGTTTCTGTGCTTCCTTCAAATTCCGTTTGCAGAGAAATAGATGTTGAGTGGTAAACCTAGGATTAACCAAATATTAGCTGATTTTCATCTTATTAGGGAAATATTAAAAATACAGTATGTTGGCACTATCATCACTATGGCAAACCTGTCATTTGCTTCTGATCATTTATTAGCTTGTATGATCCAATCATGTAAGAGTTTTATCAAGGTTACCTTGCCCCATAGTATAAAATTAATTAAAAAAATTGAAAACAACCATTGCTCACTAACTGGGTCGTTGGAGGCCAAGATTATTGCACAGTTATTTAGAATTTTTCTAATAGCAAACAATAATGAATCAAGGTATGCTTCACTGTGCATAATCTGCCTTAATTTTCCCCATGTTTTTATTGCCAAGTTTTTGAAGGCAGGCTAGGCAGTCTTTTTATAAAACTAGTAAGTATTCTCTATGGAAAACCTTTTCCAATTAAATATGTGATAAAAACTGTGACACTAATTACTGATATCCATTATGTACCAACACTTTTTGGAGCAACATAAAATTTCCAAAATGGTCCCGCTAATGACCATGACCATGATTCTAAAAAAGCTACTGTTATTTATAAGGACTAACAAGGGCAGAATGTTGATCTAAGGTGCTAACCCTATTGCCTTCATGGATAAGGAAGGAAATGTTTCCCTGCTGGAGCAAACTTGTTTTTCTCTGGATCAATGGTAGGTTTGGAAATGTCTGTAACTTAATGGATGTGTCTTTTTCAGCCTGACCAACTATGTACTATCATTGGTGTAAAGATGGTGTAAAAGAGAGGTGTAAAGATATGCTTTAGCTTTCCAGAGTCAGACCATAAAACAAATTACCAGTCATTTAAATTAAGCCACTATGAAAGCTGCCTATGTTTAGTAGTTCACAAACAGATCACCTGTGGCTACAATATTCAAAAATGGTGGATGACCCCGCTCGAGTGAAATCATCTTCTTTATCAATGGAACTTCCTAAATTCACACAACAGGAGAAAAACAAGATGAGTGCTCTTTAGTGTGAAACATGTTAAAAGCCTCACTCCTTTTCTTGTACCCCTGTTGTGAAGTTACATTAATACAATGTTAATATACTGGAATGTGGTCATCTATCATACTTGAGTATTTTATCTTCAGCTAGACGTGCACCCAGTGTTTGATGCAAAAGTGGACTGACCTGGAGCAATGTTTGATATTTGTTTATAGCTCATCTGTGATATATATACCCTGTTGGTCAGCATATCTGGAAATGTTTGACTCACATTATTTTGATCCTATAATATTGTAAAACAGTACAGCATTACTCTTATTTAAACACAATACACCATGAACAAAATGTGTTATGTAGGAACATAAAAAACATAAAAAGTCCAATAGTGTAATTTAAAGAAAGTTCAATCCCATGTGTCATCATAAATCATTATACTCCAATTGATTACTTTATTATTGATTTATTTTATTCATGAGAAGCACATATTAGTATTAGCTTGCTACTGGTGTTTGTGTATAGAGGTTATATATGAGTAGCAGTGCAAGAGTTTCACACTAAAAAAATTGTAAACCTAAAATGTTACATTAAAGACCCAGCTTAGTTATATAGATAGCACAGTTTTACTTGAAAATTTCACGATTTTCATGATTATTTATATCTACACACATACATTAAAGCCATACTTGAACATACCTTTACATATCTGAGTTGCAATTCATCTATCAGATGAGAGATGGAGTTCATAAAGTGATGAAGCCATTCTATGCTGTTGTGATGAACTGTACCATTGTCCTCTCTTAGGTAGTACAGAAATCGCAGGGCCTTGGCCTTCAACAGAACATTGTCTGGATCCAACATTACACCACCAATGTACAGTCCCACAAATACACCATTCTGAAACTGAGGGTAAGTTAACAGGACATCTTTGTTGTTATTTTGCATTAGGTTGAGTATTGGGTTGGCTGAGACACAGGTGGAGCCATTAACTTGGGCACACAGTTGGTCGAAATTAACTCCAGACTTGGAGGTCAAGTTTTTCACAGCCATGTCAAGCTTTTGCAGTTCCTTGAAGATGCTTGTGATTAGGATATTATCAGATGTGCTTACAATAATAAGAGACGCAAAAGTGCCCGGCGTGTAAAGTCTTTGTGGCGAAAACTGCCCCGAGTCATTCATAGGAAAATTAGTTCTGATAAAATCTCTTTGACTCTTTGCAATTCCTCCTTCTGGAGTGAATAACTCTTCAAGTTTATTAATTTGCCTCTGCTCCAGAAAACACAACCCAACTCCCAATCCAAGAGAAAGTATTAAGGGAGTAATAACAAAATACCATGGCTTTTTGGCAATCAGTTTGCCCAGTGTTCGGAATCCCTGGGAAAGGGGTCTCTCTAAGCAGTCTGCATGGCAGCCACTCATGTTTAGTTCATTAAAAAAAAATATATATATAGTTATTACAATAAAAAATAATGATGTAAGGTTTTGTTCCTTTTAAATCACTAAATCTGTTCTAGAGAAGCATTTCTTATACTCTAATGATTATATTCAGTAATCCTGGATTTATATATCTGATATGCCCCTAAAGTACACATCTGTTAGTGATGGTTAATTAGCCAGATGATGATGTTCACATCAGTAAATACAATTATTCATTGTGTCAGGACATTTAAATGGTTTAATTTAATGCAATGTATTAATGGCTCAGAGCACTGGAACATTTCCAACTAGCCACCTACCATAGACAAATATACCTGATTTCCAGTATCAGTGGTACAATGTTTCTTCTTAGTATCAGTCAAATGGAAAATATACTTAAAGCATATTTAACCACCTGCTGACTGGCCACCGTGTATATACTGTGGCAAAGTGGCGCTATTGTGCGAAACTACGTACCTGTATGTCGTCTCGTTCAATAGCCACTAGATGGCACCATCACCCCGCTGGAGGCGTGAATGCGCCGTTATTGGCTAGCAGGGAAGGCAATCATGTCCCCTGGCCACCCGCGATCATCCTGGGAGAAGCAGAACGGTGATCGGCCTATGTAAACAAGGCAGATCACTGTTCTGCACAGGGACAAGATGGGGATCTTGTGTTCCTGCTAAGCAGGAACCAGGATCTCTTTTTTCTCCCAATCAGTGCAACTCCCCCACAGTTAGTAAGCACCCCCTAGGGACACACTAAACCTTTTGATCACTCCTAATGTTAACCCCTTCCCTGCCAGTGTCATTAGTGCAGTGACAGTGCATTTTGTTAATTTCCCCCCAAAAAGTGTCAGTTATATGCCTAATTTGTCCACCGCAAAGTCGCAGTCCCACTAAATATCGCTGCAATTACTAGTAAATATAAATAAATAAAAATTGTTTAAAAATATTGCATCATTTGTAGACGCAATAACTTTTGCGTAAACCAGTCAATATACACTTTTTTTTACCAAAAATATGTAGCAGAATACATATTGACCTAAATTGATAAAAAAATTGATTTATTACATTTTTTTTATTGGCTGTGTTTTATAGCAGAATTTTTGCTTTGTTTTGTTTATAGTGCAAAAATTAAAAAACACAGAGGTGATCAAATACCACCAAAAGAAAGCTTAATTTGTGGAAAAAAAGGACTTACATTTTATTTGGGTACAGCGCTGCACGACCGCGCACTTGTCCGTTAAAGTAACGCAGTGCCATATCGCAAAAATGGCCCGGCAATTAAGGGGGTAGAATCCAGAATTGGTTGAATCCAAGAATAAAAATGTAATGTATTGGTTTGGATTGGAGTGAAGGGGATAAAAAAAATATGGTGTGAGGGATTGGTGGAGAACATGACTCTCCTGAGGCCCTGCAGTAGCCCAACAGACTTTAGACCACCATGGTATAGATACCATTTAAGTGTAATATTAGATGTAAAAAAAAAAAGATTTAATTGAATCAATATACAAAAACCATTGCAAAGTATTTATTCAATAACCGATCTTAGTAAATGTCTATTTTATACATATACATATCTAAATAATTTCTGGCTAAGATTCTGTTTGACGCTGTATTCATACTCAAATTTTATTATCATACAATGTACATGACACGTATAAAACATACTTGTAACATAAAAAAATCAAACCATAGGAGAAAGATGTAAATGGAATGGCCAGATTAGGTGGGTAAAGCTGGGAACTCAGGTTTACAGATCTTATTACTAGATACTCTGCAAGATATAAGATGCTATTGGATGGGTCATTCCTCCAACATCCCCAAATCCCAGAAGACGCCATTTTTAGGAAAAACGCATCAGCAGAGTCTACTTGTGACATCATCGTGACTGGCAGGATGGATGACACGGCGGCCGGCGGCGGTTTGCGTTTGTTATACACCACTTGTGATTTACAGCCTTATTGTAAATGTGTTTTTGTATTTTAAAAAAATCTACTATACTGTTTTACGCTATGAGGTATCTCCCTATTTACATCTCATACATGCTTGTATGGTAAGTGACTTTTCCCAAGGGTTCATTTACACCAGCAAGAGTTTCATAGCAGGAATGCCTTATCATTGAAGCATCCACTATGAAGATTGAGTAGCAGGCTTCTTTGATCTCTGTAACTGAGATCCATGCAGTCTGGTAAGAGGCTGACCTTTTCATTTTAAGGAACACATTAGGGGTAGTGGACCACTTTTGGAGTGGAAATCTGTTTATGAGCACTGAGCACTTTATACTTGCCACATTTATATTGTACTTTTTTCATATCAACAAGATGTTTTAATGGACTATATATTTTTGACTACACAACGATGCATATGGTGTAATATTTTATCTCATGGAAACTTCTCAGGGGGGAGCCCACAAGGGGAAACCAAGGACAGAGTCCACAGTTCAACAACTGCATGATGCTGCTTGCTCTACACGCCAAAGCCAAACCAGTTGAGCTCCATCCATGTTTTAAATGGAATCCTGCCAGAGTAGGCAGAATAGAAGCATCACTACCTGGAGGAGGTACCAAGGGGAGCCCAAACTAAAGGAAGACATTTAAACCCCTTCCTACATATTGACAGCACCTTTTTTACTTTTGGGTAGAGTAAGGAAGGTTTAATAGTCCTATAGGATTTGTTTGCTGTATGTGTACTATTGAGGAAATTTCAGTTCACTTCCTGTTCCATCTTTCAAAGTGAGGGTAATTCTCCTCTTAGACTGTCATCCCTGGAACAAGTGTCCCCTCACTTTCTTTCTCAACAACAGTGATCATTAGTATAGAGAGTTGAATCTCCACAATGGGGGACACAGGCAGCAAAAAAACGTATTGGAAGGTCTAACCCAGGGATCTCTAAACTACTAAATAATGGAAAGAATGCGCTAGCCCCACAGCAGGTAGGCAGCACCTAGAACTCCCTGGGAGGAAAATAGTGAAAATCCTTATAAGGAAATAAGTGCAAAAATTATATATGAAAAAATATATTCCTTAAAAATGATTGACCACGTATCACAAAAGTGCAGGAAAAAAAAAACATAAAAGTGTCATGGAACCAACTGGGATCAGAGGTCCTCTGGCACCTTCTGTGGGGGGGCATGTTGGGTGGAGCAGCCGCGTCGCTGCCGCACGCGGTCCGCACTACAGCCGACCATGCACACTTTTCTATGCCGTTTGTCAATTTTTCATCTACAATCATGTAAGTGCAGCTATATATTTAATTAAAGACTTTTTTAAAGATAATGAACTCTACCTCTCCATTCATTTGTATGTGAGTCCTGGAAAGTCCCGTTTTGCACGTGAAGTACCCAGATTTATGGATTGCTGTTATTGAAGGAGATTCCATCATCTGTTGGGGCCAGTCCAATCCTAGAGTATAGGATAACTACAGGCTTTCTGATTACTTTTTTCTGGTAAGCAGCCATCCATTTTTTTTTGATCACGGTAGGGTCGCATGCAGCACTTGATATCGCAAATTGTGTGAATTCACTCTACATCAAGAAATCACCTGTTGGACTTCACTTTGAAAGTTTCATTAACACCACTTTGCTCATTGGTGACTTTTTTGAGCATTTTATGCACATTTTTGTTTCCATGACACTTTTATGTGTTTTTTTTTCCTGCACCTTTGTGGTACTTGGTCAATCATTTTTAAGGAATATATTTTTCATAGATAATTTTTGCACTTAATTCCTTATAAGAATTTTCACTGTCATAATTTATTATGTTTGCTGATGTAAATTTATTTTGAGCGCACTTGTTTATTTTCACTTATCTCCAAACTACTGTCCTCCAGCTGTTGCAGGACTATACATCCCATGAGGTATTGTAAATCTCTGACATTCACAGATATGGCTAGGCATTATGGGAATTGTAGTTCCTGAACAACTGGAGGACCAAAGTAATAAATGGAATTGGTCTCTTTTTTTTAAAGAAACAGACTAGTATATGAGATGTCAATAATTTAAAAGCAAGTGTCAAGATAAACCAATGGGATTTGTTTCTACACAGGAAACTGCCTAGATCCCCAACATTTTAATTGTCAGGCTCAGAGAATATAATTAGCACTATATAGAGGGGAAGTAAGTATCTCTCCTAGGTAATTCTGCACAGTTATAATAACTAAAGACAAAATATTCAGATTCCTGCCTAAGCCATAACATGGCTTATTTTAATTATAAGGCTGTCATCTCCATGTCATTTATAGATTCTGAACTAAATGCTTCATTTGAGTAATAGGATGAATTTTTATTTTGATTGCTAAAGTATCTTTCACTTAGATTATCTTTTGTATTCCCTACTAAGTCATTGTCTCCTCTAGCTCCTTTCACCGTTGTTGTATTGTCATCACAATGAATTTTATGGCCACAATTTCCAAATAATGTTAGAAACACTGGAAGAAATACTAGTCCATGAAGCATTCCGAAAGTAATAACAAGAAATATGATCTTAAAAAATGTTCTGAAGATGTAGCTCTCTGAAGTGGAGAGTACTATGACACCCAGGATGGTAGAGAGACCACCCTGTATTATAGGATAACCCAGAGAGTGCAATGCATCAATCACCCTCTTATTTGCTGTGGATGTCTTGTTTGAAACAAAGGCGTATGAAATATGAGCTGAGAAATCCACTGAGAACCCAATACAAATGACAAGGTTGATCATGGATATGGAATCCAACTTAACATCCCACAAAGCCATAAATCCAGTGACCCCTACAATAATAGAAGCAATGGTAAATGTAACCCACAGCGAACACAGAAGGTTTGGGATTAGCAGTAATGAAATAACAAACATAGCAATAGCGGCTACAACAACATTTTGAATTGTGTTCTGGATGATTACAGCATATTGATCAAAGTAAATAAATGCTGGGTGATACACAAGGACAGGGACCTCACAGCTCTTTGCTGTGTCCCGAACCTGATTCAGCATGTTTTTCTCATCAATGGGAGAAGTGACATTCATAGTCTGGATAAAGAAACGGGAAGCCTTTATAGCACCCGCCTGAATGTCCACATCTTGTTTAAAATCTGAAAATAAAGTAAAGAAATTTGTCAAATTTCCTACAAAATTATTTTCATCATTTACATCCAATTTAGATAGTTTAGCAAACCCTAAGTATGCTTTCAGCCAGGACTCAGAGAGGTCTTCACTGACATAGGAATTTAATTTTAACAACTCCATACACCTGTCAGTTTTATTACGGACAGCTTTATCCCAGTAAGAAACTTCCTGTGTAACCACAACCATAACTCTGGGACCATACTGGTTAAAATATAAATCTTCACTGTTGTAGAAAGAACGGACATAGGAGTTGTCAGTAGCCAAGTTCCGTAAATCAATTCCTTCCTGTACCTGAAAGCACCCGTATATGCTGCCAGCTAAATATCCACCATAAAGAACTAACACAATGATCTTAGTCCAGATGTTGGTTAGAAATGGACCATAATATTTTTGGAAGAAATTTGTCATGGGATGGTCAGTCTCTGTACCAGTGATTGAACTGAATGTTCCTCCAACACAACAAGCATTATAGAAAGCGGAGCGTTGGCCATCTTTTTGCACTTTTTTACAAACTAACCAGTGTCTGTTACTCTCTTCTCTTCTCCCATTGAGGGCTAAAAACGCACCAAAACAAGTGATATTATACAGGAAGCAGAACAGTATAGCTGTTCCAGTATAAATACAGAAAGATTGCACGGAGCCAAAAGAAGTCATAATTCCTATATAGAAAGCTAGGACATCTGTGAGGGTTGTGATTGTTATGGAGACTGCAGCTTCTTCATATGTCTTGCCCATTCTTTCTTCAACTGGGCTCTTAACTTCAGTTTGCTGCCAGCTGGAAACCATAATGAACATGTCATCCACTCCAACACCTGTAAAGAAAATATCCATTCATGTTTATCATGAAATACTATTTTTTAAAATGATTTTAAATTAGTTGGAAGCTTAAAGTCTGGATTTTTTTAATTAAAAAAACAAACATGTTATACTTAGTTGCTCTGTGCAATGGTTTTGCACAGAGCACCCCTGATCCTCCTTTTCTGGGATCCCCCGTTGGTGCACCAGGTTCTTCCTCTTTTCTGTGTGCCACCATAGCAAGCTGCTTGCTATGGGGGCACACGTGTGTGCTCACGCTTGAGTTGCGTATGTCTATGGACCCACGCTCCATAGTTCCACACAGCTCTGCCCTGCCCCCCGGTCCCTCCTCACAGCATTGGATTGACAGCAGCAGGAACCATTGGCCACAGTAAAGTTCCAAGACCTGGTTAGGCTATATGAAAAGAGTGGCTGGATCACAAAAAAGGATGAATTCTCTTGGAAGGTAAAAAAGTCCACATACAGTATACAGTCTATATTTCAACAGTCTGATTCATCGGGTCACACAAAGCAATGTAACCCCCTTTAGGTACCTCTTCTCTGCATATAAAGGGCCTGCACGCCACCCTGATCTGAGACCACAGCCTGCAAAGCCGCTATGTAAATATCTATTTGTCTCAAACTTGGAAGGGGCATTGGCTCCCTGCCACCATGTAATTGAAATTCAGACTAATTTTTCGTTATTTGGAAATTTGGATGTATCCGACTTTCCGAAGTACAATATTAACAAATCTGAAATAACAAATTCAAAATTTAATAAAATTGAATTTGAATAGTTTTTAATCAAATTCGAATTCAAATAGTTTTTTTAATTGAATTTGAATTTCCAAAGAGAATAAAATAGAATAGAAAAGAAAAGAATATAGTATAATAGAATGGAAAAGAAAATTATACAATATAATGGAGTAAAACAGAACATAATATAAAATAAAAGAATAGAAAAAATTAAATAGAAAAAAAAGGGGTAGAATAAAAAAAAAAATAGAGTAAAACAAAAAAAAATAGAATAGAAGATAAAAGAACAGAATAACATTGATTAGAAAATTAAGGAATATAATAGAATAGAAACAATATACCCATCTTCTGAAATTCAAATTTCAAATAGAATAAAATTGAATTAGAATAAAATAGAAAAGAATAGGAAATAAAATAATATAACCATTTCCCAAAATTAAAAAAAAAAAATAGAACAGAATAGAATAGAAAAAAAACCCAATGGAGCAGAAAAGATAAGAAAGAATTTAACCATCCTCCTGAAAATTCGAACTTCAAACAGAATAAATTCAAATTTGAATAGAATAGAAACAAATAGAATAGAATAGAAAATAGAATTAACAATAGAAAAGAATAGAAAGAATATAACAATATAACCGTTTTCTGAAATTTGAATTTCCAATAGAATAAATTCAAATTCCAATAGAATAGAAAAGATTAGAATGGAAAATAAAAGAATAGAATAAAAAAAAATAATAGTATAGAATGGAATAGAAAGAACATAACCAAAAATTTTCCAAAATTCAAATAGAATGAATTTGATTTAGAATGGCATTCGATTTGAGTGAAATTATAAAAGTTTTAATCAATTTGAATTCAAATAAATGAAACAAAATCAGAAAATGAATTAAAGGGACCCCTTTTTCAAGGTGATAAGAGCTTACCACCTTAATAAAGGGGTCTCTGTAAGAATTTCAATGCAAGTTTTTGGTGTGGTAGCTTTTCTCCGATCTCTCCCTACCGCAATGTCGAAGTCCCGCTAAAAATCGCTGATCGCCGCCATTACTAATAAAAACAAAAACAAAAAATCTATCCCGTAGTTTGTAAACGCTATAAATTTTGCGCAAACCAATTAAAATACGCTTTTTAGGATTTTTTTTAACCAAAAATTTGTAGCAGAATACAAATTGGCCTAAAGTGATAAAAAAACATTTTTTTTATTGGGAATGTTTTACAGCAGAAAGTAAAAATATTGTGTTTTTTTCAAAATTGTCGCTCTTTTTTTGTTTATAGCGCAAAATCTAAAAACCGCAGAGGTGATCAAATACCACCAAAAGAAAGCTCTATTTGTGGGAAAAAAGGACATCAATTTGGGTACAGCGTCGTGCAACCGTGCAATTTTTCGTTAAAGTAACGCAGTGGCAAAAAGCAAAAAATGGCCTAGTCATTAGGAGGAAAAAACCCTTCCGGAGATAAAGTAGTTAATATGTTCTTTTTGGAAATAGATACAAGTATTTTAAAGGTGATTGTGCTTTTAAAACACATTCATTTTTTTTTTATCTAGGTTTTTGATTGCTGTCTCCTTCTTGTGCTTTTTGGCCTTGTCTCCCTAGGAATTTGTATGATTCGAAAAAATCTTGCTTGTAATCGGCTGGCAGAGGTAACAAGGGATGTTGGGATGGGGTAGAAACAAAGAAGGTATGAAAAAAATTACCCTTTAAAATTTAGGCTAAATTTATTTGTTGGCTTCACTGTAGTGTGTGAAGCAGTGATACAATATTTTTTCTGTTATGGTTTCCTAAGCTGGGTGTCTGTTTTCTCCTACCTGCTTGTGGAAGAAGCTTACAGAACATAGGAAAGGGAGATTCAAATGTCTAGTGTTAATATTTATCATGCCTTAGCCAAGCCCTGTAAGGAGGTGTTCAGAAGGTGGCTGGGGAGGTGATAAATGCTAGGGAGGCCTGAACAGAGTGATCCTTCCTCTCCAGGGAGGGTCCCACTTCTCCCAGGGCTTTTTTCTCTGGGAGATACTGTAGCTAGGTGAGACAAGAAACTGCAGTTCAGGCCTCAGCAGGCACTGGGCTAAGGACCTGGAGAAGATTGCTTAACCACTTAAGCCCCGGAAGATTTTACTCCCTTCCTGACCAGGGGGTATTTTGCGATTCGGCACTGCGTGACTTTAACGGACAATTGCGCGGTCGTGCGACGCTGTATCTAAACGAATTTGGCGTCCTTTTTTCCCACAAACAGAGCTTTCTTTTGGTGGTATTTGATCACCTGTGCGATTTTTTGATCATGCGCTATAAACAAAAAAAAGAGCGTAAATTTTGCAAAAATAGCAATATTTTTCACATGAAATTCCCCCCCAAAAAAATGTAAAAATCAAAATTTTTTAACATTTTCAGCCAATTTGTTTTATGCTACCTATGTTTGGTAAAAAAAAAATCGCAAAAAGCGTATTTTGATTGGTTTGCACAAAAGTTATCGCGTTTACTAACAAAGGGAAAGATTTTTGTTGTTTTTTTTTTTAACGCGTATTGGCAGTGATCTGCGATTTTTTTTGCAGTACTGCGACATTGCGGCAGACAGATCAGACCCTTGACTGACATTTTTGACACTTTTGGGGTTACCAGTGACATGCTATACATATGCACTGTTACTGTAAAAATACACTGGTAGTAAAGGGGTTAACTTTATTTGAGAGGGAGGGGCTGTGTGTGTCCCTAGGGGCGTGCTTTCTACTGTGATTGGCTGTGGCTTCAGATGTATGAACAGTGATCAACGGTTCTACATAGTAGAATCGTATGATCATCCTTCATACACCGGGGAGAATGACAGGCAGCTTGTTTACACAAGCCGCCTGACTTTCTCCCTCTCCCACGACGATCGCAGAGTGATCGGCGGACATCGGGCCCAACGGTCACACGCGCGGGGGGGTGCGTGACCGCGCGGGAGCAGGAGCGCGCCTTCGGCGGCGCGCGCTCGCTCCCTAGACCCTCAAAGGCTAGCGACGTAGACCTACGTCGCTTTACCTGTGAGGGGCTGACTGCCGACGTAGATCGGCGTTAGGCAGTCGGCAAGTGGTTAAAGTGTTACTAAACCCAGGATCCTGCATTCACTATATCTAGTCTCCCACAGTACACAGAACATGGAAATGCTAATATTTTAGTAAATATAAACTGCTATATACCTTTTCTCATCAGCAGTATATGGCAGTCTTGTGACTCCTATTGGTGTCTGGCCGATCCCTGGTTAAAGCTTGTAGGAGGAGTTTTCATTCTCCTCTTACTGTCCTATGAGGCTGCTTGACCCCTGACCCTCTGTCTGGACAGTACTGATTGGCCCTGTGCAATACACACCAAACTGAGCATGTGCATAGTGCCTCCAAAGCTCTGTTCTATCAGTAGATGGATTACGGACTGTGGAAGAAGGGGAGGATCAAAAAAGACAGGATCAAACAGCCTTTTTACACAATGCAGATGATTACCCCTTAGGTCCCTCAGTGACTATAACAAGCATGCTTTACTGCATATACAGACTGATTTCACTGTTGTGGGTTTAGTAATCCTTTAAGGATCATTTGCTGGAGTGCATCATCCTGAAGTCTGATTCTGGAGAAGGATTTTTTGTTTCCCTCACTGTGGATGGCAGACAGCTCTTTGGACATTACGAGTAAAGACTTTGTTGTGGACTCCTGAGTGTGCAAGTGCTAGAATGGAACTAAGTGCCAGAGGATGCTATATAGACTGAGACTGCTCTTATAGAGATCTAAATATGCTGGCCATCCCCTGTTACCTCCAGGAAAGGCTGCTTAGAGAAGATTAGTAAGAAGCCGTCCCTCTGATATTGCTACTTTTCTTTTGGAGTATCCTGAAACCTTTTACCTCTCTCCTGTTTCAAGTTATTCAGCAAAACATATTTAAAAGGACATCCCATAGACTGAGCCTTTACGGTCAGTGCGCATGTGTCTGTGCTTGTGATTGGCTGTACTAACAAGGGAGACCAGAATATATTCTCAGCAGCCCCCCCCGAGGATGGGCACCACAAATTATACACCTATACTTTAACTTACCTAAAATAAGAAAAGGAGCATTTGCCACAGTAATGACAAAGGGCACTCCGCATAGTAACAACAGTCCAAAACTAGAGAGAATGGCTAATCCAGAGGAAATGACTCCGAAAGCAGCAACCCAGAATTTATTCCTCACACAGTCAAGTCTGCAAAGAATCAGAACATTGCAAGTAGAGTTTCTTTAAAAAAACAGTCTAATAGTTTGGATGAGTATCAAGTCTATACAGGTTATTGGCAGATGCATATTGAAGTTACAGTTTTAAAGCCAAAACTTATATTTTAGTTTTAGATAGTGTAAACAATTGTTAAAAAACACTTTTTTTTATCATATGTTCCATTGAAGAGATTTCCACACACTGTCTGCCCAATAGACACCACACGAAGTGGAAAGAAATATTCTAAGACGTGAGGGAAATCCTCTCTTATTTGGCACTGGAACCAGTGGTGTTTTTTAGGTTTCGTGCTGCCCTAGGCCTGACTAAACTTGGGCACCCCCTAATTTAATACGGCCCATCCCTTTTTAGTAAAGGCCACACTCCTTCTTGTTTATGACCCGCCCTGTCACCTGTAAACCACAGACCACAACCACAGTCTATCAGTGCCCATCAGTTCAACCTCATCACCAGTGCCCATCAGTGCAGCCTTTTCAGTGTCCATCAGTGCAGCCTCAATACTGCCTCATCAGTGCCGCATATCAGTGCGGCCTCATCAGCGGCCACCAGTGCAGCCTATCAGTGTCCATTAGTGCAGCCTATCATTGCATCATGTCAGTGCCCATCAGTGCTGCCTTATCACTGCAGCCCCATCAGTGCAACTTATCAGTGCTGCCTCTTCAGTGGTCATCAGTGCAGTTTATCAGTACCCACCATTGCCGCCTCATCAGTGGCAATCAGAGCAGCATATTAGTGCCCATCATATCAGCCTATTAGTGCCCATTAATGCAGCATATCAGTGGCCATCAGTGCAGCTTATCAGTGCCACCTCATCAGTGGCCATCAGTGCAGCCTTATCAGTGCCACCTCATCAGTGGCCATCAGTGCAGCCTTATTATTGCCCATTAGTACAGTCTCATGTCACTCGATTAGTAAGATTACTCCTTTCTTTTAGGATAGTTGGACTTGTGTTTGCTGCCACTGATTGTAATCATAGGATTATTTCACTTATTTGTATAATGACTAGGAAGTCCAGAGTCATTATTCAAATAAGTGAAATAATCAGTGGCAGCAAACACAAGTCCAAATATCTTATAAGATAGGAGTAATCTTACTAATCTAGTGACATATTGGGATAGCACATATGAGGTAAGCAGGTCCAAAATATTATTGCCATACATATACAGCATCATATACAATTAAAAGTCTTAATTGTATATGATGCAATTCAATATTCTCGCTCAAGGACAAGAATGTTTAAAGAAATAAAATTATATTAATTGACATGATGCCTGCCATACCTGGGGGGCGGAGGAGGGTATTAGGCTGCAGTGCCACACTTATTAGCATTGGCGGGCGTGGGGCCAGTTGTATTAAGTGTGGTCAGCAGCCTGCGGTCTGTCCGAATGTCCTCACCGGCCGGTATTATCATACTCACAGGTAGCGGTGTGACCACTTTATGGGGCTGCCAGACTGATTTGCTTCCTGGACCCTGCCCTCCGGCCCAATTCGCCCCATAAGACTGGCACTATACTAAAAGTGTAGCTCAAGCTGGCAGGGGCCCTTTTTGTGTGGGAGATGGGGGAGGCTGTTTTTATTTTTTATTTGTGCGGGGTGCAGCTTTTTTGCTGCCCCCCTGCAAAGTGCTGCCCTAGGCCTGGGCCTTGTTGGCCTAGGCCAAGCTACAGCACTGACTGGAACAAGTGTTCCCATTGGATAATTTCCCCTCTATTCCTGTTCTGGTGATAAACCAAAATGATGGATTTTTGCATCACTTTCCGTTCTGGAAAGTGGCCACCAGTATAAATAGAGAGGGTAAAAATTTTAGTGGGTCCACAGAAATACAAATTTGACATGGTCGATAATGCTTTCCTACACTATCCACAACTAAACCACAGCAACATTACATGTAAAACAAGTTTAGTCTGAGTGCTGCCAGGATGGCTAATTCACTACACTATTGAATGGTCCAATGTACTGCAGATTCAATGCAGTTTTAATAGAATGTATACAAATGTCAACATTTCTGATTTTCAATTGGGCAATAAAATATGAATTTAAAAGGTGAAAAAGGTTTAAGCGAGTATATTTTACGATATACTCTGTGACACTGGGATCTCAACTGTTTTAACATGTCAAACGTAACTTCATGCGATTGATAAACCAACAGATCCCTGTAGATACATGCTACCTTATGCAAAATTCGTAATCAGTGATGACTATGATTAAAGAGATAGAGAAAAAGACCTATAAGCCCACTAGCGGTGGTAATTATAAAGTGAACCTATGTGCTCAGGAGTATAATGTAGATAAGAAATAGAAATGCTGCTACTTGTACAAAGACATATAAAATATGAAATTTTATAAATTTGCTACAATGATAAACATATTACAAAACTTCAGTAGTGCAAAAAACTAATAAGGAAAATAAAATCCCCATACACCTCTGGTAGAGATGCATGCAATCAATAAATAATACACCGCGCAGCTCATCTGCTGTTACTTAAAATATATATCAATAAAAGTTCACAAAGGTTCATAAACGTCCAAAACACTGTCCAATTGAGGAGCACTAGTGTCTTTACAGGACCACCAACACACTCCGCCACCACCGTGCAGAAATATATCAGGCAAAGGGGGGACTCACCAGATATCGTTGCCTACTCACTCACATGAATAAGGCAAATAGGCATAGATATGGCAAATAGGTATATGGTTAAACTCAATACTCCTCTTTCAACCGCCAACTTTCCTCTGATGGAATACCTCCTCATCCGCTCACATGTAGGGGTATAAACAGAAGGCTCCACTAGAGTGATAATGTTTTGAATCAAGTTTATTTAATAAAAATAACATACTGTATTTTCTGGCGTATAAGACTACTTTTGAACCTCAAAAAAATCCCCCAAAAATGGGGGGGTCGTCTTATACGCCGAGTATAATATCTCCAAGGTAACCCAAGTCTAAGAATTACTGGTAGATGAAAATTAGGGGGGTCGTTTTATACGCCCAGTCGTCTTATACGCCGGAAAATACGGTACATTGCAAGAGATGTCCAAGAGATGTAGCCGCCATAGATCCTCCTACCAGCTCCACGCTGGTAAAAGCGATGGTTGGGGACACTTACAGCTCTCCGGTAACTAGGAAGTGGACGCCGTAGACACAGGGGTGTGACCCTGTGATCTTGGATTTTGACACTTTGATGTGCTATTTATAACTGCTAAAAAGTGAGTGCAATGTATGTTATTTTTATTAAATAAACTTGATTCAAAACATTATCACGCTAGTGGAGCCTTCTGTTTATACCCCTACATGTGAGCAGATGAGCAGGTATTCCATCAGAGGACAGTTGGCGGTTGAAAGAGGAGTATTGGGTTTAGCCATACAGTATACCTATTTGCCATATCTATGCCTATTTGCCTTATCCATGTGACTGGGTAGGCAACGATATCTGGTGAGTCCCCCCTTTGGCTGATATATATTTATGCACGGTGGTGGCAGAGTGTGTTGGTGATCCTGTAAAGACACTAGTGCTCCTCAATTGGACAGCGTTTTGGACGTTTATGAACTTTTATTGATATATATTTTAAGTAACAGCAGATGAGCTTATTAAGTGTATTAATTATTGATTGCATGCATCTCTATCAGAGGTGTATGGGGATTTTATTTTCCTTATTATTTTTTTGCGCTACTGAAGTTTTGTAATATGTTTATCATTGTAGCAAATTTATGAAATTTCATATTTTATATGATTAAAGAGACCCTGCTGCCGGACCATTCATTTCAACAACAATATTTCCTTAAAGTATAACAAAAGGCAAACCTTTTTTTTTAGTTGGAGTGTAGAGGGGTTAGAACACCTGTCAGATTTTATTGCTGTCTGTGCCCCCGTTAAGGAGATCCATCCTCTCTATTTGTCCTGTTTACTATTATCATTGAAAGTGAAAGTAAAAGAAAATCCCAAATTTTGGATTGTCCCCAAAAAAGTAATAGCGTGGAAATCTTCCTAAGCGGACACTAGTTCTGGAGACCTAGGGGTCCCCAAGGAATTCCCTTCATTTGCAGGGATTTCGTCTCAATTCGTTTTTGGCTATGGGATAGGAAATGAAGCGAAATCTCCGAAATGTAACACAGATGGCAAAAAAAAATCTGACAGGAGTTATAACCCCCCCTTACTCTATCCAAAATGAAAAAAAAAATGAAAATTGTATCATACTTACCGTAATTTTCCTTTCCTGGTGCCTATCCATGGCAGCATACCTGTGATAGAGCTCCGCCTCTACTCTGCCTTCAGGACTAGTGAATAGCTTAAAAGAAAGACCCCCCTACTTCCAGCATTCTCCTGTGATATAGAATACTGAGGTAGGGAATACTGAGAATACAGGGAGCGTATGCTGCCATGGATAGGCACCAGGAAAGGAAAATTACGGTAAGTATGATACAATTTTCAGTTTCCCTGTTGCCTCCATAGCACCATACCTGTGATAAATAACTAGTTGACAAAAGGGTGGGTAGAGGCTTAAAGACAAGGAAATGTTTTTTTTTTTTTTAGCTGAAGAAAGGGCTTCCTGCATGGTCCTTCTTTCAAATTCTACAGTGGTGAGTGTTCCAGGGTCAACTCAATGTTTTATTAATGTGTGCTGAGACGACCATGGGGCAGCCCTGCAGATGGTATCCAGGGAGACGTTCGCTCTGGCTGCCCATGAGGCAGAAATTGATCTTGTTGAATGAACCTTTACCTGCTCTGGAGGAACCATGCCTTTAGCCCTGTACACTTTATGTATTAGTTTGACAATCCATGATGCAAGAGTCCTGCTAGAGGCTTTACCATGGGATAATGAACAGCCTGTTAGATGTTCTAAATTTTTCTGTAGCCTCGAGATACTTCTTGTGGACTTTCGCTATGTCCAAGCTTGGGTCTATTTCTGACTCGGGAAAAAAACTAATGGCAAGGCCCGTGGTTCCCTGAGGTGACTTGCAGTAGCGACTTTAGGGGTGAAACCTTGAATAGGTTGCAGTTCCACTCTGTCTGGAAAGAAAGAAACGTGATCCTCTCTGATTCCCAGGGCTTGCAAGTCCGATATCCTCCTGCCAGATGTAATGGCTAGAAGAAAGGCCATCTATAAGGATAAGTTCAAAATCGATATTTGTTCCATAGAAGCAAAAGGATGTTCCGCCAAGGCTTCCAGGATTAAAGTTAGGTCCCATTTTGGAAAGGTGCATCTGACCAGAGGAAAAGACTTTAACACCCCTCTAAGGAACGTAATATCAAGAGGGTTGACCGCCCATCTTGAATTTGTTGCCATTGATAATGCGGCCACCTGGACCTTTAATGAACTGAGACCTAGGCCTAGGTCAAGTCCGGTCTGTAGGAACCCCAAAATATTGGAGACTGAAGGTGAGAATCGATCAAAAATTTTTATTTTTTTTTTCCCTGCCGCAAAGGTTTGGAACTTTTCCCAGATTCTTGAATAGATGGAGTTTGTTGTTGTTTTCTTGTTTGAAGGAGTGTCGAAATGACTTCCGGGGAACAGCCTAAGGCTTCAAACCTCCGCCACTCAATTTCCACACCGGTAGATCCAATCCGTGCGGGTTTGGATGAGAGACTCTGCCCTGCTATAGAAGTTGAGGGAACAGGGGAAGTGTCAGAGGTGTGTTCACAGACAGCCGCATTGCTAGTGGAAACTAAGGTCTCTTGTGCCAATAAGGGAGAATCACCTGGATGTGTACTGGTTCCTTCAGGAGCCTCAGGAAGAATTTTAGAATAAGAGGGCGAGGTGGGAAGGCATACCCTGTGTCGAAGTCCCAGGTGCATGTCAGAGCGTCCACTGCTTCCATCTGGAGGTGTGGAAAACGGGAGAGAAATCTGGGAAGCTTGGTGTTCCGTGGTGTAGCGAACAGATCTACCTGAGGATATTTCCAGTGATTGGCGATCTGGTGAAATATGTGCGGATGCAGGGCCCATTCATTGTTGTCTGGACAAGATCTGGAGAGAATGTCCGCTTGATTGTTTAGCCTGGCCGGGAGATACACTGCTCTGAGGTCTAGGAGATTCCTCTCTGCCCAGAGCATGATCTGTTCTACTCTTGACAGAAGCGACCTGCTGCGAGTCCCGCCCTGTTTTTGAATATAGGAGACTACTGCCCTGTTGTCCAGTGATAGAAGGACTCTCTTTCCTCTGATGTGGGGAGCTAGAGAGGTTAAGGCTAGGAATGCTCCTCTCAACTCCAGGATGCTCGAGACTAAGCTCTCGGCTTGAAAGGACCATCTTCCCTGGACCTCGATTTCCTCGATTTCCTCGAAATGGGCTCTCCACCCTTTTCCGCTGGCATCTGAAGTAATTGTGGTCCAGGAGAGGGAACCCAACTATCGCGGTTTGGAGAGGTTCTGAAGCTTCGGCCACCAATGAAGACTTCTGCGCATGCATGGTGTTAAGAGGATGGTCTGTGAGAGACGTTGTTTCTTCCACTGTTTTAGGAAGCCTGTCTGAAAGTACCTCAGATGCCAACGTGACATGGCACCATCTGAATGCATGCTGACATTGAGCCTATGAGGCTCAAACACAGAGAAGCTGTCAGGCGGGGTTGTGCAAAATCTTGGAAACTCTCTGAATGAGGATCTTCACCTTCTGTATGGGTAATGACACTGTACCCTGACTGGTGTTGAATAATGCTCCAAGATAGATCATCTGCTGGGTAGGCATGAGATGGCTCTTCTGATAGTTTATTAACCTCCCTGCCTGGGCCAAAGACTGTAACAAGATGTCCCTCTGTGCAAAAAGGTGACTGACTGTCCACGAGCAAGAGGATGTCGTCCAGGTAATGATATACCCGTAGGCCCTTTTCCCTGAGAAGGGCTATGGTAGAGACTAGGACCTTGGTGAAGACCCAAGGAGAAGTGCATAGTCCGAATGGAAGGCACTGAAACTGAAGATGTAGACGCCCCACTGCAAACCTCAGATATCTCTGAGAGGACGGAAGAATTGGAATGCGCAGATAGGCATTCTGAAGAGCTATTGAGAGTAACCAATCCTTTGGTTATACTGCTTGGATTATCGTCTGCAGAGATTCCATCTTGAAACTTTCTAGATCGATATGTCGATTGAGGTTTCTCAGGTCTATTACTGGTCTCCATCCCCCAGTTTTCTTTGGAACGAGGAATAGAGTAGAGTAAAAACCTGTATATTGCTCCAAAGGGGGCACTGGAACCGCTGCGCTCTGTACATGGAGAGTCGTTATAAACTGCAGAAGAGCTTCCGCTTTTTGTGATGATGTTGGGATCTCTGTCCTCTTGAAGTAATCTTGAGGAGGCTGAGGAAAGAAAGTCCTTTAGTGTCCGTGTTTTATTGTAGATAGGACACAAGGGTCCTGACATCTTTTTGCCCAAACTGGCACAAAATGTTTGAGCCTGGTTCCCACCGGGAGTGTTTGGGCCTGCCCTATGTCAAAAAAGGTTTTTTTTTTATCCTGGATGGCGGAGAAAGGTTTTCTTTTTCTTGTTCTGAGAAAGGAAGACTGGGTACCCCTCCAGGTTTTCCGGGCATCCCTATTTTGGCAAGACTGTCTGAAATTTCTTGACCTGGATTGTTGAAATCTAGAAGAGAAGTTTCTGGATCTCCCGGCCCCTCTGTCTTGTGGAAGTAAGCCTGATTTGTCACCAGTCACTCTAGAAATTGCTTTGTCCAATTTCTCCCCAAACAGTGCCTTCCCATCAAAGGGATTCCTGCACCAGTTATGTTTTGAAGCAATATCCGCTGCCCACGACTTTAGCCATAAGGCCCTTTTGGCCATGACTGAATTGCTCTGGCTGAGCAGCGAATGGTGTCAATTGCTGCTTCTCCGACGAAATCGGCCAACATCTTCAGCTCATCCAGTGCCTTTATGATGTCTTTCTTTGGCACATCTTGTCTGATAGCCGACTCTTATGTTTTCTGTTCAGGCTTTTATTGCTGTGGACACTGATGTAAGGGCGATTGCTGGCTTTCATGCTGCACCTGAAGCTAGATTGCTCCTTTTGAGATCCAGATCCATACACCTCTCTAAAGGATCTTTAAAGGATGCTGAATCCATAGAAAGAGAAAGTTTCTTTGTTAGTTGGGTCACTGCTGTTTCCCACACTGGCATCGAATCCAGGGGCTCTGAATCAGCTGGAATTAGAGGGTAAAGTTTCTCAAACTTTGTGAGTGAAAACTTATTTTCCGTCTTCTTCCACTCCTCCTCAATCACCTCCTTTTCCTGAGAAGGGGTTCTGACCCTGTGCCCTGAAGGGCAAATTGGCATGCTGGCCATAGAGGGGCCTGGCACCTATGGATCAATGTCTGTTCCCTGTGGGTCCTGAGGTATTGCCTTAGCAGGCATCATGGCAGCCAGTTCAGAAAGAGAATCTTTCATGGTCTGTTTCAAAAGCTTGGCCACTTGTAGACTTTCTTGGTCTCGGTCAGCTGCGTATTCCTTAAAGCAGCTCTGAAAGACCAGCTTGTTAGGTAGGGGTGTGGCGCCACAGGCCCAGCATTTTGTCCTCACCGAACACGTATGAGGAGAGGGAGAGCTCTCATAGCTCCTATGAGATCTAGATTGACCGGAAGATCTATGTCTAGATGAATGCGATCTGTGGCCCGAACTGCGTTCACGAGGATAAGCATAATGTCCTGGGTGACTTTCTCGATCTCTTTGAGTAAACAGGGCTAAAAAATATCGAGAGAGAAATGTGTTTTTTTTTTTTTTTTAAAAACACATTTATCAGTGCACTCTTTTGATACTCACGCAAGGGTGGTCCCATACCTAATAGACATTTGCTGATCTTGATCATGAGGTGAATGGCTCATGTTGGCTAGTGCAAGAGGATCAGCTGAAAATAGGGAGGAGGAAGAAAGCTTCAAAATCAGGATACTCTAATGCTCTTTTTTTTATAAACTAAAAATGGGAAGGCTTGTTTCATTAATACATACATATATATATATATATATATATATATATATATACATACACGCACACATACACATTACACACACATAGTGACGGTATGCGAGGTGAGGTAGTCAATAATCGGTATATCTCACCTCGCATACGTTCGGTAGTAAGAGACCAAACCAGAATCCGGCCCGGATTTTTCCAGTCTCTGTGACAGGCTAGGTTCCGGTCCAGAGATTGTGGGTCACCTGAGTCCATGCTCAGCTGGACTTTAAATGAACAGGAAGAGAGCACAGGAATATTCTGGTCTGAGACTCAGAAGGGAATCTGAGAGAGGAGCTCTTTTTGGAAAAAAAAAAAAAAGTTTGCTTTTCCAAATGTTTTTGTGGGTGATGGGGACCAGCTCCACACTGTATAGTGAGAAAAACTGCTGTGTAGTTTAGCACCGGAAGGCAAAAGGCAAGGATCTATTTTACTGTTTTGTTGTTTTTTCATATTTGCAAACCTCTGCTAAATAAAGCTGGCAACCCACCAGACTTTAAATAAATTACCTGCATGCTGGCCTTACTTTTCTGGAAAAGGGGATCACTGTGAGCTAATCTCCCACAACACACACATATATACACACACACATATATATATATATATATATATATATATATATATATATACATACACACACATACTTCTCATTCAAAGAGTTTTCTTTATTCTCATGACTATGAAAATTGTAGATTCACACTGAAGGCATCAAAACTATGAATTAACACATGTGGAATTATATACATAACAAAAAAGTGTGAAACAACTGAAAATATGTCATATTCTAGGTTCTTCAAAGTAGCCACCTTTTGCTTTGATTACTGCTTTGCACACTCTTGGCATTCTCTTGATGAGCTTCAAGAGTTAGTCAACTGAAATGGTCTTCCAACAGTCTTGAAGGAGTTCCCAGAGATGCTTAGCACTTGTTGGCCCCTTTGCCTTCACTCTGTGGTCCAGCTCACCCCAAACCATCTCGATTGGGTTCAGGTCCTGTGACTGTGGAGGCCAGGTCATCTGGCGCAGCACCCCATCACTCTCCTTCTTGGTCAAATAGCCCTTACACAGCCTGGAGGTGTGTTTGGGGTCATTGTCCTGTTGAAAAATAAATGATGGTCCAACTAAATGCAAACCCGGATGGAATAGCATGCCGCTGCAAGATACTGTGGTAGCCATGCTGGTTCAGTATGCCTTCAATTTTGAATAAATCCCCAACAGTGTCACCAGCAAAGCACCATCACACCTCCTCCTCCATGCTTCATGGTGGGAACCAGGCATGTAGAGTCCATCCGGTCACCTTTTCTGCGTCGCACAAAGACACGGTGGTTGGAACCAAAGATCTCAAATTTGGACTCATCAGACCAAAGCACAGATTTCCACTGGTCTAATGTCCATTCCTTGTGTTCTTTAGCCCAAACAAGTCTCTTCTGCCACTCGTTTTCCTGTACTTAGCTGCTTTTTTTCTTGCTATAATACAAATTCTAACCAGGGCCGTCTTTATTCTTGATTGGACCCTGGGCAAAAATTTTCTTGGGCCCTCTTGAATCCACTTATCAGCTATTAGGGGGCTCAAGGGGCAGCTGCTTTGGGCCCCACAACAATGACTAGACCCTGGGCAGCTTCCCCTTTTGCCCTGTGTCAAAGACAGCCCTGATTCTAACAGTCTATTCAGTAGGACTATCAGCTGTGTATCCACCTGACTTCTGCACAACACAACTGATGGTCCCAACCCCATTTATAAGGCAAGAAATCACACTTATTAAACCTGACAGGGCACAACTGTGAAGTGAAAACCATTTCAGGTGACTACCTCTTGAAGTGTGACTCTACAATTTTGATAGTCATGAAAATAAAGAAAACTCTTTGAATGAGAAGGTGGGTCCAAACTTTTGGTCTGTACTGTATATCTATATATATATATATATATTTTTAAATAAATGATTCTCTGAATGAATAAAGGAAGGAAAAACTACACCCCAAGGAATGCCTGGCTGGCTGGTAAAGAGAAAGGGGAAAATTAAGCAGATGGAGGGGAAGGAGGGATACAATAAAATGGAACAAACTCACCTGGAGAGGAGGGAAAATAAATGTAGATACCTGAAGAAAGATAGCAGGGGGGAGTCAAAGAATGCTGATCCTGCTGCTACCGCCATCAATGCCAATCACAAAAAAAACTCTTTATGCAAAACAGTTATGGCAGACTGCGTTCCTCATTAGGAAACTCTGCATACTCCAAAAGATCTGCAGAAGGGGTTCCCAGACTTTTTAGCGCTTTGAGCGGCCTGAGTACAGGGACTGCGCTTGGGAGAGGCTTAACCCAGCGTAAGCTGCCAGATGGTCAGCAGGTAAGAACATACTGCTACTCTTCACCCGTCAAGAGGTATGAGGAAAAAAAAGGATAATGCTGGGAGTAGGGGGCATCTTTCTTTTAAGCTATTTACTAGTCCTGAAGGTGGAGTAGAGGTGGAGCTCTATCACAGGTATGCTGCCATGGAGGCACCAGGAAAAAAGTTTTGCCTATAGTTCTACTTTAAGGTTATATGTGCATTTAACATATTTGATGCATGTTTTATACCTGTATAAGCCTTCCTTGTGTACACATTCAAGCTCTGAGCCAGCTGCTGGGCACATATTGTCATATATTTTCAGTGTCAGTCAATCTTGTTAGTAGACCTAAAATGACACTAAGGGGTTGATTTACCAAAGGCAAATAGACTGTGCACAAAGTGCAGTTGCTCCAGAGCTTAGTAATTAAGGTAAAGCTTAAATTCGCAAAGAATATCCAGTCACATGCAAGGAATATTTAAAAAAAAAAAATAGAATTTTTTCTAACGTGTGATTGGATGATGGAAGTCATAGCTTCTGCTCATTTACTAAGCTCTGGAGCAACTGCTCTTGCAGAGTGTACAGTCTATTTGTCTAGTAAATCAACCTAATAGTATCATCCTTCTCTCATTCCCCAGCTGTTACATACAAAGGTTATGTAGGGAAGTGAAAGGAAAGCTTGTCCAGCTCAATTCATAATTTGACACTCCCAGAAGAGGAGAGGCTATGACATTTGCTTTCACAGTATCTGTAATTTTTTTACATTGGTGACAGATTCTCTTTAAAACCAGATTTAAAAAAACATGTAATCCAGAGGATTATTAACTATGTACTACATGTTTTGCTTAAAAAAAAAAAAAAAAAAAGGAATTCTGGAGGACATTGGCTTAGCATCTGGATCTGAACTCAGGACCTCTGTTGCATATGGCAGCAGGGCCGCTGATAGGGGGGGACCACCGGTCCTTCTGTAGGGGGCCCTGGCCCTGTCACTTATCAGGGGGGCCCGGCCGGCAGCTTCAGACTTCATGTAGAATGTGACTGTGTACAGTCAGTTAGTGTACATAATATACTGTTCCCTGCCAGAGTCCTGGGTATTCATATTCCCTGCTGGGCTGAGGGGGGGCCTCATCTGTTCCCCTCTAGAGCAGAGAGATCGCTGCAGCCTCTGGGGACTATTTTTTTCATTTCGGGCGTCCCCACGGACTTGCACACACTTTCTTGTAATGTGGAAGTCCCGGCTCTGTAAGTCCCCGCTGCTGGCCTGCACACTGCCTGACTTCTTTAGCCAGTAAGTGCTGAGGGAATCAGGCAGAAGAGTGCTGGCAGGCTAGGGGCAGCTAGCTGGAGCCTGGAACTGGAAACGATCCGTGCAGGGCAGGCACACAGATGAGTCCTTGTGTGATCTCCACTCAGCAGCTTGTCCAGCAGTGCAGACACAGAGGGATCTGGCATAAGTCACACAGGAAAGGTACAGTCTCATGACATGACACACCACACACCTTTCCCCATACCCTGGTATATTGCCTATTTTAATATATATATTATATAGCAGGGAGCAGCCAAATATGGTCATCATTATCATCATGATGACAGTCACACTCACACAGTACAGGTGCTTTGAGCCACAGAGCCTGTACTGTGTGATTATCATGATGATAATGAAGATCATCATTGAAGAAAGAACAGTGAAATGCATAGATTTTTTTTTTTTTTTAAAGGGTATGTTTATTAAACTTTTGTAGACATTGCAGCAACAACAAACACTCAGGCTCGGTTCACACTTGTGCGATGCGGGAAGGCTGCAAATATGCAGCCTGTTCCCGCATCGCATCCGCACAAGAGGCAGTTCACACTGCCATATGCGATACGCAGGGGGTGTCAATTAAATGTTAACGACACCCCCAGTTTGATCGCATATCGCAGTGCGATCTGACAGTACGCACAGAATCGGATCGCACAAGTGTGAACCACTGTGTGACCCAATCCTGATGCGGCTGAAAAAAAGGGTCCTGTGCGAGTTTGGTGTGGATACAGTGCGAATTCAGCCATACAAAGTGTATGGCTGAACTCGCATCCGCACAGGAGATCGCATGTAATGAAGGAGCAGTGCGCTCCAAATTACATGCGATCTCCGCAGCCGCAATAATGTGAACCGGGACTTAGTAAGTGGTAAAACAAAGCTTGCAAAACAGGGCAGTGCACCGAGGCGCAGCTCAGACAAATACAAACAAAAGAAAGAAAGAAGAGAGATCCATTTATCCATGACAACAATGCTTAATGAAAGACCAAAATGGTCCAGCCGGCCATATATGTTTCGAATCCCAGCAGGTTCAGCAGGAACCAGCCGAGATTCAAACCATCTATGGACAGGCAGATTGTACCCAAGTTGATCCACTTGATAGACTTGCATACAACCAGCCTGTCAGATTTCACATGCAATTATTGCTAGCAGCTAGCAAGTAATCATTGTGTTCTCCTAAAGGGGACCAGGTGGCAGAATCATTGTTTTCTCCTGACTATGGTTGCAGGAAATAAAATCGCATTATCTATGGCCTGCGTTAGGCCCCTATCACATTGGATGGACTCCGCTTTGTTCAGCGGAGGATCTCTCTACTGATCAGAGCAGAGTGGGCAGATGACAGGTCCATGTCCACTCAGTTTATGCAGAGCAGACATGGACAGAGCCCACTCTACTCTATGGGCAGTGGGGTGTAAATGGACTCCATTGTCTATTTACACCCGACCACCTAGATGGAGCAGGACAGACCCCCTTAGGGTTTTTTTATCGGACCAGATCAGAGGTAGGCAAGTTTAAACAGACACAAGTAGGTTTACATCCGCTGCTCCATAGAGGTAAATTGAGGGTCTGATTGGGTCCACCCAGGGCTGCCAATAAAGGGGGTACCATTGGGCCTCCTGTAGAGTTACTTATCAGGGGGGCCTGATCGTCAGCTTCCGACTTTGTTTCGAAGATAACTATCCCTGGAAGACAAAGCTGCATTTTTTAAGGCAGGTGGGCGGGGTCATGGGTGGGGTAAGGGGCGGGCTTTTGGGGGCCCCATCAGATAGACTGTACGGGGCCCCGTGATTTCTAACAGCTGCCCTGTATGGCAGCAACTCCTTTACTGAGCCATCTGATCCCTTGGACAGCCTTACTTTCTATCTTGTTTCTGGTGAACCTTGAACTCTTTGCTCCTTCCAAGAACTACCTATTAAAGCCATGCCTTTGCACTTCCTGTTTGCCAGATTACTGTGTTCTTCTCCATTCAGTTGGAAAAATTTGCTACAACTGGAGAAGACAGAAACTGGAGCAGTTGTGCATAGTAACCAATTAAGCTTCTAACTTGAGCTTGTTTAGATAAGCTTTGGAAATGAAAGCTAGGAGCTGATGGATTGCCACGCACAGCTGCTCTAGTCTTAGTAACTTCCCTTCAATATCTCACTTATTGTGCTCCTGCCACCGTCTGTATCTACACTACCACTTGTTGCCGACCTTTGGCTTGTTCCCCAACAAGGTTTCTGCTTGATCCCATCCTGCAACCATTGATTATTGACCATGGGTTTGTTTACTGACTATTCTTCTGCTTAATCTCTACCTACTACATCTGCTACATCACCCTAGCTTATTCACCTTCTGGTGGGGCAATCCCAAGGACCATGACCTGGAATAAGCATGTGGTGAAACCTATCAGGAGCACTGGTGAAGACCAGTTAGTGCTTGGACCCCATGCATCAAGTTAGCCAACGTCATTCATTGGGGATATCTGCTTGTGTATTTATCCTGCTGGCTTCTGTGTGAGCCTTCCCACTGATATAGCTACTGGCTTCACAGCCTGAACCTTGTCCATAACATTTGATTTGTGAACACTAGCTTATGAATTTTATGGGCTTGCACTGGGAAAGGTGTTGCCATGCATTAATTAGTAGCAGGTTTAGTGGCATTGACTTTCTTTTTCTTACCTCACACATGTTATAATAGAAAAGAATATTGTAATAAAGTATGTAATGGAAAATAATGGGATCACAGATTTGGAAGTGCCTTCAAATTCCTTTTGTCGAGATACTGATGTGAAATATGATACCTAAAAAACAACAGTAGATGTGTTATTTTTTGTGGCTACAGAAATATTTTGCAATGTTTAGTGCTATACAATTGATTTCTGCTACCTTACCTTTACATATGATATCATTAGCTGTCTTTTCATTTTCCTTAAAGTGAACTTTTGCCTTTCCCAGACTGTATTGTAACAGTCATGATAAAAAAAAAACGTGCTGCGTCTCTTAAACGTCCAGGCTGGGTCTGGTAACATCTGGTGAACAACTCTAGGAATCTCAGGGCTGGCACCACAAGCAAACAGCTGGATAAGTTCCAGAGCTGGTACCACGGGTGGGAAGCTAGTGATTAGGTATTCTGGCATCAATTGGTGCAGTGGTCTTCACAGTGGCTGGGTCTTCTGTAGAAGCTGTTTGCTAAAGGGGCTCCTGTCTGGCTGCCCGCACACTGGCACTAACAGTTGAGGACTGTACAACTGGCACACGTACAGCCACAACCAGGTAAAGTGTCTCTTAGCAGCATATGGTGGGAAACAGGGTAACAGGGATATTTCCTGGACAAGTTCAGGAGCCCATGAGATTGTGGGAACCCATGGGATTGTTGCATCTGAGCATAATGAATCAAGGGGTACTTCACTACACAAGAAATCTAATACAATCATTGGGCTAAGCATGCCTCTTTTAACCACTTGCCGACCGCCCACCACAGTTGTACGGCGGCAGTCTGGCTCTCCCAGGAAAAGCGTCGTACATGTACGGCGCTCACTCCCGGGGCCAATCAGTCATCAGGTCCAGGCCAATGATTTTTGGCCTGGACCTGTTGATCAGTCCTGACCAATCAGGAACTGACCTGTGCCTGTGTAATGTAAACAGAAATGACCCGCTCTCTCCTCCCAAAATCCTTTTTGAATTCATCGAGAGAAGAGAGAGGATCAAAACTGTGAGTACTGCACACAGCACACTTGCACACACCTAGCTAGGCACACTTAACCTCCCTAGTAGACCCCTACAACCCCTGTCACAACTCACACTGTATACAGTATATAGCTGTTTCCTATATTCATGTATTAGTGTGACTTGTGACCTGGTTTAGTGCTTGCGGCCACTCCTTTTAGGGTTAGGATACCCGCCACCCCCCAATAAAGATTTAACCCCCTTATCCCCCCCTGATCACTCCCAGTTAACCCCTTCCCCCCCTGTCACATTGCACACTATATACAGGTAATATAGTGTTTTTCTGTAAATCTGTGATAGTGTGGTTGTGACTTGAGTTAGCGCTAGCGAGTTAGTTTCTATCCCAAGTAGGTTTAGGGTCCCCGTCACCCCCCCAATAAAGATTTAACCCCCTGATCCCCCCTGATCACCCCCAGTTAAACCCCTTCATTGCCCTGTCACAGTGTCACTTTTATAGTATACAGTTTTTTTTTCTGATCACTATTATTAGTGTCACAGGTGACATTAGTTAGTGTTAGCGTCAGTCAAGGACAGTGCAGATCCCCGGCGCATAGTTAGAAATATTAGTTAACCCCTTGATTACCACATACACACACATACATTTCCATTACTAGTATAGTGTTTGAACAGATTAAGATCTGATCTGATCAGAACTATACTAGTTTCCTCAATAGTTTAGGGTTCCCAAAACGCGGTGTTTGCATGATCAGCACTGATTCCTGCCAGCACCTGCGTTTAGCCCCTCCGCCCAGCCCACCCCTCGTAAACCACTTCAATCAGCGGTTTACAGCCTTGTTTACCCCCCAACAAGTTGCCTGAGTTGATGAGTCCCTGATTAAGTTTACTGGCCGACTTGCTATGAAACAGTATCTCCCCAGCAAGCGTGCCAGATACGGGGTCAAGCTGTATAAGCAGTGTGACAGGGCCACAGGCTATACAGTTAGTTTCCAGGTTTACGAGGAAAAAGAAAGCACCGTGGAGCCCCCCAACTGCCCAGACTACATAGGGAGCAGTGGCAAGATAGTTTGGGACTTCCTGTCACCCTTATTCGGAAAGGGGTACCATTTGTAGGTGGACAATTTTTATACAAGCATGCCACTATTTAGTCACCTGCTTGAATTTCAAATTGGTGCTTGTGGCACCATGCAACCTAATTGCCAAGGCTTCCCCCAATGGCTTGTAGATTTCTGTCTTAGTCGGGGGGAGAGAGCCGGCTTGAAAATGGACAAATTGCTTGCAGTGAAGTGGAGGGATACACGTAATGTTTTCGTTCTGTCCTCCCTTCACGCAGACACGACAGTCCAAATTAGTATGGCAACTGGCGTTTTGGAGAAACCCCCTGTGTGCACGAATATAACCTTAATATGGGAGGGGTGGACCTCATTGACTAGCTTTTGGCGCCGTACTTAGTTGCCCGTAAAGCCAGACGCTGGTACAAAAAAGTGTCTGTTTATTTATTTTAATTGGCTATGCTGAACGCCTTTGTGCTATACAAAGCATCAGGACGAACTGGATCCTTCCTAGAATTCCAGGAAGAGATCATCGGAGGCTACCTGTATCCAGGAGGCGCTCCTGCCCAACTTCCCCTACCAGATGCAGTGTGCCGGCTGCATGAGAGGAACTTTCCACAAGTCCTCCCCAGGACCCCTACCAGAAGAAACCCCCAAAGAAGATGTCGTGTCTGTAGCAGGCGCGGATTTAGGCATGACACCCATTTTTATTGTCCTATATGTCCTGACCAACCTGGTCTCGGAGACTGTTTCCGTTGCTACCACACACTAGTGGAGTACTAGCGTAGGGTACAGCACGACACAATGTAGGGCACACTAACACAGGGTCTTGAAAGATGTTCGATGGCTATCAACATTTTGAGAGACCCTAACCTGGAAAGTTGAAGTTGAAGAAAAATGTGTAAAAAAAAATAAAAAATACAAAAAAAATTACAAAAAATAAAAAAAAAAACAAAAAAAAATATAAAAAGTTACAAACAAAATAACATAAAAAAGTCAAAAATAGTTGTCATTTGAGTTATTTTTCTGTTCTACTTTTCCTACTGTACTTTTACTGTACTTTGTTATTGTTTTTTATTCTATTGTTAACTAGTTTGCCTTGCAGGTACACTCATCGGCTACCACACTGATTTTATATATTCTGACACAAACAGCGTTTGCGCTCAGCATATATGGAAATCTATGATGGCAGCGCTGTGGTAAGTGATTTCACCACTGCAGTTAAAAAACCATTAAGTATACATGGAATTTTGTCATGTATACCCATCATTAAGAAGTGGGTTTGGATGTTTGGGCGGTTAATGGTGGGTATACTACACAATTTTCTTGCGGAGATTTCTGTTAGGTTCTCTTTTTTTCGTTCAGCCCAAAGGCTGCATGAAAAAAAAAAAACCTACACTATATGCCAAACAAGGACCAGCAATGTACTGGTACGTTGCTGGACTTTGAGTGGTTATACCAGGATGATGCCTGCAGATTTAGGCATCATCTTGGTATCGTTTTTTACAGCCAACGGTCGGCTTACATGTAAAAGCAAACCTAGTGGATAATTGGCTTTTACAAGCAGTGGGAGGGGACCCCCCCTCCGCCTTCCACGGTTTTTCTCGGGCTCTCCTGTCCCACTGGTTAACACGAGAGTGCAGCCGGTGGTTTAGTTATCTAACCATAGAGCTGATTGGAGACAAGAATGGCTCCAATCATCTCTATGGCCTAAGATACTGGAATCTATGAGCATTTCATGACTTCTGTTTCGCCAGAAATAAACAGCGCCATTGGGAAATTGGGAAAGCATCTTATCACATCAATCTTGGTGTGGTCAGATGCAATAAGGTAAGAGGAGAGATCTAGAGTCAAAGAGACCCCAATTTTTTTTTTAAAAGAGTACCTGTCATACAGATTGCTATCATAGGGGATATTTAAATTCACTGTGATAACAATAAAAATGATAAAAAAAAAAAATGAAAGGAAAGGTGGCAAAATAACATAAAAAGCAAAATAAAAAAAAAAATCAAGCCCCCCTGCCCCCCGTGTTTGCGCGCAAAGACGCACGCAAGCGTTGGTCTAGTGTCATATGTAAACCGCAATTGCAGCATGCATGTGAGGTATCGCCGCGAATGCCAGGTCGAGGGCAGTAATTCTTGCAGTAGACCTCCTCTGTAAGTCTAAAGTGGTAACCTGTAAAGACTTTTAAAGGCTTTTAAAAATGTACGTAGTTTGTTGCCGCTGCACAGGCGTGCGCAATTTTTAAAGCATGTCATGTTTGGTATCTATGTACTCGGCAAAAGATCATCTTTTAAATTTTACCAAACAACTTGGAATTATATAGTGTATTTGTGCATTAAATTGAAAAAAAAAAAATGTATTTTTTCGCAGAAATTGCGAAAATCTGTGCGCAAATACCGTGTGACAAAAAAATTTGCAACATCCGCCATTTTATTCTGTAGGGCCTCTGATTTAAAAAAAATATATAATGTTTGGAAGTTCAAAGTAATTATCTAGTAAAAAAAATATTTTTTCATGTAAACAAAAAGTCATAGAAAAGGCTTGGTTTTCAAGTGGTTAGAAGAATGGGTGATGTGTGGCTAAGATTGAGCATAAAATTCCAGGACCCCATTTTGCAAAGTAGACACTCCAAGCTATTTGCTGAGAGGCATGGTAAGTATTTTGCAGCTCTTATTTATTTTGGAAAATAAAGAAAAAAAAGGAAAATGCATTTTTTTCCTCTTTTTTTCAATTTCCAAAACTTTGTGACAAAAAGTGAGATCTGCAAAACACTCAACATGCCTCACTGCAAATAGCTTAGGGTGTCTACTTTCCGAAATGGGGTCATTTGGGGGGGGGGTGGGGGTTTGCGCTCTCTTGGCATTTCATGGCCTCCGAAACTGTGATAGGTAGTGAGGAGCGAAATCAACAATTTATGCCCTTGGAAAGCCTGAAGGTGGTCATTTGTTTTTTGGGGCCCTGTACGCGGCTAGACTGCAAAAAAGTCTCACACATGGGGTATCCCCATACTCAGGAGAAGCAGCAGAATGTATTTTGGGGTGTCATTTCACGTATACCCATGGCATGTGTGAGCAATATATCATTTAGTGACAACTTTGTGTAAAAAAACAAAAAATAAAAATAAATAATAATTTTCCTGGAACTTGTGGCAAAATATAAAATATTCCATGTACTCTTCATGCCTCTCAGCAAATAGCTTGGAGTGTCTACTTTGCAAAATGGGGTCAATTGGGGGGGGGGGGGTTGTGCTATCTTGAAATTTCAGGGCCTCTGAAACTGTGACAGGTACTGCGCAAGTAAAATGCACAATTTTCGGGGTACCGTACACAGTTAGACTCCCAAAAAGTCTCACACATGTGGTATCCCTGTACTCAGGAGAAGAAGCAGAATGTATTTTGGGGTGTCATTCCACATATACCCATGGCAATTGTGAGCAATTTATCTTTTAGTGACAACTTTGTGTTAAAAAAAAAAAACAAAAATGTAATTTCCCCAAAACTTGTGGCAAAATATAAAATATTCCATGGACTCACCATGCCTCTCAGCAAACAGCTTGGGATGTCTACTTTCCAAAATGGGGTCATTTGGGGGGGGGGGGGGGATTTGTGCTATCTTGAAATTTCAGGGCCTTCGAAACTGTGATAGGTATGAGGAGTGAAATCAAAAATTTATGCAGGATCACCATTTATTATTTTTAAGAAAAGCTGCAGATTTAAAATATTTGAAAACAACTTTTGAATTATGTCAGCCTGCTAAAAATAATGGGCAGCACGATGGCTAAGCGATTACCACTTCAGCCTGGCAGCACTAGGGTTATTGGTTTGAATCCTAACCATGACACTACCTGATTTCATCCTGCACACCAAGGACATGTTGGTATGTTAATTGCCACCTGTCTAAATTGGCACTAGTATGACAATGTATGAATGTGGGATAGGGATCCTTAGATTGTAAGCTACTTGAGGGTAAGGACTGATGTGAAAGTGCAATGTATATGTAATGTGCCCTGTAAATTCCTGAAATAAAATGAGTTTTATGAATTGAGTTTAGATCTGTTTTACCACAAGCTGGCATATAAAACTACATAGCACAAAGAGTACCTAATAGAGCTACCTGGGAGAGGGCATTTACAACACTTTTCTGGCACTTTTTTTGGCCCTTTAAAAACCCCTGTGTCTAAATCGTGAAAGCCTTGCAACAGTTTTGGTAAAACCGTTATGACACATGTAACAGACTCAAATAGTTACTTGCATCCCCATTACTACATGTCACTATAGCTGTGACAAATTCAAAACAAATTACCACCAGTTCATTGATAACAAAACCGCAGACAATTAACCACTTGCCGACCGCCGCAAGTACATATACTGTGGCGGTCAGCCCTGTGCAGGCAAAGTGACGTATGGGTACGTCACAGTCTGTGAGCCAATAGGGTCCCCCCCGCTCGTTTTCAGTGTGATGTCCGCCGGTCACTTGCGATCGTCCGTTACAGAGGGAGAAAGGCAGGCGGCTAATGTAAACAAAGCCGCCTGTCATTCTCCCTTGTGTAAGTGCAGAGATCATACGGTCCTGCTATGTAGGATCGTATATCTCTGTAGTTACACAACAAGCCACATCCCTTCACAGTTAGAAGCACGCCCCTAGGGACACACTTAACCCCTCCTTCTCCAATAAAGATAACCCCTTCCCTGCCAGTGTCATTTTACAGTAACAGTGCATATGTATAGCACTGATTACTGTAGTAATGACACTGGTACCCCCAAAAGTGTCAAAAATGTCAGTCAAGGGTCCGATCTGTCCGCCGCAATGTCGCAGTCCCGCAAAAAAAAACGCAGATCGCCGCCATTACTCGTTAAAAAAAAAAACAATAAAAATGACAAAAATCTTTCCCTTAGTTAGTAAACGCTATAACTTTTGCGCAAACCAATAAAAATACACTTTTTGCAGTTTTTTTTTTAACCAAACATATGTAGCCAAAAACAAATTGGCCTAAAATGTTAAAAAATTTTGATTTTTACATTTTTTTGGGGGAATTTCATATAAAAAAATGTGAAAAATATTGTTATTTTTGCAAAATTGTCGCTTTTTTTTTGTCTATAGCGCATGATCAAAAAATCGCACAGGTGATCAAATACCACCAAAAGAAAGCTCTGTTTGTGGGAAAAAAAGGACGTCAAATTCGTTTAGGTACAGCATCGCACGACCGCGCATTTGTCCGTTAATATCACACAGTGGCGAATCGCAAAATAGGGCCTGGTCAGGAAGGGGGTAAAATCTTCCGGGGCTTAAGTGGTTAAAGTAGAACTATGGGCAAAATTGTTTTTTTTATTTTGGATAGAGCAAGAGAGGGTTATAACCCCTGTCAGGTTTTTTTTTCGTCATCTGTGTCCCATTGCAGAGATTTTCCTTCACTTCCTGTCCCATAGCCAAACAGGAAGTGAGAGGAAATCCCTGCAAATAAGGGAATTTCTTGGGGACCGCCAGGCCTTCAGAACTAGTGTCCCAATTGGAAAATGTTCTCCTCTGTTACTTTTCTCAAAATTTGAGATTTTTTTCTACTTTTACTTTCAGTGATAATGGTAAACAGGACAAATAGAGAAGATGAATCTTCCTAATAGGGGAACAGTCAGCAATAAAAACTGACAGGCATTCTAATGCATTTTCACTCTATCCAAAAAAAAAAAAAAAAGTTTTGCATAGCAACCAATGATGTGGGGCTGAACACTGCAGTGGCCAGAACCTTGGGGGGATGCTGAGAGTAGTTTCCCGCATCCCTTGTGATTCACAGCTGAAGGCAATGGGGGGATTTCAAAGCCTTCACTGGACTAAATAGCAGTTTTGGAATCGACTCACTGACTTCCACTTCCAATCAAAAAGAAAGGGAAGACTAGCTTTCCACCAGGTCCGCTTGCCTTGTGATTGATAGCAGTGGGCAAATTCTACAGTGGTCGAATGGTTCCCCCCCATTCTTCCTCCCACTCCACTCCCCCCCCTCCCATATGGCATACTCTTTTTATTTGTGCTCCATTAAGCTATAGTGCTTCTGCATGTATGACACAAGAGACGGTCAGAGACTGCAGAAATTTCACAAGAGACAGTCAGAGACTGTATGCATGACACAAGAGATGGTCAGAGACTGCATACATGGCACACGAGACAGTCAGAGACTGCAGGCATGTAACAAGAGATGGTCAGAGACTGCATACATGGCACAAGAGATGGTCAGAGAATGCATACATAGCACAAGAGATGATCAGAGACTAGTGATGGACGAACATCGGCCGGGGCAGTTCACGAACGTCAGCCGCAAATTTTCTCAAAAGTCCGCGAACCGCAAGTTCACGGCAGGCCCCATTGACTTTAATGGGAGGCAAACTTTAAAAACCTTTAGGTCATATTTGCAGCCACAAAAGACTTACTAGCTGTGCACAAATAGTCCCAGCACATGGACAATGTCATAACAGAAGTATTACAATTGGAAAAGTTACCTGACAGCTAAGAACGTTCTATTCTGTGGCTGAAGGTACATTAGGCATTCACAGGATACAGAAGTAAGTGTCAGCCAGTATTGGCCCCAAAAATTAGCCCACATGGGTTTACCTGACAGCAAAGAATGTAGTATTTGGTAGCTGGAGGTACATTAGGCATTCACAGGATACAGAAGTAAGTGTCGGCCAGGCCAGTATAGGCCCCAAAAATTTGCCCATATGGGTTTACCTGACAGCAAAGAACGTAGTATTTGGTGGTTGGAGGTACATTAGGCATTCACAGAAAAAATAATTGTAGGTCATGAAAGGCCCCAAAAATTTGGCATTCCATGGACATGAAATGCCTTTTATGCCGCTGTATTTGGCGAAGACAAGGACCAGGAATTGTTGTGGGTGGATGGCGGTCTGGCTGATATTTGTGGCCTGTCATGAAAAATTTCAATTAAACATGGTCTACTGGTCACATGTGTTGAATTCCTCAGAGATCCATGCCTCATTCATTTTTATAAATGTGAGGTAGTCTACACTGTCATGAGCTAGGCGAGTGCGCTTATCGGTCACGGTCCCACCTTCTGCGCTGAACGTCCTTTCTTACAGGACACTGGACGGGGGGGCAAGCCAACAGTTCCATTGCAAATTGTGCAACCTCTGGCCAGAGGTCAAGCCTGCCCACCCAGTAATCCAGGGGTTCATCACTCCTCTTCCACATCGGCCGTTAACCCGATGTAGTCAGAAATATGTCTGTCTAGGCGTTCCCTGATGCTGGATCCGGAGTACATCTGTCGATGATTCGGCTGAAAGAAGGATCTCATATCTGAAGTGACCAAGACATCTTCAAACTGCCCTCTTCTTGTAGGCGCTGTTGGATTGCTTATAGTGAAAAAACTATCAGCGCAAGACTAAGTGAAATTCAAATGTGTATAAAATGTGCTAGAATAAATCAATATATAAATCCGGCTGCATACACAAATTGTGTCCACACCTCACAACAAAAACATAAAAATCAAAAAACGTGCTGCGCCAGAAGTGCACAAAAATAATTAGTGATTACATGAATCAACAAGTGTTATCAACAAAATATGTTGTCCATCATATGTGCTCTGATGAAACATAAATGTTCATATAAAGTGCTCCAAAGTAATGATTAGTATATCCAGGTGATGACAGGACAGCCTCAATCCCTTGTGAATCAAGCAGGAACCACCAGTGTGTGAACTCCCTCCACCAGTAAGATTGGCCTCTCACCTTGATACCAGACCCAAACGGGCCAGCATGAGCATATCAGGGGATAAACAGACTATCACAGGTAACCTCTCCAGCCTTCACCTCCGGGGGTCGCCAGGACATAAAATAAAGATAAAGCAAAGATCTAGTGCTCTCTGAATAATGAGCCTTTATTGAGCATAAAGGGGTAACTCACATTTGTTGGGCACTCAGCCGTGCCTGCTATTATGGCATTCAGTGTTGGAGAAGAAGCACCCGAGCGATCGGCGTCAGACACGCAGGCTCCGCCTCCCTATACGCGTTACGCCTGGAGCGTGGGCTCCGTTTGGCTTCTTCGGTAGGGGTCCCTGCAACTGTCTCTCTGTGACTGGAAATTCCTCTGCCAGTGCACGCAAAAGCAGAATGCAGCATTTCCCGCAGCAAGGCCTGGAAGTGCTGCATTCTGACCGCCCTCTGTGATTGTGGTAACATTTCTGCCATTTTTTGTTTGTACCGGGGGTCTAAGTATGTTGCCACCCAGTACTGGTCCTTGGCCTTTATGCTTTTTATACGGGAGTCCCCCTTAAAACACTGGAGAATGAAGGCCCCATTCGTACTAAACTGGAAGCGGTGTAGTGGCCTGCTTCCAGCTCATCATCCAGGATAATGTCGTCCTCGTTCTCCTCCCCTCATCCACGGATAGCACCAGGGATCCCAGAAAGGTTTAAAGCATGCTCTTCTTGCTCCTCCTCATCCCTCTCGGCACTATCCTTGTCTCAGATGGAGTAGCACCCACTGGGAATTCATCCAACATTGCGTCTTCCTCATCTTCCTGCTCCTCAACGGCTTGATCAATGACATAACGCAATGCACGCTCCAGAAAGAAGGCTTAAGGTACGATGTCACTGATGGCATGAGCAGCCACTGGTGAGGTAAAAAACCCCCCAGATCCCCAGAACCTGTCCTACTGCAGAGTTCGTACAGGTAGTCTTTAACTGCACGTTTCTGCTGGAGCAGCCTATCAAGCATATGCAACGTTGAGTTCCATCACGTCGGACAGTCACAAATAAGACGCCTGACGGGCAGGTTGTGTCGCCGCTGAATGTCAGCAAGGCGAGCCATGGCTGTGTAAGATCTTCTGAAATGGCCCGAGATTTTCCTGGCCTGCCGCAAGATGTCCTGGACCCCAGGGTATTTGGCAACGAATCGCTGCACAACCAAGTTCAGGACGTGTGCCATGCATGGCACGTGTGTTATTTTGCCCTGTTTCAGCATGCTCAGCAGATTGGCACCGTTGTCGCACACCACTTTACCAACTGGGAAATTGAGCGGTGTCAGCCACTGATCTGCCTGTGAACGCAAAACTGAAAGGAGTGCAGAACCAGTGTGGCTCTTGGCTTCCAGGCACAACAGACGCAGCACAGCATGGCAACGTCTCACCTGGCATGTGGAATAGGTTCTGGGGATCTTGGGCGGCGCAGCGGAAGAGACGGTAGCAGCGGAAAAGGAGGAGTCAGCCGAGGAGGAGAGGGAGGATGGAGGAGGAGGAGGAGAAGAAGAGGCAGGCCTGCATGCAATACGTGGCGGTACAACCAAATCTACACGGGTGCCATGGGTTACATGCTTGACGGCCATCAGAAGGTTCATCCAGTGGGCAGTAAAAGTGATATACCTTCCCTGCCCGTGTTTGCTAGACCATGTGTCTGTGGTCAGATGTATCTTGGCACCAACACTGTGTGCCAGAGATATATTCACTTGCTGCTGAACATGGCCATACAGCTCTGGAATGCCCTTCTGCGAGAAATATTTCCTGCCTGGGACCTTCCATTGTGGTGTTCCAATGGCCACAAATTTACGAAAAGCCTCCGAGTCCACTCAGGGCAAGAGGGTTATCCGGCGTTATGATTTTTTTCCGCTCCAACATTTGGGCCACAGAAGCCTGCCTTTTTCCAGAACAATGTGACGACGGCATGATGGAAGGTGGAGTGGAGGACAATTTGTGAGGAGAGAGGAGAAGGAGAAGAGGCTGGACGGTGAGAGCCTGGAGTGTGGCTTTGTGAGTTCTGACGGTGTTGCTCCCACTGGGCTCGGTGATGGGAGTTCAGGTTGCTTCTTAACCACTTGCCGACCGCCGCACGACTATCTACGTCGGCGGTCAGCCCCTCACAGGCAAACTAACGTAGGGCTACGTTGCTTGCTTGTGAGGTTCTAGGGAGCGAGCGCGCGCCCCCGGAGGCGCGCTCCCGCGTGGTCACGGACCCCCCCGCGCGTGTGACCAGCGGACCCGATGTCCGCCGGCCACTCGGCGATCGGCGGGGGAGAGGGAGAATGTCAGGCAGCTTGTGTAAACAAGCTGCCTGTCATTCTCCTCGCTGCAAAGACACTGATCACATGGATCTACTATGTAGATCCGTTGATCAGTGTCCTTACAGCTGAAGCCACAGCCAATCACAGTAGAAAGCACGGCCCTAGGGACACACACAGCCCCTCCCTCCCAAATAAAGTTAACCCCTTCACTACCAGTGTATTTTTACAGTAACAGTGCATATATATAGCACTGATTACTGTAGAAATGTCACTGGTAACCCCAAATGTGTCAAAAATGTCAGTCAAGGGTCCGATCTGTCCGCCGCAATGTCGCAGTACCGCAAAAAAATCGCAGATCGCCGCCATTACGCGTTAAAAAAAAAAACAACAAAAATGACAAAAATCTTTCCCTTTGTTAGTAAACGCGATAACTTTTGCGCAAACCAATCAAAATACGCTTTTTGCTATTTTTTTTACCAAACATATGTAGCATAAAACAAATTGGCCGAAAATGTTAAAAAATTTAGATTTTTACATTTTTTTTTGGGGGAATTTCATACAAAAAAATGTGAAAAATATTGTTATTTTTGCAAAATTGACGCTCTTTTTTTGTTTATAGCGCGTGATCAAAAAATCGCACAGGTGATCAAATACCACCAAAAGAAAGCTCTGTTTGTGGGAAAAAAAGGACGCCAAATTCGTTTAGGTACAGCGTCGCACGACCGCGCAATTGTCCGTTAAAGTCACGCAGTGCCGAATCGCAAAATACCCCCTGGTCGGAATGGGGGTAAAATCTTCCGGGGCTTAAGTGGTTAAGGCGGTTGTTCCTAGGTGAGTGTTGGGCTTACCGCGACTTATGCGTTGACTGCAAAGGCTGCGGATGTCAACACTGTTGTCAGCAATGGACACATTGAAAAAAGCCCACACTGCGGAGCCATGTGTCGGCGTCCTGGGAGCGCCAGATGTGACTGTACATGGTTAATGGCTCGCTCTTGATACATTTGCAGTCTGCTTTGTACCTCTTGTGCAACGCAAGTTCTGCCTGCCTCTCCTCCCTATCTGCCGGTCCGTCTCTCCCTCTGAACTCCCCTCCTCTTCCTCTCTTGTGGTCACCCAAGTGATGTCCATAGACACGTCATCATCCACGTAACCTTCCCCACCACTAACATTTGAGATCTCGGAGTAGGCAGCAACAGTGGGGACCAACCTCCTTGGGCTGATCTGGGTACTGTCGTCACACTGCTGAGTGGTGGCTGTTGTTACCTCCTCTTCCTGATCCGATGCCAAGAATGGCTGCGCATTGCAAATGTCTTGTGATGGATCGGAAAATAATTCCAGTGACTCAAGCGGAGGGTATGTGGTGGTGTCTTTGGGGGTGCACCCAGCAGAGAGTGAAGAGGGTGCAGATAGAGAGGATGAGGAGGGTGCAGAAGAGAAAGGCTGAGTGAGCCACTCAACCAAGTCTGGTGCATCCTTTGAAGTAATCGAACGCACCTTCTGAAACTTCACACTTTGGCTCCGGCCTACTGCACCTGCCCTACCCCTACCACCCCTGCATAAGTGTCTGCCTCTTCCTCTGCCTGTTATGTTTTTAAATTACCCTGTAACAAAAGTCTCTAGAGAATCGCAGTATATCTGGAAAAAGGTATATAACACCCCGCTTCAATCTGTGGTATTGGGGGGACCACAGGTTTATCACACCAGTTCTACAAATAATTGGCCAGTAACTGTTGTCACTGTGTGTAGCACAGTTAACACAGCAAAAGAGGCCACATTTTTGCAGGACTAAAATACAATCTTAGAAAAGTATACTGTTAAATAACACCCCACTTCAATATGTGATATTGGGGGGGCCACAGTTTTATCACACCAGTTCTACAAATAATTGGCCTGTAACTGTTGTCACTGTGTATAGCACAGTTAACACAGCAAAAGAGGCCAAATTTTTGCAGGACTAAAATACACTCTTAGAAAAGTATAATGTTAAATAACACCCCACTTCAATATGTGGTATTGGGGGGCCACTGGTTTATCACACCGGTTGTTCAAAAAATTGGCCAGTGAGTTTGGCACTGTGTGTATCAGGCTTAATGCAGCAAAAGAGGCAATATTGTTGCAGGACACAAAAACACTTATGAAAGTATACTCAGATAACACCCCACTTCAATATGTGGTATTTGGGGGCCACTGGTTTATCACACCAGTTGTTCAAAAATTGGCCAATGAGTTTGGCACTGTGTGTATCAGAGTTAACACAGCAAAAGAGGCAATAATGTTGCGGGACACAAATACACTTATAAAAGTATACTCAGATAACACTCCACTTCAATCTGTGGTATTGGGGGGGCACAGTTTTATCACACCAGTTCTACAAATAATTGGCCAGTAACTGTTGTTACTGTGTGTAGCACAGTTAAAGCAGCAAAAGAGGCCACATTTTAGCAGGACTAAAATACACTCTTAGAAAAGTATACTGTTAAATAACACCCCACTTCAATATGTGGTATTGGGGGGGCCACTGGTTTAGCACACCAGTTGTTCAAAAATTGGCCAGTGAGTTTGGCACTGTGTGTATCAGGCTTAATGCAGCAAAAGAGGCAATATTGTTGCAGGACACAAATACACTTGTAAAAGTATACTCAGATAACACCCCACTTCAATATGTGGTATTGGGGGGCCACTGGTCTATCACACCAGCTGTTCAAAGAATTGGCCAGTGCGTTTGACACTGTGTGTAGCAGAGTTAACACAGCAAAATAGGCAATATTGTGGCAGGACACAAATACACTTGTAAAAGTATATTCAGATAACACCCCGCTTCAATCTGTGGTATTGGGGGGCCACAGGTTTATTACACCAGTTCTACAAATAATTGCCCAGTAACTGTTGTCACTGTGTGTAGCAGCGTTAACACAGCAAAAGAGGCCAAATTTTTGCAGGACTAAAATACACTCTTAGAAAAGTATACTGTTAAATAACACCCCAGTTCAATATGTGATATTGGGAGGCCACTGGTCTATCACACCAGTTGTTCAAAATATTAGCTAGTGAGTTTGGCACTGTGTGAAGCAGAGTTAACACAGCAAAAGAGGCAATATTTTTGCAGGACACAAATACACTTGTAAAAGTATACTCAGATAACACCCCACTTTAATATGTGGTATTGGGGGGGCCACTGGTCTATCACACCAGTTGTTAAAAAAATTGGCCAGGGAGTTTGGCACTGTGTGTAGCAGAGTTAACACAGCAAAAGAGGCAATATTGTTGCAGGACACAAATACACTTGTAAAAGTATACTCAGATAACACCCCACTTCAATATGTGGTATTGGGGGCCACTGGTCTATCACGCCAGTTATAATACATTAAAAGTGCTTTTGTCACTGTTTGTAGTATTGCTGCAGAAACACTCAGCCACCACACCAGTCACAATGCTGCACAGTGCACAATACAAAACCACTATAATATGCTTTCTATATTGTAATGTATATTATACCGTGGATTACACCCCTGTATAGTGCATTGCACACCTATACGAAATAAATAGCAGCCCTTGAAATGACTTTTATGGACATTAACAGAGCGATTTGTGTCACTGCTGATCTCTGTCCCTGGAGCACACTGGATACCTGTCCCTAAACTGAAAAACTGCATACCTATACCAAATATATAGCAGCCCTTAACATGACTTTTGTGGACATTAACAGAGCGATTTGTGTCACTGCCGATTTCGATCTGTCCCTGATGAACACAGCATACCTGTCCCTAAACTAAAAAGAAAGTGTAGTAGACCTATACCAAACACCAGCCCTCAAAAGGACTTTTGTGGATCTTAACAGAGCTATTTGTGTCTGGCAATTTGTCCCTGATGCGCACAGCCAACCTCTCCCTATGCTGACAAAAAGCAGAATGTGAAATGGCTGCCAGTTCTGGTCTATTTACAAGGTAGGGGGCATGTCCATGTGCTGAAATGTTTAAATTGGCTTTCCCGTTCCACCTGATGGCTGTGTCATGGGTCAAAGTTCTCCCCAATGTAAACTAATATGGACGCCGCGAACATCGGCAAAAGTCCACCTTTTCGCAAATTGGCGAAAAAGCAAAATTTGCCGCGAACCGACCGCCGGGTGAACCGCAAGGCCATCCCTATCAGAGACTGCATACATGGCACAAGGGATGATCAGAGACTGTATAAATCGCACAACTGATGGTCAGAGACTGTATACTGTACATGGCACAGGAGACGATCAGAGACTGTATACAAGGCACAAGAGACAGTCATAGACAGCAAACATGGCACAAGAGACGATCAGAGACTGTGTACAAGGCACAAGAGATGGTCATGGACTGTATACTGTACATGGCACAAGAGACGGTCAGAGACTGCATACATGGCACAAGAGATGGTCAGAGACTGTATACATGGCACAGGAGATGATCAGAGACTGAATACATGGCACAAGAGATGATCAGAAACTGCATACATGGCACAAGGGATGATCAGAGACTGCATACATGGCACAAGTGATTGTTAGAGACTGCATACATGGCACAAGGGATGATCAGAGACTGTATAAATCGCACAGGGGATGGTCAGAGACTGTGCACTGTACATGGCACAAGACACAGTCAGAGACTGTATACATGGCACAAGGGATGGTCAGAGACTGCAAAAATGGCACAAGAGACGATCAGAGACTGTATACATGGCATAAGAGACGGTCATAGACTATATACTGTACATGGTATAAGAGATGGCCAGAGATTGCATACATGGCACAAGGGATGGTCAGAGACTGTATACATGGCACAAGAGAAGGCCAGAGACGGTACGCATGGCACAAGAGATGGTTAGAGACTGCATATATGGCACAAGAGACAGTCAGAGACTGCATACATGCCACAAAAGATGATCAGAGACTGTATACATGGCACAAGGGATGGTCAGAGACTGCATGCATGGCACACAGGACGGTCAGAGACTGCATGCATGGCACACGGGAGGGTCAGAGACAATAGGCATGTCACAAGAGATGGTCAGAGACTGCATGCATGGCATAAGAAACAGTCAGAGACTGCATGCATGGCACAAGAGATGGTCAGAGACTGCACGTGTGTCACATGAGATGGTCAGAGACAGCAGCTGTGGCACACGGGGTGGTCAGAGATTGCATACATGGCACAAGAGGCGGTCAAAGATTGCATGTATGGCACAAGAGACGGTCAGAGACTGCAGGTGCATCATAAGGGACAGTCAAATACTGCAAGCGTGGCACAAGGGATGGTCAGAGACTGCATACTTGGCACACTGGGTGGTCAGAGACTGCATACATGGCACACGGGGTGGTCAGAGATTGCACACATGGTACAATGGACAGTCAGAGATTACATACATGGCACACGGGGTAGTCAGAGATTGCACACATGGCACACAGGGTGGCCAGAGATTGCACACATGGCACACGGGACGGTCAGAGATTCCATACATGGCACATGGGGGGCTCAGAGATTCCATACATGGCACATGGGATGGTCAGAGATTGCATACATGGCACATGGAGTGGTCAGACATTACATACTGTACATGGCACATGGAGTGGTCAGAGATTGCATACATGACACACGTGATGGTCAGAGTTTGCATACATGGGATGGTCAGAGATTGCATACATGGCACACAGAGTGGTCAGAGATTGCATACATGGCTCACGTGATGGTCAGAGATTCCACACATGGGACGGTCAGAGATTGCACACGTCATACATGGAGTGGTCAGAGATTGCATACATGGCACACGGAGTGGTCAGAGATTGCATACATGGCACACGGAGTGGTCAGAGATTGTATGCATGGCATAAGTGATGGTCAGAGATTGCACACATGGCACTGGGAGTGGTCAGAGATTGCATACATGGCACACGGAGTGGTCAGAGATTGCATACATGGCACACCGAGTGGTCAGAGATTGCATACATGGCACACGGAGTGGTCAGAGATTGCATACATGGCACACAGAGTGGTCAGAGATTGCATGCATGGCATAAGTGATGGTCAGAGATTGCACACATGGCACACGGAGTGGTCAGAGATTGCATACATGGCACACGGAGTGGTCAGAGATTGCATACATGGCACACCAAGTGGTAAGAGATTGCATACATGGCACACGTGATGGTCAGAGATTGCATATATGGGACAATCAGAGATTGCACGCATGGCACACGGAGTGGTCAGAGATTGCACATATAGTACATGGAGTGGTCAGATAATGTATACATGGCACACGTGATGGTCAGAGTTTGCATACATGGGAGGGTCAGAGATTGCATACATGGCACACGTGATGGTCAGAGTTTGCATACATGGGATGGTCAGAGATTGCATGCATGGCACATGGGACGGTCAGAAATTGCATACATGGCTCCCGTGATGGTCAGAGATTGCATACATGGCACACGGGTGGTCAGAGATTGCATACAGGGCACACGGAGTGGTCATAGATTGCATACATGGCACACAGAGTGGTCAGAGATTGCGCACATGGCACACGGAGTGGTCAGCGATTGCATACATGGCACATGGGACGTTCGGAGATTGCATACATGGCAGACATGATGGTCAGAGATTGCATACATGAAACACGAAGTGGTCATAGATTACATACATGGCACACGGAGTGGTCAGAGATTGCATACATGGCACACGGAGTGGTCAGAGATTGCATACATGGCACATTGAGTGGTCAGAGATTGCATACATGGCACACGGAGTGGTCAGAGATTGCATACATGCACACAGAGTGGTCAGAGATTGCATGCATGGCATAAGTGATGGTCAGAGATTGCACACATGGCACACGGAGTGGTCGGAGATTGCACACATGGCACACGGAGTGGTCAGAGATTGCATACATTGCACACCAAGTGGTAAGAGATTGCATACATGGCACACTTGATGGTCAGAGATTGCATACATGGGACAGTCAGAGATTGCGCACATGGCACACGGAGTGGTCAGAGATTGCACATATGGCACATGGAGTGGTCAGATAATGTATACATGGCACACGTGATGGTCAGAGTTTGCATACATGGGAGGGTCAGAGATTGCATACATGGCAGATGGGATGGTCAGAGATTGCATACATGGCACACGTGATGGTCAGAGTTTGCATACATGGGATGGTCAGAGATTGCATGCGTGGCACATGGGACGGTCAGAAATTGCATACATGGCACGTGTGATGGTCAGAGATTGCATACATGGCACACGGGTGGTCAGAGACTGCATACATGGCACAAGTGATTGTTAGAGACTGCATACATGGCACAAGGGATGATCAGAGACTGTATAAATCGCACAGGGGATGGTCAGAGACTGTGCACTGTACATGGCACAAGACACAGTCAGAGACTGTATACATGGCACAAGGGATGGTCAGAGACTGCAAAAATGGCACAAGAGACGATCAGAGACTGTATACATGGCATAAGAGACGGTCATAGACTATATACTGTACATGGTATAAGAGATGGCCAGAGATTGCATACATGGCACAAGGGATGGTCAGAGACTGTATACATGGCACAAGAGAAGGCCAGAGACGGTACGCATGGCACAAGAGATGGTTAGAGACTGCATATATGGCACAAGAGACAGTCAGAGACTGCATACATGCCACAAAAGATGACCAGAGACTGTATACATGGCACAAGGGATGGTCAGAGACTGCATGCATGGCACACAGGACGGTCAGAGACTGCATGCATGGCACACGGGAGGGTCAGAGACAATAGGCATGTCACAAGAGATGGTCAGAGACTGCATGCATGGCATAAGAAACAGTCAGAGACTGCATGCATGGCACAAGAGATGGTCAGAGACTGCACGTGTGTCACATGAGATGGTCAGAGACAGCAGCTGTGGCACACGGGGTGGTCAGAGATTGCATACATGGCACAAGAGGCGGTCAAAGATTGCATGTATGGCACAAGAGACGGTCAGAGACTGCAGGTGCATCATAAGGGACAGTCAAATACTGCAAGCGTGGCACAAGGGATGGTCAGAGACTGCATACTTGGCACACTGGGTGGTCAGAGACTGCATACATGGCACCCGGGGTGGTCAGAGATTGCACACATGGTACAATGGACAGTCAGAGATTACATACATGGCACACGGGGTAGTCAGAGATTGCACACATGGCACACAGGGTGGCCAGAGATTGCACACATGGCACACGGGACGGTCAGAGATTCCATACATGGCACATGGGGGGCTCAGAGATTCCATACATGGCACATGGGATGGTCAGAGATTGCATACATGGCACATGGAGTGGTCAGACATTACATACTGTACATGGCACATGGAGTGGTCAGAGATTGCATACATGACACACGTGATGGTCAGAGTTTGCATACATGGGATGGTCAGAGATTGCATACATGGCACACAGAGTGGTCAGAGATTGCATACATGGCACACGTGATGGTCAGAGATTCCACACATGGGACGGTCAGAGATTGCACACGTCATACATGGAGTGGTCAGAGATTGCATACATGGCACACGGAGTGGTCAGAGATTGCATACATGGCACACGGAGTGGTCAGAGATTGTATGCATGGCATAAGTGATGGTCAGAGATTGCACACATGGCACTGGGAGTGGTCAGAGATTGCATACATGGCACACAGAGTGGTCAGAGATTGCATACATGGCACACGGAGTGGTCAGAGATTGCATACATGGCACACAGAGTGGTCAGAGATTGCATGCATGGCATAAGTGATGGTCAGAGATTGCACACATGGCACACGGAGTGGTCAGAGATTGCATACATGGCACACGGAGTGGTCAGAGATTGCATACATGGCACACCAAGTGGTAAGAGATTGCACACATGGCACACGGAGTGGTCAGAGATTGCATACATGGCACACGGAGTGGTCAGAGATTGCATACATGGCACACCAAGTGGTAAGAGATTGCATACATGGCACACGTGATGGTCAGAGATTGCATATATGGGACAATCAGAGATTGCACGCATGGCACACGGAGTGGTCAGAGATTGCACATATAGTACATGGAGTGGTCAGATAATGTATACATGGCACACGTGATGGTCAGAGTTTGCATACATGGGAGGGTCAGAGATTGCATACATGGCAGATGGGATGGTCAGAGATTGCATACATGGCACACCTGATGGTCAGAGTTTGCATACATGGGATGGTCAGAGATTGCATGCATGGCACACAGGACGGTCAGAGACTGCATGCATGGCACACGGGAGGGTCAGAGACAATAGGCATGTCACAAGAGATCGTCAGAGACTGCATGCATGGCATAAGAAACAGTCAGAGACTGCATGCATGGCACAAGAGATGGTCAGAGACTGCACGTGTGTCACATGAGATGGTCAGAGACAGCAGCTGTGGCACACGGGGTGGTCAGAGATTGCATACATGGCACAAGAGGCGGTCAAAGATTGCATGTATGGCACAAGAGACGGTCAGAGACTGCAGGTGCATCATAAGGGACAGTCAAATACTGCAAGCGTGGCACAAGGGATGGTCAGAGACTGCATACTTGGCACACTGGGTGGTCAGAGACTGCATACATGGCACACGGGGTGGTCAGAGATTGCACACATGGTACAATGGACAGTCAGAGATTACATACATGGCACACGGGGTAGTCAGAGATTGCACACATGGCACACAGGGTGGCCAGAGATTGCACACATGGCACACGGGACGGTCAGAGATTCCATACATGGCACATGGGGGGCTCAGAGATTCCATACATGGCACATGGGATGGTCAGAGATTGCATACATGGCACATGGAGTGGTCAGACATTACATACTGTACATGGCACATGGAGTGGTCAGAGATTGCATACATGACACACGTGATGGTCAGAGTTTGCATACATGGGATGGTCAGAGATTGCATACATGGCACACAGAGTGGTCAGAGATTGCATACATGGCACACGTGATGGTCAGAGATTCCACACATGGGACGGTCAGAGATTGCACACGTCATACATGGAGTGGTCAGAGATTGCATACATGGCACACGGAGTGGTCAGAGATTGCATACATGGCACACGGAGTGGTCAGAGATTGTATGCATGGCATAAGTGATGGTCAGAGATTGCACACATGGCACTGGGAGTGGTCAGAGATTGCATACATGGCACACAGAGTGGTCAGAGATTGCATACATGGCACACGGAGTGGTCAGAGATTGCATACATGGCACACGGAGTGGTCAGAGATTGCATACATGGCACACAGAGTGGTCAGAGATTGCATGCATGGCATAAGTGATGGTCAGAGATTGCACACATGGCACACGGAGTGGTCAGAGATTGCATACATGGCACACGGAGTGGTCAGAGATTGCATACATGGCACACCAAGTGGTAAGAGATTGCATACATGGCACACGTGATGGTCAGAGATTGCATATATGGGACAATCAGAGATTGCACGCATGGCACACGGAGTGGTCAGAGATTGCACATATAGTACATGGAGTGGTCAGATAATGTATACATGGCACACGTGATGGTCAGAGTTTGCATACATGGGAGGGTCAGAGATTGCATACATGGCAGATGGGATGGTCAGAGATTGCATACATGGCACACCTGATGGTCAGAGTTTGCATACATGGGATGGTCAGAGATTGCATGCATGGCACATGGGACGGTCAGAAATTGCATACATGGCAGACATGATGGTCAGAGATTGCTTACATGAAACACGAAGTGGTCAGAGATTACATACATGGCACACGGAGTGGTCAGAGATTGCATACATGGCACACGGAGTGGTCAGAGATTGCATACATGGCACACGGAGTGGTCAGAGATTGCATACATGGCACACCGAGTGGTCAGAGATTGCATACATGGCACACGGAGTGGTCAGAGATTGCATACATGCACACAGAGTGGTCAGAGATTGCACACATGGCACACGGAGTGGTCAGAGATTGCATACATTGCACACCAAGTGGTAAGAGATTGCATACATGGCAAACTTGATGGTCAGAGATTGCATACATGGAACAGTCAGAGATTGCGCACATGGCACACGGAGTGGTCAGAGATTGAACATATGGCACATGGAGTGGTCAGATAATGTATACATGGCACACGTGATGGTCAGAGTTTGCATACATGAGAGGGTCAGAGATTGCATACATGGCAGATGGGATGGTCAGAGATTGCATACATGGCACACGTGATGGTCAGAGTTTGCATACATGGGATGGTCAGAGATTGCATGCGTGGCACATGGGACGGTCAGAAATTGCATACATGGCACGTGTGATGGTCAGAGATTGCATACATGGCACACGGGTGGTCAGAGACTGCATACATGGCACAAGTGATTGTTAGAGACTGCATACATGGCACAAGGGATGATCAGAGACTGTATAAATCGCACAGGGGATGGTCAGAGACTGTGCACTGTACATGGCACAAGACACAGTCAGAGACTGTATACATGGCACAAGGGATGGTCAGAGACTGCAAAAATGGCACAAGAGACGATCAGAGACTGTATACATGGCATAAGAGACGGTCATAGACTATATACTGTACATGGTATAAGAGATGGCCAGAGATTGCATACATGGCACAAGGGATGGTCAGAGACTGTATACATGGCACAAGAGAAGGCCAGAGACGGTACGCATGGCACAAGAGATGGTTAGAGACTGCATATATGGCACAAGAGACAGTCAGAGACTGCATACATGCCACAAAAGATGATCAGAGACTGTATACATGGCACAAGGGATGGTCAGAGACTGCATGCATGGCACACAGGACGGTCAGAGACTGCATGCATGGCACACGGGAGGGTCAGAGACAATAGGCATGTCACAAGAGATGGTCAGAGACTGCATGCATGGCATAAGAAACAGTCAGAGACTGCATGCATGGCACAAGAGATGGTCAGAGACTGCACGTGTGTCACATGAGATGGTCAGAGACAGCAGCTGTGGCACACGGGGTGGTCAGAGATTGCATACATGGCACAAGAGGCGGTCAAAGATTGCATGTATGGCACAAGAGACGGTCAGAGACTGCAGGTGCATCATAAGGGATGCGACTCAGAGACTGCACACATGGTACAATGGACAGTCAGAGATTACATACATGGCACACGGGGTAGTCAGACATTACATACTGTACATGGCACATGGAGTGGTCAGAGATTGCATACATGACACACGTGATGGTCAGAGTTTGCATACATGGGATGGTCAGAGATTGCATACATGGCACACAGAGTGGTCAGAGATTGCATACATGGCACACGTGATGGTCAGAGATTCCACACATGGGACGGTCAGAGATTGCACACGTCATACATGGAGTGGTCAGAGATTGCATACATGGCACACGGAGTGGTCAGAGATTGCACATATAGTACATGGAGTGGTCAGATAATGTATACATGGCACATGTGATGGTCAGAGTTTGCATACATGGGAGGGTCAGAGATTGCATACATGGCAGATGGGATGGTCAGAGATTGCATACATGGCACACGTGATGGCCAGAGTTTGCATACATGGGATGGTCAGAGATTGCATGCATGGCACATGGGACGGTCAGAAATTGCATACATGGCACCCGTGATGGTCAGAGATTGCATACATGGCACACGGGTGGTCAGAGATTGCATACAGGGCACACGGAGTGGTCATAGATTGCATACATGGCACACAGAGTGGTCAGAGATTGCGCACATGGCACACGGAGTGGTCAGCGATTGCATACATGGCACATGGGACGTTCGGAGATTGCATACATGGCAGACATGATGGTTAGAGATTGCATACATGAAACACGAAGTGGTCAGAGATTACATACATGGCACACGGAGTGGTCAGAGATTGCATACATGGCACACGGAGTGGTCAGAGATTGCATACATGGCACACCGAGTGGTCAGAGATTGCATACATGGCACACGGAGTGGTCAGAGATTGCATACATGCACACAGAGTGGTCAGAGATTGCATGCATGGCATAAGTGATGGTCAGAGATTGCACACATGGCACACGGAGTGGTCAGAGATTGCACACATGGCACACGGAGTGGTCAGAGATTGCATACATTGCACACCAAGTGGTAAGAGATTGCATACATGGCACACTTGATGGTCAGAGATTGCATACATGGGACAGTCAGAGATTGCGCACATGGCACACGGAGTGGTCAGAGATTGCACATATGGCACATGGAGTGGTCAGATAATGTATACATGGCACACGTGATGGTCAGAGTTTGCATACATGGGAGGGTCAGAGATTGCATACATGGCAGATGGGATGGTCAGAGATTGCATACATGGCACACGTGATGGTCAGAGTTTGCATACATGGGATGGTCAGAGATTGCATGCGTGGCACATGGGACGGTCAGAAATTGCATACATGGCACGTGTGATGGTCAGAGATTGCATACATGGCACACGGGTGGTCAGAGATTGCATACAGGGCACACGGAGTGGTCATATATTGCATACATGGCACACGGAGTGGTCAGCGATTGCATACATGGCACATGGGACGTTCAGAGATTGCATACATGGCAGACGTGATGGTCAGAGATTGCATACATGAAACACGGAGTGGTCAGAGATTGCACACATGGCACACGGAGTGGTCAGAGATTGCATACATGGCACACAGAGTGGTCAGAGATTGCACACATGGCACACGTGATGGTCAGAGATTCCACACATGGCACACGGAGTGGTCAGAGATAACATACATGGCACACGGAGTGGTCAGAGATTGCATACATGGCACACGTGATGGTCAGAGATTCCACACATGGCACACGGAGTGGTCAGAGATAACATACATGGCACACGGAGTGGTCAGACATTGCATACATGGCACATGTGATGGTCAGAGATTGCATACATGGCACACGGAGTGGTCAGAGATTGCACACATGGCACATGGAGTGGTCAATGATTGCATACATGGCACACAGAGTGGTCAGAGATTGCACACATGGCACATGGTGTGGTCAGAGATTGCATACACGGCACATGGTGTGGTCAGAAATTGCATACATGGCACATGTGATGGTCAGAGATTGCATACATGGGATGGTCAGAGATTGCATACATGGAATGGTCAGAGATTGCATACATGGCACAAGGACAGGACTGGTACAATAATATACAGCACAGCTTGCTTGCCTCACCCACAGATGAAGGAAAAATAAATATTTAATCTCTGACTGTGCCACCACTGCCAATCATGCTCCTCCTGGGCCTTCTGCTTGCCTTGGCCCCTCCCCCTGGTCTCACTGATCTCTAGGCTCCTCCCCAGGCTCCCTCTCTTCTCACACGCTCTGTGTGTTAATGAAATGGAGGCATTCCTGACCCTCTGAGCCATGGCCCAGGTGGGAGGGATTGTTTTTTCATGTTCCAGTGATACTCCCCTGGAGGGCTGAAGATAGGGGGTGGTCTTCAAGTGTTTTAGAGTCGCGCTCTGTGCTGCAGCTGGCAGAGGAGGAGGAGTGCAGTAGGCAGATAACAGGGACTGTAGTACGAGTGGGCGAATTAAATAACGCCTGACCGCGGCTGGGGCTGTGCTGCTCCGCCTCCTGTCAGTGTACCAAGCTGGGCTGGGTACAGGTGCAAGCAGGGCTGGCCGGCGGCGCCAGCAAAATCAACTATTAGAGAACCCCTGGCTTTGGCGCCCCCACCCTCTGCTGGCGCCCTCAGGCGGCCGCCTTGGCTGCCTTATGCTGGCGCCGGCCCTGCCTGCCCCTTACAACAAACTTATATCTCTGTTCATGACAGGTACATTAATCTGTCACAAACGCCACCATTTATCATTGAGATGTAACAGAATTTCAAAGAATGTTTATGATACCCTTTATGAATTCCAGGGACAGTGAACAGAGTAATAATAAACAGTAACACAGACACTGAAATATCATTGCTTATTGGTTGCTATAGGCTACTGCACTTTTCATTATTAAAAAACCCCCACACAAGTATTTACAGAGTACTACTTTAACCTCTTCTGGACCAGAAGGATTTGCCCCCTTAATGACTAGGCCATATTTTGCCATTCGGCACTGTGTTACTTTACCGGACAATTGCGTGGTCGTGCAACACTGTACCTAAATAAAGTTGATGTCCTTATTTCCTCACAAATAGAGCTTTATTTTGGTGGTATTTGATCACCTGTGCGATTTTTATTTTGTGTGCTATAAACAAAAAAAGAGCGACAATTCTGAAAAAAAAAAAAAAATAAAAATTTCACTTTCTTCTATATAACATCCCCCCCCCCCAAAAAAAAAAAAAATGTAAAAATCAAAATCTTTTAACATTTTAGGCCAATTTGTTTTCCGCTACATATTTTTGGTAAAAAAAAATCACAATAAGTGTATTTTGTTTGTCTTGCGCAAATGTTATCGCATCTACTAACTACAGGAAAGATTTATGTCACTTCTATTGTTTTTTACTACTAGTAATGGCGGCGATCTGCAATTTTTAGCAGGACTGCGGCATTGCAGCGGACAGATCGGACCCCTAACTGACATTTTTGACACTTTTGGGGGTACCAGGGACATTACTACAGTAATCAGTGCTAAAAATATGCACTGTTACTGTAATAATGACACTGGCAGGGAAGGGGTTAACCCAGGGGTGATCAAAGAGTTAAGTGTGAGCCTAGGGGTGTGATTCTAACTGTATGGGGGTGTGGCTTGTGACATGATCACAGAGACGTGTGATCTTACATAAAAGGATCACAGGTGCTCTGTGATCATTTCAGAGAGATGAACGGTCAGCTGTGTTTACAACAGGTGACCGTTCTTCTCTCTCAGCGGGGAACGATCGCGGGTGTCAGGCGACAATTGGAGCTGCCGGCCCCATGCATCGGAGTTCCCGCTGACGGGTGGGGGTGGGAGCGTGTAGACCTATGTCGTTTCGCGCAGGAGGGGCTGCCTGCCGCAGTAAATTGGCGGCGGGCGGTCCGGAACTAGTTAAAAGTTGACTGTGCAACAGGTTTGAAAAATATAACATGCGGTAAATTGATTAAAAGAAGAAAAGGCAACAATCTCATATATGTGTAAGGTAAAAGAAAGTATTATAAGTAAAGTATTACCTGTACATTCTTGAGTTGTAGAGAATTAATATTGACTGAGGCGTATTTGATAAAATGCTCAATCCATAGCAGGCTGTTCTCTCTGTCGTGTTCATTCTCCTCTCTCAGGTAATACATCAACCGAACTGCTTTAGCTTTCTCCACGGTGTTGTTGGGACTGAGTGTCACTCCACCCAGGTATGTTCCTAGGAATATTTTCCCCTGAAACATGGGGTAGCTAATACTTAATGTCTCTATCAAACTCAAATTACTTTGTACTAAAGATAGAAGTGGATTAACTACCATACATTTCCTCTCCTGGACTTCTACACATAGACGTTGACAATTTAGAATCACATCACCATCAGGTTGAGTCACAGTAATGCTCATATTCTGCAACATCTCATCCAGGTTCATCAGCTCTCTAAATGAATCAACATTGATAATATTATCAGACAGACTGACAGCAATGAGAGAAACAAATGAGCCCTCTGTATAAAGTCTCTGTGCAGAGAAATGCCCCGAGTTGTTGGTTGGGAAGTGTGTCCTAACAAATTCCCTCTCAGTTTTAGCTGGACCTCCTATTGGGGTAAACTCCTTTTCTATGTCATTAGCCTGCCTCTGAGGCAAAAAGTAAAATCCAGCTCCCAGACCAGCAGATATCACCATGGGAATAAATAAGAACCACCAGGGGTACCTGCCCACCACTTTCCCTAGCTTGTAGAATACAAGAGAGAGAGGTCTCTGTATACAGTCTGTCCGGCAACGAGCCATTCTTCACCCTGCAGTCAGCTTCTCTTACCGTTTCCATGAGCAGAACAGTTGAAGACCAGTTACATTTATAAAGAGACAATGAAATTTGTCATAAGTGTCAACGTATGCTATTACTAATATGATTCCCAATCCAAGTAAAACAGTTCCTCTTTGTAGGATGTTTATTGAGCGTATAAAATGACATGGTAACTGCAAAAAGATAATATTTACCTTTTGTACTTGAGAGATTTTGTATGCAAACATACTTTGCATACCAAATACAGGAAATATTTATTAGCTAATAGAAAATAACATAACAAAGGAATACCTGGCACCATTCACACAGCTGGAGGGGTGTTAGTTGTGGGTACTAAGGGCCATCATAGACTCCAGGTTAGGCAAATGTTCTCTGCTCCTTGACCCCTCACTTAGGCCAAAGGTGGCGAATGTGGCAATCAGTTTGTGTCCTTTGGCACTGAGAATTTTTTTTTTCAAATTCTTTATTTATTTTAAAGATTAAAGCAGCCAGTGGAGCAATGCTCAGCAGAATAGGAACAGTATCTCTCATAAAACTGTAACTGTAACTAATATGCCAGAATTTGCTCTGTCAGACACTTTCATTTTTAGAAGGAAAGGAACAAGAACAAAGAAACAAAAGAACGCCTTTAGACGGCAATAAAGAAAAGACTCAGGAAAGAGAGGTAAAAGGGGGAGGGAAGAAATAAAAAAGAAAAAGGGGGGTGGGTAAAGGGGAAGGGGGGTGGAATGCCAGGGTGATGGGGTGCACATGTGCATTGGCAAGAAGGACGGGAGGACTTCATTCTTCAGAGTAGCTCTCCAAGAGGGTCTTCCTTTTTCCCGAATACACCAACTTATTCAAACATGTGTTTTAGTATATTGCTCTCTACTGTTTTGGGCGGTAAGCATCAGATCCTCCAGGGCGTTAATACTCCTGACTCTATTAAGCCACATAGCAATGGAGGGAGAAACGCCGAGTTTTTTTGAATGATTACGGTAATGCTAAATGTTACGTTTGCTTGTGCTCTCAATCAAATTGTCAAACCATTAACTGGCTGGTGTCATAACTGATCACATGTGCAGGACTATGGCAGTTACAGAACAAACAAAGGCTAGGGTGGCAGCTTCCTTGGCTGAAAAAGATAGGAGGGTTTAGTTCCACTTTCAGCTGCCTACAGATTTTAGATGGCAGCCTATAATCATTAAACAGCAGTACATGCACAGTTCAACCACCAAAGACTTTTTGACAAAAGTTCTTTCCTTGAGCTGACAAAGGAAAATGTGCCTATGACTGTGGGGAAAGGGAGCATTGCAAGTGCTGAATGTGACAGGGAGAGCAATAGTGATTGTCTGGAAAAATACATACTGGACAATAAACTTTGTTCTGAGTAGGTTCATGGAATATTAACCAGGGTCATGGGTGGGCCTACAAAAGTGCAAACATTCCCAATGTGATAAGCTGAAGATGTAACCATTGCAAATTGTAGTAAAATCATAACATTCATAAAATTCAACTGCTATTTACCTTTGAATGATTTTCCTGAAAAATGTCACTTTTCAAAAGTTTGTGATAGTAATAGAGTTAAGTGTGCTTGGGTACAGTTTGAGAGACATTAATGTAAAAAAAGTTTGAAAATTGCGAATATTCCCCAAACTCCAATGGAAGATGAATGCTACAAAATGTTTAATTTTTAAGGCTAATAGGAAAGGAATTGTCAAACAAAGGGCACGGGGAGCTAAATTTTAAAAATAAATACTGGTTGAGAGTAGCACTTTAAAAGGGGTCCAGAGAGCAATATTACAAATTCACAATTCCTTCAAATAACATGCTTAGGGGGTTCCCTAAACCTGCCAGTAAGGTGGCACCTCTGTACAATGTACTGAAGCAAAAGTGGCATTTACAAAGAAAGAAAATACAAAGCAGCCATGAAATCACTTCAAAATCTGTTCCAAACTCTTCTTATCCAAGCTACAGCTCAGCTATAGATTGTAATGGGGACTCCACAGAAAGAAAAAAAAAAAAAAAGTTTATTTCCCCACTTTCCAAAAATGGATTTTAAGGGATCTTCCACCCCAAGAAAATAGAAAAAAATTGTGGGGTCTCCCCAAAATCCATTCCAGACCCTTATCCACTTTGCAGTCTGGCTGGCCAGGAGGAAAGGGGGGCAGTAAGCATGTATTGTATGTGGGGGAGATAGTTGGAAAACGGCGCTACCTTTAATGTGTAGAGTAAAAATGAACCATATGCGGTTCTGTGCAATCCAAAAAGTGCTAGTGCAACAATAAATATGTGCAAGAATGGTGCTCATATAAAATATATAAAATGTATAAAAACTGTCCGGTTATTAAAACACAAGTGAGCTGGTGCAAATATTTAATATTGTGACAAGATATGGTACAAATATTAATAAATATTGGTGATATACATAAAAATGGTCAAACCCGATAGAGATTGGTAATAAATAGTGGTGAGCAAAAAATATATAAATATTTAATAAAGGTGATGAGTTCCAAAAGATAGTTCGGTGAAAAATGTGTGAAGATAGTGATGGTGATGGTGAGTTAGAATTGCTGCGTTCCCAACAACCACTAGAGGTCGCACTTACCCCTCAGCAGGATAGTGTTAATGGCTGCATAGGGTAAGCATAAAGGAGAAACCTGAGACCTGTCCCCAATCTATCCTTACGGACCGATGGATCCCATCATGCTTGGCTACCACATGGAGGAACAGCTGTGATAGGGAACATTCTCTTTCTTGTAGACCAACAGACCATCAGAACAAATCGACCCTAGAAAGGGTCAGGAAAGCCTGTAAGCAATGGAATGTAGTAATGCACCAGAACTTCTCCTAGATGATACCAGGTTGTTAGAGATGATTTTTGTCAAAAGTGGTCCGAGATTCCTCCACAAAGTAAGTGGGCATGTACACCCCCAGGGAACAATGCCAGGCCACATGCTCTCAACATGAGAAGGGGGCAACTACTAGGGGTGAGGTTCAGGTCCAGGGTGATGCAGGGTTCACAGCTCTAGTTGTTCGCACTTCAGTGAACTCAATGGCCTGTTTTGCCGCCAGCTTCCTAGCTACCACAGCCATGTAGAGGAAGCTGTTTTCTGTAGTAATACCACCATTATTTAGTGACTTCCAACACAGCTGCATGGAGTACAAACAGCTAGAGTTTGGGGCAAATCCTACAACCAGAATGAAGTGCCTGGGAACTGTCCTTTACTGAGAATTTAACTGGCATTTTTTAAAATTTGTAAATGTCACTTTTGCTTTAGCACATTGTACAGGTGCAGTATTTCATTTTAAATGATTTAAAATATTGCCCTTTAAGCCTTTTTTAACCACTTGCCGACTGCCGCACGACTATTTAAGTTGGCAGTCAGCCCCTCACAGGCAAAGTGACGTATATATACGTCACTAGCCTGTGAGGCTCTAGGGAGCGAGCGCGGTCCGCCGGAGGCGCGCTCCCGCTCGTTCACGGACCCCCCCCCCCCCCGCGCGAGTGAGTGGCGGACCCGATGTCCACCGCTCTTTCGCGATCCTCCGGTACAGCGGGAGAAAGGCAGGCGGCTAATGTAAACAAAGCCGCCTGTCATTCTCCCCTGTGTAACAGCACAGATTATACGGTCCTGCTATGTAGGACCGTAGATCTCTGCTGTTACACACACAGCCACATCCAATCACAGTAAGAATCACGCCCCTAGGGACACACTTAACCCCTCCCTCCCAAATAAAGTTAACCCCTTCACTGCCAGTGTCATTTTTACAGTAACAGTGCATATGTATAGCACTGATTACTGTAGTAATGTCACTGGTAACCCCAAAAGTGTCAAAAATGTCAGTCAAGGGTCCGATCTGTCCGCCGCAATGTCGCAGTCCCGCAAAAAATATCGCAGATCGCCGCCATTACGCGTTAAAAAAAAACAACAAAAATGACAAAAATCTTTTCCTTTGTTAGTAAACGCGATAACTTTTGCGCAAACCAATCAAAATACGCTTTTTGCGAATTTTTTTTTACCAAACATATGGTAAAAAAAAAAAAATTGGCCTAAAATGTAAAAAAATTTTGATTTTTACATTTTTTGGGGGGGAATTTCATATAAAAAAATGTGAAAAATATTGTTATTTTTGGAAAATTGTCGCTCTTTTTTTGTTTATAGCGCATGATCAAAAAATCGCACAGGTGATCAAATACCACCAAAAGAAAGCTCTATTTATGGGAAAAAAAGGAGGTCAATTTCATTTGGGTACAGCATCGCACGACCGCGCAATTGTCCGGTAAAGTCACGCAGTGCCGAATCGCAAAATAGGCCCTGGTGTAACGCTCCTTGCGTTTCTTATAAGGTGTGGATTTTCAGCTGCAGAAGTAGTTCCACGTCAGTAGTCATGTAGGAGATATGCTGAGATACCAATCCCAACCTCAATGACTCATCATGTATGGAAGGTCTTATTTCAGCAAGTAAATACACACAGTAATTAAGCTGGTTCCTAGTGTGACTTTATATACAGTACATGTGGTAAGACAATGATAAAGGTCTTAGGGATAGGTTTGAGTGGAAGTGGTAGGTGACAGACACTTGAGATGAGACAGTGCAGATGGATGCAGGAAGGGTTAGCGATCATGTATGATAACAGATAATAGAGTAGCAGGTGCATACAGGAGAGATCAACCCAGTGCAGGAAATAGCAGCAGTAGCCCCAAGAGCCAGCAATCTAGTTATGCAGATGTAAAAGACAGTCCTTGCTATGCAGAGCTAAATAGTGTAAGCCTAGTACAAGTCTATAGAGATTTCCCCTGTGGGGTACTTAGCACTAATAGCGATAGCCGAAGGATCGCTCAGGAGATGCGGATGATCCAGTAGCAGGATGCAGGGATCAGCGCAGCGAGGTTCGTCAGCGAGGAGAGCTTGCAAGCATGGAAGCTTCAAGCAAGATTAGTATCCAGGTACTGGTGTTTGAACGAACACATGTGAGTGAGAACCGACGCCCTAAATAGCCATCTAGTCCGGCGCTGGGTGATGACAGCTTCAGCCTTAAAGGGAAACACACCTATATGTGTTTCTTCTGTCTAGGTAGATGGAAATCACCCGGAATAAATGTGATAGGAGGCACTGAGAGTGCCAGAACCTTACATTACCCCCCCCGTAAGGCCGGCTTCGGAAGGCCTCTAAGGCTGGTTGTTGATATAAGAATCACATGAGACTGGTTGCCGATGCGAAAATCGGAAGGAAAAAAAAAAATTTCTCTTTTTTTTTTTTTTTGTTGCCGATATGAGAATCGGAATGAGACTGGTCTCCGATGCGAGAATCGGATAAGACTGGTTGCTGATATGAAAATCGGGAAGAAAAAAAAAAAAATTGGTTGCTGATATGAGAATCGGATAATACTGGTTGCCGATACGAGAATCGGATAAGACTGGTCTCCGATATGAAAATCGGAAAAAAAAAAAATGGTTGCCGATATGAGAATCGGATCAGGTTGGTAACCGATCTGAGAATCGGATCCCTTGTTGCCGATATGAAAATCGGATCAGGTTGGTAGCCGATGAGAATCAGATCCCTTGTTGCCGATATAAAAATCGGATCAGGTTGGTAACTGATGAGAATCGGATCACTTGTTGTTAGGGTGTCTGCTACATGGACCCCTCACTAGAATCGGACGCATAACCATCCGAAGTAATCCTAGTAGACCTAGCAACCAATGCTTCTTCAAACATCCTCAGATCCTTCCTACATACCACCGTGCCATTAGAAGCACGTACGCAGTCAGGTGCAAGAATCTCTGTATTTTCATCGGAAGCCAGAAATGTGCTTGCAAAAATAGGAGTATCCTCAGGAGGTGGTACAGGAGGGTTTTTTGAACGTGGTATAAAGTTCACTGGAGTTGAAGGAATATCTATTCCAATATTTGTTAATTTCTGGGTGTCCTTCACTGATATAGAACGGGGACAGGGCTGGCAACAGCCTTGATAATTTCCAGGCTGTTTTTCAGGGTAGACCCTTCGGATTCGCCTGGCCTCCATTGGGAGAGCCTTAGGCCTATGGGGTCTGGTTGGGCAGAATGTAATGAAATGTCCCCCTTCACCACAATAAAAACAAAGGCCACAGATTCTCCTGTGATCTCTTTTTTCTTGTGAGGACAACCTAGCATGTATGGCACCAATCTCCATAGGCTCCTCATCCATCTCTGTAGGATCAGGGTCCAAATGGGATGTGTCAGAGTGACAAGGTCGACTGTTTGAGGCAGGCTCGGACCATGACCAGGCAGGATCACCATATCTACTAGGTCTCCTTTTTTCCTTAGGTAGCCGGGGTCTGTGGTTACCTGGAGCGGGTTTAGGAGTGGGGTCAATAGCTGAATTCTGAGAAGAACTGGATAATGGCATTTCCATTTTTTCAGACTTCCTTTCTCGTAGTCTTCTATCTATGGTGATACTGAGTTGTATCAATGTATCCAGGGTTTTTGGCATCTCTGCTCGGGCGAGCTCGTCCTTGACGGCTTCTGATAGGCCAAGCCTAAATTGGGTTTTCAGAGATGCATCATTCCATCCTGAATCAAGGGTCCATCTCTTGAATTCTGCGACAAAGTCTTCTACAGGCCTTTTTCCTTGTTTCAATGATCTTACCTGAAGATCGGCAGTACTCTGCCTATTGGGGTCATCATATAGGCTAGTGAGCTCTGCCAGGAACAAGGCATAGGAGTTGAGAAGCTGGTCGTTTTTTTCAAAAAGAGAATCTGCCCAGGCTCGAGGATCGCCTGATAGGTAAGAAATAATAGTACAAACCTTAATGTGATCAGTAAGGTAGGTACGAGGTTTTAGCAAAAAAAGTAACTCACATGCGTTTTTAAATTCGCGAATTTTTTTGCGATCGCCTGTAAATACCAAAGGGGGATTTATCTTGGGTTCAGGAGACTGTGCAGAGGTAAGTTGTGTCAGTCTAATTACCTGCTGCGACAGAGCCTGATTGTCGTTTTTCAATTCAGCAAGTGCGTGTATTAACGCAGATACTTGCTGTTTTAATTGTGTCACCTGAGTGGCTACTTCTGCTGAATCCATTTTTTGGGTTCGTTCAATCTGTAACGCTCCTTGCGTTTCTTATAAGGTGTGGATTTTCAGCTGCAGAAGTAGTTCCACGTCAGTAGTCATGTAGGAGATATGCTGAGATACCAATCCCAACCTCAATGACTCATCATGTATGGAAGGTCTTATTTCAGCAAGTAAATACACACAGTAATTAAGCTGGTTCCTAGTGTGACTTTATATACATGTGGTAAGACAATGATAAAGGTCTTAGGGATAGGTTTGAGTGGAAGTGGTAGGTGACAGACACTTGAGGTGAGACAGTGCAGATGGATGCAGGAAGGGTTAGCGATCATGTATGATAACAGATGACAGAGTAGCAGGTGCATACAGGAGAGATCAACCCAGTGCAGGAAATAGCAGCAGTAGCCCCAAGAGCCAGCAATCTAGTTATGCAGATGTAAAAGACAGTCCTTGCTATGCAGAGCTAAATAGTGTAAGCCTAGTACAAGTCTATAGAGATTTCCCCTGTGGGGTACTTAGCACTAATAGCGATAGCCGAAGGATCGCTCAGGAGATGCAGATGATCCAGTAGCAGGATGCAGGGATCAGCGCAGCGAGGTTCGTCAGCGAGGAGAGCTTGCAAGCATGGAAGCTTCAAGCAAGATTAGTATCCAGGTACTGGTGTTTGAACGAACACATGTGAGTGAGAACCGACGCCCTAAATAGCCATCTAGTCCGGCGCTGGGTGATGACAGCTTCAGCCTTAAAGGGAAACACACCTATATGTGTTTCTTCTGTCTAGGTAGATGGAAATCACCCGGAATAAATGTGATAGGAGGCACTGAGAGTGCCAGAACCTTACACCTGGTCAGGAAGGGGGTAAAATATTCCGGGGCTTAAGTGGTTAAAGTTCTTCTCCCCACTGAATGGCATTTTTTTTTTAAAATGTTTTCTACATTGGCACATGTTCCCACCCATGACAGTACCCAGTTCCCCATGACCTTTGTTTGACAATACCTATCCTATTAGCCTTAAAAATGGGAAAAATACATTTGCCAGATTCATCCACCATAAACTTCAGTGGGGGTTGGGGAATGCTCCGTTTCCAAAATTTTTCAACTGTTTGGTAAATGTCCTACAAACAAAATCCAGACTCATTCGGCTAATCACTACAGAGGTCTATAGAACCCTGTCCTAGGGTAATAATGTTGCTTATACATTGATACAGTATGGTAAGTGAGTGTTGTTACACTTGGACAGAAATTGTGCTGCTGGCAGGGTGACCAAGTAAAAATAAAGTAAGAAAAAGCCTAAAAAAAACAAAACAAAAACCAACTATCTACCGTGGCTGTTGTTGCCCTCCGCTATGGCTGAATAATGCATCATTCTGAATGTGCAAAACTTTAATATCTCCTTTTTGTATAGAGCTACTGCCGTTACTACTATATACCTCAGCAGACATTCACAAAAGAGGAACCCAATAGAGATGACAAAACGATTTGCCGGTTACCTCTCTATATATACATTCTTCTCAGTCTTACAGGCAATCCAGTTTGCTCCAACACCTGAAGTGGGTTGATAAAAGAGTAATTTGGATTTTTCCAATGTAAACGATTCAAGCTCAGCTCAATCTAGTTGAGTGAGGATTTGACTATGTAAGGGATTTTTCTAGGATGATAACAAGTGATTTGCTCCGATAAGACAGAGTAAGGGAACGTGTTTTAATACGTCTAAGATACTGTATATGGTAAATATATACAGAATTGATTGATCTATAGCTCTATTTAGAATTTTCCTTTTCAGTATCTTCCACTATCATAGATGATAATAAAGGTAGGTGACTTATTTCAGGGACTTTATGAAAGAAAAGGGTAATCTCTCTGGGGGAGTTTGGGGGGCCCCCAGCCCTGTATTCTGATCTCTGTAGTGCAGTGGTCTCCAAACTGTGGCCCAGGGGCCTGATGTGGCCCTTTGCTTAACTTTATCTTGCCCTTGGGTCACTATTCCACAAACTGAAAACAATAAATAGGGCACCATTCCCCCTACTGACACCATCAATCGGGCACTATCCTTCTCATTGATATCAACAATGGGGCACTATTCCTCCCATTAAAACCAATGATGGGGTACTGATGCCAGGGCATTTTCTACTCTCACCAGCCCCCCTTAAGCCTGAAGGACAGTAAACTGGCCCTTTGCTTAGAAAATTTAGACTCCCGCCCTAGTGGATTCTCTGTGCCGGACATAATATGTTCCATAACATAACTCAGTGGTATTCAGGTACTTGTGGTCAACACATGTACATTTAAAATCAATGTGTTGTATACTAATGTAAAAGGGATTATGCTTATTTGTTTTGTTTTCTCTTTTTTTGGGGAATATTTGTAGTGTTGTTTTTAATTACCCACCACTGCTGTTTTCCTGAAGAAGTGGATTACAATCCAAGAAATGCGTTAAGCTAGACCATAGTTTAATTCTGTGACGAGTTGTATAAATTAACATGCAAAGGTCAGAATGACCATTTGATACTAAGTTGGTTTGTTATGGTATAATACCTATGGCAAGTGGAGGTAGCTTTGAATCCATGCTTTTATTGATTTTAAACCTTATAAATTCTTTGTAATAAAGTTGTGCGAATTGTGCCTTAAAAATCCTGCCATTAACCTCCCTGGTGGTATGATTCTTTCGGATTTTAGGTGCTGAAAGCGGTACCATTATTTTGCATGTAATTCTTAAGAATGAGCAGCCCAAACCAACTATTTATATATGATTTCTTTTTACTGTGCATTCTTCTTTATAACATCCCGGGTATGATAAATTTTGAAACACAAAATCCTAAATTATAATATAATAAATTACTATAAAATAATAATATAATAATAACACTTTTTTTCCAAAAAATAACACTTTTTATACAATAAATTATAGTAAATAACGTAATCAAAAACACTGACATTTTTTTTTTGTCAAACAAGGATGCAATATTTTTTTTTTCCCAAAAAGGATGCAATATTAGTGGTCATATTGCTTCAATAAAAGTCCCGGGTGTGGAAAATTTTGAAACAGGGTACAGCGCAAAGTCCAACGTCACAGTCAGGACAGTAGTACCGCGTTTCTTTTCTGATTTTCCGTCCGCTGTCGTCACGCTTGGAACAGCAAACCACACACATCCTTGTGGGTGCAGACTTCTTTTCCGTCGGTGGAATGTGGTCCATAAAGTGACGACCGGTCAGGCGTTCGGGGTTCACAACACCAGCAGCACGGTGTCCGGATCTACTTACTGTTGGTGTTTGGTGCCTGAGAAATATGAGCTCAGCAATTTTCCACACAAAGTCTGCATGAACCACAGGCCTGTCACTCTTCTTTTTTAGGAGAATGAATGCATTCCACAAACACTGCTCCAGGAGGTTTCCTGAATATTTTTTTATAATATTTTTTCTGTTGTTTCTGCATTGCCAGATAGAAAGTCATGGCCTGGTCAGCTCTGTCCACACCTCCCATGGTGTTGTTATAATCCAGGACCAGTTGCGGTTTCATAACATCTTTTCCCCCTTTTGTGTGTACCATGACAGTAGCGGTGTTGTGGATGGTACTCATCAGGCACACATGTTTTTTGTCACGCCATCTCAGTGCCAACATTTTTCCTTTCTGCCAGGCAACTAATTCTCCGGGCTTGAGTTTTTAGTTGGCAAAGGTGGGGGGGGCATGTCACGCCGGTTAGCCCTGACGGTCCCATACACATCTGTCTTGTGTTGTAGGAGGAACTCAAACAGTTCTGGGGATGTATAGAAATTGTCTGTGGTGACACAGTACCCCTGATTCAGCAGAGGCTCAATCAGCGTCAGAACTGAAGCGGTTGCCATTCCATAGCTGCTGAACCTTTCGTTGAGCTTGGTTCCTCTCCCGGTGTATAGGCCGAATTCCAAATATATCCAGAGCTGGATTCACACAGCATAAATGATTTTATGCCAAAGCGTGCTCTCTTGGATGCAATATATTGTATCCAGCTGAGTCTCCCTTTATAGGCCATTAGACTTTCGTCTATACAAATGTTTCTTTCTGGGACATAGGACTCCTGGAAATTTTTCAAAATTAGTTGATAAATGTCCCAGATCTTTTTGAGCTTCGGAGCTGGATGAGAAGTCTCATCAAATTTGTCATTATTGGTAAAGTGCAAATACATCATAATGAGCAAAAATTTGTACTCCGACATAACTGTGCCAAAAAAAGGAGTGTCCAATAATTTTTTGGTGGTCCAATACCACTTCCGCAGGGGTTTCCCCACCACTCCCTGCAGAATAATTAGGCCCAGAAATTTCCAGATCTCCTCTCTGGTCACGGGTTCCCACATCCTGCTCCTTGAAAACCGCCGATGCGCTGCGGCTTGGGAAAAAAAAAATATTGCATCCTTGTTTGACAAAAAAAAAAATGTCAGTGTTTTTGATTACGTTATTTACTATAATTTATTGAATAAAAAGTGTTATTTTTTTGGAAAAAAAGTGTTATTATTATATTATTATTTTATAGTAATTTATTATATTATAATTTAGGATTTTGTGTTTCAAAATTTATCATACCCGGGATGTTATAAAGAAGAATGCACAGTAAAAAGAAATCATATATAAATAGTTGGTTTGGGCTGCTCATTCTGCTCATCATCACTGGGCTTTTCATTTTTTTGAAATATAAAAAAAAAAAAATACTAAAATTAACCACTTGCCGACCGCCGCACGACTATCTACGTCGGCGGTCAGCCCCTCACAGGCAAAGTGACGTAGGGCGGCTTGTGTAAACAAGCTGCCTGTCATTCTCCCCTGTGTATGAAGGATGATCATACGGTTCTACTATGTAGAACCGTTGATCACTCTTCATACATCTGAAGCCACAGCCAATCACAGTAGAAAGCACGCCCCTAGGGACACACATAGCCCCTCCCTTTCAAAAAAAGTTAACCCCTTCACTGCCAGTATATTTTTACAGTAACAGTGCATATGTATAGCACTGATTACTGTAGAAATGTCACTGGTAACCCCAAAAGTGGCAAAAATGTCAGTCAAGGGTCCGATCTGTCTGCCGCAATGTCGCAGTACCGCAAAAAAAATCGCAGATCGCCGCCATTACGCGTTAAAAAAAAAACAACAAAAATGACAAAAATCTTTCCCTTTGTTAGTAAACGCGATAACTTTTGCGCAAACCAATCAAAATACGCTTTTTGCGATTTTTTTTACCAAACATAGGTAGCATAAAACAAATTGGCCGAAAATGTTAAAAATTTTGATTTTTACATTTTTTTGGGGGGAATTTCATATAAAAAAATGTGAAAAATATTGCTATTTTTGCAAAATTGACGCTCTTTTTTTGTTTATAGCGCGTGATCAAAAAATCGCACAGGTGATCAAATACCACCAAAAGAAAGCTCTGTTTGTGGGAAAAAAAGGACGCCAAATTCGTTTAGATACAGTGTCGCACGACCGCGCAATTGTCCGTTAAAGTCACGCAGTGCTGAATCGCAAAATACCCCCTGGTCAGGAAGGGGGTAAAATCTTCCGGGGCTTAAGTGGTTAAAAAAAAAACTTCTTCTTTGTTTCTGTTATAACATTTTGCAAATTAAATATTCTTTCTTCATAACTTTGGGCCAAAATGTATTCTGCTACAGACAAAAGATGTCCTCTAAAAATAACCCAAATCAGGGTTCAGTCAGGTTCAAATCAATTATTTAGTCTGTGTAAAAGTTAATAGAGTCTACAAACTACGCTATATATGTTTTAAAATTGACAAGTCCTGATGTACTAATGGCGTATCTCATTTCTTGAGGCCCTAAAATGTGTGGACAATACAAACAAACCCAAAATGACCCCTTTTTGGAAAGCAGACAGTCTAAGGTATTTAGTAAGAGTTTTTCTAAGTTATAATTTTTTGTCACATTTTATTGGAGCATTAAGAAAAAAAAAAAAAAAGAATATATATATATATATATATATATATTTTTTTTTTTACATGCTGTCATTAGTGCAGTATAGCATCATCATGTGACTGGTGTGGTAAACAAAAACACAAAGAAAGGGCGCACCAGCCTAGCGCATTATCCTCAGTAGGGCTTTTATTTATAACAAATTAAAAGATGTCTACTCACAAACGGGTGATGTAAACCAGCATGTCAGATTAGAATAACGAAGTCCATGATTATAGAGTCCACAGTCTTAGTTTTGGATGTTGGCTATAATCATGGACTTCGTTATACGAATCTTACATGCTGGTTTACATCACCCATTTGTGAAGACGTCTAACCAATGACGAAACGCGTTAGGTGGAACGCACGTCGTGACGTCATACGGCGCTTGGTGGAACGCAAGCCGGAACTACCGCTCTCCACTGCAAGCCCACGTGTATGACGGCTTGTTTGCTTGTGTATGGACCGTTACTCTTTGTTTTTACCATACCAGTTTGGATTTTTACCACGATTTTTACCATGATTTTTACCACGATTTGTTATATATTGTGTGTCCTTTGCCTACTTTGCACAATTTTTTTAACACTTGGGACTGCATGTATTTGAAGTGAACCGGGGGTGTGCAATAAATCCTACTTATATACAGTACTGCACTATCCGAGTTTTTTGTCCCTTATACCCCGTGGCTGGAGCTGACCCTGCATAGGAGGACCTTTTTCCCGCTGAGCTTATTGGGACCATCACCCCCTCCCCGGAGAGAGTCAGCAACGGAATTTGGCACCGCAGAAGGGATATCTGGGCCCGCCAGGAGGGGACGTTCCTGTATCTGGAGATTGTCTCCAAAGCAAGATTGGTCCTGGTGCCGTAAGGCATACAGGACCCACGTCTTCTGGTGAGTCTGAATTTCACTTATTCTCCACGGTGAAGGGTCACAATTTAATGGGAAGAAGAGAAGAAGAAATATTGGCACTTTTTTCAATTATTTAATTATTTATTGATCTAATCGTTTGGAATTTACACTATTCACTGGACTACTTTACATTTTTTATATTTTTATATATTATTATACACATGGATTTGATTGTTATTTATATGTAATCTATGATTATAACTTTATGCGTGTCACAATATAAACATATTGATTTATCACATCTTAGCAAGCGCTATAGGTAATCGATCTATATTGATTACTGTTTTTCACATTTTTGCACTAGCACTTTCTATAGCAGCTGCTATATATATATACCATTTTTATTGTTATATATTTATTTTTATTGATTGATTCAATGATCATTAATTAGGTATCACATTTTTTTCACTATATATTACTCACCATAGAATTAGGCCACATATATATTTAATTAGATCCCCCTTGGCGCAGGCAATATACTTGTGAATTCAGGTATATTTTCTTGCATATATATGTTTTAAAATTGACAAGTCCTGATGTACTAATGGCGTATCTCATTTCTCGAGGCCCTAAAATGTGTGGACAATACAAACAAACCCAAAATGACCCCTTTTTGGAAAGCAGTGTAACGTTCATGCGTTTTTGTTTGTGGATGGATTTACAGCTGCAAAATTATTACACTCAGTAGCCTTGTAGAGAATCTGTTGAATAAACATATCCAACTCTCAGGACTTCATCACCGTGTACAGCCTGTTATATACTATATATATATTAATAGATGTTTAATGGAGGGATAGAGTATATGAGGATATATAGATGAGAGACAGGCTATTGTATGGTGAGCAAATGGTAAGAAATATCAGCGCTCAACCCTATCAGATAGCAGTTGAACACTAAAAACAGGCACAGAAACAAAACCTGGATAGCAAAAAATATAAACAGTAGAACAGTGCAGCGCTCTAAAAATAATAAAACACAATGGAATAAAATCGCAGCTAAAATCGCAGATAAAACACAAAAGCAAAGTCCATCTATAAGAGCCAGATCAAAGGTCGGGTAGGAAGAATCAAAAAAGGGTAGTAGGTGTAATAGTCCTTATAAGGTGCAAAGATTCCTAATGAATTCCCGAGGAGCCAGGTGCAGATAGCAGAAGACACACACACTCCCTCCACCTTCCAGAGTGGCCTCTCACCTTATTATGGTATTACACGGGCATTGTAAACATAGACACATCACCAACTCCAACCTCTTGACAATCCTTCCAGTTATCAATGAAGGAAAACAATCTGTAGTAAGCATGAACCTACACAGCTTCGTACTGCACACTCCTGGATGTCTCTCCGATGACAGGGTATTAAAAGGAAAAAAACGCCAGGATAGTGTAATACTGATTTTTTAATATGATTAAAACATCACAAAGTGGCCTCTTACTTGTTAAAGATGGACATCAGGCATATAACAATAGAAGGACCGGGACAGCGGGACTCGCTCGGTGTCACTCGGTCTCCTCCGTGCCAGCGGGTGACGTCAGACGCTCGACTCCTCCTCCCTCCGCACGCGTATCGCCTCCGTGGGTGGAGGCTTCGTCAGCGATGAAGAGGATTGGTCCAACGTCACCTTATAAATAATCCTCCCCTTAATCTGATTGGCCAGTCCTTCTACAACGTTCCTATGGATACCCTAATGCCGGAACTAGAGGGAAATCCCGGCTCAGACTTCAGACAATCCCGAGTATGGCTATAAACAAGATGAGAGGAAACTTAACCCCTTCTCCACCTTCGGGCAGCTTAATACACTCCCCAAAGCCAATTATTAACAGGATCAGGATGGATAGCACTCAATTAATGTGCTTAATTAAAAGTTTAAAAAATAATAATACAACAGCGTATGACGCCGTATACCCGTTGGCACGGAAGATACATAAAAAATATATACATCATAAAGATACATGTTAAAAACGATAAAAACTTTAAACATAATAATACAACTACTTAGGACACTGCACATATAGCTATATAAATAAAAATAGAAATGAACATAAAGGAATAATTTATCGATCAGAAATAAAACAATTCAAATCAAAATCCGTGTTCAGACCCCGGGGTACGGCAACCTTCATTTCATAAATCCAAAAGGATTCCCTTTTACTTAATTGGCGAATGTAGTTGCCGCCCCTCCAGTGCTTTTTAACTTTTTCAATGCCCCAGAATTTCATATCCTTGGGGTCTTTGTTATGGAAGTTTTTGAAATGCTGGTACAGAAAATGGGGGAATTTTCCCTTTCTAATGCACCTAACATGTTCAGCAAGTCTTACTTGGAGGGCTCTTGAGGTCCTACCAACGTACTGTAGTCCACAACTACATTCGATCACATACACAACCCCAGTAGTCGCACAGGTAATAAGGTCATTGATCTTATACTCTCTACCTGTCGCCTGAGCCACGAAATCCTTCCTGCGTTTCACATTCTTTTTCGCAGAACGGCACACAATGCATTTGCCACATGCATAAAAACCTTTCAGGAAAGCAAACAATTTATTATGTGCCTCCACTGGAGGATCTACTACTCCTGGGGCTAAAATATTCCTCAAAGTAGGTGCCCGTTTATAAACAAAACGTGGTCTGGCTGGGAGATGGTCGCGTAGTACTCGGTCTTGCATCAGAATGGGCCAATGTTTATTAAAAATACTTTCAATTTTTTTGTATTGAATATTGTAATCTAAAACAATCCTTACATCACCCTTTGGTGCTTCTCGTTTGGGGCCACTAGTTAACAGCGTATTACGGTCAATCTCTTTGACACTTGAGAGGTCCTTAGATAGTCTCTCTTTATTGTAACCCTTCTGTAAAAACCTTTCAGATAAGACATTGGCCTGTTCCATATAGTCAACTTCTGAGGAACAATTGCGTCTTAGCCTGACAAACTGCCCTTTCGGAATGTTACAGAGCCAAGAGGCATGATGGCAGCTGTCGAGAGGGATGTATGCATTTCTGTCTGTTGGTTTGAAGTGGTTACTAGTCATGAACCCTCTGGTTCCCTTTGAGATGACCAGATCCAGAAAAACTACACTGGTAGTACTAGTGGTCCATGTGAGTACTATGTTTTTGTTATTATTATTTAATTTACTCATAAATGTCTCAAGGTGGTCCATTTCACCGTTCCACACAAAGAACACGTCATCGATGTACCTTTTATAGCACACCAGTTCGGGGGGACGGTCATGAAACACCACCTCCTCCTCCCAGTGGGCCATAAATAGGTTGGCCACACTGGGAGCGAAACGGGCGCCCATGGCCACACCTCTTTTCTGGAGATAATAGTTATTGCCATACCAGAAATAATTTCTTGAGAGGCAAAAGAATAAACTACTTAGGAGAAAACTCCTAAGTTTCCTCGGAAGGCTAGATGTTGCAAACGCCCACTTGACTGCTGCCTCTGCTTCTTCATGGTCTATGATAGTGTACAGCGAACCTACGTCCGCTGTAACTAAAATAGAATTAGAAGCGCAGGGCACATCTTGCAGAAGCTGGATAATGTGCTTAGTGTCTTTTAAGTAGGCTTCTGTAGACACTACTAACGGTTGAAGGTGCACATCGACAAATTGGCCCAACCGGGATGTCACGGAATCAATACCGTTGACAATCGGTCTTCCCGGTGGGCGTTCCCTGTCTTTGTGCACCTTCGGTAGACAATAGATAATCGGAGTTCTACAGAAAAGTGGATCCAAATAAAGTGACTCTTTCTTGTTGAGGACTCCCTTATATTTGCCTGACTATTAATTTGCTCAGTTCCCCTTTGAATTTCAAAGAGGGGTCACTCCTTAATAGTTCATATGTATCGCTATCTGCCAATAAGCGGTTCATCTCCTCTTTATAGTATTCCAGACTCAGTACTACCAGACCTCCACCTTTATCGGCAGGTCTGATCACAATTCCTTTGTTATCTTCAAGAGATTTTATACCTGCTTTAATATATTGTGGGTCCGATATCCTTTTAACCTTCAAACTCTCCAGGTCCTTACAGACCATATTTTTGAAGACATCAATAAATTTATTGTTTTTATTAAGAGGATTGAATACTGATTTATTCCGCAAATTGGAACTGGGCATAAATGTGCTCGATGAACTAGTTAGTGCAGAAGAATCTGTATTAGTTGTGTTCTTAAGGATAGGGTTGGATAAGCAATATTTTTTCACGTTAATTGTCCTAACAAATTTCTGAATATTAACATATGTTTGAAATTTGTTCAGGTTACGTGCTGGAGCAAACTTAAGTCCCTTATCTAGGGTTTTGAGCTCTTCAACTCCCAGAGTCACTCCACTTAAATTGTATATCCCTGCCCCTAACGGGATCTTTTTTCTTTGGACCCTCCGGCCTCCTCTTTTTCCTCTCTGTTTCTTTTGGCGACCATCTCCCAGCCAGACCACGTTTTGTTTATAAACGGGCACCTACTTTGAGGAATATTTTAGCCCCAGGAGTAGTAGATCCTCCAGTGGAGGCACATAATAAATTGTTTGCTTTCCTGAAAGGTTTTTATGCATGTGGCAAATGCATTGTGTGCCGTTCTGCGAAAAAGAATGTGAAACGCAGGAAGGATTTCGTGGCTCAGGCGACAGGTAGAGAGTATAAGATCAATGACCTTATTACCTGTGCGACTACTGGGGTTGTGTATGTGATCGAATGTAGTTGTGGACTACAGTACGTTGGTAGGACCTCAAGAGCCCTCCAAGTAAGACTTGCTGAACATGTTAGGTGCATTAGAAAGGGAAAATCCCCCCATTTTCTGTACCAGCATTTCAAAAACTTCCATAACAAAGACCCCAAGGATATGAAATTCTGGGGCATTGAAAAAGTTAAAAAGCACTGGAGGGGCGGCAACTACATTCGCCAATTAAGTAAAAGGGAATCCTTTTGGATTTATGAAATGAAGGTTGCCGTACCCCGGGGTCTGAACACGGATTTTGATTTGAATTGTTTTATTTCTGATCGATAAATTATTCCTTTATGTTCATTTCTATTTTTATTTATATAGCTATATGTGCAGTGTCCTAAGTAGTTGTATTATTATGTTTAAAGTTTTTATCGTTTTTAACATGTATCTTTATGATGTATATATTTTTTATGTATCTTCCGTGCCAACGGGTATACGGCGTCATACGCTGTTGTATTATTATTTTTTAAACTTTTAATTAAGCACATTAATTGAGTGCTATCCATCCTGATCCTGTTAATAATTGGCTTTGGGGAGTGTATTAAGCTGCCCGAAGGTGGAGAAGGGGTTAAGTTTCCTCTCATCTTGTTTATAGCCATACTCGGGATTGTCTGAAGTCTGAGCCGGGATTTCCCTCTAGTTCCGGCATTAGGGTATCCATAGGAACGTTGTAGAAGGACTGGCCAATCAGATTAAGGGGAGGATTATTTATAAGGTGACGTTGGACCAATCCTCTTCATCGCTGACGAAGCCTCCACCCACGGAGGCGATACGCGTGCGGAGGGAGGAGGAGTCGAGCGTCTGACGTCACCCGCTGGCACGGAGGAGACCGAGTGACACCGAGCGAGTCCCGCTGTCCCGGTCCTTCTATTGTTATATGCCTGATGTCCATCTTTAACAAGTAAGAGGCCACTTTGTGATGTTTTAATCATATTAAAAAATCAGTATTACACTATCCTGGCGTTTTTTTCCTTTTAATACCCTGTCATCGGAGAGACATCCAGGAGTGTGCAGTACGAAGCTGTGTAGGTTCATGCTTACTACAGATTGTTTTCCTTCATTGATAACTGGAAGGATTGTCAAGAGGTTGGAGTTGGTGATGTGTCTATGTTTACAATGCCCGTGTAATACCATAATAAGGTGAGAGGCCACTCTGGAAGGTGGAGGGAGTGTGTGTGTCTTCTGCTATCTGCACCTGGCTCCTCGGGAATTCATTAGGAATCTTTGCACCTTATAAGGACTATTACACCTACTACCCTTTTTTGATTCTTCCTACCCGACCTTTGATCTGGCTCTTATAGATGGACTTTGCTTTTGTGTTTTATCTGCGATTTTAGCTGCGATTTTATTCCATTGTGTTTTATTATTTTTAGAGCGCTGCACTGTTCTACTGTTTATATTTTTTGCTATCCAGGTTTTGTTTCTGTGCCTGTTTTTAGTGTTCAGCTGCTATCTGATAGGGTTGAGCGCTGATATTTCTTACCATTTGTTTATTCTGCTTATACAGTTACTCATATTAGCTGCTCTTCATGGATATTTTCAGCTATCTGGATAAAAGGGAAATTGATCTTGGTGATATCTTCTCTAGTGCTCCAGCCCCTAGTTCAGAAGGAGATGTTTCATCCCTATTTAAGAGACTTGGTTATGCACTAGAGAAGAAGGTGAAAATATGGTGGGATATTACCACCTTTGAATATTACATCAAGAACAAATTAATCCCTAGACGTCTGAGGTGGGATGTCCCACCCAATGACGGGTTGTTAGATGAAGAATCCCTCAGTGAGTGGAGGGAATTCTTCTTAAAAAAGGGAGAACAACTGTTAGAATTTTTATTGATGAGGAAACGTCGTAAACTCAAAATTATTGACGCCCAAATTAAGGAGATTCAATCAGCATTGGAACCCTTTAAAGATAAAGAAGAGTTTATAAAAGGTTCTGGGACCCTTCAGAATAGGCTTATTAAATGGGATAATGATACCCAGAATAAGAAAAAGAAGAAATTCCTAAGGGATTGGGAGGATTTCCAAAAAAACGATATTTTTAAGTGGCAAAAGAGTCCCCTTGTGAGTGTCCCTATGGAAGAGGAAGAGAGTGGCCAACAGGATGACCCCCCCCCTGCGACCCCCGTTCCTCCAATCAGGAATACACAAGCTGGATATTGGAGAGCACCTTCCACCCCTGTGTATCAATATGATAATAGGAATGGACCAGGTAATAGGGGAGGAAAAAGAGGTGGCAAAAGGGGTAAGGGGAAGAATAATAACACCCCTAGGAGAGGACAGGATAGTTATTATTATAACGACTATCCTCAAAATAATTTTTCCCCTAGACCCCCTGCACAATACCCCCAAAACTCAGGGTGGCAAGTCCCTGCTCGAGGAAGGGGGAAAGGATGGAAACCTAATGCCCAGAGAGGCGGTTACCCTAATAGAGCTAATTACCAACAGCCCTCACAGGTAACCACTCAGAATAGGTATGAACCCCTGAGCGAACCACAAGGTAATAGGAATGGGGCTTTTTCAGGGAATCGGGGGGGACAGGCAGTTGCCTACCCCCCCCTCCCCCTCTACCCCTGAACCAAATGGACAACTGGTGGAGAGGCCCGATACAGGAAACACCAGGGAACAAACCAGCCAAAAGAAACAGAGAGGAAAAAGAGGAGGCCGGAGGGTCCAAAGAAAAAAGATCCCGTTAGGGGCAGGGATATACAATTTAAGTGGAGTGACTCTGGGAGTTGAAGAGCTCAAAACCCTAGATAAGGGACTTAAGTTTGCTCCAGCACGTAACCTGAACAAATTTCAAACATATGTTAATATTCAGAAATTTGTTAGGACAATTAACGTGAAAAAATATTGCTTATCCAACCCTATCCTTAAGAACACAACTAATACAGATTCTTCTGCACTAACTAGTTCATCGAGCACATTTATGCCCAGTTCCAATTTGCGGAATAAATCAGTATTCAATCCTCTTAATAAAAACAATAAATTTATTGATGTCTTCAAAAATATGGTCTGTAAGGACCTGGAGAGTTTGAAGGTTAAAAGGATATCGGACCCACAATATATTAAAGCAGGTATAAAATCTCTTGAAGATAACAAAGGAATTGTGATCAGACCTGCCGATAAAGGTGGAGGTCTGGTAGTACTGAGTCTGGAATACTATAAAGAGGAGATGAACCGCTTATTGGCAGATAGCGATACATATGAACTATTAAGGAGTGACCCCTCTTTGAAATTCAAAGGGGAACTGAGCAAATTAATAGAGTCAGGCAAACATAAGGGAGTCCTCAACAAGAAAGAGTCACTTTATTTGGATCCACTTTTCTGTAGAACTCCGATTATCTATTGTCTACCGAAGGTGCACAAAGACAGGGAACGCCCACCGGGAAGACCGATTGTCAACGGTATTGATTCCGTGACATCCCGGTTGGGCCAATTTGTCGATGTGCACCTTCAACCGTTAGTAGTGTCTACAGAAGCCTACTTAAAAGACACTAAGCACATTATCCAGCTTCTGCAAGATGTGCCCTGCGCTTCTAATTCTATTTTAGTTACAGCGGACGTAGGTTCGCTGTACACTATCATAGACCATGAAGAAGCAGAGGCAGCAGTCAAGTGGGCGTTTGCAACATCTAGCCTTCCGAGGAAACTTAGGAGTTTTCTCCTAAGTAGTTTATTCTTTTGCCTCTCAAGAAATTATTTCTGGTATGGCAATAACTATTATCTCCAGAAAAGAGGTGTGGCCATGGGCGCCCGTTTCGCTCCCAGTGTGGCCAACCTATTTATGGCCCACTGGGAGGAGGAGGTGGTGTTTCATGACCGTCCCCCCGAACTGGTGTGCTATAAAAGGTACATCGATGACGTGTTCTTTGTGTGGAACGGTGAAATGGACCACCTTGAGACATTTATGAGTAAATTAAATAATAATAACAAAAACATAGTACTCACATGGACCACTAGTACTACCAGTGTAGTTTTTCTGGATCTGGTCATCTCAAAGGGAACCAGAGGGTTCATGACTAGTAACCACTTCAAACCAACAGACAGAAATGCATACATCCCTCTCGACAGCTGCCATCATGCCTCTTGGCTCTGTAACATTCCGAAAGGGCAGTTTGTCAGGCTAAGACGCAATTGTTCCTCAGAAGTTGACTATATGGAACAGGCCAATGTCTTATCTGAAAGGTTTTTACAGAAGGGTTACAATAAAGAGAGACTATCTAAGGACCTCTCAAGTGTCAAAGAGATTGACCGTAATACGCTGTTAACTAGTGGCCCCAAACGAGAAGCACCAAAGGGTGATGTAAGGATTGTTTTAGATTACAATATTCAATACAAAAAAATTGAAAGTATTTTTAATAAACATTGGCCCATTCTGATGCAAGACCGAGTACTACGCGACCATCTCCCAGCCAGACCACGTTTTGTTTATAAACGGGCACCTACTTTGAGGAATATTTTAGCCCCAGGAGTAGTAGATCCTCCAGTGGAGGCACATAATAAATTGTTTGCTTTCCTGAAAGGTTTTTATGCATGTGGCAAATGCATTGTGTGCCGTTCTGCGAAAAAGAATGTGAAACGCAGGAAGGATTTCGTGGCTCAGGCGACAGGTAGAGAGTATAAGATCAATGACCTTATTACCTGTGCGACTACTGGGGTTGTGTATGTGATCGAATGTAGTTGTGGACTACAGTACGTTGGTAGGACCTCAAGAGCCCTCCAAGTAAGACTTGCTGAACATGTTAGGTGCATTAGAAAGGGAAAATCCCCCCATTTTCTGTACCAGCATTTCAAAAACTTCCATAACAAAGACCCCAAGGATATGAAATTCTGGGGCATTGAAAAAGTTAAAAAGCACTGGAGGGGCGGCAACTACATTCGCCAATTAAGTAAAAGGGAATCCTTTTGGATTTATGAAATGAAGGTTGCCGTACCCCGGGGTCTGAACACGGATTTTGATTTGAATTGTTTTATTTCTGATCGATAAATTATTCCTTTATGTTCATTTCTATTTTTATTTATATAGCTATATGTGCAGTGTCCTAAGTAGTTGTATTATTATGTTTAAAGTTTTTATCGTTTTTAACATGTATCTTTATGATGTATATATTTTTTATGTATCTTCCGTGCCAACGGGTATACGGCGTCATACGCTGTTGTATTATTATTTTTTAAACTTTTAATTAAGCACATTAATTGAGTGCTATCCATCCTGATCCTGTTAATAATTGGCTTTGGGGAGTGTATTAAGCTGCCCGAAGGTGGAGAAGGGGTTAAGTTTCCTCTCATCTTGTTTATAGCCATACTCGGGATTGTCTGAAGTCTGAGCCGGGATTTCCCTCTAGTTCCGGCATTAGGGTATCCATAGGAACGTTGTAGAAGGACTGGCCAATCAGATTAAGGGGAGGATTATTTATAAGGTGACGTTGGACCAATCCTCTTCATCGCTGACGAAGCCTCCACCCACGGAGGCGATACGCGTGCGGAGGGAGGAGGAGTCGAGCGTCTGACGTCACCCGCTGGCACGGAGGAGACCGAGTGACACCGAGTGAGTCCCGCTGTCCCGGTCCTTCTATTGTTATATGCCTGATGTCCATCTTTAACAAGTAAGAGGCCACTTTGTGATGTTTTAATCATATTAAAAAATCAGTATTACACTATCCTGGCGTTTTTTTTTCCTTTTAATACCCTGTCATCGGAGAGACATCCAGGAGTGTGCAGTACGAAGCTGTGTAGGTTCATGCTTACTACAGATTGTTTTCCTTCATTGATAACTGGAAGGATTGTCAAGAGGTTGGAGTTGGTGATGTGTCTATGTTTACAATGCCCGTGTAATACCATAATAAGGTGAGAGGCCACTCTGGAAGGTGGAGGGAGTGTGTGTGTCTTCTGCTATCTGCACCTGGCTCCTCGGGAATTCATTAGGAATCTTTGCACCTTATAAGGACTATTACACCTACTACCCTTTTTTGATTCTTCCTACCCGACCTTTGATCTGGCTCTTATAGATGGACTTTGCTTTTGTGTTTTATCTGCGATTTTAGCTGCGATTTTATTCCATTGTGTTTTATTATTTTTAGAGCGCTGCACTGTTCTACTGTTTATATTTATTGTATGGTGAGCACTAGAAGTAGTATTAGGAGAGTTGCAGGTGATGGTAAAGCAGATAGGTTCTGATGTCAAATATAGTGCAGATGGTAAGAGGACACAGATGGAGTATACTTAGACAGAGTAACCTAGTGCAAGGATAGTTGAAGGTAGTCCCAAGAGCTAACAGTCTATGCAGATGATAGTGAATAGATAGATACAGATAGTCTTGGTAATTGCAGTAGATGACAGTAGGAGATTGGTTAGCAAGAATCCCCTGCGGGGTACTTATCACTTAGATTGGTTTAGGAAGAACAGTGTCCATTGGAGAGGGGTGATCCCGTAGCGAGATACGGATCACCAGCGAGGTTTCCGGCTTCAGTTCAGCAAGGGAGAATGTCAGCAGCTCCGACTTCACAAGCGTAGGTGCGATGAACATGTGGGTTTGAACGAGCGATGAGTGAGAGCAAACCGGCGATTGAAATAGCCGCTCATAGCGGCGCTCGGCAATGATGTCATCCGGTCTTAAAGGTATATGCGTCCCTTGTTACACAAGATGGGACGCAATTAGGAGATGAGAAATATGGAGACAAGGGTACCAGAGGTACCAGAACATTACAAGCAGACAGTCCAAGGTATTTAGTAAGAGTTTTTCTAAGTTATAATTTTTTGTCACATTTTATTGGAGCATTAAGAAATAAAAAAAAAAAGAAGATATATATATATATATTTTTATTTACATGCAGTCACCAGTGCAGTATAGCATCATCATGTGACTGGTGTGGTAAACAAAAACACAAAGAAAGGGCGCACCAGCCTAGCGCATTATCCTCAGTAGGGATTTTATTTATAACAAATTAAAAGATGTCTACTCACAAACGGGTGATGTAAACCAGCATGTCAGATTAGAATAACGAAGTCCATGATTATAGAGTCCACAGTCTTAGTTTTGGATGTTGGCTATAATCATGGACTTCGTTATACGAATCTTACATGCTGGTTTACATCACCCATTTGTGAGTAGACATCTTTTAATTTGTTATAAAGAAAAGCCCTACTGAGGATAATGCGCTAGGCTGGTGGGCCCTTTCTTTGTGTTTTTGTTTACAGTGCTATGTCGACGACCCCGGTCGTAGAGGGCAGCAAGGTTTAGCCATTGGGGATGTCAAGTATGAGGCACGTGACAGGAGTAGTCTGGGAGCCTTGTTTCTGAGCACAGGAGTAAGGTGCCAAGCATTATAAATTTATTTTGGAGCTGTGACTGGTGTGGCTCTGATCAGGGATACTGACTGGTGACAGTTTGTAAAAAAAGTATTATTATACCGATCTGTCATCCACTGTGTCCACGGGACGGGTGAAAGAGAGCGCTGCAGCACAGCCCCTAGGGCGCGCGCAAGGCACGTGACTGGATTGATGTCATATGATGTCCTCCTGGATTTAGGGAGCTCCCGCTTGTCCATCATATTATAATAAGCCAGACGGGAAGCAGCTAAAACAAGCTTTCATTGACTTCTGTAGCTACAGGGCACTTCACCCCCAAATTTCCCAGCAGAAGGACTAAAGTCGGCTCTCTCTGTTCTCCTCTCTGTATTTATACTAGAGATTGGAAGACTGGAAGGCTGCAAAAGTGAGCTACACGATCAGATATTGGGACAACTTACGGTTCGTGTTTTGTTGCATAATACCAGTATCGCTAAAGCGTTCTACTGAACGTACAATTTTTTTTTCATACGATTCATGAAAAGCGTTCTTTTTGCATAGCTACGTATCGGAAGTGATGTCATCTACGGTACGTGTTAGCCATGCCTTTTGGCTATTTCCGTTCTTATCATAGAGGCATATTTGTGTATTCCTCTCCGCACATTTACTCCTTTCCTCATGTTATTTCGCTTGTTCTCATAGTACAAATGGAGAACTGGACTGAAGGAACGCAGGACCCAGCATTGTTTACGTTCTCCCATCTCCTTCCGGGTTATTTTCGTGTTTCCAATCATGCGTGGTCGTTGTCTATCAATTTTTTTAATCAGGAAGAAAGTTTGTTGAAATAACAAAGATCCCATACACATACATTCTGAGTGCATAGCAATTTACATTGGTATACAAAGAGATGAAGAAAGTAACCATCATATATAAACAGTCAGCAACCCATTAGACAGGGTATCCAGAATGGTAACAACTAGTGGATCACAATTAATGCTCATTTCATCTCAAATTTTGCAGATTAACCCTGGCATCTGCAGCAGGAAGCAATTGCTGTGCATATAGTAAAAACAGAAAAAAGACAGAAGAAAAACAAAGAAATACATACAAAACTTTAAGCATAATTTACCCATAACAACTTGATAAAAAATAATGTTCTTTAGCAAGAAACACATTCCACATTAGTAATAATGCTACAAAAATGATTGTGTGCTGTAAATTGCCTCCGGCGTTTCTCTGGTTTCTTCTTGCTGGAGGCTCCCATTTTGCTGAAGCCCAAAGCCCCAGCAGTAAATCATAAAGCAAAACTAAACACAACTATTTAACAATTTAAAAAAAAGTTACAGTTCTGAAATGCTGGGATTGCTAACTGTCACATTTGCTTGTTTTTTCAAGCAAACTGTCAAACCATTAAATGGCTAGTGTCATTCCTGATCACCAGCACCATGGCAGTTGCAGATCCAACAAAAGCAGCTTCCTTTGCTGTAAAGGATAAGAAGGTTTAATTCTGCTTTAAGGCTGTCAGCAGATCGGCCTCTACAAATTCGGCAATACCTAAAAATGGAGAGCAACTTATCGTGTGCAGAGCAGGGTGATGCAGTATTACTGTATTATACAGTATAGGCACCTATTTTTAATGTTTTACATAGCTATACCTGCAAAAAGGGCAAAACCTGAAGTGATCTAGAAGGACCTTATTTTCTGACTTAAGTTCCACTTTAAGTACCATGGCCTATGCATTGAGGTCTATCGATTTTTAGCAGACGCATACTTTACTGATTAAATGATTGTCGTTCACTAGGCTTTTGCACGAGAACATTTTTTGTGTTTGTCCCTTCGGATATTGTTGGATGAAATGTCATGATCAGCTGTCAAAAGCTGTGTACTAATGATCAGATTATCATACGATCAATCCAAAAAAAACAAGGTTGCTCTTTATTGAAAAAAGTCAGAGTTAAACAACAGTATACAGCAAACGTGTAGTCAGTGGCCAACATCATAAACAGATGGGAGAAATCAGTACACTAACAGCGCTCAAGTAAGCATGGTGGGGAAACAGTGCATACATACAGTACAGAAAATGCAGACAAAAAAAAACAAGTAGAGAACCGGCAGACCATTGAACAAAAGTACATTAAGGGGAAGTGAAACTAAATCGCATCCTCCACCCAAGGCTGCCAAATCTTTTCGTATTTGTGGGGACAATTTCTATTAATATAAGTGAGTTTATACATGGGGAGAGCCCCATTCACAAGGGCCACCCACGCAGACAGCGTGGGGGGGGAGGGGGAACCCCAGCGAAGAATGATCTCCTTCCTAGCATAATACAGCAACAAAGAAATCAGCAGCCGACTACTTAGAGCGTCTAACCTTATCAGGAATACCCAAGAGTGCCAGCTCAAGGGTACACGTGACAGTGAGATTAAGTCGATTGTGCAGAAGGTCAAACACAGCGCCCCAAAACTCCACCCATGGACAAGTCCAAAACATATGTAGATAAGAGCCCTCAGCTACCAGACATTTAGGGCAGGCAGCCGATCTCGCAGGATACATTCTGTGCAGTCTCAATGGAGTTAAATAGACTCTGTGCAGAAATTTTGTATAAATAAGTTTGTCTCTAGATGCGATAACCAAACCTGACCCATGACCCAGGCCACTCCTCTCCCTCCCACTCCTCTCTATCTAGGGTAGGCAAATCCGAAGACCAGCGCTGCCACAGTCGCTCCAGGGCAGGAGAGTCCGCAACCAGCAGGGTGGCATACAGGGCAGAAAGAGGCTTGGGGAGCATCCACATCCTCCAGACGATCAGTCTGTAGGACCGGGGTGGTCGGAAACTGGGCACGAACCGCATGGCGCAGTTGGAGGTAGCGGAAACCTATCCAGCGGGGCAGGGCAAAGGAGCCGCGCAAGTCCGAGAGCGTGCGAAGCGTGCCAAGTGGCATTATGTCCTTCAGTCTCTGGACACTGCATCGGGCCCACACCTGCGGGTCAGGAAGCATCCGCAAATGAGGGAGCGCGGGTTGCCCCACAGGGGCTGATAAGGGGACCAAGTGTTGGGTTGGAGAAACTGCACTCTAGCCACCTTCCAAACCCGGAGAGTAGTCCTGGTGGGGAGGGGAAGAGACGGATAAGCACCCGCGCCACGGAAGGCCAGGTTGCCGAGACCCGCGAGGGAGCCCAGACAAGCAGCCTCCAGGCACGTTGCCGCATTTGACCGAGATCCCGCAAACCACCAATGGATGGTGACCAGGACAGCCGCCCAAAAATAAAATTTAAAATGAGGGAGGTCCAGTCCCCCCGAGGACACCGGTAGTTGCAAAGTAGAACGCGCCAATCTGGGGTGCGAGGCAGCCCACAAAAAAGAGCCAATACAGACATCCAGGTCACGAAAAAAAACGACCACACCGGGGAATGGCGAAAAACATAAAGAAATTTAGGCAAAACAATCATTTTGATAATGTTGATATGGCCCAACAGATTCAGAGGCAAGGACCCCCAGCCTGCGCAGCGCTCACGAAGACGGTCTAGAATAGGAGCAACATTGCGAGAGAGATAATCTCTGGGGTTTTTAGTAATCCTGACCCCCAGATATTTGAATTCATCCACCCACAACAAGGGGGAAGGAGCCGCCAGGGTCCTTGCATCCGGATCCAGGGGAAACAACACCGACTTGGACCAATTAATACGGATCCCCGAAAAACCGCCGAAGGATTCGAAAATGGCCAGGGCAGCCTGTAGGGACGAGGATGCATCAGCTAGATAGAGCAGGGTATCATCGGCATACAGGGACACCTTCTCCTCAAGGGGACCTATCCGCCAGCTGCAGACAGCCTCCGAGGAACGAAGCAAGGCCGCCAGGGGTTCCAACGCCAGAGCAAAAAGACCCGGCGAGAGCGGGCACCCCTGCCTCGTCCCCCTACCCAGCGGAAAGGCAGCAGAAGTGGCACCATTAGTGCGAACCCGGGCCAGCGGACAACGATAGAGCAGGTGCAACCAACCCAGGAAGCGAGGGCCAAACCCGAAACGACGGAGAACAGACCAGAGATAAGGCCATTCGACCGAGTCAAAGGCCTTCTCCGCATCGAGGGAGGCCACCACCCGCTGGCCAGGATTGAGATGTGAGGCAGAGAGGTTCAGGAGCAGATGACGGAGATTAATATCCGTCCCCTTCCCTGGCATAAAACCGGTCTGATCCACATGCACAAGATCCTCAATGACCGAGGTCAAACGAATGGCAAAGACCTTGGCCAAGAGCTTGGCATCGGCATTCAGCAGAGATATAGGATGGTACGATGCACAGTCCTCCGGGTCCTTACCAGGCTTGAGTATAAGCACAATGAGGGCCTCAGAAAAAGAATCCGGCAAGGTGTTCAGGTCCGTAAACCGACCCAACAGCTCCACCAGTCGTGGAGCCAGGGATTCCTGAAAAGAGGAATAAAATTCCACAGGAATACCATCTGGGCCCGGGGCCTTGCCAGGCTACATCCGAGACACTGCCGTCTGGACCTCCTCCAGCGTGATGGGACCATCTAAGCTGTCTCTAGCCTCATCATCTAGTTTCGGGAGAGAGACACCAGCCAGAAAACCGTCCAGATCATCTGCACTATAATTTACCCTAGAAGTGTAGAGATTACGATAATAATCACGAAAGCAGTCATTAATACCAGATAGTTCAGACAACATGGTGCCGGCCAGCGACCGGATCCGACCAATGTGCGTGACGGCAGTCTGTTCCCTTGACAGCCAGGCCAAGAGGCGTCCATTCTTGTCCCCATGTTCAAAAATGCGTTGAGCCGTCGAGAGAAGGGACTTTTCCGTGGCAGCAGTCCTGCACACCGAAAGATCGCGCAACGCACGCTGGAAAGATGCATAATGGTCCGCATCAGGGGATGCTACATAAGACTCCTCTGCCGAGCGGAGGGTCGCTTCCAATTGTTCCAGAGACTGCACAGAACTTCTGCGGGCCACCGCAATACGAGTAATATACACCCCCCGTAGCCAGGCCTTAAAGGCGTCCCACAAAACCAAAGGGTCAGGGTGTTCTTCGTTGCGTGACCAGAATTGGGACAATTCGGCCGGCAGGGCAGCAAAAATAGATGGCTCCATAATCCAGTATCTAGACAGCCGCCAGCCACCACCCGACCTCTCATCAGACAACCGGAGGGAAAGCAATAAGGGAGCATGGTCAGATATGCCCCGAGGCAGAATAGAGGCAGATGTGACCATTCGAATGACCTCCATAGAGGCCAGAGCTAAGTCTATGCGGGAAAAGGTCAGATGAGAGGCCGAGTGACAAGTAAATGCCCTATCCGACGGATGTAAGCACCGCCAGACGTCCACCAAGGAGAAGGTGGACATCCAGCGGGCCAAGGCGTCAGACCAGGCCGAGGGGGGATGAAGGCAGTCCAGATCCGGAGTGGGAGACATATTAAAATCACCCAGCAATAATACATTAGAGACATCAAAAGAGACAATCAGCTGCATAAGAGTGTAAAGAAAGTCATGGTCAACTGGAGGAGGCAGGTACACACCCACCAAGAGGAAGGGCACAGAGTGTATGGTAGAATGCAGCAGCACATATCGGCCTGCAGAGTCGGTCCGAACCTCCAGCAAATGAAAAGGTAGGGATCGATGTACGAGGACACTGACCCCCCTGGCGTAACATGAATGCGTGGCATGGTAATGAGAGCCCACCCAGGCCCGCTTGAGGCCCAGGGTACGAGAGCCCAGCAGGTGAGTTTCCTGTAAGACACAAATGTGTGGGGCATATCTACGCAGGAAAGTAAAGACCAGGGAACGTTTGACCGCAGAGTTCATACCCTGCACATTCCAGGAAATTACATCAACCTTCGCCATGAATAACTGGGAGTTCCATCAGCACAGGATAGGCACACAGCACCATGCCACCGACAACAGGAGGGTCAGGCTGCCCGCCCACCGCCCAGGCTACAACAGGGGCCAGGCAAGGGGACTCAGCCACACAAAAAAATTCCCAAAGAGCAACCATAAAAACAATACGTCTAACAAATAAATCCCCCGATCTTATAAAAAAACAAAGAAAGAGCGGCCGAACAGAAATAAAAATCAGAGTCCAACAACCGTCGGTTCCCCCCTCCCCCCACCCCGCCCGACCCCAAAACAGAGGTAGGCATGGATCCCCAAACCCCACAACAGTCAAGTCAGTAAGGTGACGTGTAACCAAGGGCCAACAGGCACAAGGTCAAAGCAATAGGGTAAGGCACAACAGGTACCAGTTTAGTGCAGCTGCATGGTGCAGCCGAGAGCGATAAACTCCGGATCCAATCGCTTGAAGAAAGGAGGCCCAAGTCAGCTAGCCAGCCGACTGAAAAAACAGGACAGCCACCTGAAGAAGTCCAGGCACAGGGTTACAGCACAACAGGGGCAATGCAGGCTACCGCCAGCACGGTATCAGGAACACAGGAGTACAAAGGAGGAAAGGGTCACAGTAGCCAACAGTAGCATATGAAGGGGGAAAAACCCAAGGCAAAAACAAAGTGAAGAAGTCCCGATCATCCACGGGGGGGGGGGGGGGAGCTGCTCCAGCCAGTCTGAGGCATCCCTAGGATCGGTGAAGAAACGGGTGGACTCACCATCGATCACCCGAAGTTTAGCCGGAAAAAGCATATTATATTTGATGCCCCGAGAGCGGAGCGCAGCCTTGACAGCATCGAAAGAGCGGCGTTGTTTCTGAGTCTCCACGGTGTAGTCCGGAAAAATCATCAGTTTAGCATTGAGGTAGGACAGCGACCCCGCCACTCGCACTGCCCACAGTGTCTCATCCCAATCCCGAAAGTTGAGGAGGCGTAGGATCACAATGCGGGGAGCCTCCCGGGCCTGGTCGCGGGGGACCCGATGCGCCCGCTCCACGGTGTAATGCTAGGAGTAGCGGGCCACAGGGAGCAACGAACGGAGGAGCTCCTCCACGAACAGCGTCGGGTCTTTACCTTCCGCCCCCTCCGGGAGACCCACGATCCAGAGATTGTTGTGCCGGTTGGGGTTCTCGGCATCCTCGGCACGGAACTCCAGCGCCCGCACTTTAGAATGCAAGACCGAGGCCGGGTGCTCAGTCAGAGTGTCCTCCACGGGGCCAATGCGCTGCTCCACCTCGGTGAGACGGGACCGGATCTTATCGAAGTCCTGCCGCATCAGACACACATCCATCTGCACCGCCTCAATCTTTGTGGTAAGTGCCAATTGACAAGACACTATGGCTGCCATAACCTTCGGGATGCCGGGCGGCGGGGAATCAGCAGCAGACTGCGGATCCGTCTGGGAGGCCATGTTGGCTGAGGACGGAGGCGGCTGCGGCCTAGTCTGCGTGGGAACGGAAGCCACAGGGGAGTGCGCCGTCTATGGAAAATGGAGCTTCTTCCCTAGCTGAGGTCGGGAGGAAGACTTGCTGGGCATACAGAAGGCTGGATCGGGGATCGGTAAGTATAAAATCAAGCCACGGATGACCAGCAGGATTAAACACTCTCGGAGCTCTCAGCAGGCACATCTGCTCAGGTTGCCATCTTGGACACGCCCCCCAAAAATGATTTTTATCATCCGATTATCTGATTGTGTGTACGCTGTATTAGAGAATAACTAAAACAACTTCAGTGCTGCTGCTGTGAATTTTAAGAATGATTTGCTCTACATTGCCTGTAGCTACAGCACTCAGTAAGTACTTGTTTTATAGCTCATTTATTGCTTGCTAAAATATGTAAATACTTGAAAGTCCATTGCCTGACTACAGATTCATTTTAACACAGTGAAAGTTATTCTTTGTGTAATTGAATTACTACACAGGATCTTTGAAGTGACCACATGTCTGGACATTAAGGGTGGGTTCACACTACTGTGAATTGGATGCGGGTTTTCTCCGCATCCAATTTGCATGTCAGGAGATTGTGACCGGATCTCTATGGAGTAGGTTCACATATCCCTGGAGCGGTTTTGGAGCGAATGGCACAGGAGTCCTGTGCGTCTTCTGGTCTGTTTCAGGTCCGCATTCAGCTAAAAATTCAGACTTAATTTGGACCTGAAACGGTGAACAGGGACGCACCAGACCCCTGCTGTGAGCCGCTCTGTGCTGCAGTGTGAACCCAACCTAAAGCTTGCATTTCTGCCAAGCATTGTCTGCCTAATATATAGAAAGACTCCCTACATTGCCCCATTCTAGCTTGACTGTGACAAGCAATGTCTGCATCTTTGATATCTCCTGCATAAATTGCACTGTGTTGTCACCCTTAAGCCTCGTAAACAGGATGGGAATAATGGATGAATGATCGCCGTTTTTTTTGCATGTTAGAATGATATCGAAAACGAACAGGTTAAAAAAGTTACGAAAATTCTCATACGACAGAATACAGCTTTGGAAGGTGTCGTACAATTACTATACTAATTACACGTAAATTATTAGTTCTGTTATCTTATTTGTCACTTCGGATATTTTCGCATGAACTGTCGGCTCTCGAAAGCTGTGAGTATAATGAATAGATTATCGCTCCCAATGCGTTTTTTTCCATCCAATTTTCTCATCGTGTGTTAAAGGCATTACTTTCATCATTTTGTTTTTTCATGTTTCTGTTTGGCCACATAGATAAGATATAGTGTACTGTACGAAATAAAGATTCTGGGGTATTTCAAGTCGAGTCATTAATATGTAACATATTCTTGATAAATGATTTAAATCTGTGTTAATGCACGGACGTTGACAATTAGCAATAAAACGTCTTTCTCTGATAAAGACAAGTAATAATTGTTTCAGCTCAGAACAATTTCAAGAAATTGTATCTTCTGGGTCCATTTGATGATGAATTGTATTGGTAAGAGTATCTTTTCTTATGTAGCAGAAATTGGTTACACCCAGAAGATACCATTCCTTGGAATTGTCCTGAGCTGATAAAATGATTACTTCTCTCTATCATAGAAAGACGTTTTTTTGCCAATTGTCAACGTCTGTGCATTAACACCGAAATCATTTATCAAGAATATGTTACATATTAATGACTCAACTTGAAATACCACAGAATCTTTATTTCGTAAAGTATCATCTTCAATTTACTCAAATGTCAGCAATAGGTGTGTTCAATTTTGGTCCATAACTATCAAAGTTAGAAAAACAAAAATCATTTATCTGATTATTCTAACCAATGTGAATAGATTTTCTCTTTGCAGATTGATATGTTAGTAATAAAATGTTACAAGAACTCAAACAATATACCACAGAATGATTTCCTACACAGTAATTTTTCTTCATGGCAGATCCTCTGGAATAGGAAACGTTTTATGAATAGTAATGAATGATTTTTTGAAAATATAACTTCCTGGAGCAATCATTTTCTTCTGGTTCACCACTAAAGTGTATGTCCAGTGTGTGGAAGGAGCAAAGACGTGACTTAAAAGAGTCAGAAGGTTTTTTTTATCTTAATGCATTAGGATAAAAAGCCTTCTGTGTGTAGTAGCCGCCCCCAGCACCCCTGATACTTACCTGAGCCCTGTCTCTGTCCAGCAATGTCCACGAGTCCCTTGGCCATCCAGGACTCTCCATCCTGATTGGCTGAAACACAGCTGTGGTGCTATTGGCTCCCATGGCTATCAATCAAAGTCAGTTAGTCAATCAGGAGAGAGATGGGGCGGAGCCAAACCACAGCTCCATGGACACACAGAGCTGCAGCTCAGCTTGGGTGCCCCATAACAAGCTGCTTGCTGTTGGGGCACTCCACAGGAGGGAGGGACCAGGAGCAGTGAAGAGGGACCCGAGAAGAGGAGGATCTGGGCTGCCCTGTGCAAAACCACTGCACAGTGGAGGTAAGTATAACACGTTTGTTATCTATTTTATTTTTTTAAAACAAGATTTTACAATCAATGTAAATATGGCTTTAAGTTGAATACCGTTATGGCTCATGCGCACTGGACATTTCCCCAGATCTTCTGAATGCCTTTTCTCCTTCTAGCTAGGAGAAAGGCAGCATAAAAAATGTTCTTGCATAAAAAATGAGTCAAGCATTGTCTGCCTAACATATAGAAAGACTCCCTACATTGCCCCATTTTAGCTGGACCCCCCCCGGTCGCTGGCTCACCCTGGGCAGGCAGTGGCGGCGGTGGCGGCTTCCCCCTCAGTCTCCTCTGTGGGCTTCCCCTGCGTTTCCTCCCTCCTCCTCCTCGGCCAATAGCATGGCCTCTCTTTTCGGCCAATTGGGAAGCTTCCTGATTGGCCAGGAGGAGAATCACGTGTGGCAATAGCGAATGTTCATTCGCTATTGTCACACAACTGGGTGGGCTCAGGGCACAGTGCTCTGTGCCCCGAGCCCAAGCTTTTTTGAAGCCTATTAGAGCCTCTAGCTCTAATCACGTGCTTCAAAAAAAAAAAAAAGCCCCATTGAAATCCATGCGTCCAGCGCCCTGCATGTAGATTAGGGGGCAGGACGCATGGATAGGGGGGTAGCCCCCTGAGCCCCCAATGGATGGGCTGCCACTGTGCTTGTCCCTTCAGATATTTTCACATGAACTGTCGTGATCGGCTCTCGAAAGCTGTGAGTATAAAGAATAGATTATCGACCAATCGCTCCAAATGCGTTTTTTCCATCAAATTTTCTCATCGTGTGTTAAAGGCATTACTTTCTTCATTCAGTTTTTTTCATGTTTCTGTTTGGCTACATAGATAAGATGGGCGGCCGGATTTAAAGAAACTGCAGCTTCAGACACCTATGATTTGTTTCAGTTTCGCCGCTTTAAAATCAATTAACTTGCGCACTGGCGATTTGGACAGCGGGACAGCAACAATGAATTCCGCCGTCAGCGGTATTCAGTTACGATCGCGTCTTCGCAAATTCGCATACTTATGTCTTTGTGCTCACAGCAGTTTCACATAGCGATGTGGTCTAGTGGATTAGTGCACACATCTCGTCTGTAATTCATCTCCCTCTGCTGTAGGTTCGAGGCTTACCATCTCCACCAACTTATTTTTTATTTTTTTGTATATTTTTAAAATGTAACGGATTGGATCATATATATTGCTAAATAATGTTACACCCAGAAGCGATTGCAAACTTACAACATCTTAAGTGATTTTATTATCTCGTCTGTCTGTGGAATTGATCTTATGATTCCAAGTAGCAAAGGCAAGTCACCAAACCTCTACACCACTTCAGGTCAAGATGAAACCTCACAATTTTCCCATGGTCTTCTTCCGAGATTACATACAATGTTTAGTACTTTAGCTATATGTGCTTTTTAGCCTTAACACACTCCTTTATTTTCACCAAACAGTTCTATTCTGCACAATAGCTAAGTGCTTTGCAACTTCACTGCAGTTAACAACGTCATGGTTTCAAAATCACTACACTTGGGATCTCTTTACACTCTCATTTATTTTATAGATTTTGTAAAGAATATCTAATTTTGGGGGTGGGTGGAGAGGGGGGGGTGTGTTCTACCCAAATTTCAAGCACATTAATGGAACCAACACAATATTTATTCTATGAGTGTGGTCCTCGTTTTCTGGAGCTGCAATTCTTTACACATTTACCATGGTTCTTACAATTTCTGGACCAAGAAACATAGGTGTTTGATATTGGACTCTCTCCATATTTGAACAACACAGACCCTCATAGTCCAACACTACATTTGCCTCACACCTCAACACAACACTGTCACATCCCTACCCTACATTTCAACCCCTCACATTACCAGTACAAGCAGCATGCAAAGTGCAAAGCTCCGGCCTTGGCAGCTTAATGGGCCATACACTATAAGATTTTTTCAAGACTTTTTCCTGTAGACTTCCCAAAACCATATAATATGATGTCAAACCTAAACACTTTCAATTTGTATGCAATCAGGCAGGCCATTGCACTACATAGAAAAGGTCAATACGAAGGATAAAGTCTTCTCAAAATCTTAGAGTGTGTATAGCCTGTCCGTAGAGTCTGTAGCCACCCACCCAAAAAAAAAAAAAACACATGTTCCGTTCAAAAGTGTTTATTGTTTATGGAATTACAGCATAAGGAGGGATGCAGCAAGCTAATATTGACAGTCTCCAGTCCATGTGCCTTTACAGCGCCAGCCCACGATCTTTGCTCCATGGCTACATTAGGCAAGGATACGGGATTCTGATATCTTCACCAACTTCATGCAGAGTCAAGAAGCAATTCTGCACCTCTACCAGCTCATAGGGGACAGGCACGGTCAGGTTGCTGTTCAGCTTCCAAGCCACTTCGGAAGTTCCAGGGTGTTCGTGTTGGTCATTGATGCCAGTTCTGCCCATGTGCCTCACCAAATATCCACTGACCACAAATGCAGATGAGTGGAGTACATGAAGGTGGGTTTCTACCAGCTACAACCGCAAGCAGTACCACTCCTGGAAAAATAAACCAAAGGATAAGACATTTTATTATGAAAATCACATCTTAATGCCCGTTTGCTTCATTCTGAACTTCATTAAATTTCTATATCACGAGTGAAATAACACATTTTCACACAACTTACACAAACCAGAAATCATTAAGGCAAACATTTGAATACACACCTGTGACGCCAGACAGCCACAGGCTTCTCATTGTTACGTGCCATGATTCCAAGATGTCCAGATTCTGAAAAATTAGGACACCATAAGATACCAAGCAGCCGTTCATGTTATCAATAACTACACAGGTGGCATAGACACAACTGAACACCTGCCAGCTCTTCTCAGCCCTTTCCACTATTCACAATACCAACATGTTTATGGTTAGAGGTGCATGTTCTTGCTCAAGTAACACAGTTTACAAATGTTGACTACACTTTATCTACAATGGCAAGTGTCATTGGCAGATGAGAATTACCTTCTGTCTCCCTGTGAGTGGCACCTCTGCTAACTAGCAAATTAATACACATGCCCTATCTCGACCGGTTATAGTACTTACATGTAAAGTGGCTAGCAACCAGGGTATTCCGGGTGGCCATACCTGCAGCGGTGCTCCGCCACCTGGGGGCCGCCGGCTGACGGACCTCTGGCCCCCTCTCCTCCGTCAGCTCCCAAGATTCATCCCGGGCAACGCACATGTTGTGCAACACGCAGCACGCCAGGACGATCTTGAAAGCCTTTTCAGGAGAGTACAGGAGTTCACCCCCAGGCCGGGCCAAGCACAGAAACCGGGATTTGAGAAGACCTATGGTTAACTCTATGATACTCCGGCTTTTCCGCAAGGCCCTGTTGTAGTTCATTTGTGCTCGGCCCTGGGGGTACCTGATTGGAGCCATCAGCCACATCAACTGCGGGTAACCAGCATCCCCTGAAAAAAAAAATATATACATTAGTTCTTCATATCATGAGACTTTAGATGACTCCTCAAAATGGGAGACAATGATGCATTTTACTAAACAACCTGCTCGTCTGTGTGCAAAAACTCATATGAAAATCTCAACTCTGTCTAACTGCCTAAATCACTAATACAAATGGGAAAAAGGACACACAAAGTGGTGTGTTTCTCTTGCAAGTTCCAACTTGTCCCGTATTTTGTTCCTATTACATTAGCATAGGCATTACTTCTGGAATATATCTTCAACTAGAGTGAGGAAACCAATATTGACTCACTTATGCAAAGTACTTTTGGGATATGGCAATACCATTGGAATCATTTTTATGTTGTGTTTGGGTGGCTATAGGACACCATTTAAACATTGGTTAACCACCTTCATTTGACTCAAAGACAACTTTTGAAATCTTTCTGTTGTGAGCTGCTAGGCTGATGATCAGGTTGTGTGCGAACAGTCTGCCAAATCCTAGCACATCCATTTTAGTTAGGCTTTGCTTAAATCAGGGTGTACACCAATGTAGCTTATTCCTATGTCTATGTAATCTTACAGTTTATGTTGTTAAGACAAAATACTTTACCAATAAGCCACCCTTCGGGCATTTGGCCACTTTCAAACTCCCGGTACAGAGCACTGTTTCTTAACATCCTGGAATCATGGCACGACCCTGGGTGACCAGTGTTGGCACTCATTATGCGCCGTTTGGCGTCACACACCAATTGGACGTTCAGGGAGTGGTACTGCTTGCGGTTCCGGTACTCCATTTCGTGGCTCCTTGGTGGCCTGATGGCTATGTGGGTGCCATCTATTGCCCCTAGGATTTGCGGCATGTGTGCCCGCAGGTAGAAGCCCAACTTCACTTCATTCCACTCATTTTCATTCTGTGGCCAGTGGATAAAATTGGGCACTATATCCACTATGGCATTAATGACCAACATGAACACCCTTGAAACTGTGGGCTGGCTAATGCCCATTATACTTCCAGCTTATAATGGTTGAGTAATAAGTGGCTTGGAAGCTGCCACGCCCTAAGATGTACAAAGTGGCCAGCAATCTGGCCATGCCGGGCACCGCATGGCCGCGCTGTGTGTCTGCTTGAATTTTGTCCTCTATCAGCTGGTAGAGGTGTAGAATAATTCCTCGCTCGAGCCGGAACTTCCTCCTGACATCAGAATCCCGCAGCTTGTCCAAATAGATCCTTGGAGAAAAAATGCGTGGCTGGCGAGGTAAGGGCACACGGACTGGAGGTGCTGCTGCAGCTGCTTCCCCAGCACCTGCTTACCCACCTTCTGCTGCCTCCTGTGCTAAGGCTTCCTCAAACAGGGCACCGATAAAGGCTAACATCGCACCATTTAAAGCGTTTGGTGGTTCGTTCTCCATTTTGAGCGCGCAAATTCGCACATGCCCGCACATATATATATAAACGGCCGCTAATTGTCACACCTGTGAGCCAGCTATAAAATGAGCACATGGTCAATATGGCTGCTGGATGTCTGTTATGTGCTAGCAAAACCCTGTGACCCACAACGTACATTATCTTTAGGTAAGACAATTGTATCTCTCTCTCAAAAACTAAAAAAAGTGTGTATATATATATATATATATATATATTGTAAGGGATTAGCTCGGTGGTAGGCGTGGATGACCCCTTGGGGGGTGCGTTTTCCCAGAGAGGTAGCCGACAAGTGCTTGCAAACAAACAGTGTGGTTTATTAAATGGTGTTTTCTTCACCAGGCTGTATGCAGCAAAACATCCAAAATAAAATAAAACAGAAAATAAATCCTTGCCTCTGTGGGCGGCTACCTTCTCACAACTGGAACCTGCCTAAGTGTCTGTCTCCAACCTACCGTCGGGCAGACTTCCTTGTCCTACAGCGGACACTCAATAGTCCTTTTATAATAGCTTCACAGGGCAACACAGTCCTTTATTTCTTTCACATCAACAGTTCGTCTTCTCACCTTTGAGACGTATTCACCCTTGGTTACCGTCCCGGGCACACATCACTCCGGGGGGTCTTCTCCCAGGCCCACACATCCTGTCGGGAGGCACACGCTGACTGTCCTCCTGCTCCCAGCCCACATGGCTTCAGGATGCAGCTTCTGGAGGCAGCAAACAATAGGAATTTCTCTGAACAAATTATAGAGCCTTAACTCCCTCATTCTGAACAGGTGAAGGCCTTTCAACTTCCTGCTGGCTAGCTCTGTAGCCAACACCCTAAATTAATTAATGGACTTTCTAAATCAGGTAGAAATGTATCTCCTTCCTGTGACTACATTCCCAGATTTAGCTGACTTCCTGTTACATACCCCCCCCCTCTTGTTTCAACCCTAGGGTTGGGACACAGATTTCCAGGCACGCATGTGTCAAGCACTGCTGACTCACTGATAAGCCTCCTATTATCCTCAAGCTTCCGGATGAAACTGTTTTGTCATCTTCATTGACGGATTTCTCATAAATGCCACACAGTTTGTCTCTCATCTCATATACACATTCTTCAACTGCATTTTTGGCATCATTTTGCTCCTTCTCGTTTCTGTCATCTTCATTGACAGCTTTCTCATAAATGTCAGACAGCTTGTCCCTCATAACCGTCTGTCCAATCCACCATGGAGGACCGTGATCCATAGGCAACTCAATTGGGCTAGTCTTAATGTCTTCAACATTCTTAAGACGCCTCTCTCTGCAATCCATAAATGTTTTCCACAAAACTTTGAGAACCTTTGCTTCACTAAGCTTTGTTCCAAGTAGGGACTCTTGACATCCCTCTGTGACTTGAGTTGCCTCTCCATACAGCTGTACACAATCATTGACTTTTTGTTGTAAAAGGGAATGATCTTCCTTCTTGAGCTTTGCTTGCTCTAAGATGCTGTGCAGAGGATTTTCCAATTGAGACAACAGGCTGTCACACATTTCTTCAAAGTGACCCCTGTTCCTTTTCCCAGAGATATCAATATCATTCAAACATTTCATATTCATAGGCAGATCTGAAGCATTTGCACTCATCAACTTCTTAAACTTTTCGCCCTCCTGAGCGAGTCGCAGTAAAGGCCTACTACTTGATTTGATATTCAGTTTATATTTCTTGCCAAACTCTTCACAGAAGTAGCCAACCAGAACATCATCAACTTTCCTTCCACCAACATAGGGGTCAAAGGCAACAACACAGTTGAACCCAGCGATCTGGGTGGTATCCATTATAGACCTCCTCTCTGCATCAGTGAAGAAGCATGGAACTGCAACACATTCTTTTACAGGTTTCTTCAATGCACTTTCTGCTGAACTATTTGACCGCTCAAGGTCACCTAGTTCTTTTTCTCTATCTGAATTCCACATGGAATGCATCTCAAGATCACGATCAAACTTCTGCCACCCGTCTTTCACCAGTTCCATTTTGGAAACACTCCCTGAAAGGCACTTATTCATTTGCTTCACGTTTTCACCAACAGCCTTAGTTTTCTCCACTAGGTTTTCAGCCTGAACTGAGAAATCACCACATTTCTTACTCAGCTCCTTTGTTTGCTGAAGTTCTAATGATACATTTTCCAATGCTTGAAGTTTTTGAAGGAACGGTTTATTCCAAAGGGGTGATTCAAGCCACATGTCGTCACATTTCTGAGGCTCACTCAGGACAGACCCCAAAACACTGATCCTTTTAAAAACTGCATCAGGCACACTATCCCCTCTTTGGGACAGATCCTCTGTTGCCTGGAATTCCTCTTCCAGTTCCTGCAACGGAATCTTCATCTCTTCTACTTGCTGTTCTAAGGCTCGCTTAGACTTTTCTAGCTCCTGAACTCTTTTCACAACATCATCCTTGGAGCTGACCAATTCTTCCATTTCTGTACGCAGCTGTTTAACACTTTCTAGTTCAGCCTTACACTCTAGAGCTTCCTCCAAAGAGCGAGCCAAGAACAGGGCTTTGCTCTCGTTATCACGCACCTCCGTTTCTGCACGTGCGCGTTCTTCTGCATATTTTGCAGACACAGTCTTCTCTTCACCAAGCATCTGATCAAACTTCTTTTTCACATCTTCAACACACTGTAATGAACCAACGCTTTCTTCCATGCGTTTTTTCATATCCGCTATCTGAGCTTGCAATGTTGCGACTTGCTCTGATAGGTTTTTCTTTGCTTCCGCCTCCTCTTTTAATTGTTCCAGGAAGCCATTTTTCTCATCTTCCATTTGTTTGAGCTTTGTGCTAAAACTCAGCCTTTGACACCTCTCTTCCTGTAAGAGTTCCTGCGTGTCTTGCAGCTGCGATTCCAAGATAGAAAAATCTTCCGCAATTTCTCTAGATTTGCTGTCTGCTTGAGAAAGCTGATTTGTAACATTGTCCAACTCAACCTGTAGTCGGTTTGCCTTCTCTGACAGCTTAGCACACAATCGGTCACCTTCTGACACCTTGACTTGCGATTCCAGAAGCTGTGCCTCTACTTTTTCCCTCTTATGTTCACAATCTCCTTTTCCCTGCATAAGAGCCTTCACCTCATTGGCTAGCATCTGGGAATAAGAATGTAATTCTGCCACACAGGCTTCTTTCTCCTTTAACTGCTGCTGGACACGTTGGGCTTCCCCTTTCCAACTTTCACAGTCCGCACGCCATTCATCTACCACATTGCTCAAAGTAGTGAGCTCATACACAGTACTCAGTAATTTAGCCTCTCTTTCACTTTTCTCTTTGTCGCTGAGAGACAATGTCGCTTTCAGAGCAACATTCTGTTCCTGCGACTCCTGCAGGTCTATTTTTGTAGCTCCCAAAGACTGAAGACTTTTTTCCAGCTGATTACGCAACTCCAACATATCAGCCATACTTTGCTTCTGCAAAGTCTGAATTTCACTTTCCTTTTCCATGAGGATGGTATCTTTCTCCATTATAGTCTCTCTGCGTTTTTGCAACTCGACCAAAAGAAGAGCAGTGGATTCTTCCCACTGTGACACATGAGACTTGAGTAGTTCATTCGTTTCCTGCAAGTTTCTATGCTCCATTTTAAGCAATTCCAAGGCTTGTTCCTTTTCTTCCATTTTCCGTTGCAAGGCATCCAACTCAGCCCTGCACACATACTCGGTTTCTTCCAAACCGATGGCCTCCATTGGCTGCTGGCGTCTCTGTTTCCAGCCTGCCATGCTCTCTTGATGAGCCTTTTGTTGAGCTGCAAAGCTCCGCTGAAAATCCGCATTTGCCTGCTGTTGAGCTGCATTTGCCTGCTGTTGAGCTGTATTTGATATAATCAGTTGTTTCAACATCTCCTCCATTTTGAGCTTACTTTTCATCTGAGCACACTGCGTCTCCATAGCAGTTTCATCAGTGTTGCTAGGGACAACAACCTTCCTCTTTAGTATACTCTCTTTAGGCATGGATGGGGCTGGTTCAGACGGCAACATCCCCTCCATCCATAGAATCCGGTCTCTCATTTCATCTATCTTTGCATTTTTCAGGCGTTTGGACCGCCCCATCTTCAATAACTCCACAAACAAATTTTTCACAGTCCAGCAAACAATTTTCAGACCACTGTCTCTTTAACACATGTAGTTTTTCTCTCTCTTGCAAGATCTCTTTTCCTGCACACACAGTTTGTGCAGTCACTTGCACCAGACACAACAAAGTTCATCAAATAATTTTGAGACCGCTGTCTCTTTAAAACACTTTTTTTTTTTTTTCTGTCAGGATCTTCTCTCCTGCACACATAGATTGTGCAATCTCATGCACCAGATAAAGTTCATCAAACATTTGCACTTCCTTGCAGGGATCTCTGCTTATGCCCACTGCATACCTCCACCATATGTAAGGGATTAGCTCGGTGGTAGGCGTGGATGACCCCTTGGGGGGTGCGTTTTCCCAGAGAGGTAGCCGACAAGTGCTTGCAAACAAACAGTGTGGTTTATTAAATGGTGTTTTCTTCACCAGGCTGTATGCAGCAAAACATCCAAAATAAAATAAAACAGAAAATAAATCCTTGCCTCTGTGGGCGGCTACCTTCTCACAACTGGAACCTGCCTAAGTGTCTGTCTCCAACCTACCGTCGGGCAGACTTCCTTGTCCTACAGCGGACACTCAATAGTCCTTTTATAATAGCTTCACAGGGCAACACAGTCCTTTATTTCTTTCACATCAACAGTTCGTCTTCTCACCTTTGAGACGTATTCACCCTTGGTTACCGTCCCGGGCACACATCACTCCGGGGGGTCTTCTCCCAGGCCCACACATCCTGTCGGGAGGCACACGCTGACTGTCCTCCTGCTCCCAGCCCACATGGCTTCAGGATGCAGCTTCTGGAGGCAGCAAACAATAGGAATTTCTCTGAACAAATTATAGAGCCTTAACTCCCTCATTCTGAACAGGTGAAGGCCTTTCAACTTCCTGCTGGCTAGCTCTGTAGCCAACACCCTAAATTAATTAATGGACTTTCTAAATCAGGTAGAAATGTATCTCCTTCCTGTGACTACATTCCCAGATTTAGCTGACTTCCTGTTACAATATATATATATATATATATATATATATATATAGATATGTCTGTCTGTGTGTTCTTGCTCAGCGTTATTGTTTCCTGAAGGAGATAATTTGTACTTATCTTGGGAGTGCTTAAGTTGTCTATGGTGCATCTCCCTCCAACCCACAATACCTTGGGAACCCCTCAAGTGTCTTTTAATCATTGTCAGTTGGCCCCATGTGCATGTGGTTTTGACATATGTTTTCGCATGTTTGGTAAAGGTGTGCAGTCTAGATTTGGCGTCTAAACCTGCCCCCTTACCTTCCCAGCTTCCAAAGACCCCATTTTTGCTTTCATCATAACTGTAATTTATTATGTGCACGTATGTAGGTCATGCGATTTCTCATGTATGTTTAATGTTTGCTGCCTCCTTTTGCCTCTAAAAGCTTCCACCACTACCACCACCAAATATACCTCATTTGTGCCGTTACGTAAGTGTTTGGAGGGCCTCGTGTGATGTTTGACCATATGCATTTTCTAATGTGTTTTTTTTGCATTTATTTGCAGCCTCTTAGGCTCTTTGTCCACCACCACCACCACCACCACCATGTTTGTGCCATTAGGTAAGTGTTTGGAGGGTCTCGTGTGATGTTTGACCATATGCGTTTTCTAATGTGTTTTTTTTTGCATTTCTTTGCAGCCTCTTAGGCTCTTTGTCCACCACCACCACCACCACCGTGTTTGTGCCATTAGGTAAGTGTTTGGAGGGCCTCGTGTGATGTTTGACCATATGCGTTTTCTAATGTGTTTTTTTTTGCATTTCTTTGCAGCCTCTTAGGCTCTTTGTCCACCACCACCACCACCGTGTTTGTGCCATTAGGTAAGTGTTTGGAGGGTCTCGTGTGATGTTTGACCATATGCGTTTTCTAATGTGTTTTTTTTTTGCATTTCTTTGCAGCCTCTTAGGCTCTTTGTCCACCACCACCACCACCACCACCGTGTTTGTGCCATTAGGTAAGTGTTTGGAGGGTCTCGTGTGATGTTTGACCATATGCGTTTTCTAATGTGGTTTTTTTTTGCATTTCTTTGCAGCCTCTTAGGCTCTTTGTCCACCACCACCACCACCACCGTGTTTGTGCCATTAGGTAAGTGTTTGGAGGGTCTCGTGTGATGTTTGACCATATGCGTTTTCTAATGTGTTTTTTTTTTGCATTTCTTTGCAGCCTCTTAGGCTCTTTGTCCACCACCACCACCACCACCACCACCGTGTTTGTGCCATCAGGTAAGTGTTTGGAGGGTCTCGTGTGATGTTTGACCATATGCGTTTTCTAATGTGGTTTTTTTTGCATTTCTTTGCAGCCTCTTAGGCTCTTTTGCCACCACCACCACCACCAACGCGTCTTTTTTAAAACAAGCAGTGGCTAGCTTTGGTAAGTGTGTTCTGTAACTGTTCACTAATTATACTGTATATGAAGAGCAATCTGCAAATCATGTTTTTTTCTGTTTTCTCTTTTGTCATTTCAGATTTAGGCGTTTGGGGCTATTTGCGGCTGCTGGACAGCCAGATTCTCTGCCCACCTCGTGCTCCCATGGCCCCACCCACTGGAAGGCTGAGGAGAAGTAGTAGGGTGGCCAGGGGGGGCAGGGTGGGCAGATCGTCTTGCTCTGGTGTGAGGGAGGCTCCAGCTGTATCCAGGAGGGAGTCCACCATCCCCAGCCCGGAGGAGGAAGCTGGGGGAGGTGTTAACACACCAAATGGACAAGCTGGCTCTTCTGACAGTAGTCCTGGACAGGGTCCGTCCACCAGAGTCAGCTTGTTTACATTACCCCGGCTTCCCCGTTTCACCCACAATCAGTGCTGTGTCCTGGTCCAGGCCTATATGGCCAGATATGAGGCGATACATGGGACCAGGGCCGCGGCTAACTCTGTAACAGAGAAGCGCAGATTGTGGGATGAAATCCGGGATGCTGTAAATGCACTGGGTGGTCGACCTCGCCACAGTGACAGTGTGCGGAAGAAGGTCAACGACATCTGTGGGTCCGTTCGGAAGAAGCTAATTGCATGGGCTGCTGAGGGTCTTTATGACCGACAAGGTCGGCTAGATCCACATGCACTCTGAAGCAAATATGCTAAATTGCTGTTGTAAACCTTGAACTCAAACTTTCACAGCAAATTGTTCAAAAGGTTACATAAGATGGCTTGGAATGTTAGTAGCAGTTCCACCAAAGCTAAGTAAAAGGCTTTTCTTCATGTCAACACAACCAATCATTTTGAAGAATGTAAGGTGTTGTGTTCAATTGGTCAACACGATACATGTGCACACATTTATCTCTATCACCATTGGAATTTGTGTAGCGTTCTCTCTCCCTCTTACTGTCTATAGATTGAACCTGACACATAGTAGAGACTCACCACTTGGAATTTTGAGGACCATTTGTGGCAGGGGTAGATGCCTCTCCTCCCCAGATCCCCTTTGCTCCATCACAGCTGTGTTAAGAGAGAATAAAAAGTTTCTCAACAAATGGACTCACGCTAACTGTAGGTTACGCAGTCATGAAAACGCTCTAACACCCACTCCTTCCCCCTCCACACTTTCCTGAAAGTTTTATTTAGACATTGATGCGGTGGTGATGCAGATTTGTACAGTGCAAGCTTCATTCTTCTTGGTGAAGCTTGTAGCGTTAAGGATATGTACTCCCTGCTTTTGTGCTGATTGTGTTTCTCTGATGTTTTTTGTGCCTCAGCCCTGCCTGTTCTAAGTGTTGGGAACATCTCATTTTTGGATGGCTGGGGAAAACTAATCAGGTTAGACTTACCCGCTCTAGCTTTTTTGGGACGAGAGAAATCACGATCCTCCTCTTAAAATGGCCCCTGTACACCCCTCTAGGCACCTCCCTCCTGTTGGTTGACCCCACAGCAGGCAGCTTGCTATGGAGGCACATGAGATGAAGCCAAGCACCCTGTGCCTGTTCAGGCACTAGGCTGTGAGCCAGCCTTGACCCCCTCCCTTCCGATGGTCTCAATGATTAGGAGTGACAGCATCAGGAGGCAATATTGGCATGCTGTCACCTCAGCTAAGGAGGAGGAGGAGTCTTTTCCAGACAAGTATTTGTGCAAAATTTTGGACAGTAATAAAATGGTCCCGGTAAGTCTTAGGGGGAATATGCACACCTATCACTTGGAATACTAATGCATAGAATGCATTCACATAAAGAACCTGCTGCCTTTAGAACAACTTGAAGCCTGATCGGGGACATACACATGTAGCATTTCTCCACTTACTAAGTAGACACATTACTGCAAAAGCACACAACTTACCATCAACAATGTTTTCTGGGCCCCCAGAACCCGATGGTATTGGCTCATGAGAAGCTGCACAAAAATAACACAAATTGTGAACTGGAATGTGGTACATTACCGGGGAAGAGTATTTCTGAAAGGTTGAGAAACACACACAATGTTCAAGCCAAGCCACACGCATTTTCAGTGTTGACTAAATCAGGACATGAGTTAATTAACATGGCCCCAAATAATTTAGAAGTACAAAGCACACCATTTCCAATGTAGGGAAACTAACACCAATTTAGAAGAGGGTGGCTTGAGAAAGCTTAAAAATAATAACATGTCCTGTAATGCTCCCCAATACCACCTTCCAAACATGAAGGTTAAGCAAGAGTGTTTCATGACCAACCTTCCTGTCACATATAGCAAAACTGCACTTGCTTTGACTCCAACTTAGATTATCACAGATACACATCATCCTAGCACACACAATACATGTGATAATCAAATTTTATGTACTTACAGAATAGTTCAGGGGAGCCACAAACATTGGTGGAGTAATCCGCCTCCACCCCTGGAGTGGGGGAGGATGGGGGAGACCCTGCATGGGGTGATGGTGTCGTATCTCCTAGAAACACAAAGACATGAATACAATCCTTGAACAAAAGCTATTTGATAAAGGCACACAGAAAGTAGTCCCTAAACATTGAAGGTAGTAGTTACAGTGAACTGGGTAAGCAGCGGCCCTTCTTCCCCAGTCCTCCACAACAAACATCCTCAATGTCAGCTGCTACATAACCCCAATGGCAAAATATATATATTACAGCCCTTATATTTCCCAGGACACATTGAACACACAAACACATGTAGAATACTTACTTCCCATTTGAGGAGAGCCCAGGTCCTCATCACTGAGGGACAAATTGGCCTTTTCTTGGGCACCAACGTCCTCCTGCCCCGGATCCAGGCGACTTGGCCCTGCCTGAGGCTCCTCTCTTGCTGAAGCTACATCAACCACAAAAGAAAACAAAACAAACAATCATTCCTCCAAGTTAGACCTAATACACAACACACCAGCACATCCACATTACTTACAGTGGGCCTGAGAAGGCTGAGCCTCCAGATCCTCATCACTGGTTTCTAAAAAAAACAAAAAAAACAAAAACATGATATATTATTTATGGACACAAATAGGCAGTAACCTCTCATCATGCTAGCACCATACTCAATGCCCCTACAATTCAGAACATAGAAGTGCACTTACACCAATGAGATGCATTGACCATGTTTTAAAACAGGAGGGCACCATGCAAATTAGGCGGTCGCCTAAGGCCTCGCACCTACAGGGGCCTTGCGGCCAGTGGCGGAGCAACAACATTTAGAAGGGCGCAGTCAGGGAAATCTCCCAAGTAAAAGATTGCTTTCAATCCTCGGATCTAAAAGTTGCAGCAGTGTGCTGCAGTCCCTTCACTGCGGCTGCCAGGTGTCTGTTGTCCGCTGACACTTACCCCTCCTTCTCTGACTTGGGATTGACCGTCTGATCATGTTATCCTAAGATGTTGAGGAATCGGTAGGTGTGTACCTGCACCAGTAGGAAGTGACTGCCCGGTCAACTCACTCTGCTATCATCGGTTGTTGCTCTGGGAGGAGAGCTCTGCCCTGGACCAGGAACATACAGGTAACCAGGCCCAGACTTGATATTTTGCAGGCTGGTCATAGATTTGTGGTGTCTACTATGCAAAGGGGGTGAGTAGCCCCAGGGAAGTTGGAAGAGTCCGAAAATGGTTGGTGGAGGAGGAGGAGAAGAAGGCCCTGGGTGGCTGGGGGACAAGGAGAGGGCCCCTGGGTGTTTTCTAGAGGAGGAAAGACCCCCAATGACGCCAGAGTCAGTTGCCAGGGAAGAGAGTGGAGCTGAGCAAGTCCTGCATATCTGACATGAAAGCCAAACATGGTGGAGATGGAGCCCTTTGCCCTACACAATGACAGCACCCGAGGTGGAAGGTGAGGGGTAGCGGGTCTTTGACATTATATAGCATATGGACTCTGTCCATTATTGGTAGTTTTGTTTGGAGTTGTCCTTTAGATGTTTAACTCTGTTGTTTTTGCCCCGAGCTGTGAGGGACTGAGGTAGGACAGCCCACTATGCTGGGACTTATAGTGCCCTAGAATGTGGAGGACTGAGGAATCCTTAGTCCCTAACAGAGGGCACTACAAGTCTTAGCATAGCAGACAGTAGTTCCTCAGTCCCCTACAGAGAGCAGTACAAGTCCAAGCAGGTAGCCTTCTGCAGTGGGACTTGTTGTGCCCTTGACTGTGGTGGACTGAGGAAGGGAAGTGTAAGGGGGTCTCTGTAAGCTCAGATGTATGGGGGAGCTTTGGTGACCACAGAGTTCCCTTTTACACCAGAGTCCCCAGCTTCCCCCCTCAAATAATGGTTCCCAGAACTCTCTATACATCAGAGTCTTCAGACTTCCCTCTTACAGTGTAGTAAGTCTGGAGACTCCGATGTAAAGGGGGCTCTGTGAAATGTGAATAGAGATTTGACATTTCGACAATTAAAATGTTTCTACTTACCATCCACAATTTGTAGCTGCTGGAATGGCTCGCTCTCTCGGAACACATAGCGCAGTGTGGCCGCCCTCCTCCTCCCCTTCTTCACCAAAAGCACAAGAGGGTGTCGCCCGTCCGCTTTGGCTAGAAGCAGAAGAGAAAAAAGAAACATAAAAAAGACTAATGTACATAGTAGTACTAAAGGTTGTGAAGAGACACTTGATGGAGGTAGGAAAGGTAGGGGCGAGAGGGAGGGGAGTGGGGTGGGGTGGTGTTATTTGTGTTGTTGCATACCTAAACACATGTCCACCTACCCAAAAAATTATAACCTATCTGGTCACATGTAATGTATATTTTTACTTACCGGAGATTTGCTCCACAGCCTTTAGCATGAGCCTGGGCGAGCGCCTTTTGGCATCACTCCAGGCCGCTGGAGATCCACCACAAGGGCCCGGAATTGGAATCTCCGCCGCAGCCTCATCCGGACACGACACATGATCTTGTGCTTTTGGTGAAGATGTGTGTTGATCCGGTCATAACCCCAGAGGAGGAGGAGCTGTGGAAAGAGCAGTGTATGTTTGAGTCAAAGTATGTCCAAAAAAGTACAGTCTTCCAAAAACATGCTAGGTCGTCTTTTAGATATTGTAGAACAAAGAATACCATTTCTGGTGATACATATACATCGATGTCCAAATCTACCTCCATGACATAGGTTGACCCACACTGGTGATTTCCTCTACATGATATTGGCATTTTATCAATTGTCCTTTCAATACACACCCAGGGCTGCCATCAGGGGGGGACAGCCAATACACATGTAGGGGGCCCGAGTGCCTGTAGGGGCCCCGGACCCGGCATCCATGAAGTGTGCAGGAGACAGTAGCCAGGTGACACATAAGGCAGGAGAAGCGCAGAAGGCTAAATGCATAGTAAGCACAGTAAACTAGCTGGCAGGGCTGGGACTCAGGAGATGTTATGAGGGAGGGACTTAAGAGCCTTTCAGCTACTCATTGGCTGAGGAGGTAACAGGAGGCAGGCTGATCCGCTTCCTGCTGCCTCCTTAGCCAATGGCAACACAGGGGGCACTGTCCATCACTGCACAGCCTGGTGCTTCCTCTGGTGATGGGATAGAATTCCTCTGCTACAAAAACCTGCTGCAGAGATGGAGGTAAGAGAGATGAAAAATAAATGTTTCCTACTGAAGCTGCTAGATTTAGCTAGAATACATGTAGAGTTCATAGCTCTTGCCATGTTAATTACAGTCACTGTATTTACAACCTTATTGCTGTCCATTTAGGATGAAAGTAACTTTACACACGTGTAGCATAGGTATCAACTTTTGTCACCATGTTAAAAGGACAGCAGTATGGGTAGCATTACAGTGACTGTTATTAGTCCAGGTTCACTAAACTAGCCAATGCTCGGAAAAGCAAGCCATGCAGATTGCTTTTCAGATCCCTTTTAACATGAGCCGTCTGATTGGGTCTGGCTGTTCATTTTTCACGCAGACCTGATCAGCCCCTCCATTCTCCTTTATGGAGTGTTATATGTAAATGAGATTGATTCATTTGAGATGCAGATTTAAACTATGTATGGCCAGGCTGAAGGTACCCAAGTTGATTGATCGATCAACTTGAGGACAACGTACAACCAGTCTGTCAGATTTTACACACGCTTATCACTAGCAGCTCTTGTAGCCACTAGCAATAATCACTGTGTTTTCCTGGCAGGGGCAGCACCGGGAGAACACAATGGCTCCGCAGGAGGGTTTCCCCTGTCTGTGTTGATGGGGGAATCAAGCCAAACAGTTTTTCCTGCAAGCCACGGGACAAACAAATAATGTTTCTTTAATTAATCCCTAATTTTGGCAAAATGGGAAAAAAAGATGTTTGCTTTGTATATTTTTAAGTTTGCTACATAACTAGAACATGTAACAGGGTTATATCATTGCAGGAGATTTCCCATCACTTCCTGTCTTGGTGTCACTGGGACAGGAAGTGAGGGAATCTCCCGGTGGGCATATAGCCAGCAATTGTTTCCTTTTATATATACTATGGACATTATAAGGCAACAATTGCAAGCTAGTTCCCCACAGTGATATTGCCCCACTTTCTGTTCTGATGACACTAAGACAGAAAGTGAGGGAAAATCTCATGCAATGATATAACCCTATTAGAAATTCTACTTCCGTCTAAAAAGTATACATAAAGTAAGCACTTTGTTTCCTAAGTGGCTAAATTATGGAGAAGTTAAAACCCCATTGTGTGATCCTGGGATATGACGCTGTGCTCATACACTGCTGAATGTGTATGTTCATTGTGCTGTGCTGAATTATCCTGGATTCAGAATTCCTGCAAGAGGAGGACATGGGATGGGGGGATGGGCTTGGAGGAGGAGGAGAAGGACATGGGATCGGGGAGATGAGACTGGAGGAGGAGGACATGGAATTGGACTCAGTGGGACTGCCAGTGTCCGGGCCCAGGGGAATGTAGATGGTCAGGTCTAGGGATGGGGGAGATGGGGGGACCAGGGGGCCCAGGCCTAAAACTGTGTAAGGGGCCCCAAAATGTCTGATGGCGGCCCTGGATGTTAGATTAGAGGGGAGCTCTGACATTCCCTGATCCCAACTGCTTGCCTATTTATTACTTCACAAAAGCAAAACAAGCAAGAGGTTTAGAGGTTAGAGGTGATTAGTGATTAGAGGTGATTTCTCCAATGCAATCCTTTGAAGACATGACCAGTAGAGATTTTTGTGATCACTCATTCCATCTCAGGTGAACAAATTAGCTGCTGTCTGCACATCCATCTTATGATGGGGACTCTCAGACAAACCTTGCTGTGTGTATGTATGTATTTAAGCCAAAAAGTATTTTCTAAATGTATTTAGGGAATATAATGTTTCTAATCTTGCATATATGAAAAGGGGCTATACATTTGTCTTTACCTAGACAGATTCCAAAGCGTCATGGCAATCTGTAACAGATAATTGTGTATCATTTTGTCCAAAAGTCAAAACAATAGGATATATATATATATATAAATATATATATATATATATATATATATATATATATATAAATATATAAATATAAATATATATAAATATAAATATATATAAATATAAATATATATAAATATAAATATATATAAATATATATAAATATATTGTGAGGGATTAGCTCGGTAGCGGGTGTGGATAACCCCTTTTGGGGGGGTTTGTCACACAGGGAGATAGCCGAGGAGTGGTTGAAAACAACAGTTTATGGTTTATTCGTCCAATTTCTTCAAAACAGTGCATGCAGCAAAAACATCAAAATAAAACAAAACACAAAATAAATCCTGGCCACTGTGGGCGTCTACCTTCTCACACACCGGAACCTATCTAAGGAGTCTTCCCAACCTACTCTTTGGGCAGACCCTGCTGGTTCTACAGCAGACACTCAAATGTCCATTTGTGTTTTCTTTACACAGAAAAAAATTCAACACCTCACCTTTAGAAGTCTCTCATCTGACTGCTCTCCCCAGCTTACACAGCCTCAGGAGACAGCAATCAATAGACTCCCTTTGGACAAGTTATAGAGATCCTAATTGCCTCATTCTGAACAGCTGAAAGTGTTCTCAACTTCCGTACACCTTCCTGCCTACCTCTGCAGCCGACACCTGATAGCAATTAGTGAATTGTCTAAACCAAGCAGAAATATATCTCCCGTCAGTGACAACACCCATAGATTTTCCTGACTTCCTGTCACATACCCCCCCCTCTTGTTTCAACCCTAGGGTTGGGACACAGGTTGACAGGCACGCATGTGCACGGGACAAACCATCTGCATTCCCCATTTGAACACCGGGGCGATGCGTTACCACAAAACTAAACTCCTGAAGGGCCAGAAACCACCTATTTATTCTCCTATTGGTCTCCTTGTTCTGTGCCATCCACTTCAATGGGGCGTGATCCGTCACCAGTTCAAACTGTCTACCCAGGAGGTAGTATCGGAGAGAATCCAAGGCCCATTTCACCGCCAAACACTCTTTCTCAATGGTGGCATAATTCTCTTCATGGGCCTTCAACTTTCGGCTGAGGTACATAACAGGGTGTTCTTCCCCATTGATAATCTGGGACAGTACAGCTCCTAAACCCACATTTGATGCATCTGTCTGGACCACAAAGTCTCGTGAAAAATCAGGCGACTTTAAAACTGGCTGGCTACATAAGGCCTGTTTTAAAGCCTGAAAAGCTGTTTCTGCCTCGGGAGTCCATTTGATCATGACAGACTCCTTCCCTTTGGTCAGATTGGTCAGGGAAGCAGCCTGTGAGGCAAAATGGGGAATAAAACGGCGATAATAACCTGCAATCCCCAAAAATGCACGAACCTGTTTCTTGCTGGTGGGACGTGGCCAATCCTTAATAGCTTCAACTTTGTTTATTTGGGGCTTGATTAGACCTCTACCAATGGTATACCCCAGATACTTCGCCTCTTCTAGCCCAATGGTACATTTTTTTGGATTGGCTGTAAACCCAGCTTTCCAGATGGAATCCAACACAGCCTGAACTTTTGGTAAGTGTGAGTCCCAATCCTCACTGTGAATGACCACGTCATCGAGGTATGCAGCAGCATAGGCTAGATGAGGCCGAAGGGTCTTATCCATGGTGCGTTGGAATGTGGCAGGAGCATTCTGTAACCCAAAAGGCATCCTCCGATATTGGAAAGATCCGTCTGGAGTTACAAATGCTGTTTTTTCCCTGGCCGACCCCGAGAGAGGAATTTGCCAATAACCCTTGGTAAGGTCTAACGTGGTCATGTACCGGGCAGTGCCTAGGCGATCAATTAGTTCATCTATGCGGGGCATAGGATAGGTGTCAAACTTAGTGATTTTATTCAGGCGGCGAAAATCATTACAAAACCGCCAACTTCCATCTGGTTTGGGCACTAAGACAATGGGACTGGACCAATCACTATTTGACTCTTCTATCACCCCCAACTCAAGCATTTTTTTTACTTCCTGGCGAATGGCATCTCGCCGGGCTTCTGGAATTCTATAAGGCTTTAACTTGACCTTATCCCCTGGGGTGGTGATAATGTCATGTTTAACTCCCGAGACCCAACCTGGCAGGTCTGAAAACTTCTCCCTATTACGGAGCACAAATTCTTTAACCTCCTGTTTCTGAAGTTTGGACAGAGTCTCTGCTATCCCAACTTCAGGGACAGCCAGGTGAACTGGAGCAGAAACTCGGGTAGTCTCAGCGACCAAGGACTCTCTATCCTTCCATGGTTTTAACAAGTTCACGTGATAGAGCTGCTCAGGTTTTCGTCTTCCTGGTTGGCTAATTTTATAATTCACCATCCCTATTTTCTCCAATACTTCATAGGGCCCCTGCCATTTGGCTAGGAATTTACTTTCGACCGTGGGGACCAACACCAACACCCTATCACCAGGTGCAAAAGAACGGACCTGGGCCCCACGATTGTAAATCCTTTGTTGAGCCAACTGGGCTTGGGCTATATGTGCCTTCACAATCGGCATCACTTGGGCAATTCTATCTTGCATTTGAGCAACATGCTCAATCACACTTCGATGAGGGGAACTCTCACTCTCCCATGTTTCCCTGGCAATGTCAAGTAGGCCCCGGGGGTGCCTCCCATACAGCAACTCAAACGGAGAGAACCCTGTGGATGATTGGGGAACCTCTCTTATGGCAAACATCAGATAAGGGAGCAGATAATCCCAATTCTTTCCGTCTTTATCCACCACCTTCCTCAACATTTGTTTTAACGTTTTATTAAACCTCTCCACTAACCCATCTGTTTGAGGGTGATATACTGAGGTACGTAACTGGGTCACTTTCAGGAGTTTACAAAGTTCTCTTGTCACCCTGGACATAAACGGGGTGCCCTGGTCAGTTAGGATTTCCTTAGGTAGACCCACCCGGGTGACAACTTGAAATAACTCCTTGGCTATGGTTTTAGCAGAGGTATTTCGGAGAGGAATCGCTTCTGGGTAACGGGTGGCATAATCCATTATCACCAAGATGTGCTGGTGCCCTCTTGTGGACTTCAGTAAGGGCCCAACCAAATCCATGGCGATCCTCTCAAAAGGAACCTCGATAATGGGCAGGGGTACCAAAGGACTACGGAAATGGGGCATGGGTGCATTAATCTGACACACTGGACAGGAAGAGCAGTACAATTCCACTTCCTTAGTGATCCCAGGCCAATAAAACCTCTGGGTGATTCTCTCCCGGGTTTTTTCTGCTCCCAAATGTCCCCCAAGAATGTGCCCATGGGCCAGTTCCAAAACCATCTTGCGGTACGGTTTAGGCACTACCAGTTGCTCAACAGTGTCCTCTATCCTCTGTGACACTCGATATAAGAGGTCCCTCTCAATAATGAAGTAAGGGAGGGCAATCCTCTCGTCAGGGTTAACTAGCTCCCCATCTATCTTCACTACATTCTCCCGGGCTCTTAGCAATGTGGGGTCCCTCAATTGCTCAGTGATAAAATTTTCTCGGTGCACTTTAAGGTCATCCAACCCTAACGGCCGCTGTTCCTCTTCTGAGGTAGCAGGCTCCTCCCTAGGGACTGGTGTTTCCCCGGCTAAGACTGAGCACGGAAACTCAGGATAATCCTCACAGTTAGAGGATTCTGGAGTAGATGGTTCAGGCTCAGAAGAACCACCTACTGGGGAATCTGGGCAATCCCAGAGTTCCCAGAATTTTGGGAAATCCCTTCCCACAATGGCGTCATGTGGCAGTTTGGGAACTAAACCCACTTGGTGACACAAGTTACCGAGGGAGGTTTCAAAGGAAACTGTAGTCACCGGATATTCTCGAGTGTCCCCATGTACACAAACTACCGCCATTTTCCTAGGATGTACGTTTTTTTTCACCACTAGATCACTTCTCACTAAGGTAACCAGGCTACCTGAATCCAACAATACCACAACATCTTTACCATCTAAACACATTCTATATAAAGGTTTCTCATTCCCCTTTACTGCAGTGTATGTGGTTGCAAAAAAGGACTGTCGTCTCTCTGTCAGAAAGTCACAATGCATGGGTTCATCATCCACTGGGCAAACCGCTGGGCAAACTGCTGCTACATGTCCCTCTTCCCGGCAACGGTAACAAATCAACCTTCCAGTCCTCTCCTGTGGGATGGGTCTTCCAGGTCGCTCTCGCCAAACATTAGTAGTAGTCCTACTAACACCTCGAGTTGCTCTTTGGATCCTCTCTCCACCCCCATCCCCTGACGCAGTCTTACTTATAGGTGGGGAGGGTCTGGTCTTGGGGTGAAAAGTCTGTGCATCTCTGGAAAAAGAGGTCAAATTCTCAGTTGTTAGGTACCTTTCGACCAGGTCTACTAATTTGTCTGCGGTTTCCGGACCACCATGGCTTACCCATTTCTGCAGGGTGTTAGGAAGAGACCTAAGAAATTTGTCCATGACTACTCGCTCCAAAATTTCTGGTCCGGACAGAATTTCTGGCTGCAGCCATTTCTTAGCCAAATGGATGAGGTCATACATCTGCGACCGGGGTGGTTTCTTCAGCTGATAACTCCAATTGTGGACCCGCTGAGCACGGACATCCAAGGTTACCCCAAAACGTGCCAATATTTCCACTTTTAATCGATCATAGTTTTTTGCATCTGCAAGTTCCAAGTCAAAATATGCCTTTTGGGCTTCTCCAGCTAATAGGGGGGCCACTAGTCCAGCCCACTGTTCTTTAGGCCAACTCTCTTTCTCCGCTGTTCTTTCAAACGTGGTCAGAAACATCTCAGGGTCCTCATCTGTAGTCATCTTTGGCAATAAGTGGTTTACCCGAAAAGTCGGTATGTTACTGGCCTGACTCCCAACCTCGGTCTGCTGTCTCTGAAGCTGTTTCACAATGGCCTCCATTTGCTGCTGGTGTCTCTGTTCCACGCCTTCAATGGCCTCTCGGTGAGCTTGTTGTTGAGCTGCAAAGCTCCGCTGAAAATCCGCATTTGCCTGCTGTTGAGCTGCATTTGCCTGCTGTTGGGCTGCATTCGATATAATCAGTTGTTTCAGTATTTCCTCCATTTTTTTGGGTTTACTTTAACTGCCCGCGGCACTCCACCATATGTGAGGGATTAGCTCGGTAGCGGGTGTGGATAACCCCTTTTGGGGGGGTTTGTCACACAGGGAGATAGCCGAGGAGTGGTTGAAAACAACAGTTTATGGTTTATTCGTCCAATTTCTTCAAAACAGTGCATGCAGCAAAAACATCAAAATAAAACAAAACACAAAATAAATCCTGGCCACTGTGGGCGTCTACCTTCTCACACACCGGAACCTATCTAAGGAGTCTTCCCAACCTACTCTTTGGGCAGACCCTGCTGGTTCTACAGCAGACACTCAAATGTCCATTTGTGTTTTCTTTACACAGAAAAAAATTCAACACCTCACCTTTAGAAGTCTCTCATCTGACTGCTCTCCCCAGCTTACACAGCCTCAGGAGACAGCAATCAATAGACTCCCTTTGGACAAGTTATAGAGATCCTAATTGCCTCATTCTGAACAGCTGAAAGTGTTCTCAACTTCCGTACACCTTCCTGCCTACCTCTGCAGCCGACACCTGATAGCAATTAGTGAATTGTCTAAACCAAGCAGAAATATATCTCCCGTCAGTGACAACACCCATAGATTTTCCTGACTTCCTGTCACAATATATATAAATATATATATATATATAAATATATATAAATATATATATACATATATATATATATATAGATATAGATATCTAGATATATAGATATATTTTAGGGAACAGGATCACATACAGGAACTTTCTGTAACAGGAAGTTGCTATCTCATGTTTCACAGGCAGCAAGGGCATGCGCATATCACTAGAGAAAAAGTTAGTTGCACACCCACTAGATAAGCGAAACACCCCCCCCCCCCCCGGCTAACTAACATCTCACACATTCGCGCACACACACACACACACACAACCCCCCCCTCCCTCACCTTGCAGATGAAGGCCACAATTTCCGCTGTGAAAAGAGCGGGCGCCATAGTGTTCCGATTTGCGGGAGGATCTGTACAGTTTCCGGAAACGTGTGCACCCACAAATAGTGTCGTTTCCGGTTGCATTTACAAACGTGAGAACGCGGTTTTGAATGTTCGCAAATTCGCTAAATATAGTCACCTTACACAACCATTCAGCATGTATACCAAGCATAGCTAAAAATAAAACAATACATACATATGTGGACACCAGAAAACTTTTTTATTTAGAAACATGAAGACATTTGAAACATGGCCGCCCAACATCATCAATGTTAATTACAAAGAGGATACACAGCTCAAACATTTCACATGACATTTTTTTGGCACAGTCTCCACAGTATCCCACTGAAGCCACATAATGTAAATTTTTTCACAAATAAAACCTTTGTACAACATTTATACCATATACATCGACAAACAGGCAACAATCTTCTGATACATGTGCATATTGACAGAACAATACACAATTATGTTAATGCCAAAAAATACTTACAGAGAGTCAAGTGGGCTATGTGTCTTTGTACATAACAGACAACACAGCCAAATCCCACCTCCATAAATAACAAAGGCCCCAAATATTTAACATAAAGCATGTCACACACAAATATATTGGACCTCTTGCCAGGCCAAATCTTTGCTCCTGTCTGAGTGGTCTATATATAATTAAGGAAAAAACACACCCAGTAATGGTAACTCCCAGACCAAAAATTAACTCTGTGTGTCCTGTGTGTTTTGGAGCATGCTCAGTTCCCAAAAAAAGGGAAATAGAAATAAAGAGAGAGGAGAGAGAGAGAGACCAAAACAAACCAAATACATGTATGTATGTGAGTATATATGTGAATAGCAAAATTTTAATTTCCAAGTTTGCTATTCATTATTTATAATGTGTAGATACAGGAATACATACATATATATACAATTACATGAGAGAGAGAGAGAGAGAGAGAAATATATATTTAGGTAAACAATTGAAACACAGGTTTTTTTATTTGCCAGTTGGGATTGTGAAGATTTAACAGATATCTAAGCCAAAAATCTGACTCATCACTCATGAACATCCATAATCTTGGCATGGCAATTATATCAGGCATTCTTATGGGCGTTTTTGCTGGCGTTTTCACAGGCGTTTTGAAATGCATTTTTGGTGCAGGCATTTTTATATGGAATGACATGAAAAAGCCCAAAAAACAGACCACAACTCCTACATGTGAACGTAGCCCGTTTTGGTGCGTTTGGGGGGATTTCTACAGCTCGAGGATGAACTCACAACTCGAATCCTATTCAGTTCAATGGCCCCTGTTCACATGTAAGCACTTTGACGGCATGAGGAAAACGCCCAACGCTCACAAGAGGACATGAGCTTCTTTAATGCCAGTAAGGACTGAGAAATAGCACAATAATTAGGGAGTCTGCCTTCCTGCTGTAGGTTTGTAAGTTCGAATCCAGAATGAGCCCTCTGTATGGGCAACAATTGGAGGTCTCCAACCCTCCAAATGTTCACATCAATACTTTTGTTCATGTTTGAAAAGGCATGTGTATCACCAAACTTTTAATATAGAGACATTAACTAAACACAAAAGATGCCACATAAAGTCCATATCTAGCAATATTGAGAGCTAAAAGTATATTTGTTTGTTGGCCAGACTTTGCTCATTAGCTAAGTATGGGGATATATACCTGCAGTTAAATGTGTACTAAAATGCTAACACTTGGCCATACCCATATGGAAAAAGTGTATTTGCAATATATTTGGAGTAACATAATTTTTCAAAACATAGAATATTTGCCAAATTTTGACATTTCCTAGATATTTGTGAAATGTTAATAATCTTTCTTTGAAATATGTTTTACATCTATTTTTCTTCTATCTGAGTACATGTTTCCCAATGTAATATTTTGTGGGATAACCTAGATAATGTGGAGGTTCTATATAAACACTGTAGATTTCACTGTTATTATTTGTGAGTTAGCAGGAAAGGTGTATGGAACGTGATGGTGTTTACTAAGAGATCCCTTGGTAGAAGTGTGCATGTTTTTCAAATCCGCCGGTTCTTTTCATTTTATATGGGCGATACAGCGGATTTTTGGTTGGTATTCAAAACAAATCTTGCTCAAATTCTCGAAAGTGCAATTTTTTTGGCCCAGTTGGCGTTGCGCATGCGCACATTCGCGCACTTGCAGCTCGGGACTTGCGGGGCTGTTTTTACTTTCTACACTTTTGCAGATATCTTTCTTTCTAGATCAGTTTTTGACATTTTGTAAAAGCTAGTCATCTGAAAATTCATCTCCACATCTTCTACAGTGATTTGGGATTTTTAGGGGTACAGGGAACAATTTGGCAAAACATTAGTCGAGCTTTTAGCTGACGTGTTTTTAAGTCGCGCCCTGACATTGTAGCGTCTTCATGAATCTAACACTAGGCGTTATTGGCCGCCCGCCGTGCTTTGAATACCAATTCAGACGTTCAAATTCGCCGGTTCGCAAAAATCCCGGCGTTAGCCAAATCGCCGTACTATGAATTAGGCCCATAGTGACTGATAAGTTGATGATGAATATTAATGGTAAGAATATCTTTTCTTATGTAGCAGAAATTGGTTACACCCAGGAGATACATTTATTGAAATTGTCCTGGCTGAAACAATTATTACTTGTCTCTATCAGATAAAGATGTTTTATTGCTAATTGTTAACGTCTGTGCAATAACACCAAAATCATTTATCAAGAATATGTTACATATTAATGGCTCAACTTGAAATATCACAGAATCTTTACCACGTACATTATGATCTTCAATTTACTCAAATGTCAGCAATAGGTGTGTTCAATTTAATCCATGACTAGCAAAATTAGAAAAAATCATTTGTGTGTTTATTCCAACCAATGAGAATAGATTTGCTCTTTGCAGACTGATATGTTAGTACTAAAAATCATGCATTTTATTTTGCTAAATTTTTCTTTTGAATGCTACAAGTACTCAAACAATCCACGGATATATTTCTTACACAACAGTTTTTCTTCATGGCAGATCCTCTGGAACAAGAAAGGTTTTATGAATAGACATGAATGATTTTTTGAAAACTTAACTTCCTGGAGCAATCGTTTTCTTCTGGTTCAAAGCCTCATGCACACTGGACATTTTTATAGCTGCTATTTTTTTCTTCAGGTGTTTTTTTCTGCAGCCAGTAAACTTCCCAACATGTGTCCATGCCCACATAGGTTTTATCAGCATTTTTTGGCAGGGGAGCTTTTTGGCTGGAAAAAAACTCTTAGAACTAGTGGGTTTGAGGGGGAGTATTTCAGTAACCCCCCCCCCCCCATATATTAGTTTCCTGGCCCACCTCAAGTCACCACATAACGGGTTAACATCTCCTCTGGAGCCCACAGGTTCACCTCTTTCTAGCTAAAGAAAAGACAGCCCCTCCCCCAACTGAAGTGTTCTTCGTTTGTCATCATGCTCCAGGCCATATGTTGATTGCAGTTGGTAAGTACTTTGTTTGCTGCAAGTATATCCTCCCTCTCATGGAGTTGGAAGGCCCAGAATGTTGGAGGTAAACCTTCCTAAAAACTGGGTGCCCTGTGTGCTGGGCCACGGGCAAATGATGCTTAGACAACATTGATATTGTACAGGTGTGGTCGTTATTGCCTCTCCCTTGGGTTTTTTCCTGTCTTGTCTATGCACCGTACTGCGCTTCTGACTTTATTTTCAGACTGAGAGCAGCTGTGGATGATGTCACGGGGAGCAGGGAGATGGAGAAGCACGGGATGGTATCTGCCAGGTGCCCAGCAATGGAGTCATTGGTATTGGTATTGGTCATTGGAGTCAATGATATCTACCAGGTGCCAAGCAAAGGCCACAGTCTAGAGGTCTGCAGGAAAGGGCTTCTCTCCCTCTCTCTCTGCAGTCCTGCCAGGTAAAGACTTGTTGCTGTTTCTCCCTGCTGTGCAGTGTGTTCCTGGAGATTGGACTGTCTGACTGGTTTTGTCTCAGATTTTGACTGTGTCTTCTGTCTGTCTCTAGATGTGCTGTCCTGGCTCCCTTCAATGCGATGTACTCCTGTGGGTTTGACAGACTGACTGGTTTTATCTCAGACTCTGACTGTCTCCTATCTGCCTCTGGAAGTGTTGCCTGCACTCACCTGAAGTAAGTGGATGAAGGCAGGTGAGTCTTAACCACTTAAGGCCCGGAAGATTTTACCCTCTTCCTGACCTGGCCCTATTTTGCGATTCGGCACTGCGTGATTTTAAAGGACCATTGCGCGGTCGTACGACACTGTACCTAAACGAAATTGATGTCCTTTATTCCCCACAAACAGAGCTTTCTTTTGGTGGTATTTGATCACCTGTGCGATTTTTATTTTTTGCGCTATAAGCAAAAAAATGTGCCTACATTTTGAAAAAATAACAATATTTTTCAAATTTTTTTATATGAAATTCCCAACCAAAAAAAAATGTAAAAATCTAAATTTTTTAACATTTTAGGCCAATTTGTTTTCTGTTACATATGTTTGGTAAAAAAATTTTAATTGGTTTGCGCAAAAGTTATTGCGTTTACTAACTACGGGAAAGATTTTTGTCATTTTTGTTGTTTTTTTTTAACGAGTGATGATGGCGATCTGCGATTTTTTTTTTTTTTGCGGGACTGCGACATTGCGGCGGACAGATCGGACCCTTGACTGACATTTTTGACACTTTTGGGGTTACCAGTAACATTACTACAGTAATCAGTGCTATAAATATGAACTGTTACTGTAAAAATGACACTGGCAGGGAAGGAGTTAACTTTATTGGAGAAGGAGGGGTTAAGTGTGTCCCTAGAGGCGTGTTTCTAACTGTAAAGGGGCATGGCTTTTCGTGTAACAACAGAGAAATACGATCCTGCATAGCAGAACCGTATGATCTCTGTCATTACACAGGGGAGAATGACAGGCGGCTATGTTTACATTAGTCGCCTGCCTTTCTCCCTCTCCAACCGACGATCGCGAATGACTGGCGGACATCGGGTCCGACAGTCACACGCACGGAGATGTTAGGGAGCGAGCGGGGGCGGTAGTGCGCCTCCGGCGGCGTGCGCTCGCCCCCTAGAGCCTCACAGGCGAGCAATGTAGATCTACGTCACTTTGCCTGTGAGGGGCTGACGGCCGACGTAGATAGTCGTGCGGCGGTCGGCAAGAGGTTAAAGAGACAGTGTACCTGTTTTTTTGGTGAGAGGTAATATGCTTTTTTCTATATATTTTGTGCAAATATGAGCTTGCCACACCTGTTAGTGGCACAGAAGACTAGCAAAGGTAGGAGGGCAACGTGGGACATGTTTTTCAAAGAGTGCTTAAGGACTGCAAATTAACAAATGCTACAAAAATCATAAGACCCACCAATGATCATCATTGCCTGCCCAGGACAATCCGCATCCCACAGAGTCCTCCTCAGGGCGGCTGAGAGGAGGTCAATTAGTGTCACCAGGTCTGAGGTGGGGGGTCACTGATGTGGGTGGGGGTGAATATAATAGGGTAAGGGGGGGACACTTATATAAAGGTTCCCCCTTATATCAGTAAACCCCCCTTATCTTAGTGTATTCACTCTAGCATGAGACCCATATACTCCAAGCAATGTGCTGGTTTCAGAAATGATTGCTGATAATTCAAATTCCAGCTGCACCTTTCAAGGTCTGGACTGTCTGCAATGCATTATTGGTTAGATTTTGTGCCTGTTCCTCAAGAGGAGATTGTCCAGGTACCCCAAAATGTGAATGCCCTTGGAATACAGCAAAGATAGAACTGATACTAATACCTTGGTGAACACTGGGTGGTGAAAAGGATAGACCAAATGGAAGGGTTACAAATAATGTTGTGTGTACTGCTTTGATCAAAAAAACCTCAAGAGCAGCAGGAAAATTTGCAAGCCTGTGCAGACACAAAAGTAACATGGACAAATGAAATGGGGTAGAAGCAGAGAGCAAAAATCCAGCCTGCAGTGTGTATACTTTTTCATTAGATGTCCACAAAGGCTAACAACCTCCCCCCAGTTTGAAAAGTGGGGGCATCACTTTATAAGATAGAGGACTTTTCTGCAGGATTGGAGTTTACCTTTGAGGCTCAAGGTCTTCTGCAACTGAATTGCTCTTAAATGATGGAGCCTTGAAGAAACAATGTAAACTGTGTTTAGCTTCAGAGGCAAGAAGAGCCTTTACAGAAATAAGGCCTAAGTATCTTCTGTTGGGGCATATGCATACTCTTATTGCCTAGCAGTCTGTGCCAAGGTTTCACAGCAAAAGGTCATAGGGCCAATAAATTTAACAAAGGTCTCATAAACAACTGCTAAATGAGCAGGCGAGACAGACCCACTTCACTATTGATGCTTGAGACAGAAAAGCATGACAATTAAATGGAGATTGACATCAACACTATCTGCTACGATCTTAGAAGTAGTGGTTGAATTTACAGAACAAGCTCTGCTAGCCCAACACACTAAGGGCAAAGAAAAACAAGTTTTAGAATGAGTTCACTAACCTGCTACTATGGACCACCAATAGTAACAGAGCAGAGGGGTTAACCTTGAGAAAAAAAAAGCAACACCCTAAATGAATAAGGACATGTGGATAAAGAACCTTTCAGACAGAGAGTGTACACAGCCTAAGAAGAAAGTCTTAGCCAAGGGAATACATTTTGCTGTAGCACTCTGATATTTTCCTGTGGTGGATATTATCACAGCTACAGAATTTTCCCTCCACAACAACCACATACCAGAAGAGGCTGAACAATTTCATCTGAGGGTCCCAGCAGTCCTGTCAAATGCCAAAGCACCTCTTTCCAACTTCACAATATTAGAAAGGAGGGCTCTTACATCTGAGTATTACCATCCTGCTAGCAGACAAAGAGAGTGACTCAGTGGTCATGAATACATCCGATTACTATTTTAAGGCTACCAATCATCTTAGTAATGCCAATACTTATGTGTAAATAAAAAGGAACCCCACTAGTTGAGTAATAATTAAGGTATCAGTATAGAATCGATCTCAAAAGAATACACCACCGTCCCTAATATTTTGAAAATGGAGAGAAGAGACTAGGGAGGCAGGGGGACTTTAACCACTTTACCACTAGAGCATTTTGCTGTCTTACGTCTGGGCCACTTTTTGCGATTCGGCGCTGTGCGACTTTAACTGACAATTGCGCGGTCATGCGACGCCGTACCCAAACAAAATTTACGTCCTTTTTTTCCCACAAACAGAGCTTTCTTTTGGTGGTGTTTGATCACCTGTGCGATTTTTACTTTTTGTGCTATAAACAAAAAAAGAGCGTTTATTTTGAAAAAATAACAATATTTTTAACATTTTTTTATATTAAATTCCCCCCCAAAAAAGATGTAAAAACCATTTTTTTTTAAAATTTTTGGCCAATTTGTTTTCTGCTACCCATGTTTGGTAAAAAAAATCGCAATAAGCGTATTTTGATTGGTTTGCGCAAAAGTTATTGCGTTTACAAACTAAAGGAAAGAATAAAATATATATAAACTTAGACACCCAATGTCAAGAAGAATATATCTTTGCGCTTGAGGAGGAGTCAATATCTTGACTGTTATAATGAACAAATAATGCTGCTACTTGAACAAATAATGGAAAATATTTGCGAATAAGTAAATGGAAAAAGAGTAGCGCACGAGATCACTTTTATATGACTCAAGAAGATGTAAGCAAGCTATCAAAGATAATGCTAGACAAACATTTCAGAAAAAATAATAATAATATTCAGGAAAGAAATAATGTCCCTTCAGTCCATGAGATCCAAGGGTAAGTGAGATGAATTACTGGATCACCGTCCACCACCAGGTGTCACACCAAGAAACAGTAGGATTGGTAACTCACCAGAACTCAATGCTCAGGTGTTCTCACACAAGAGCATACTGCGCAGAAATGTTAGGCGGATATGGAACCAGAGCCTGTTCACCACTGCTTCAAAACAAATCCTTGCACACACTCCCTCGATATACCGATATCATGAAGAGAAAGAATGGCCCCACATAGTGAAATACCGTAACCACAATAGCTTTATTTAAAAGTAAAATGTTGCACTCACATGTACAAGCTCATCAATAGGCATATAATGTTTGGTAGAAGGGAACCTAGCTCGTCCAGTCCCCGGGCTCACTCCACGCCAGCCCTGTACCTTCCGGGTAGGTCCCCCACCGTCACGTGATGTCGGATGTGTTGTCTGGTCACGCCCCGACCAGTTTCGTCATGTCCGACTTCAACTGGAGGCGTGACCACAACAACAACATCCGGCATCTAAGTAGCCCTGCTGGAACGCTCTACGTCCAATCGGCAACGAGGCGAAAGCCGGAAGTTAACCAGCTCACCACGCCGCGGAACTTCCAACATCAACATAAACAAAAACAAACTAAAAAGACGTCCCTTGCAGGAATCCAGTTTAATTTGGCACTATAACTAACGCAAAACATTAAACAATAGTGATATTGATCCTAACCAAATGGTATGGGCCAAAAATAAAAAGAGATAAAAAGGAATGGCTATAATGCAATGCCGCTCCTTGCCGATATGAACCTGAAGAGCATCGCCAGTAACAATCTACATATACACTGGGAAATCTGCACATATTGTACAAAATGCAATACACTATTGGTGTCACAATGCATAGTGAAATACATATAAAATGCATATCTGAACAAGCTAAAATGTCATAAAATAATAAAAATCATTATTAAAAAGTTGCAATTGATAAAAATGCAGTAATTCATAAAACCTCATAGCAGAAATCAAATAATCAAGCCTCATCGGATAGATTGCAATGATAGCAAGGAAGGGAAAGTTAAGAATCGCTGATATAGCAATTTAAGTCCAGTTCAATGTTTAACCCCGTCGGTGCGAGGGCCTGGGTGAGGAAGATCCATTTGGTCTCACATTTGGATAATTCCCTCACCCAATTCGACCCCCGCCACGACGGGGTAACACGCTCGATCCCCCAGAAGTGAAGACTCCTAGGGTCCCTCTGGTGGAACTGACGAAAATGTGCGGGCACGTTGTGTTCGCGCTTTCCCTTTAAGATGTTGGTGATATGCTCACCCACTCTTACTTTTAAGGCCCGTTTAGTGAGGCCAATATAAACTAAATTACAGGGACACATTAGTCCGTAGACCACATGTGTGGTGTCACACGTAATTAAGTTTTTAATTTTGAAAGTTTTGTTTATAGCCCGAACTGTGAAGGAGTCCCTCCTCCTGAAATTGGTAGGCGTAAACGAACAGGCTCTACACCTACCACAGGTGAAGGACCCCCTCATGTCCGGGAAGAAGGAGACATTAGGGGGATCCAGTACTTTTTTGACGATTTGGTCGCCAAAGTTAGGAGCTCGTCTATAGATAAATGATGGCTTAGCAGGTAGAACTGAGCCTAACGTTTTGTCCATTTGTAATATGGACCAATGTTGTCTGAAAATTTCCTCAACCTTTTTATAATCGTTGGAAAAGTCTGACAGAAAACTCCATTGTTTGGGGTCATCATCACTCCTCACCGGTTTAACTGCAGGTCTTAATGGTCTAGGAGCATTTCTAATGTTGGCAATTTCTCTATTTAGATTACTCTCATCATAACCTTTGGCAGCAAACCTATCCCTCAACACTGCTGCTTGCTCATTGTAGTCATCCTCAGAGGTACAGTTCCGTCTCACGCGGATAAACTGACCCCTGGGGATATTCCTGAGCCAGTTTGGGTGGTGCCCACTTTGTATCGCCAAATAGCTATTCCTGTCTGTCATTTTAAAGAATACTTTCGTAGTCAGTCTATTATTTGCTCTTTTAATAGTGACATCCAGGAAATTAATTTCATCAGGGCTATGATGGAACTCGAGCTTTATATTGTTGTTGTTAGTATTAAGGTGTTCCATGAAGGCTACCAGATCTTCTTCTGCCCCCTGCCAGATGAAGATAATGTCATCAATGAAGCGTTTGTACAGTCTCAGTTCATGTCGTACCTGGTTGAAGACAAACTTGTCTTCCCACTCCGACATGAACAAATTTGCCAGGCTCGGGGCAAATTTGGCGCCCATGGCAACACCCGTTTTTTGGCTATAGAACTGACTGTGATGCCAAAAATAGTTGTGGCTTAGACAAAAGTCTAAAGCCCTCCCAATGAACACTTTTTGCTCTCGGGGTAAATCATCCCTTTGACTTAATGCCCAGTTTAAGGACAATAGAGCATCATCATGCTGGATGATGGTGTACAGGGACGACACGTCGGCCGTGACAAGAAAGACCGGCGAGTCGTCCCCAAGTACCACATCATCCAGCATGAGAAGAAGATCTGTAGTATCCTTCAAGAAAGCTTTCGTCTGGACCACACTCTTCTGTAAAAACTGGTCCAGATATTGGCCAAGTCTGGCACTCACTGACCCAATCCCGTTAACAATAGGTCGTGGGGGAGGGTTGGTCGCGTCCTTGTGGACTTTTGGCAGCGTATATAGGATCGGGATACGACACGCACTAGGTGTTAAGTAGTTGCGTTCCTTTTTTGTTAGGACTCCGTCCCTGAAACCAGATTGTACCAATCGTTTCAGATCACCCACAAAATCACCAGTTGGGTCTTTAGGTAATTTGGTGTAAGTTGCGGTATCACTTAACATAGTTATGATCTGATTGTGGTAAAACTGCTTATCCATCACAACCACTCCCCCACCCTTGTCAGCTGGACGGATGATAATCTCTTTGCGAGATTCCAGCGAATCTAGGCCCTCCTGTATGTGTTTGTACTTCTTAATGACCCCGAACCCCGGTTCCAGGGTTTGAAGATCACACAGGACTAGACTTTTGAAAACTTCCACACAGTGATTATTAGTCACTGGTGGGTTATAAGTCGATTTATTGCGTAAACCGCTGTTTACCATCCCTCTGTTGTTATTATTGCTGATTGATGTAATGGGATTATTAAGAAAGTGTTTCTTTAAATTCACTTTCCTGATGTATTTATGTACATCAATATATGTGTTGAATTTATTAATTGGTCTTTTTGGGGCACATTTTAGCCCTTGGTCCAAAATGTGAAGTTCCCCTTTGCTTAGAGTTATACTACTAATATTGAATATCCCCTCATTTACCAGTCTCGCCTTCTTTTTTTGGAGCTGTATCCTCCTTCCTGCCCGTACTCCTCTTCGGGGCCCATATTTTCCCGGTACAGTTGTCTGTCCGGTTGTGCATATTGGGTGTTGTATGGTCGACTCCTGCCCCTCCCCCTGCCCCTGCCCCGCCCCAAAAAAGGCTGTCTGGGTGGGTTCAGTGGGGTTTTGGGTCCAGTATCATCCATCACCCCATTGGATCTGTTGGCCAGAACCTGATACTGGTTGTGGGTTGGAATCCCCGCCCCCTGGGGACCACCTCTCATAGTACCCTTTTTATTTTTATTACCTCTATTCAAACCCCTAATTGGAGGGCCTGTCCATTCCAACAAGGGTCTGACGGGTATGTGAGACACACCTCCCTTAGGGCGTACAGCTGGGGTCTGGATTGGGGTAACAGGTGTTTGACCACCTCCTAAATCGTTACCTACAGCTTCCATAGGTTCAACTGAACCCAAGGCCATTGCAGGCATAGGCCCAGATAGTGTTGCCTGCCAGCAGAAGACCTGATGGTTTTTAAAATCCTGTCGGTCCCTTGTAAACTTCTTTACTTTTTTGAGATGTGTCTCCTTATCGATTTTATCTAATTTAACCTTAGTGCTGCTATTGAATTCCCTTACCTCAGGGGAATCATTTTTATTTTCTATTTTGGTTTGTAGATCATGGATCTTTTTATTCAAAAGATCCATTTTCCTTTTCTTTCTTTTTAAGACTAAGGCCTGAAGGTCCAGCCCCACCCGGTGGAAGAAGTCATACCACTCACAAATGGAGAGGTCATCGTCCAATCCATCCTGCGGAGCTATATCCCATCTCAGACCCCGGGTTACAATCCCTTCTGCTATGTAAGCCTCCAGGGTGGTGATATCCCACCATGCTCTCACCTGTTTTTCTAAGGTGAGAGATAGTGTTTTTAAGGTAGTACTGATATCCTCATTCACTGGAGGCATGTTACTAACAGAGAAAATACTTTTAATATCCAGAGTTCTGGTACTTAAAAACTTGATAGCCTCCATAGCAGCAAAGTGAAAAAAAGGACACAATAAAATATATATAAACTTAGACACCCAATGTCAAGAGGAATATATCTTTGCGCTTGAGGAGGAGTCAATATCTTGACTGTTATAATGAACAAATAATGCTGCTACTTGAACAAATAATGGAAAATATTTGCGAATAAGTAAATGGAAAAAGAGTAGCGCACGAGATCACTTTTATATGACTCAAGAAGATGTAAGCAAGCTATCAAAGATAATGCTAGACAAACATTTCAGAAAAAATAATAATAATATTCAGGAAAGAAATAATGTCCCTTCAGTCCATGAGATCCAAGGGTAAGTGAGATGAATTACTGGATCACCGTCCACCACCAGGTGTCACACCAAGAAACAGTAGGATTGGTAACTCACCAGAACTCAATGCTCAGGTGTTCTCACACAAGAGCATACTGCGCAGAAATGTTAGGCGGATATGGAACCAGAGCCTGTTCACCACTGCTTCAAAACAAATCCTTGCACACACTCCCTCGATATACCGATATCATGAAGAGAGAGAATGGCCCCACATAGTGAAATACCGTAACCACAATAGCTTTATTTAAAAGTAAAATGTTGCACTCACATGTACAAGCTCATCAATAGGCATATAATGTTTGGTAGAAGGGAACCTAGCTCGTCCAGTCCCCGGGCTCACTCCACGCCAGCCCTGTACCTTCCGGGTAGGTCCCCCACCGTCACGTGATGTCGGATGTGTTGTCTGGTCACGCCCCGACCGGTTTCGTCATGTCCGACTTCAACTGGAGGCGTGACCACAACAACAACATCCGGCATCTAAGTAGCCCTGCTGGAACGCTCTACGTCCAATCGGCAACGAGGCGAAAGCCGGAAGTTAACCAGCTCACCACGCCGCGGAACTTCCAACATCAACATAAACAAAAACAAACTAAAAAGACGTCCCTTGCAGGAATCCAGTTTAATTTGGCACTATAACTAACGCAAAACATTAAACAATAGTGATATTGATCCTAACCAAATGGTATGGGCCAAAAATAAAAAGAGATAAAAAGGAATGGCTATAATGCAATGCCGCTCCTTGCCGATATGAACCTGTAGAGCATCGCCAGTAACAATCTACATATACACTGGGAAATCTGCACATATCGTACAAAATGCAATACACTATTGGTGTCACAATGCATAGTGAAATACATATAAAATGCATATCTGAACAAGCTAAAATGTCATAAAATAATAAAAATCATTATTAAAAAGTTGCAATTGATAAAAATGCAGTAATTCATAAAACCTCATAGCAGAAATCAAATAATCAAGCCTCATCGGATAGATTGCAATGATAGCAAGGAAGGGAAAGTTAAGAATCGCTGATATAGCAATTTAAGTCCAGTTCAATGTTTAACCCCGTCTTGTTCAGATATGCATTTTATATGTATTTCACTATGCATTGTGACACCAATAGTGTATTGCATTTTGTACGATATGTGCAGATTTCCCAGTGTATATGTAGATTGTTACTGGCGATGCTCTACAGGTTCATATCGGCAAGGAGCGGCATTGCATTATAGCCATTCCTTTTTATCTCTTTTTATTTTTGACCCATACCATTTGGTTAGGATCAATATCACTATTGTTTAATGTTTTGCGTTAGTTATAGTGCCAAATTAAACTGGATTCCTGCAAGGGACGTCTTTTTAGTTTGTTTTTGTTTATGTTGATGTTGGAAGTTCCGCGGCGTGGTGAGCTGGTTAACTTCCGGCTTTCGCCTCGTTGCCGATTGGACGTAGAGCGTTCCAGCAGGGCTACTTAGATGCCGGATGTTGTTGTTGTGGTCACGCCTCCAGTTGAAGTCGGACATGACGAAACCGGTCGGGGCGTGACCAGACAACACATCCGACATCACTTGACGGTGGGGGACCTACCCGGAAGGTACAGGGCTGGCGTGGAGTGAGCCCGGGGACTGGACGAGCTAGGTTCCCTTCTACCAAACATTATATGCCTATTGATGAGCTTGTACATGTGAGTGCAACATTTTACTTTTAAATAAAGCTATTGTGGTTACGGTATTTCACTATGTGGGGCCATTCTTTCTCTTCATGATATCGGTATATCGAGGGAGTGTGTGCAAGGATTTGTTTTGAAGCAGTGGTGAACAGGCTCTGGTTCCATATCCGCCTAACATTTCTGCGCAGTATGCTCTTGTGTGAGAACACCTGAGCATTGAGTTCTGGTGAGTTACCAATCCTACTGTTTCTTGGTGTGACACCTGGTGGTGGACGGTGATCCAGTAATTCATCTCACTTACCCTTGGATCTCATGGACTGAAGGGACATTATTTCTTTCCTGAATATTATTATTATTTTTTCTGAAATGTTTGTCTAGCATTATCTTTGATAGCTTGCTTACATCTTCTTGAGTCATATAAAAGTGATCTCGTGCGCTACTCTTTTTCCATAAACTAAAGGAAAGATTTATGTCATTTTTGGTGTTTTTTTTTTTAACGAGTAATGGCGGCGATCTGCGATTTTTTTTTTGCGGGACTGCAACATTGCGGCGGACAGATCGGACCCTTGACTGACATTTTTGACACTTTTGGGGGTACCAGTGACATTACTGCAGTAATCAGTGCTATAAATATGCACTGTTACTGTAAAAATGACACTGGCAGGGAAGGGGTTAATTTTATTGGAGAGGGAGGGGTTAATGTATGCCTGGTGCTTACTAACGTGTGGGGGGGAGGTGACTGAGTGAGCCAGGGACAGATCGCATGTTCAGCTATGCTGAACACTCCGATCTGTCACTTCCTGTCACTTAGGAGATCTGCCCGCTCTGTTTACACAGGCGGGCGGATCTCCAAACTGGATTCCCCGACGATCGGGGCAGAGCAGCGGCGATCGCCGCCGCTCCTCCCCTGGCCTGACTCCCGCTGTGAATGAAAACAGCGGGAGCGCGCCTCCGGCGGCGCGCGAGCGCCGCCTACAGGGGGAGGAGTCTGGCGACGTAGGTCTACGTCGTCAGACCTACAAGAGCCACTTCGCCGCAGTAGTACTACGGTACTCAGCGGTAAAGTGGTTAAAGGTACATAGAAATAAGGATAAAGGTCATAAAATCATTTCAATTTATTAAATCACAGTTATAAAAAGAAAATACATAAATATAAACCTATAATGTTACATTTAAAAATCAAGCATAACAGACAGAAGACTCTTGTGCTATCACCAGAAACATGAAGCTGAAAGTATGTAGGTCTCGCCCAACATGTTTTGCGTTATATTGTCCGCTTCTTCAGGGGTCTTATCCTAACAGAGAGTGTGTTTCACAGTTATATAGAGAGCTTGTATTCATATCTATTAAAGAAAGATGTAATCATGAATACAGTGATATATAGAGAAAAAGTTCAACGGTTAGAGAAAAACCTCTAGCCAGATACAATTGTATAAAAACACATACATAGCCTGATGGTGATTCTGATGTCCACAATATTCCCAAATGGCTAGATTGGTCCCGGAGACCAGATAGGGGGGAGGCCCCCCGTTTTGATCAAAACAGATATCAAAAAACGCCTCCCAGGCGAGCATGGAAGTCCTGAATAGATACACATAGAGATAAATGATTGCAAAATTGCTAAAAAATATTGAAAAATTATGCATCAAGATAGATACAAAGTCATGCAAAACTGCATGTATTAATATATGTCAAATAAAGATTTAATCATATAAAGTTTGTTATTGTATTATAGATGTATAATTATAAAATATATATATATGATGATAAGTATATAAACATAAGCATCAAAAATAATAATAACTGGTAAGTAACTCACCAAGAAAAAAATAGCTCAGGATATAATGACACAAAAATGTAATAAATAAATAAAGGCCCGGAGCAGACTGGATGAATTGGTGGAGGTAGGTATGGAGCAGACTGGATGAATTGGTGGAGGTAGGTATGGAGCAGACTGGATGGATTGATAAAGGTAAGTATGGAAAAGTTTGTAAGACCGATGCCTCAGAGAGGCGTTATTAGCCAATCAAGAGGATACCATAAGGCCCCGTTCACACTGGGGCGATCCGACTTCCAGGGGCGACCTCCGAGGTCACGGTGCAAGCAGCGCGCCGCGACCTCGGAGCGGCCGCCACGGACTTCATAACATTGAAGTCTATGACGGTCGCTCCAGGTCGCCCCAAAGAAGCTCCGGACCCTTTTTCTAAGTCGGAGCGACTTGTGTCGCTCCTATTAGAACGGGTCCGCAGCTTCCCTATGGAAGGCGACCTACGACGACCTGTGAGGCGACCAGGTCGCCTCACAGGTCGCCCCAGTGTGAACGGGGACTAAGAAAAAGCTGTGTAATAAGCAAAAAGAAACAAGGGGGACAATTCAGTATAATTAAACGTTAGTAGCGGCATCCAATGTATAGAAAAAGTGGTATATATACAGATATACATGTAAAGAGTCCCACCAGGATCTTACCAAAATAGAAAGCAGCCATATGATCCCAATAAAGGAGACGATGTATAGAGGCTGCACCTCAAAAAGAAAAAGGAGGATATCCCCCGCCGATCAAGCAAGTGGCATTGAGGCTGTTTATTAAAAATATAAAAAGAGCAGTCAGAGACCATAAATACTGAAATAGAAAATGTCCAATGTAAATAAAGGGATGCTCTGAAAACGGTTCTCACCGATATAAATGTCAGTTACAAGAGCCTGCTGTCCCATCCAGTGTAGTCGTGGCCGATATTTTGCAGTGAGATAAGTGCTGCTCCATACCTACCTCCACCAATTCATCCAGTCTGCTTCGGGCCTTTATTTATTTATTACATTTTTGTGTCATTATATCCTGAGCTACTTTTTTCTTGGTGAGTTACTTACCAGTTATTATTATTTTTTGATGCTTATGTTTATATACTTATCATATATATATATTTTTTATAATTATACATCTATAATACAATAACAAACTTTAAATGATTAAATCTTTATTTGACATATATTAATACACACAGTTTTGCGTGACTTTGTATCTATCTTGATGCATCATTTTTTCAATATTTTTTAGCAATTTTGCAATCATTTATCTCTATGTATATCTATTCAGGACTTCCATGCTCACCTGGGAGGCGTTTTTTGATATCTGTTTTGATCAAATCGGGGGGGCCTCCCCCCTATCTGGTCTCCGGGATCAATCTAGCCATTTGGGAATATTGTGGACATCAGGATCACCATCAAGCTATGTATGTGTTTTTATACAATTGTATCTGGCTAGAGGTTTTTCTCTAACCGTTGAACTTTTTCTCTATATATCACTGTATTCATGATTACATCTTTCTTTAATAGATATGAATACAAGCTCTCTATATAACTGTGAAACACACTCTCTGTTAGGATAAGACCCCTGAAGAAGCGGACAACATACCGCAAAACATGTTGGGCAAGACCTACATACTTTGGGCTTCATGTTTCTGGTGATAGCACGACAGTCTTCTGTCTGTTATGCTTGATTTTTAAATGTAACATTATCTGTTTATATTTATGTATTTTCTTTTTATAACTGTGATTTAATAAATTGAAATGATTTTATGACCTTTATCCTTATTTCTATGTACCTTTAAAGTCCCCCTGCCTCCCTAGTCTCTTCTCTCCATTTTCAGAACCCCACTAGTTGTTACAAGGAAACGGTGGTAGACATATTACAATAGCTAAAAATAGTAAAAACCAATGATCAAACATTGTACCACCTTCTGTCACACACTGCAGTTAAGACACTTCCTGGACTTAGCAGCAAGAATCCCCCAGGTCACCTAACGGGTACTCGCAGATGCAGAGGTGGACTGGTGCCTGGAGAATTGAGGAGCTAATTAAGTAGCATGAGGGCTGGTAGTGTTGAGAGTAGGAATAGCAGTGGAGCTGTATTGTGACAGACTGAGCTGTAGCAGACTGCACAACTGCAGACTGCACTATAGCAGACTGAACAATTGTGCACTGGACTGTGGCACATAGGATTGTAGCAGGATGGACAGTGCTGGTAGGTAGCGGACAGTAGCTAGACTGCTCCTAGCAGGTTAACTGACAACAAACTGACTGATAAAGGACTAACAGACTGGAGCCCAGGAAGCACAGAGATGATGCAAACACTCAATGCTCAAGTGGGGACAGTGTGTCTCCTGCTCCAGCTTTAATTAATTTTCTGGTCTTAACACCTGACACATCACGTGGAAGTGTCCACAGCCATGGAAGACAGATGAAATTTAATGCACAAGGGCTGACAGTGTGTCCTGTTTGAGCTTCCTGACACATCTAGTCATGTGCCACAGCCAGGACGCCTGGGGCAATACCCGGAAGTGATGAGGTAGCAGCACTGGAACGCCGAAGGTCCCGGGAATCTTCACCATGCCTTTACAGATTCCTTAGTGTTTCTAAACCCAGGAACCTGCATTCACTATATCTGGTCTACCATAGTACGCAGAACATGGAAATGCAATAGTTTTAGTAAATATAAACTGCTAAATACCTTTTCTCATCAGCAGTGTATGCGACTTCTATCAGTGTCCAGTTAAAGTTTGTAGGAGGAGTTTTCATACGGCACTAGCTACTCTATCAGGATGCAGGACCCCTGACCCTCTGTCTAGACAGTGCTGATTGTCCCTGTGCTGATCATTTGCACTGTCCCAAGAAAAAAAAAAACAACTCTCTAGCAATACACACCAAACTAAGCATGTGCAGCCTGTCTCCAAAGGCTCTGTCCTATCCGGGCATGTTGATATGTTATTATAAGAAGAGGAGGATCTGTGCATACTGGATCTAACAGACTTTATACACCATGCAAATGATTGACCCCTTAGGTTGCACAGTGGGTATAACAAGCATGCTTTACTGCATATACACACTGATTTTACTGTTGTGGGTTTAGTAACACAAGAAAAGTGCCCTTCTAAGATCAGTTGTCGGCAGCATCAACTCTGTCACAAATAACATTGCTATGTTTCTGGCCACTATACTATCACTCTTACTTGGCAAAACAGTACGCCATATTTAGAATTCCAAAAACATTCCAAAAACATATGTTAACAAAGTATGTGGATTGAAGTAAGAAACAGAAGAAACAATCATGTCCTATTATGTCTCATTTCACTTGCATACTAATTGTAGAATGATAACTTTTACAGACAGACATAAACACATGGCTGTGCTATGAGATCATCTGTATCTCCCCTTGTAACTAACCGATACATGAAGGAAGTGAAGAAGAGAGCCTTGAATTCTTTCATGGGAGTAACCTCAAGTCATTGTTTCATGCATGGGTACAATATGTGGGTCAAAATTAGAAAATCGAAAATATGAGCCCATAAACTCAATGGAACTAAACAGTAAGTTTACAAGGGAAAAGGCACAGAATAATGAACTATCCTTTTTAGACTGTGTGTTACATGCCAAGTAGGGAGGTGACTTGGTCATTGAGGTTTACAGGAAACCCACCCACACAGTTCAGTATCTGCTTTTTGACTCCCACCAATTGGGATGCCAAAAGGGTTATTAGTACTCTGCAACATTGGGCTAAGGTGGTAACCACAAAAACAGTCTAAAGACAAAGAACACTGACATCAGGAGTTCCTTGAAAGTTTGTGGAATCTCAGACTGGGTTTTTGTTAAAGCATCCCCAAGGTCAAGCAAAAACATAGGACTATTGAACAGAGGGGAGAAGCAGAAAACGGACTAAAATAGTTATCACGTATGTAGCTGGTGTTACAGGAAAACTGTAGGAACTTTATCAAACATTGCATTCCTGTGTCTATCAAGCCTGGCAATGCAGAGAAGCTTGTACACGCAAAACACTCAAATAAAAAAGAGCAGTAACATTATATTTGCAGTGCACTTTAGTAGGGAATACAAAGAGCTGTATTATGGAGAGGTAAACCAACTTCTCAGCAAATAAATTGCCCAACATAGAAGGGGAAGTTCTACAGGTCAAGATTCAGCTGTTTTCCTACACCCTAAGGCCCTGTTCTCACCTGATCATCTTTCAGCTCCTAAAATGCTTATCTCTGAAGTCTCAAAATGCCCAACAAGCAAAATCCCATTAATTTCAATGGCCCCTGTTAACATATGAGCGTTTTGTCGCCTGAAGCTCAAAAAAGTACATGAGCTTCTTTTTTTTTGCCTTTTTTGTAACTTTCTTGTAACTTTCTGTTCCTCCCCTTTCCCTTCATAGTTTGTCAGGTTGAAAAAAGACACAAGTCCATCCTGGTCAACCAATAAAAAAACAATAAAGAAATCCCATATACACAATTCCATACCCGCAGTTGATCCAGAGGAAGGCGAAATAAAACTCAACAAAGCATAATCCAATTTTTTTCAGCCTGTAAAAGCAACTTTTTGGTAGCTTATGTATCCATGCACATTTGGGCGTTTACAGGCATATTCATAGAGCAGTGATTACAGCCTAAACGCGGCATTTAGTTGCATCAGGCATTTTTAGGTGTACATTTTTTCTAGTGTTTTGGAGAAAAACGCTTACAAATGCAAATATGCATAAATGTGCCTAAAATCATGTACAATATGCTACATAGGGGTATTTTCTATCCCTTTTTCTGCCAGCAATTTTGAAATGGTTTCTGCTGCCTAGTGTGCATGGACCCTTGATTTTTAATTTACAAACACAGTTTTATTTTCTTTTGAGATACAGGTTTAACTGAATGAATGAAAGATGACCATTGGAAGCATCCCTGTCAGTGTTGCATTATTTGTCTCAACCCTCTAATTACCATTTTTGCTATACAGCTCGGTCAGTTAAAGGAAGTTGAAAAATAACAGACTTACTGGCCAGATCACACAGTGAGAATAAAGTAAAAAAAGGAAAACTGATGCAGCCACCAGATTTAAGGAATTGTGAGTTGCAATACAATACATTTTTGCTTTTAAGTATAGATATGATTTAACGATACACTTAGGTACTTATTGAGGCAATGCAAACCTGCCTAGAACTGGAACAGCCTGTGGCTGATACTGGTACTGTTAAAATGTTACTAAACCCACAACAGTAAAATCAGTCTGTATATGCAGTAAAGCATGCTTGTTATACTCCCTGTGGAACTTATGGGCTTAATCCTACGCATTGTGTATCCCCTACACTGGAGAGGATAGAGCCGGCCAGCTTAGTTTTATGCTATTTACCACTCGGTTTACTGCCTTATTATCTTGGATGCTTGTAAGTGTCACTCTTTTTACTATTAATAAAGTGTCGGAACGATTGCACACTATGGCGGAATGTTATTGTTTCTTCTATGGCGAGGTACAATCATAGCCATTTGCTTTGGAACTTCAGTGTGATAAGGATTGGGATTTCAAGTCTTTCCCTCCATTGAGGCTCTGGTGGTGCCTTCTTTAAGTGCTGATGACCTTTATGGTCAAACTATCTGGTAAGGGGCCAACTATTCTTTGGTGACAGACTCACGAATGGCGGTGATATGTACACACACATTTTCTTCACTAAAGGACTTATGGATTATTTATTATTTATATATTTTTTATAGTATTTTTTCACTATATTTTCTGTTCAATTTAATATATCTATTTTTCATATACATTTTTATATCATTAAGATTGTGTACACTTTTTTTACACACTCATTATTGATTTTTCACAAAATTTGTTTCTTCACTTTTTCTGCTATTCTGGGGTAGATACAGGTCTGAGTGTGCCATTGGCTGGGTTTCCTCCACTGCCCAATGAGAACCCTCTCATGAAGCACAGTGGGGAGACTCCCCAATCTCAACAGCTACACCTGGGAGACATGACAGCTCAGCTGAAAATCATGGCCCTGCTGATAAGCAGACAAGGCCCACTATACTTTACCTAGCACCTAACTTATAGGGTGCTACATACTGTATGTAAATTAAAAAACTAAGGTTCCATGCACACTAGGCAGCAGAAACCATTCCAAAATTGCTGGCAGAAAAAAGTATAAAAAATACTCCTATGTAGCATATTGTACATGCTTTTAGGCACGTTTATGCATATTTGCATTTGTAAGCATTTTTCCCCAAAACACTAGAGAAAATGTACATTTAAAAATGCCTGACGCAACTAAATGCCGCGTTTAAGGCTGAAATCGCTTCTCTACGAACATGCCTGTAAACGCCCAAATGTGCATGGATACATAAGCTAGCAAAATGTTGCTTCTACAGGCTGAAAATGACAAAAAAGTGACAAATGTCTTTATAAGCAGCATTTTTTATGCCCAATGCATGAGGCCTAAAGGTGCTTAAAGTGTTACTAAACCCACAACAGTAAAATCAGTCTGTGAATGCAGTAAAACATGCTTGTTATACCTACTGTGGAACCTAAGGAGTTAATCCCCCACATTGTGCAAAAAGGCTGTTTGATCCTGTCTACTATCCTCCCCCGTCCACTGTCCCCTGAAAATTTCCTGATAACAGTCTATGCAGTCAGGCTGCACATGCTCAATTTGATGTGTATTGCTATGGGTTTTTTTTTTTTCTTGGGAGAATGCATGTGATCAGCACAGGGCCAATCAGCATTGTCCAGACAGGGAATCAGGAGTCTTGCAGTCTCATAGGAGAGTCAGAAAACTCCTCCTACAAGCTTTAACCAGACACGGATAGAAGTAAAAAGACTGGTACAGTATATAATGCTGATGAGAAAAGGTATTTAGCAATTTAGATTAACTAAAATAAAAACAAAACAGGAGCACCGCTCTAAGGGCCCTTTCACACGGGCGTTCCGCATGTCCGTATATCATCCTATTTTTTTGCGGATGATATACGGACATAATGTATGTCAATGGCATTGCGGATGTCAGCGGATGACCATCCGCTAACATCCGATTTTCATCCTTTTCAGTTCTGTTCCGTTTTTTGGAGCGGAACAGAACCCTATTTTTGTTCCGTGTAAAAAACGGAACGGATGCAAAATGGGATGTCAGCGTTGTCATCAGCTGACATCCGCAATGCCCATAGACATACATTATGTCCGTATATCATCCGCAAACGGATGGGATGATATGCGGACATACGGAGCGGATGACACAAATGTCATCCGCTCCATGAAAAAAAAAAAGTGCCGGAGCGGATCACAATGCGGTCTGCTCCGTGTGAAAGAGCCCTAAGTGTAGTATAAAAACAGCTCAAACTTTATTAAAAACAAGAGCCACTCACAGGATAGGAGATGGATAACTGCATGTCAGGTCCTCCAGGGATTGCAAAAGCTGCAGACACAGGTGCTCCTCTCAGAGTTAGGCAGATCGGTGCAGATATCATTCCCAGCAGTCTTGAGTGTAAGGGGGAGCAGCGGTAGCAAGAATCTTTGAGAAAAGAGCCATGGGCGGCTCTGAAACGCATTAGCCCCGGCCTCTTGCATACGCCATGTTCTACCAGGACTTTGGCAGTTTGCACGCACGGCTTCGTGCAGCGGCAGTCTGGAGGCTTGTTGCTCCCCTGCACACTCAAGACTGCTGGGAACAAACATCTGCACCGATCTGCCTAAATCCGAGAGGAGCATCTGTGTCTACAGCCTTTGCGATCTCTGGAGGACCTGACATGCTGTTATCCGTCTCCTATCCTGTGAGTGGCTCTTGTTTTTAATAAAGTTTGAGCTGTTTTTATACTACACTTAGGGCGACACTCCTGTTTTGTTTTTATGTTATAAAGAGAAACTTTCACCTCCTGTGAAGCTGCCCTCTTATTGTGTCTGCCATGCTGCTATTGTCACCTACCTGCTCTTCCTGCCAAGATTCCTTACACTAATGCTGTCGCTTTGGAGAGACTGTCTCTTCCACCCATGCGCCATCTCTGCTGCATTAACTCTTTGTTTACTAAAATGACTGCATTTCCATGTCCTGTGTACTGTGGGAGACCAGATATAGTGAATGCAGGCTCCTGGGTTAGGTAACACTTTAAAATGAGTTAGCTGGAGTTTAGCTTTAATTTTGTAGTCACCTTATGTAAAGTCCATCTAAATTTACTAGTCCACCTAACACTACCCTCTCCAGAAAATGTTGCTGCCCAAGGGTGTCTCCATTGCTCATCCACTGATAAAGGAACCACCATAAGAAAGGAAATGTGTTACTCGCCAGAAAACCAGGCAAAAATAAAGGAAAAAAGCAGCCACCGCATGTAAGGGTTGGTGAACTGCAATATTACATTTTTGTTTTTGAGTTTGGATACGCTTTACGCTTTGGAGCTTTATCAGCTGATTGTGGCTCATCAGGAACAACCCCATCCAGAAAAGATTTTATGATACTCCTCATCTGACAGCGGATCTACAGCAGAAGGCTCAAAGGCAGATACAACTGCAGGGAGGTGAACAAGAACCTGATGGTTACTCTGACAGAGCTCCAGCAATTCTCTGTGGAGAGAGGAGAACCTTCCAGAAGAACAATCATCTCTGAAGTACTCCACTAGTCAGGCCTGTATAGTGGAGTGGCTAGAGGGAAGCCACATGATAGCTCAAAGGCACCTGAAGGAGACTCGGACAACGAGAAACAAAATTCTCTGGTCTGATGAAACAAAGATTGAACTCTTTGGGTTGAATGGCAAGCGTCACATCTGGAGGAAACCAGGCACCGCTCATCACTTGGCCAATACCATCCCTACAGTGAAGCTTTGCAGTGGCAGCATAATGCTGTGGGGGTGCTTTTCAGTGGCAGGAACTGGGAGACTAGTCAGGATAGAGAGAAAGATAAATACAGCAATGTACAGAGATATCCTTGATGAAAACATGCTCCAGAGCACTTAGGACCTCAGACTGGGGCGAAGGTTCATCTTCCAACAGGACAACGACCCTAAGCACACAGCCAAGATAGCAAAGGTGTGGCTATGAGACAACTCTGTGAATGTCCTTGAGTGGTCCAGGCAGAGCTCAGACTTTACCCCGATTGAGAGATCTGAAAATGGCTGTGCACCGACAATCCTCATCCAACCTGATAGAGCTTGAGAGCTCCTGCAAAGAAGAATGGGAAAAACTGCCCAAAAATAGGTGTGCCAAGCTTGTAGCATCATACTGAAAAAGACTTGAGGCTGTAATTGTTGCCAACGGTGCTTCAACAAAGTTTTGAGAAAAGGCTGTGAATACTTCTGTACATATGATTTTTTTTTTTAATACATTTGCAGAGATTTCAAATAAACTTCTTTCAATTTGTCATTATGGGGTATTGTCTGTAGAATTTTGAGGAAACTAATGAATTGAATCCATTTTGGAATAAGGCTGTAACATAACAAAATGTGGAAAAAGTGAAGCACTGTGAATACTTTGCGGATGCTCTGTATGCTTAGAACCCCTATGTTCTTAGCCAACAGGTATATTTGCACCACATATCTGGACATTGATTCCTGCCAAGTTTGGCAGCACTTGCTACCTTATGGGAATCCATCTTCACCATATTATGACAAGTAAGGCTTGAATTTTTAACCTCTCCTGCAAGGATTGCACCATGTGATACTCCTTACTTCTATTATTCAATTTTTTTATGTTTGTACTTGGCCTCATAGATCAGAAAAAGTGCCTTAGTGATTGATGACAGCGTTATATTGCTGGGATTATCTTCAGGTAGCAGACTTAGGTCATATCTCAAGGAAATATTCCTCAGAATTTCCCTGATCTAGAACAATGCTTTCTCTTTATTGCTAGTGCGTAGTTGTACTAAAGATAGTAATGACAGACAAAGCAGATTTACTGCTAGATGTCAACTAAGGACAGTAACAGAACTTGTTTATTAGGAATATGTTAAATATTAATGACAATTATAGAGAAGTACTGAAGCTTTTACCTCAATGCACTCTGACTAACATTATGTGTCATCAATAGGTGTGCTTAAAGCAAATCTAAAGCCCAAAACCAAAATTAACTGCCTCCCGATCGGCCTATAATATAAGAGCAAAAGTGAGTAATGACCATTGCCTTATTCTTATAATTGGGCTGTTTTTAACCAAAAAAATGTAGCATTATACATTTTGGCCTAAGTTTATGAAAGTTTTTTTTTCTTTGCAAAATTTATAAGAGAAAGGAAGAAAAACATTTTTTTTTTTAAATGTTCAGTCTTTTTTTTTTTTTTTTTTTTTTAAGCAAAACAATAAAAAACCCAGTGGTGATTAAATACCACCGAAAGAAACCTCTATTTATGTGAAAAAAAAAAATGATAAAAATGTCATATGTGTACAGTATTGCATGACTGAGTCATTTTTATTCAAAGTGTGGCAGCGCTGAAAGCTGAAAATTGTTCTGGCAGGAAGGGGATGAAAGTGCCCAGTACTGAAGAGGTTAAGCAGTGACTCTATTGCAGCTTTACAATCATTAGATATAGTGGATGCATTACTTTTCTTTTTTTCCAGGCTCTTTATATTTTTTATTTTGACCTGCTAATCCTGTGAATATACCCTTATGATCCATTCCTGACTTTTTTATCTACTGTAACTTTTGAGGGAGCCATAGTTGTCAATTAGGTTGAACTTCAAATATAAAATTGTTGAATATCCAGCGCTCTCAAAGATTAGCAGCCAGCATTAACCACAATGGGATAAAGAATTATAGACAAAAATTTTTTGAATTGGGAGCACCTATTGGAAGGCTTTCAGTGTCGATTATCAAGCTTTATAACAACAAGCGTTGTGTGACCATTGTGAGAGCGGTGGTCATACCCATCTGGTAAGAGGCCAGCAGGCTACTTTGTGTGTGGTGGAGGTCTTCACTGCCCCTATTATTTCATAGACGGATTGTCACACGTTAAGGGTGTTGTCGGTGGACTATACCACTCATTTCGACAGCTTGAAGTGGACTTTCATATATTCATTTACACCATATGTTATTCTATGAGCGCTGCATTTTTTGAACTTCAAATATGTCTGACTTTGTTCATCTCCATTACATGGGGGTTGATGATGCGTTCTAAGCTTCTAGGTCAGCTCACAAAAAGGACACAGCAGTTTTGGCAAGATCAATAGGTATTTTCGAATTCAGCCTCCATATCTAAGGACTGGTAAGCTGCAATATATTACATTTTTGGTTGTGAGTTTTGATACATTTCAATTTTAGTCCATGACTAGGTAAATCAGGAAAAATCGAATGATCATAGTTTGTATCAAAAAGTCTGAAATTATGATTGCTCTAACCAATGTGAATACATTTTCTTTTTACAGACTAGTGTGTGTCAGTTCCAAATTCTTGCCTGTTTTTACTTTTGGAGCTTTTTTAGAATAGTATAATATGTCACAAATATTAAGCATTATTTTCCAAAAAAGGAGGTCAAGGGAAAAAAGATATTGGTCTATGACATCATAAAATAAAACTGTACAAAGCAAAAAAAAGCCTTCTTCTATTAATATTGGTGAAACATGCACATTTACCATTACCAAAAGTGCCCGTTGACAATAGAGCATGGGAGCATCCATAATGTGTGCAGTGCTTGCAGTGGCCGACAAAGGCAATGGGACCCAATATACACTCACTGAACACATTAAGGATGCGGTCCACACAGAGTACCACTGTTTACAAAATGCCCCAGTGCAATATGTGGAGTGGCAATAGTGTGCCAGTTACTGGAATGCTCTCTGATTTCCAGTACCAGACACTGAAGAAAGTCTGTGTCCAGAGTGCAATTGGACGCTGGCAGAGGAAGTTGAGTGCAGACAGCTCTGTACTGCAAAGCATCATATTGGATGAGTCACTGCTTGGTCACCAGAGCTGCTGCCGTTTCACTCTAATAACTGGAAGAGACTTCTGGGCATCAGAATGGCGTGCTCTGGTGTGTTCTTTCCATAGGTGTGCATAGCCTATGACATTTTTTCTTTACAAATTGTCCCACTAGACCACCTGGGGAAAATCTCAATTTTCATTAAATGTCATTTTCAAAAAATGTGATATTCAAAAGACTCACTGTGCCAGATGGTTCTACTGTCCTGGCACCCTTGAAAGCTTGAAAGTGTTCCTTGAATTTTGGGCCCCCCTATGCAGCTAGGTCTAGGCTATACAAGAGAGGAATAGCAGCATTTGTATTGGGGTGCAATTTGGAAAAGTATGCTTGTGCTGTGTGTGAGAAATAACAACAAATCATAACTTTGTGTATGTAGCACCCTACAAGGTAGGTGCTAGGTAAAGCATAGTGGGCCTTGGCTGCCTAAGAGCAGGGCCATGATTTTCAGCTGGGCTGTCATGTCTCCCAGGTGTGGCTGTTGAGACTGGGGAGTCTCCCCACTGTGCTCCATGAGAGGGTTCTCATTGGGCAGTGGAGGAAACCCCGCCAATGGCACACTCAGGCCTGTATCTACCCCAGAATGGCAGATTCTGCCGCACAACATTCTGGGAGTGGGTATAAGTTTGAGGGGAGCACATGATGCAGCGTCTTTGGCGGGAAGCAGAGTCCCAGGAGGGAGAGTACGGCTGTCTCTCCTCCTGTCAGCAGGATCGGGTGTCCCAGGCAGCTTGGCTGAGGTGACAGAGGACTGAGCTGAGCTGCAGAGAGTATCCAGTGTGCCGAGGCCCAGCGGAGTGGAGAGGGGTCCAGTTTCAGGAAAGCATTCCCTGTTTGTGAGTACTGCAAACTGCCCATGAGGGTATGCCTAGTAAGAGGGGACCACTCCGGTGAAGGTCCAAGGGATCAAGGAGCTAGCTAGCCGGTGCAGGAGCAAGTGTAAAGGGGGGTGCCAGTATTGACCCTGAAGTGTAGAGGGGGTGCCTAGTGAGAGGACCCTGAAGTGTAAAGGGGGTGCCTAGTGAGAGGACCCTGAAGTGTAGAGGGGGTGCCTAGTGAGAGGACCCTGAAGTGTAAAGGGGTTGCCAGCGTTTGGGCCCTGAATTGTTAAAGTGTACAGCGTGCAGTGTGCAGTGTACAGCGTTAAGAGTTATAGCAGCACAAGCAGTTACAAGAAGCTACCTCAGTCAGGAAGGACAGGAGGGAGCTGTTTCCAGGACTTTTGAGCTAATCAGAGCTTCAGGAGTAAAGTCTCAGTGCAGTCCTGGACTTTTGAGCTAACCTGAGTGTCAGAAGTCAAGTTTAAGTACAGTACCGCAAGTCAGTGTTTTTCAAGCGCCAGCAAGCATTGGTCGGCATCCAGCTGGTGTCAAGACAGCGCTGAAAGGCATTTTTCTGCAAAGTGTCCCAATTTGTACCTAGTTGAGCCAGAGGAGTATCCCACTCATTCCCTTCTCCCATCCCCAATATCAAGTAAACAAAACAAACTAAAGATGCCGGAATGGTCATTGTCTCCAATCTCACACTTGGGTATTCAGCTTAAAGGGGCTGCTGGCATTTCCGGTAACAATGGCAGACCCACATAAGGCCCAATGCCTGGAAAACCTGCTACATGTAAAAAAACATCCAACGCAAAAGGCAAAATACAATTTTCATTTTGTCTCTTAATTTTCCAGAAACTTGTGGCAAAAAAAGTAATCAGTAAAAGACTCACCATGTCTCTTAGAAAATATCTCAGGGTGTCTGCTTTCCAAAATGTGGCCTATTTGTGGGTGTTTCTACTGTCCTGGTATTTCAGGGCCCTCGAAAATGTCATAGGTAGTCAGGAAATTAGATGCATAATTTATTCTCCTTGAATTTTCCTTGGATTAGGGCCCCTCAGTGTGGCTAGAATGCAAAAAGGTCTTACACATGTGGTATTTCTATAATCAGGAAGAGTAACAAAATGTGTTTTGGGTGAAATGCTAGGATGCCCTCAGAAATAACTTAAAATGAAAAGTCTAAAAAAAAAAAAATGTATTTAATTTTTTTACTTTCTTCAATTTCCAAAACTTGTGGTAAGAAGTAGAACTTCAAAGTACTCACCATGCTCTTACTAAATACCTGGGGTGTTATTTTGAAGATGTTTTTTCTGTTCTGGCATTTAGGGCTTCAAGGAATGCAACAGCATTTAGAACATCAAGGTTAAAACATTTTTAAATGTACATATATACTGTATTACACTTAGTTGTTTCTGAAATTTTGACATTTTTGCCCCAATAACAAAGTAAGAGAAACTTTTTTTAAAATATTCAATCTTTTTTCCTTTTATATTGTAAAAAAAAGTGGTTATTACCACCAAAGCAAGCAGAATTTGTCTAAAAAAATTATTTCAAAAAAATTTGGGTGCAATATTATGTGACCAAGTACTTGTCAGTAAAAAGCTAATAACTGAAAAGTGGGCTTTTTTAATTCCAATTAATGTTAATGGCCATTTGGAGTGGGCACATGCTAAAGCAGTTTTGTCAGGTGAATTGCAGGGACTAAGGAGAAGGTGGGAGATCTAGTTTGGCAGAACTTTACTGAAAATGTAGTTTGGCTCCAACCCCCCCCCCCCCAATAGTAATAATCTAGGCTAGAATGATGTGTGGTGCCCCAGCAGCCCCATGGGAGACCCCTGCCACATAATTCAGGGGTCAGTCGAAGCCTATTCACATAATGGCCAAGGGTGGACCTTCCGGGTCTTCGTGGGCCAGGCTGCCTGAACCCCAAAAGAGGCACCAAGATAGCAGCATGGGATGCAGGCACTGACAGTTGAACAGTGGATCATTGTAGGACAATGCTGAATAAACGGTGCAAGTGAATATATATCTTTGATTCAATCAAGCATAACACATAGGGTGGGTTGAGAAAAAAATAAGGGGAGAGTGAAATTCCTATTTAAACTGATGGGAGACTGGAAGACCACCACGCAGTATGGGGTGACTCCTAAGTTTACAAGTTTACTTGACAAGTCAGTAATTCTACTTGTCAACTAAAGAATGCATGAAGGTAAAAAACCTTGAGCCTAGGCTATTTGCTGGGAGGCATTTTGATTATTTTGCAGATCTCACTTTTTGTCACAAAGTTTTGAAAATTTTAAAAAGAAAAAAGAAAAACAAATAAATGTTTATTTTTTTCTTTATTTTCCAAAACAAACAAGAGCTTCAAAATACTCACAATGCCTCTTAGCAAATACCTTGGGGTGTCTACTTTCCGAAAAGGGGTAATTTGGGGGGTTTTGTGCTATCTTGGCATTTCATGGCCTCTGAAACTGTGATAGGTAGTGAGTAGGGATGATCGAACGGTTCGGGTTGACCATCGGTTTGACCCGAACATTGGGTGTTCGAAATTTGGCCGAATTCCGAACTTTTTGCAGTAAAAGTTCGGAATTCGGTCACCCGAACCGCCAAAAATGCAATGGGACAGGAAGTGGGCTTTAAAAGCCAGTGATTGGCCCAGAAACGTCAGTAAAAGCCAATGAGGGGGCAGGAGTCTGCTAGGAACGTGATTGGAATGACTACAGGGACCAGAGGCCAATCAGGAGTGAATACACCCCCCAGTATATAACATAGCCCCGCCTAACCTCTAGCACTGTAATACAGAGGCTTTGGAAGAGAGTGGAAGCATTTGTGTTTCTCCTGCTGTGTTAAACAACGTTTGCTGCATAGCCGATTGCTTGTAAAGCTCCATATCAGCAGAAGAGCAGTCAGCTTACAGAAAGATTGTCAGTGTAGTTAGAAATACAGCGATTGTGCTGTATGAGTTTGAAAAAAAAAAAATTAAAGGGACAGTGTCAGTTAGAAATTATCTTCTGCCGTATGGAGCTGTTCTTTTAGTGTGAGGAAAGGGATATGCAGTGTAGTTAGGGTACTATATACCACTATAGTTGGATTCAATAATCTAGTTTTTGTAGGGATACTTTTAAGTGTCAGGGTTCCGTCCAGTGAGCACGTTGCACTGCTGATATATCTACAGCAGGTATATGTGCTTGCTAGTCAGCTATTGTGCAAAATACATTTTAGCGATACACACATCTGCTGTATTTAGCCACAACTTTGGGTCACATAGCAGAGTGCGTTTTGCAGGTGAATTTCACCGCGCAGAGTTGCCAAAGCCTCAGTGACAACTTAACGGCTGTTCTTGTTGTAAGCGTTAAGTCCACTGCAAAAGGCTTTGCTACTCTGCGTAACACACATGTGCTTTATTTAGCGACAACTTTGGGTCGCTGTTCTTGTTGTAAGCATTAAGTCCACTGCAAAAGGCTTTGCTACTCTGCGTCACACACATCTGCTTTATTTAGCGACAACTTTGGGTCGCATAGCAGTGTGCGTTTTGCAGGTGAATTTCACCACGCAGAGTTGCCAAAGCCTCAGTGACAACTTAACGGCTGTTCTTGTTGTAAGCGTTAAGTCCACTGCAAAAGGCTTTGCTACTCTGCGTCACACACATCTGCTTTATTTAGCGACAACTTTGGGTCGCATAGCAGTGTGCGTTTTGCAGGTGAATTTTAAAAAAAAAAAAAACATTTTATCATCTTGATACTTGTGGCAAAATATACATTTTTCCATGAACTCAGGATGCCTCTCAGCAAATAGCTTGGAGTGTCTACTTTCCAAAATGGGGTTATTTGGGGGGTTTTGTGCTATCTTGACATTTCAGGGCCTCCAAAACTGTGAAAGTTAGTGAGGAAGTGAAATAAGCAATTTATGCCCTTAGAGAACCTGATGGCGGTCATTGGTTTTCGGGGTCCCGTACACAGTTAGGCTCCTAAAAAGTCTCACACATGTGGTATCCCTGTACTCAGGAGAAGCAGCAGAATGTATTTCGGGGTGTCATTCCACATATAACAATGGCATGTGTTATCAATATATCATTTAGTGACAACTTTGTGTAAAAAAAAAAATGGTAATTTTCCCAAAACTTGTGGCAAAATATAAAATACGGTATTTGCGCAAAGATTTTCCAAAACGCAATTTTTTGCAAAAAAAAAAACCTCTTTTTTTTTAAATTGAATGCACAAATACACCATATATTGCCCAATTCTTTGGTAAAATCTAAAAGATGATCTTATGCCGAGTACACAGATACCAAACATGACATGCTTTAAAATTGCGCACGCCCATGCAGTGGCAACAAACTACGTACATTTTTAAAAGCCTTTAAAAGCCTTTACAGGTTACCACTTTAGATTTACAGAGAAGGTCTACTGCAAGGCTTACTGCCCTCAATCTGATACTCACGGTGATACCTCACATGCATGGTGCAATTTTTTTGCTGTTTACATATGACAACAGACCGATGCTTGCGTTCACAAACACGGGGGGACAGGGGTGCTTGTATTTTTTTTTATTATCTATTTTGTTTTTTTATTTTATTTTAACACGTTCCCTTTTTTTTTATCATTTTTATTGTTATTATAGGAAATGTAAATATCCCCTATGACAGTGGTCCTCAACCCTGGCCCTCAGGGCCCACTAACAGGCCAGGTTTGCAAGATAACTGAAATACATCCCAGGTGATATCATTTGCTGCTCAGTGATTGCAGTACTCTAGTCTGCATCTCCCCAAGGTAATACTTAAAATCTGGCCTGTTAGTGGGCCCTGAGGACCGGAGTTGAGGACCACTGCCCTATGATAGCAATAAGTAGGGACAGGTACTATTTTTTAAAAAAAATTGGGGTCTATTGGACTCTGGATCTCTGCTCTGCCCTTAAAGCATCTGACCACACCAAGATTGGTGTGATAAGATGCTTTCCCAATCGTGCTGTTTATATCTGGCGAAACCAAAGTCATGAAATGCTCATAGCTTCCGGTATCTTAGGCCATAGAGATGATGGAAGCCATTCTGGTCTCCAGTCAGCTCTATCGTCAGCTGACGGAAACCACCGGCTGCAGCCTCGGGTTGCATGGTGGGACAGGAGAGCCCGAGAAAGCAGTAGAAGGCAGCGGGACAGAGGGGGTGGGGGGGTTCCTCCTCCCACTGCTTGTAAAAGCAGTCTAGTGGCTAATTATCTGCTAGGACTGCTTTTACATGAAAGCTGACCACTGGCTGTAAAAAACTATGCCAGAAAGTGTGTGGTATGCCCACCATTAGATCTCCAGCATCCACCCACCTTAAATGATGGTCATACATGCAATGTTGTTTTTTTTTGTTCAGCCCATGGACTAAAGGAAAAAAAAGAACATAGCGGATTCCTCCATTCACATTGATCGATGTGGATGAAGAAATCTCTGCCAAGAAAAGTGTTAAAAAAAATGGTGGAGAACTGCCCCCTTTGTGCACACCCCATTCCCTATGCTTGCCATATATGCTCTTTTTTTAACTGCTGTAGTTTTTAACTCCTACAACGCTGCAATCATTGATTACATACAGGGCCGGTACAAGGGGTGGGCGGAAGGGTCGGGTGCCCTGGGCGGCACCATTTACTAGAGGAGGGGGGGCGCAGGTGAAGTGCCCGCAGAATACACTGTGTGTATGACTGTACAGTACACACCATCCGCTACATAGCTATTAGCTGCAACGATGTGCCGAGTGCGCTCCTGCACTCGGCACAAGCCTAGAACAGAGAGCAGAGCCCAAGCCCTTCCCTGTCAGCAAAGACACTCCCCCGGCTTGGCGTGACGTCACTGAGAAGCCGGCGCCGGCGGGATGAGAGAGGACTCAGTCAGAGGAGCAGAGTGTGCTACCAGGGCTGCAAGAGGAGCACAGGAACCGAGTTTGTATGGAATAAGTAAGCAATACCTCTTTGGATTGGGGGGGAGGAGGAGAGAGGCTGAGGCTGTGGGGATTTTCATTGCCAATGATATTTGTAATATGCAGCATGAGGGGGTAATGTACTGCCACTGGTCACTGTGCATTAGTGACTGACCAATGACTGTTAATTAACCCCTATGTGCTGCATTAGTGCAACCAGTATCAGTGTCAGTGCAACCAGGGTTAATTAACACTGACACTGGTGCCACTAATGCAGCACATAGGGGTTAATTAACAGCCACTGGTCGGTCACAAATGCATCAGTGACCAGTGGCAATACATTAACCCCTCATGCTGCATATTACAAATATCATTGGCAATTAACCACTTGCTGACCCGTCGCAGTATATGTACTGTAATGGGGTGTCAGCTACAGGCGTACATTCCTGCCTTGTTTCAGGGTTTCTGGCACATGCTCCCACCCACCTACTCCCATGTGATTTGACACAGCAACAGACTGCCAGCAGATCCCAGCCAATGATTTACGGCCGAGACCTGCTGATCGGCTGTCTCAGATCACAGCCCAGAGCTCTGTGTTGACAATCAATACATGGCTCTTTACAGAGGGAATGATCACTTTTTTTTTTATTTTCCCTGCAAAGCAGAGAAAATAAAGAAATCGATCAGTAGTAAAAAGCAGCACACATTACACATAGTTAGGCACACAATTAACCCCTTGATTGCCCCTAGATGTTAACCCCTTCTTAGCCGGTGTCATTAGTACAGTGACAGTGTATAATATTATCACTGATCACTGTATTAGTGTCACTGGTAATGTGGCAGTTAGTCAGTTCCCACAAAGTGTCAGTGTCACGATCACAGTCCCACTATTAGGCCCCTTTCACACGAACAATCCAATCAGACCCGACTGTCAGTTTTTCAGGCGGACCGGATCGGATGCTCCATGCATCCCAATGGGGGAGTGGATGTCAGGGGAGACATGTCCGCTGACACCCGCTGCTATCCGCTTCCGATCCTGTCCGTGAAATCTGGACGGATGGAAACCCTATTTTCCATCCGTCCAGCGGATCGGATGAGAACAGACAGGCAGAGACGGAGCTGTCATCCGCCTGCTCAGCGGGGATCTGCGGATCGATCCCCGCTGAGCAGAACGGACTCCGTCGGTGGATGCGGACCGCGTGTAAGGACCCTAAGTTGCTGATCACCACCGTTTCTAGTGTATATAAAAAAATAAAAAATTCCATTATATATCTCGTTTGTAGGCATTTTAGCTTTCACACAAACATTAATATACACTTATTTTTTTTACTAAAGACAGCAGATTTCATTTTGGTCTAAGCTTTAGAAGAATTTTTTTTTTTTTTTTTTTTTTTTTATTGGATGTTTTATAGCAGAAAGTAAAAAATATTTTTTTTTCTCAAATTAGTTTTTTCTTTTTTTTATTCACATAATAAAAGCTAACACAATCTAGTGGTGTGCAAATACCCCCAAAAGAAAGCTTCTTTTTTTCTGTGTAAAAAAATTACATAAACTTTGTTTGGGTACAATGTTGCATGATGGGGGTAGAATCTTCTAGAGCTCAAGTGGTTAATTAACCTCCCAGAGAGTTAACCACTCCAGCCAGTTCACATGGGGATCACAGACACTGCCATCAATGCTGGGGGTTATTAAATAAGCTAGCACCATTGCTGGGGATCATTGTTGCAGAAACTCATGCGAATGCTGTGGATTATTATTGCGTAAATTGGCTGCTGTTTTAAGTATTTTCTTGTTTTGAAATACAATTAATCTTTCTTTACACCTGGGGGGGGGGGGGGGGGCACAGTTTGCCATATTTGCCCTGGGCACCGAATGACCTTGTCCCGGCACTGATTACATATATGGTGAGAGCAAACGCTGCTGCTGTCAGAATAAACAAATCAGTGCTGCAGCTGATGGGCGTACCTGCAAAGTAACAATGGTTGACACACAGGAACAATAAAACATAACAGTGTAACAGTATATTCTAAGGTACACTAAAAGTAGAAAGAGTAATAACAGAAAATTAACTCAATAAAACGACAACAGTGTTTGGCTTTTTATTTTTTTATTTTTTTTTTAGTTTTTTTAACTTTTTTTATTTTTTTTTACACTTTTTTTGTAACTGTAAAAAAACTGTTCCAGGCTAGGGTCGCTCAAAATGCGATATACAACGTCTTTCGAGACTGTGTGTGAAAAAGTGGGCCCTGGACTGTGCCATGCTATACCCTATACTAATACTCCACTAGTGTGTGGTAGCAACAGAAACAGTCCCTGATGCAGAGACCAGGTTGGCCAGGACAGGAGGAACAGAAATAGTGGGTGTCACGCTTATATCCACGTTTTCTATACGGACACGACATCTTCTTTGGGGTGCTCTTTGAATAGAGGTACCAGGGAGGACTTTTGGAAAATGCCTCTCATGCAGCCGGCTCACTGCATCTGGATTGGGAATTTGGGCCACAGCACCTTCTGGATACAGAAGGGCTGTGATGATCTCTTCCTGGAATTTTAGGAAGGATCCACTTCTTCCTGATGGTTTCTATAGCACATAAGCATTTAGCAGAGCCGATTGGAATAAGTATACAGACACTTTTTTGTACTAGCATCTGGCCTTACGGGCAATTAAGTATTGCGTCATCATCTGGTCATTGAAGTCCACCCCTCCCATGTTAAGGTTGTATTCGTGAACACAGAGGGGCTTCTTAACAACACCAGTCGCTGTTGCAATTTGGACTGTCGTATCTGCGTGAATGGAGGACAGAACAAAAACATTCCGTGTGTCCCTCCACTTCACTGCAAGCAATTTATCACACTTCAAGCAAGCTCTCTCCCTCCGTCTATGTCAACTACCTACAAGCCGTTGGGGAAGCCCCAGAGATTAGGTCGCATGGTGCCACATGCGCCAATTGCAAAATCAAAAAGATGTCTAAAAGTGGCACGCTTGTATAGAAGTATAAATGGTACCCCTTTTTGAATAAGGGTGACACCAATTCCCAAACAATCTTGCCACTGCTCCCCATGTAGTCTGGGCAGTTGGGGGACTCCACATTGCTATATTTTCCTTTTGTGAACCCGGAAACTACATGTATAGCCTGTTGCCCTGTCACAGAGCTTATACATCTTGACCTCATATCTGGCACGCTTGCTGCTGAGAAATTTTTTGAAAGCAAGGCAGCCAGAAAATGTAATCAGGGACTCATCAACACAGACAGCTTGTTGGGGTGCATACAAGGCTGCAAACTTCTGGTTGAATTGGTTTACGAGGGGCCGAATTTTGTGGAGCCGGTCATATCCAGGGTCACCCTGAGGACGACAGAGTTCATTGTCACTGAAGTGCATGAACCGCAAGATTTGCTCGTATCTAGTCCTGGCCATGGCAGCAGAGAACACGGGCATATGGTGAATTGGGTCAGTGGACCAATATGACCGCAACTCACTCTTTTTTGTAATGCCTATGAGGAGGGCTAGGCCCAGAAAAGTTTTAAATTCAGAAACAGTGATACGTTTCCATGCAAATTCTGTGGCAAGGGTCAAATTTGGATTTGCAGCAATGAATTGATCGGCATATAAATTGCTTTGGTCCACAATAGATCTGAAAAAGATCTTCCGTGAAAAACAGCTCATAAAAATCAAGGGAAGTAAAAAATCGACTGTTTCCACCTAAATTCCGGGTTGGCCAGTGAATTGAGGAAGTATGGGCGCTGCAGAAGTGGTGGGCTCCCAATCAGGATTTGCAAGCGTATCAGGAAGGACACTATGGGCTCTATGGGCCTGTCTTTGAATTATTGGTGGTTGTGGGACACTACTTGTGCTAGCCACCGCACCAGCTTGAACTGCACATATGGGACTTATAATTGGGGGGAGTACCGCGCTTTAAAGTGCTTAATATAACATCAATTAAATCATATAAATATGTGAAAAAGTGTCTTAGTGCTTCTCAATATAATATTCACAAATTGTGTATCACAATGTTCAAAATAAATACAATCAAATATAAATCCTTCAATTCATAAATAATTAGGTGGTAAATTCTACTAAATAAAATTAATCTTACTTAAAACAACAATACATATACAGTATAAAGTGACAAAAATTGTATATAAACTTCTTAATAAGTTACCATCTAATAAAATTATTTTTGTGCTCTTAAATAAGTGGTTTCAATATAAAGTGCTGAAGTGTCCTTTAGATAAATATATAAATATGTCGTGATCAGCAAAATCTTCTTATCCAAATTTCACATGCAGGTGCTCTTTTGTGCGGTGCCCACTAGGTGTCCTAAGCGCTCACCTCAATGCTCTTTAAAACAAGCCTTAAGTTGTATGCCTCAGCGTGCTACTCCTTCCTCCTTATTGGCATATAGGTACCATAATGAATTATCGATTTTTTCTCCCTTATATATGCAGCAATACACCAGGGGATATTTGCGGTCCTTTTGTATCTCCAAAAAATCAAAGCGGGCCAAAAATAGTGAAGTACGTCCCGTATATTTTATTAAATAAATAAGAGTAACACTCACATTGTATTCCGTCTTGTTGAAAGCATAACAAACAATTCTTTGCCGATACGTCACTTCCGGTTTGGCTTTTCCTACGCGTTACGCTGCGTGCCCACGCAGCTTCTTCCAGGGATCTCTGGGACTTGCCACGACACCAAGTGTTACTGCAGTGCTGGTTCGACTATGACCAGGGTGTAGTAGGCCGCTGGTGCTTTCCAGTTCACCAGAAGGTTGAGCGGCACTAGTACCGATACTCTGCTGCATTCAAGAATCCTGCGATTGTTCCACCTCAGCAACAGAAGAACGGGGTCGGGTACACCTGACCTTAGCAGGGACCACTACTCCATCGTCAGAACTATCTGTCAGGGTGCCGCTGCTGTCTACAGGTTCAAATACTCAGCCTGATTCTGACAGTGAGGCTTCCCCATCGCTCTCATCTGTCATGCTCAGTATCTTGTAGGCCTATTCACTAGTGTACCTCTGTTTGTTTGTACATTTTGGCCAATAAATTTATAGGTACCTAGTGTGACTCACCTGTTGTCAAGGACTGTTTGAACTGCCTCCAAAAAATGTAACTGCTAGTGCTAGCAGAGATCAGGCCTGACTCTGCTAATGCTGCAGTTTAGTGTGCTGTGTGTTGGAAGTGACAGTAATCTGCTGACAGGTATCGGGGCTGATCCTGCTAATACTGCATTTTGGGAACACTATACTATTGGGGACACCAATATAGTTCTGATCAGATCAAAGATATTGATCCATTCAGACACTATACTAGTAATGGAGGTGCTTAGTTTGTGTGTGTGTGCGACGCTGGCAATCAAAAGGATAAATTATATTACTAAAATATATGTCAGGCAATCTGACGCTGTCCTGAATTGACGCTAACTAACTGATGTCACCTGTGACACTAATACATTGATCAAAAAAAGATTTGTTCACTATAATAGTGACACTGTGACAGAACAATGAAAGGGTTAACTGGGGGTGATCAGGGGGTTAAATCTTTATTGGGGGATATATGGCAGGGACCCTAAACCTATTTGGTACTACCACTAACTGTCTCTCACACTATTCTGAAGTCACAAGTGGCACTAATACAGTGATCAGTAAATTGTATCTGTACTGTATATAGTGTGCACTGTGACAGGGAGTGAAAGGGTTAATTAGGGGGTGATCAGGGGGTTAAAAGTGTGCCGCTGTGTACTGGTGTCAGTGTGCTGATTGTGTACTCACAGTTGATGCTCTCTCTTCTCATGCTGGAACCGAAAAAGGCTCCAGGAGAGAAGTTTGCATAATTTCCTGTGCCTGTGTTTACATTACACAGGCACAGGAGGTTCTGCTATTGATCAGAACCGATCAGCAGGTCCAGGCCATAAAACATTGGCCGGGACCTAAAGACTAAACAGTTCTAAACCGAATCAGAACATCGGAGGTGGGGGGGTAGCAAGAGCGCGCGCGCCCCCCCCCCAGCCCCGCGCGCGACCACTGTACAGGTACGGCGATTAGCGCAGTCGAGCCAGCCTGCCGCAGTATATATGCGGCGGGTGGTCGGCAACTGGTTAAAAACAAACATAATTTTCGACTTTCATCAAGTGCTAAAAAATGAAATACAAATGGTCAACAACACTTATATCTTTTAATCACGATCCTCCAGATTCAAAGCATGTCTTCCATCGGTATTTCTCCAGCAGCATCAGAAGTTTGCCAAAAGGCTTACTACCAACTGCAATCAACAGGTGGTTATTTTTTTTTTTTTGGTCATGATTCCAGGCCACTTGTTAATTACAATTGGGAGAAAGCCTTTTGGCAAATTTCTGCTGCTGGTGGAGAAATCCCGATTGAAGACATGCTTTGCATCTGAAGGATCGTGGTTAAGCCAAGATTCACACTGCTCTGACATGAAAGTCGTGCTACTTCCGATCCGACTTTGCCCTGCAAATTCAGTCTGACTTTGATCTGACTTTATGTGACTTTTAACACTCTGTTGCATTGAAGTTGTGTCAAAGTCGGACCAAAGAGGTGCAGGAACCTTTTCTAAAGTCAGAGCAACTTGTGTTGGATCAATTAACCACTTCCATACATAGTAGTTACACCCCCTTCCTGCCCAGACCAATTTTCAGCTTACAGCGCTCTCACACTTTGAATAATAATTACTCAGTTATACAACGCTGTACCCAATCAAATTTTTTATCATTTTTTTCACACAAACAGAGCTTTCTTTTGGTAGTATTTAATCACCACTGGGTTTTTTATTTTTTTGCGATATAAGTGAAAAAAGAGCGAACATTTTGAAAAAAACACATTTTGTTTTAGTTTCTATTATAAAATTTTGCAAATAAGTAATTTTTTTTCATAAATTTGTGCCAAAATGTATACTTCTACATATCTTAGTCTGTGTGAAAGTTATAGAGTCTACAAGCTATGGTGCCAATCATTGAAAATTGATCACACCTGATGTACCGACGGCCTATCTCATTTCTTGAGGCCCTGAAATGTCAGGACGGTACAAATACCCCACAAATGACCCCTTTTTGGAAAGTAGACATTCTAGGGTATTTAGTAAGAGGCATGGTGAGTTTTTTGAAGTTGTAATTTTTTCCCACAATTCTTGGGAAAAATGAAGAAATATATATATATATATATATTTTTTTATACAAAACTGTCATAATAACAAGTTATTTCTCACACACAGTATATGCATACTTGCAATTACACCCCAAAATACATTCTGCTACTCCTCCTGAGTATGGCAATACCACACGTGTGAGACTTTTACACAGCCTGGCCACATACAGAGGCCCAACATGCAAGGAGCACCGTCAGGTGTTCTAGGAGCATAAATTACACATGTAATTTCATGGTTCCTTCAATGAACTCAATGAACTGTAGCTCCCCAGTGCTGGCAGCACTCATGCAGCCCCAGACCATGACAAAAAATTGCGTTTGAAAAATCTCTGCCCAAATACTGTGTAACAAAAAAGAATTGCAAAACCCACCATTTTGTTCTACCTTCAGGCTTTCTCAGGGAGCAAATTGTTTATTTCACTCCTCACTACCTATCACAGTTTCAGAGGCCATGAAATGCCAAGACAGCATAAAAAAACACAAAATGACCCATTTTTCAGAGAGTAGACACCCTAAGCTATTTGAGCTATTTTGAGTATTTTGCAGATCTCACTTTTTGTCACAAAGTTTTGAAAATCTAAAAAATAAAAAAAATGTTCCTTTTCTATATTTCTTCATTTTCCAAAACAAATGTGAGCTGCAAAATACTCACCATGCCTCTTAGCAAATACCTAGGGGTGTCTACTTTCTGAAAAGGGGTCATTTGGGGGGGGGGGGGGTTGTGCTATCTTGGCATTTCAGGGCCTTCGAAACTGTGATAGGTAGTGAGGAGTGACAATGAACAATTTATGCCTTTAGAAAGCTTTAAGGCAATGATTGGTTTTCGGGGTCCTGTACGCAGTTAGACTGCCAAAAAGTCTCAAGCATGTGGTATCCCCATACTCAGAAGAAGCAGCAAAATGTATTGTGGGGTCTCATTTCACATACACCCATGGCATGTGTGATAAATACATCATTTTAATGACAACTTTGTTTTTTTTTTGTCATTTTTCAAACACCTGTGACAAAAAAAGTAAATATTCAATGGGCTCAACATGCCTCTAAGGAAATTCCTTGGGGTGTCTACTTTCCAAAAAGGGGTAATTTGGGGGGGGGGGGGGGGTTGTACTGCCCTGCAATTTTAGCACTTCAAGAAATGAGTCAGAAAGTAAAAAGCTGCGCAAATTCCAGTATATACACCATAGTTTGTAGACACTATAACTTTTGTGCAAATAATAAATATAAGCTTATTGAGATTTATTTTATCAGAGACGTGTAGCTAAATACATTTTGGCCTAAATGTATGACAAAAATTGAGTTTATTGGATATTTTTTATAAGAAAAATTAGAAATTTTTTTTTTTTTCCTCAAAATTTTCAGTCTTTTTCCATTTATATCACAAAAAATAAAAACAGGTGATCAAATTCCACCAAAAGAAAGCTCTATTTGTGGGAAATAAAGGACAACATTTTGTTTGGATACAGTATTGCATGACTGTGTAATTACCAGTTAAAAGCACGCAGTGCTAAATTGCAAATAATGGCTTTGGTCATTAAGGGGGGAAAACCTTCCGGTCCAGAAGTAGTTAAGGGGTCCTTTTACTTTTTCTTGCTTTAGCCAAACACAGGTTTCATGTTGAGAACTCATTGTCAATATTCCTAAGCCTGATTAGAGGGCTGAACCCTTTAGCTAGAAGATAAGCTGTGAGAAACAGATAAGTGAAGCAGTACTGATTATGGTTCAAAGACCTTAATTAGGCTCTAGTTTGTGTGCTGGCTTGTCTCACCAGAAGGGTAACTAAAGTAAACCAATTAAGTGTCCTATTCATGGTAATCACCACACAGCTAATAATAATATTTAATACAACTTTGGATGACATAAATCCTCTTGAAACCATCAAAATGTTTTTGAGAATTTGATATTTGGTATGGTATTAGACATCATTGGTCTGGTGATGTAAAGAATGAAAAAAATGTATTTTGCCTGCTGACAAGTAATGTAGAAATTTTTATATATGGTAACATTAATTGCACACTTCCTGAGAATTTGTGTGACCATTTGATTAAAATACTCTTTTAATTCAAAATAAAATAAAATGTAATATTTTAATTTTACATAAAACCTTTATTATCACTTTTCCATGACTACTTCAGTTTAAATGACATAAATAACTATTTAACAAATGTAGAGTCAAAATAAATTATGGACAGTCCGGATCAGGAAAGAATGCACCATTCATATAGATAGGTGTCACAACATGTTTTTTGGTTACATAAAATACATTTTGTGGAACATTGTTAATTTGTGACAAATGTATTTTCTTCTCATTGTCCTGTTTTTTGCCAAAAGCTCCAAACAATGCTAATAGCACCGGAAGAACAACCAGTCCATGGAGCATTCCCAAGGCGATAACAAGGAATATGATCTTGAAAAATGTTCTGAAGATGTAGCTCTCTGAAGTGGAGAGTACTATGACACCCAGGATGGTGGAGAGACCTCCCTGTAATATAGGATAGCCAAGAGAGTGCAATGCATCAATCACCCTCTCATTTGCCGTGGATTTCTTGTTTGAAACAAAGGCATATGAAATATGAGCTGAGAAATCCACGGAGAACCCAATACAAATGACAAGGTTGATCATGGATATGGAATCTAAGTTAACATCCCACAAAGCCATGAATCCTGTGACCCCTACAATAATAGATGCTATAGCAAAAGTCACCCAGAGGGAACACAGAGGGCTTGGAATTAGCAGTAAAGAAATAACAAGCATAACAATAGCAGCTACAGCAACATTTTGAATTGTGTTCTGGATGATTACAGCATATTGATCAAAGTAAATAAATGCTGGGTGATACACAAGGACAGGGACCTCACAGCTCTTTGCTGTGTCCCGGACCTGATTTAGCATGTTTTTCTCGTCAACGGCAGAAGTGACATTCATAGTCTGGATGAAGAAACGAGAAGCTTTTATAGTTCCTGACTGAATGTCCACATCTTGTTTAAAATCTGGAAGTTTTGATAAATTTCCTATAAAGTTATTTCTATTATTTATATCCAGTTTAAGAATTTCAGCAAGCCCTATGTATGTTTTCAACCAGGACTCAGAGAGGTCTTCACTAACATAGGGGATTAATTTAAACGACTCCATACACCTGTCAATTTTATTACGGACGTCTACATCCCAGTAAGAAACTTCCTGTGTTATCACAACCATAACTCTGGGACCATAGTCATCAAAATATAAATCTTCATTGTCATAGAAAGAACGGACATAGGAATTGTCAGGAGCCAAGTTACGTAAATCAATTCCTTCCTGTACCTGAAAGCACCCGTATATGCTGCCAGCTAAATATCCACCATAAAGAACTAACACAATGATCTTAGTCCAGATGTTGGTTAGAAATGGACCATAATATTTTTGGAAGAAATTTGTCATGGGATGGTCAGTCTCTGTACCAGTGATTGCACTGAATGTTCCTCCAACACAACAAGCATTATAGAAAGCGGAACGTTGGCCATCTTTTTGCTCTGGCACTTTTTTACAAACTAACCAGTGCCTGTTACTCTCTTCTCTTCTCCCATTGAGGGCTAAAAACGCACCAAAACAAGTGATATTATACAGGAAGCAGAACAGTATAGCTGTTCCAGTATAAATACAGAAAGATTGCACGGAGCCAAAAGAAGTCATAATTCCTATATAGAAAGCTAGGACATCTGTGAGGGTTGTGATTGTTATGGAGACTGCAGCTTCTTCATATGTCTTGCCCACTCTTTCTTCAACTTGACTCTTAACTTTAGTTTGCTGCCAGCTGGAAACCATAATAAACATGTCATCCACTCCAACACCTAAAAGGAAAGCATATTATTACATCAATAAACCATAAACAGAAACAACACTTGTTATACATGGCATTCTCTTGTCCATTTCTTTGGTACCCAGTCTAGGTGTACTTTATATTATGTTATTAATAAAAAATAAATGTGAGAAAATGTAAAAACAATACAGAAAAAACAAATCTGGATTTAGTATATACCCACATAGACACATTTGACACATCATATTAGCATTAACTTAATTATTACAGTTATTTTTAGTAAGATATTTTCTTAAACATATTCTTTAACCACTTAAGCCCCGGAGGATTTGGCTGCTAAAAGACCAGGGGTTTTTTTGCGATTTTTTACTGCGTGAATTTAACGGACAATTGCGCGGTCGTGCGACGCTGTACCTAAACAAATTTTGACGTCCTTTTTTTCCCACAACCAGAGCTTTCTTTTGGTGGTATTTGATCACCTGTGCGATTTTTTGATCATGCGCTATAAACAAAAAAAGAGCGTAAATTTTGCAAAAATAACAATATTTTTCACATTTTTTTATATGAAATTCCCCCCCAAAAAAATGTAAAAATCAAAATTTTTTAACATTTTCGGCCAATTTGTTTTATGCTACATATGTTTGGTAAAAAAAAATCGCAAAAAGCATATTTTGATTGGTTTGTGCAAAAGTTATCGCGTTTACTAACAAAGGGAAAGATATTTGTCATTTTTGGTGTTTAATCTTTTAACGCGTAATGGCGGCGATCTGCGATTTTTTTTCAGTACTGCGACATTGCGGCGGACAGATCGGACCCTTGACTGACATTTTTGACACTTTTGGGGTTACCAGTGACATTACTGCAGTAATCAGTGCTATACATATGCTGGCAGGGAAAGGGTTAACTGTATTGGAGAGGGAGGGGTTAAGTGTGTCCTAGGGGCGTGATTGAACCTGTATAGGGACATGGCTATTGGTGTAAAAATAGTAGAACCGTCTGATCTTCATTTTTACACCAGGGAGAATGACGGGCGACTTGTTTACATAAGCCGCTCCGCCTTTCTCCCTTTACCGGAGCGATCGTAGTGTGACCGGCGGACATCGGGTCCACCGGTCACACGCACTGACTTGTCAGTGAACGAGCCGCGGCGGGCGCGTGCCTCGGCGGGTGCGCACCCGCCCGCAATTGGCTCTCAAGTCAGTGACAGGCGAGTGACGTACCCATACGTCACTCTGCCTGGCCGGGGCTGACCGCCGCAGTATATAGTCGTGCGGCGGTCGGCAACCGGTTAACTAGACAAGATCTGTATGTGCCATATGCATTTCTGGAAATGGGTTCTTAATATACAGGAATGTTTAATCTGGTTGCTATTATAGTACATTTACAATATAACTGGACCCACTTAAAAGTAACAAGTTGTAAGAAGAGACACGATGAGATACAGTATCTCGCAAAAGTGAGTACACCCCTCACATTTTTGTAAACATTTTATTATACCTTTTCATGTGACAACACTGAAGAAATGACACTTTGCTTCAATGTAAAGTTGTGAGTTTACAGCTTATATAACAGTGTAAATTTGCTGTCCCCTCAAAATAAGCAACACACAGCCATTAACATCTAAACAGCTGGTAAAAAAAGTGAGTATACCTCTCAATGTCCAAATTGGGCCCAATTAGCCATTCTCCCTCCATGGTCGACCAAAGAAGTTGAGTGCTCATGCTCAGCGTCATATCCAGAGGTTGTCTTTTGAAAATATACGTATGAGTGCTGCCAGCATTACAGAGGTTGAAGGGTCGGGGGGTCAGCCTGTCAGTGCTCAGACCATACGCCGCACACTGCATCAAATTGGTCTGCATGGCTGTCATCCCAGAAGGAAGCTTCTTCTAAAGATGATGCACTAGAAAGCCCGCAAACAGTTTGCTGAAAACAAGCAGACTAAGGACATGGATTACTGAAATCATGTCCTGTCGTCTGATGAGACCAAGATAAACTTATTTGGTTCAGACGGTGTCAAGCGTGTGTGGCGAACCAGGAGAAATACAAGCAAAAGTGTGTCTTGCCTACAGTCAAGCAGGGTGGTGGGAGTGTCATGGTCTAGGGCTGTATGAGTGCTGCCGACACTGGGAAGCAAGCTACAGTTCATTGAGGGAACCATGAATGCCAACATGTACTGTGACATACTGAAGCAGAGCATGATACCCTTTGGAGACTGGGCCGCATGGCAGTATTCCAACATAACGACCCCAAACACACCTCCAAGACAACCACTGCCTTGCTAGAGAAGATGAGGGTGAAGGTGATGGACTGGCCAAGCATGTCTCCAGACCTAAACCCTATTGAGCATCTGTGGGGCATCCTCAAATGGAAGTTGGAGGAGCGCATGGTGTCTAACATCAACCAGCTCCGTGATGTCGTCATGGAGGAGTGGAAGAGGACTCCAGTGGCAACCTGTGAAGCTCTGGTGAACTCCATGTCCAAGAGGGTTAAGGCAGTGCTGGAAAGTAGTGGTGGCCACACAAAATATTGACACTTTGGGCCCAATTAGGACATTTTGACTTATGAGGTGTACTCACTTTTGTTGCCAGCAGTTTAGACATTAATGGATGTGTGTTGAGTTATTTTGAGGGGACAGCAAATTTACACTGTTATACAAGCTGTACACCCACTTACTTTAGATTGTATCAAAGTGTCTTTTTTTCAGTGTTATCACATGAAAAGATATAATAAAATATTTACAAAAATGTGAGGGGTGTACTCACTTTTGTGGGATACTGTATATGCAAAATTGTTGGGGGTGGGTGAGCAAATCAAACGGTATCTAAAGTGATATTAAAGGCAAGTTTTTTTTTGTTTTTTTAAAAATATTAAACTTGTTATACTTACCTCCTCTTTGCAGTGGTTTTGTACAGGGCAATCCCGATTCTCTTCTTCTTGAGTCCCCCGCCAGTGCTCCTGGCCCCTCCCTCCTTGCAAGTGCCCCCAGAGCAAACAGCTTGCTGTGGGGGCACTCAAGCAGGCTCACTCCTGAGCTGCTGCTTTGCATGTCTATTCAGACACAGAGACGTGGCTTAGTCTCTCCCCGTCTTTCTTCTCGTCTCAACCAATGAGGAGGTAGAGTCCCCGAAGAGCCGAGGCTCTCATGCACATCGCTGGATCGCGCTGGGGCTTTGGTAAGTATTAGGGGGGGGGGGGCTTCTGCACACAGAAAGTTTTTTTACCTTCATGCATATGAGTTGGCATCAAGTCATGAGTTTTTTGGATTGTCATCAAGTAATTAGTATTTTCATAAGGAGTTTGGCATCCTACATATTCCTCTACATAAGTGTATCCATGTCTGCTATCTAATACTGATTTACTTATAAACAAGTATGTTTGAAACTTACCTAAAATGAGAAATGGAGCATTTGCTGCTGTGACAACAAAAGGCACTCCACAAAGTAACAAAAGACCAAAACTAGAAAGTACAGCTAACCCAGCAGAAATCACTCCAAAAGAGGCCACCCAAGTTTTATTCCTCACACAGTCACGCCTTTAAAAAAACAGAGATGCAAGATTTCAGTAAATATGTGTTTGTAATTATACAATTTTTGGTCTGAGATTTGTGAAGTTAAAGTACAGCCAAAGATTAAGTTTTATTTGACACACAAGTTATAAGTTATGAATTTATCAAAATGCAAATGTTTTAGCCGCTTCCTGCTTAGCGTAAGTGTGTGTGTGTGTGTGTGTGTGTGTGTATATATATATATATATATATATATATATAAATATATATATATATATATACACATAATGGACTGCCAGCAGGCATACCAGGATCGTGGTTGCAGCTGCAACCAGTGATTGGCTTTACTGTAAAAATTATCACTCGGAATAGTATCCCCCCAAGTGGCCACCCACCACCGTTCCCCGGATCTTCCATCCCTTCAGGGTGCTTGGGACCACTGTAAGTGGTTGGGTTACAGTGCTCAGGGGAGATTGAGAAACATTCGTTCCTCCCGCTTATTGTGATGAACGAAGTCAGAAGTGACAAGGTTTTAATCATTTTTGGTTTTACTTTACCTGGCTGAAAAAGGATCAAGGGTCTAGCAGACCTCAAATTTCTCCATATAGAGGACCTGTCACTGCCCAAGCAGTTGTTTATCCCTTGTGATAGCAATAATTTTTAATAAAAAAAATGTTAAAAGTGTAAAAAATAATATTAAATAAAAGAAATGTAAAAAAAAAGAAAAAAAAAGGAAAAGCCCCCCCCCCCCCCCCCGTTCCCCAATGCTTACATGAAAATACACATGTATGTCTTGCACGCATATGCATGTGTGAGGTATCACCATGAACATCAGAGTGAGAGCAAACATTTTAGTGCTCACATTTAACTCTAAAGCATTGTCTAGGGAGGAACATTTTAGTTACCATCCAGTGTGTCACCATTTCACAGGAGTATGCAATTTCTTAAATCTTGCCATTTTTGGTATCTGTTTACTCAATGCAACATAATCTTTTAAATTTTACCCAAAAAATGGGTATTATGTTGTGTTTGTTTGTACTAAAATTAATTTAAGGGTATTTCTTCCTGAATAATGGGGCTTTAGAAATGAATGCACAAATATCCTGTGACATATATAATGTTTGGAGGTTCTAAGTAATGTTCTAGCAAAAAAATGCATGTATGTGAAAAATGACGAAGTTATCTCAGACGGCAAGTGGTTAAAATGCTAATATAAATACTGGAAGACTGTCTTTCTTAAATATTTCTCCTGCATACCTGAGCACAGATATAGGGGTTATTTACTAAAGATAACGTGTGGGGATCCTGTGAATCAAACATTCAGTCATGGCCCAGGATATATTACAAATAGTGCATTTTATTAGAAATTGTGGAAGTTTAAAATATGTTTTTATTTCTTTTTTTTTACCATTTTTTTTGGGATGGAATTCAGCTTTAAAACCGCTTCTAATATTGCATCTAGTATTATGATTATTTGTAATATTGCTGTTATCATTGGTTTAATTTTACAAATTAGTGAAGTATTTTATATGTGTCCTATTTTCCATATAGTGGAAAAGAATAGTAAAATATAACAGAATTAATTTGCAGCGCTAATTATTAATAATAATAATAATAATAATAATAATACATCAACACATAAACACTAAATTCCATACATTAAAATATTCTGAAGTATTTTAATGTATGGAATATATAGTTTACAGTATGTATTTTTTTGGGAATAAAATTAATTCATTATTATTAATTAGCACTGCATATTAATTCTGTTATGATTTATGGGGTATACTTTAATGTAGATGCATTGAGTTTTGGAGGGTTTTGTAGCACTTTCTATTTAACATTCTGAAGCACAGAGTAAGGGAGGTATTGTTTGAATAAAATATCTCAGTATAGTATATTGTAAAATTAAAAAAAAATCAGGGGCAAGTATATTTAATTTAGTGCTTATATTTAACTTACCTTACACATGATGTAATAGAAAAGAATATTGTGATAAAATATGTGATTGAATACAGAGGAATCGCAGTTTTTGTTGTTCCTTCAAACTCCTGTTGTCGTGATATTGATGAAAAGTAAGATATCTAGAGTGAAAGAAAACAAGATATTTTACTAAGAACAGTTCTGGGCAGCAGCTTTGTTATTCATTACAGGACATTGCTACAATTATTTTCTTGTATAGTATGTCTTGCAGCAAACCATGCACAAAGAACAGAAATCTGTAGTGATCAGGTTTATATATCATAAATTATTTTTTAAACACATTTGTTTCACTTTTTTTAATTTAAATAATTTAAACTTGTTTTTAAAATACTAATTAAAAACATTAGCAAAAAAAAAAAAAAAAACTACACTAAGAAAATGCAAAATCAACCTAAATTTGGTCAAATTTAAAGTAGAACAGTAATTTTTTTTTTCTCTTCAATCTATCACCCCCCACCCCAAAGTAATTTTCTTCCCTTCCCTACTAGATTTTTTTAGTTTCCTCGATATTGACTTAATTGACAGCATAAATTAAACCACTTTCTGTAAGCCCAGGCTGTTATTGAAAAACCTTCTATGGTAGGTCATCTTGCTGGCCTGAGCGCAGCGTACTACTGTACTGAGCAGGTCTCACACTCCACTATGTGATTTCTGTTCACTGCAATAGGAAGGACCTCTTATATCATCAAATGGCCAGTTTGACCCCTGAAAAAAATGATATATACAGTCGACCCCCGAAATTCACGAATTTTGGATGTGGTAAAAAAAAATGCCTATAAATGCCTATTTTTATAGTTTAAACCCTAAATATGCCCCCAAATATGCTCCCAAAACACTTTTAATTTTACTTCAAACTCAGCTTAATACATTACCCTCAAAAAAATAAATAAAAGAATGTAAAGGTAAACCTGTATACTATACAGTACTGTACTGCTATGTCTCAGCAGTGTTTGAATGTAAAATATCGATGTCACCCCTACATGTGCTGTAATTCATGCAAGCGTGTTTTCCTTGGTATGCGCTGTCGTTTTCTTTGGTATAAGTAGGGTAAAAAAATCAGAGAATGACTGAGGCCGTGAATTCTGAACTTACTATGCTACTTTGTGGGGGTTGACTGTATTGTATACTGTATATAGTTGTTGTTAAAAGCTGTAGTTAATGCTTTCAAGCTTTGTCCAACAACTCAGGTAGCCTTGATTAGAAGTATAATATTAATATATATAGGGGTGACACGCATTCTCTCTATCTATCTATCTATCTATCTATCTATCTATCTATCTATCTATCTATCTATCTATCTATCTATCTATCTATCTATCTATCTATCTATCTATCTATCTATCTATCTATCTATCTATCTATCTATCTATCTATCTATCTATCTATCTATCTATCTATCTATCTATCTATCTATCTATTTTATCTATCTTTTCAACGTAAAAATAAATAAATAAAAAAAAAAAACAGAAAAAATAAAATAATTTTCCTTACCTGTATAGTCTTCAGTTGTAGCATTTCTATATTCTGAGACACATATTTGATAAAGTGTTCAATCCATTGCAGGCTTCTTTCTCTGTCTTGCTGGTTGTCCTCTCTGACATAATACACTAGCCTTACTGCTTTTGCCCTCTGTACAGTATTGTTGGGGGTCAGTGTCACCCCACCCAAGTATGTTCCCAGGAATGTTGTCCTTTCAAACATGGGGTAGCTAATATTTATTGTCTCTATCAGGTCTACATTACTTTGTACTTTGGATAAGAGTGGGTTTATTGGCACACATTTGCCCCCCTTGTCTTTTGCACAGAGCTGCTGGAAATTCAGGATCACATTAGCATTCTGTTCTTTTAATGTGACGCTAAGATTCTGCACCATCTCATTCAGCCTCACAAGCTCTCTGAATGAATCAACATTTATAATATTATCAGATATACTGACAGCAATGAGAGAGACAAAAGAGCCTTCTGTATAAAGTCTTTGTGCAGAGAAATGCCCGGAGTCGTTGGTTGGGAAGTGTGTCCTCACAAATTCCCTCTCAGATTTAGCTGGACCTCCTATTGGGGTGAATTCATTTTCTAAGTCATTAGCCTGCCTTTGAGGTAAAAAGTAAAAGCCAGCTCCCAGACCGGCAGATATCACCATGGGAATAAGGAGAAACCACCAGGGGTACCTGCCCACCACTTTCCCTAGCTTGTAGAATACAAGAGAGAGAGGTCTCTGTATACAGTCTGTCCGACAACGAGTCATTCTTAACCCTGCAGTAAGCTACTGAATGATACAGACTTAGAGGAAAGCAAGCTATGTTAATAAATAAAAAAGGAAAATATAAATTGACAACAGATAAGACAGTAGCAATGGTATGACGAGCTCTGTAATGCTTTATTCAGAACAATAAAACAATTCATTTCCACGGAAGTTTATTTACTTTCTGATTACATGGTTACTACAGTTTGATTGAACCAACTGACCTTTGTATCTCGATTCCAAAGAATTGACTGTCAGACAGTAGAATGTATAGCACAATAAATTATTTTCAAATTTGTAGCTGTTACTATATATTTTAACCACTTCAAATCTTGCAGCTGTATACCATTTGTAGATTAGAACAATATTTGCTACGGTGATACTATACATAAAAAGAGCGATATCTTTTGTGCTATCAAAAAGGTGTATAATGAGAAACGGAGGAAGCTCACATACACTAGCAGCGCTAATTATAATAACTTATGTAAACAATACATCAAAAAATTATAAAATTATACATCAAAACAAATTTTTCTCTGTAAATGATGTCCATGCAACGTGAGTAATGTCCGTAAATGCTAGATGATACAGTTCATATACTGAGTGGGATCCTGGAGTGCAAGCCCATGAACACCCAATGGTGCTTCCTGTTAAGGTGGACCACCGTCACCACACCTCAAAGTACGTGCCCCCCTAGGTAGTAAAAACTCACCACAGGTTAGCAAAAGGGACGCCTTATATAGGATATATTCCACAATGTGGTAAACGAATTCCAGGTAATACCTCTCCGGATTGACCAAAATCTGATATATAATCAGGACTTCCGTTCAGCATAAACTGCACCAGACACCTCAGATCATGTATGGGAAAAGAAAGGGGGAAGACCCATAGTGTAATTCCGTAAAACAACACTTTATTAGAATTCCCAATCCCCCATACAAGATACACTCACAATGTTCAAACTCAAATAGTAGCATGTAGAAAGTATATGGAGCCCGTCGTGTGCCGGTAGACTCACCGCTGCCTATTAAGGAAAGCCAGAGCTCCCGCACACCGACTCTGCGTGACAGCTAATGGATGCGTGCTCACGCCCTTAAATGTTTCGTCACACGGACTTCTACGGAGGGCGCGAGCACGCACCATCACGCTCCTCTCAAATACACATACCATCCGGAAGAGGGAAGAGATATCATCCAATCACCGGCTCTCGCCCGTGACCGCCTATAGGGAGACACATGGACCAATCGCCGGTCCGTGCCCCGGACAATCCCCTTCACCTCCAACCCGGAAGGTAAACATTCTCACTCTGGGAAGGCAGCGCGACCCGAGCCAATCAGCGGCATACGATCGGACCAGCCCCTTTAGGACCCGCGGACCAATCATTAGCTTAAGACACGGCTCGGACCGTCACCACCATAACCCGGAAAGAAAATATGCCTAACCATTTTCATTGGATAAGGCTCATAAAAAAGACTCATGCATCCTCTCCTCACCGATGCACACGATGTCCGGAAGTAAAAGTACTTCCTACCTGGATGCAAGTGACCAGATCCCAGGAGATTCATATACATATAACAGAAATTGTGCCAATTGTATTGTCTACAAGTGCGGGACTCCTTATATAGGTATCCCCGTGGGTATAAATTTCCTTTATCAGAATAGCATATACATAGGCAGATCTATGCTCCGTGTTATTGTACATGCTACTTTACAAAGTATAAAATCTATTATGGACATATAAAATTAAGTAATTGAAAAGCATATAATCAAAAAAACTTTAAAACCGATATATTGAATAAGAGTTATTGTCATGGTCTTACCTTCTTGCTGTTCTCCTTCGTTTGACATGTGCTGGCGGCCATCTTGGTTTCTGGGTTTCTTGTAGCCTCCCACCCTGCGGCTCCTCCTTCCCACTGGGAGGAGCTGGATGCCTAGCTCATATATATAGGAGGTCTGTGGCTTCAGTTCCCTGCTTGGTCCTCCTGTGTTCACATGCTTCTAAGACTGCTGCTGCTTCTGGTTCCTGTTCCTGGCTTCGTCTGACTACCCTGCTGGTTCCTGATCCTGGCTTTGTCTGACTACCCTGCTGGTTCCTGATCCTGGCTTCGCCTGACTACCCTGCTGGTTCCTGACCCCTGGCTTCGCAAAAAGACTCTGCATCAGTTTCGCCATCCGTTTGGACTTTTGCTTTACAGCTTGTTTTTCAATAAAGCTTTCTTATTTTCACTTACCTGTTGTTGTACGTCTGGTTCATGGTTCCGTGACATTAGGACCAAGCCATGAATTCTGACGGTACAGGGTCATCCTCGCTACCCACGCTGGTTGCCAGACTTGATCAGCAGGATCACCTGTTGGGTCGGTTCGCCGTGGCGTTGCAAACCCTGCTTGAACGCACGGTACCACAGGCCATGAATTCGGACGGTACAGGGCCATCCTCACTACCCTCGCTGGTTGCCAGACTTGATCAGCAGGATCACCTGTTGGGTCAGTTCGCCGTGGCGTTGCAAACCCTGCTTGAACGCACGGCTCATTTCGCTCCCGTTGCCGATGGGTCGGTTGTCGCTCCTGGGCCCGCTCCTACTGCCGCTCCGGTTGTTGCGCCAGAGTCTACCCCGACACCTGTTGTTGCGCCTGCGGTGTTTCGGGGTATGTCCGGTTCTGCCCCCCTTCCACAGCGCTTTGGGGGAGAGCCAACTCAGTGCCGAGGTTTCCTTAACCAGGTGGCCATTTATTTCGAGTTGCTGCCACATGCCTTTCCTACTGAGAGATCAAAGGTGGGCTTCTTAATCTCGCTGCTCTCGGACAAGGCCTTGGCCTGGGCCAGCCCTTTATGGGAGAACAACAATCCGGTGGTTGCCGAGTTTTCCGGTTTTGTTGCTTCTCTTCGGAAGGTATTCGATGTGCCGGCTCCTGCTGCCTCTGCTGCGAAGCTCCTTATGTCCATCAGACAGGGTTCACGATCCGTAGCTGAATACGCCATTGAGTTTCGTACCCTGGCAGCAGAGGTGGGCTGGAATAATGAGGCTCTGGTCGCTGCTTTCTCTCATGGTCTCTCGGATGCCTTGAGGATGAGGTTGCAGCTAAGGACCTACCAGTGGAGCTCGAGTCTCTTATTTCTTTCCTGATTTTGATTGACACCAGACTCAGGGAGAGACCTTCCTTTAAGGAGAGTCTGCGGAGGCCTCCTAACAGATTGGCGCCTACCTTTGTTGTCCCACCCGTGCCTCCCTCTCCTCCCACACCTCCTGGGGATGACTTGTCGGGGGGTGAACCCATGCAGCTGGGGTTTGCTCGCCTGTCCGAGGGGGAGAGGGTACTCCGGAGACGCAAGGGCCGATGCATGTACTGTGGTCTCGGTGGGCATTTTCGGTTGGCATGTCCGAACCGTCCGGGAAACGCTCGCACCTGAGATCCTGTCGGGGGCAGATCTTGGGTGGAGTCTCCTCGTCCCCGGTTTCCCGTGTTGACAAACCACTGATCTCTGTTGTCCTCTCCTGGGTCGGGGGCTCGGTGACGACCCAGGCGTTGGTGGACTCTGGTGCTGGTGGTTTGTTCATTGATAGTGTGTTCGCTGCCGCCAATTCCATTCCTCTGCAGGCTCGAGGTTCTCCTCTGGCTCTTGAGGCGATAGACGGCAGACCCCTTCTGCCGCCACACGTGACTCATGAGACCCTTCCAGTGGGGTTAGCCATTGGTGCCGTCCACAGAGAGTCGGTCTGCTTCCAGGTTATTTCGTCTCCACACTACTCGGTGGTCTTGGGGTACCCCTGGCTCCAGAAGCATAATCCGATTTTCGATTGGAGATCGGCCGAGATCCTCTCGTGGTCACCGCAGTGTGGGGCTAGTTGCATCCATGGGCCTGTCAAGTTGCTGTGTACTTCCTCGGACTCTCTGTTGCCCCCTGAATACGAGGAGTACCGGGATGTATTCGATAAGGTGCGCGCGGTTGCCCTACCTCCGCACCGCCCATACGATTGTGCCATCGAGTTACAATCTGGTGCCGTTCCTCCTCGTGGCAAAGTCTATCCACTGTCGGTAGCGGAGAATGAGGCCATGGAGGAGTACGTGAGGGAGGCGCTTTCACGCGGACACATTCGCAAATCCTCGTCCCTGGCAGGGGCTGGATTTTTCTTTGTGAAAAAGAAGGGCGGTGAGTTGAGGCCTTGCATCGATTACAGGGGTCTCAATCGCATCACGATCAAGAACGCTTATCCGATACCCTTGATTTCCGAGCTGTTCGATCGCCTTAAAGGGGCCACGGTCTTTACCAAACTCGACCTGAGGGCGGCATATAACCTCGTAAGGATCAAGGCGGGCGATGAGTGGAAGACCGCGTTTAACACCAGGACCGGTCATTATGAATCCTTGGTTATGCCCTTTGGGCTGTGCAATGCGCCCGCACTCTTTCAGGAATTCATCAACGATGTTTTCCGTGACCTGTTGCAGCAGTGTGTGGTGGTCTATTTGGATGACATCTTGGTATATTCTGAGTCCATGGAGACCCACATTCTGGATGTCAAACGAGTGTTGCAACGGTTACGAGAGAACAAGCTGTTCGGTAAGCTTGAGAAATGCGAATTTCACCGATCCCAGGTAACCTTCTTAGGTTACATCATTTCCGCTGAGGGGTTCTCCATGGATCCTGAGAAGGTTTCGGCTGTCTTACAGTGGCCCCAGCCCAGTGGTCTTCGCTCCCTGCAGCGCTTTTTGGGCTTCGCCAATTATTATCGGAAGTTCATCAGGGACTTTTCCATGCTAGCTAAGCCTCTCACGGATCTGACCAGGAAGGGCAGTAATTCCCAGGTCTGGCCGCCCGAGGCCATCCAAGCTTTTGAGGCTCTAAAGTCCGCCTTTGTGTCAGCTCCGATTCTGTCGCATCCCAACCCTGGGTTGCCCTTTGTCCTCGAGGTGGACGCGTCTGAGATGGGAGTAGGCGCCCTTCTGTCTCAGCGTAGAACACCAGAGGGTCCTCTGCTTCCTTGTGGGTTTTACTCCCGGAAACTGTCTTCCGCGGAGTGCAACTACCAGATTGGTGACAGGGAGTTATTGGCCATCGTGCAGGCTCTTAAAGAATGGAGGCACTTGCTCGAGGGTTCGGTGGTTCCGGTCCTCATCCTGACGGACCACAAGAATCTGACCTACCTCTCTGAGGCCAAGAGATTGACACCACGTCAGGCCAGATGGGCTCTGTTCTTGTCACGTTTTAATTACGTGGTCTCCTACCTACCCGGTTCCAAGAACATCAGGGCGGATGCCTTATCACGGCAGTACTCCGACCTGTCCAGGGAGGAGTCGATTCCGACTTCGGTCATACCTCCGAATCAGATCCTGGCCGCCATTCGCACCAGCCTGACCTCTCCCCTGGGTGAGCAGATTTTGGCGGCTCAATCTGGTGCTCCCTCTGGGAGACCCAACAGCAGATGTTTTGTGCCTGAGGAGTTGCGTACTCGGTTGTTGCGAACCTACCATAACTCCAAGACCGCGGGGCATCCTGGAAAGAATCAGCTGTCCTGGGCTGTTTCACGTCTGTTCTGGTGGCCTTCCCTACGTTCCGACATCGCCGCATATGTAGCGGCATGCTCCGTTTGTGCCCAGAGTAAGTCTCCTCGGCACCTTCCGTTGGGCCTTCTGCAACCCTTAGCCACCGGGGAGCGCCCATGGTCACACCTGGGGATGGATTTCATTGTGGACCTCCCTGCATCCCGAGGCCATACGGTCATTCTCATGATTGTGGATCGGTTTTCCAAAATGTGCCACTGTGTTCCTCTCAAGAAGTTACCCTCTGCACAGGAGTTGGCCACGATTTTTGCCAGGGAGGTCTTCCGGTTGCACGGTTTGCCCAAGGAGATTGTGTCGGATCGGGGGAGTCAGTTTGTGTCCAGGTTCTGGCGCGCCTTTTGCTCCCAGTTGGGGATTCATCTCTCCTTCTCCTCGGCCTACCACCCTCAGTCCAATGGGGCCGCAGAACGATCCAATCAGGCCTTGGAGCAATTTCTTCGTTGCTATGTCTCCGATCACCAAGACAATTGGGTTGACCTCCTGCCTTGGGCTGAGTTTGCCAGGAACACGGCGGTGAACTCTTCCTCTGGGACGTCTCCCTTCATGGCCAACTATGGGTTCCAACCTGCCGTGTTACCGGAGGTATTCTCTCCCCAGGATATTCCGGCTGTGGAGGATCACCTTTCCGTCCTACGTGCTTCTTGGGTACAGATCCAGAGGTCCCTTGAGGTCTCTGCGCAGCGCCAGAGACTCCAGGCTGATCGCAGACGAGCGCCTGCTCCTTCCTACCAGGCCGGAGACCGTGTATGGTTGTCCACCCGCAACCTCAACCTTCGAGTGCCCACTCCCAAGCTGGCGCCTCGCTTTGTTGGTCCCTTCCGAGTGCTTCGCAGGGTAAACCCGGTAGCCTATGCCCTTGCGCTTCCTCCTGGCATGCGGATCTCCAACGTGTTTCATGTCTCCCTGTTGAAGCCACTGGTGTGTAATCGTTTCACTTCCTCGGTTCCTCGGCCTCGTCCGGTCCGAGTGGGCAATCGTGAGGAGTATGAGGTGAGCAATATCCTGGACTCACGCCTGGTCCACGGTCGGGTACAGTTTTTGGTTCATTGGCGTGGTTATGGTCCAGAGGAGCGTTCCTGGGTTCCCTCCGCAGATGTCCATGCTCCTGCCTTGCTCCGAGCCTTCCACGCACGCTTCCCTCAGAAACCGTTCTTTACTCCGCGGAGGAGGGGCCCTTGAGGGGGAGGTACTGTCATGGTCTTACCTTCTTGCTGTTCTCCTTCGTTTGACATGTGCTGGCGGCCATCTTGGTTTCTGGGTTTCTTGTAGCCTCCCACCCTGCGGCTCCTCCTTCCCACTGGGAGGAGCTGGATGCCTAGCTCATATATATAGGAGGTCTGTGGCTTCAGTTCCCTGCTTGGTCCTCCTGTGTTCACATGCTTCTAAGACTGCTGCTGCTTCTGGTTCCTGTTCCTGGCTTCGTCTGACTACCCTGCTGGTTCCTGATCCTGGCTTCATCTGACTACCCTGCTGGTTCCTGATCCTGGCTTCGTCTGACTACCCTGCTGGTTCCTGACCCCTGGCTTCGCAAAAAGACTCTGCATCAGTTTCGCCATCCGTTTGGACTTTTGCTTTACAGCTTGTTTTTCAATAAAGCTTTCTTATTTTCACTTACCTGTTGTTGTACGTCTGGTTCATGGTTCCGTGACAGTTATGCAAACCTCTTATTTAAAAGTATACATATTAAAAATAGCACATCACAGAAAGAAGGCAAACCCATGTCAAATAAGTAGATAAACACATGGGGAGGGGAGGATTAATTTTTTGAACCCCACCTTGGTAGTAAGTAAATCACAGATAAGCGCATAACGGTCAATAAAACTCAGGCCATCATTATTTTTCAAAAATTAAAATTTAAAATTTAAATATGCATCTGCCTACTGCTTTAATAGTTGCTTATAAAGCAGTTAATATCTAGCTCTACGTTTAACCCATAAGGGTGCAAAGCGTTGGTAAGGTAGATCCAGTGAGTTTCTCTCTTCGAGAGTTCACGCACTCGGTTAGAGCCCCTCCACACTGGATCAACTTTCTCGATCCCCCAAAATTTAAGATTTGTTGGATCTTTATTGTGGTGTCGTTTATAGTGCATTGAAACACTGTGATGTTTAAATCCCTTTCTGATGTTGGCAAGATGTTCCGCTATGCGTACACACAGTTTCCTCTTGGTGCGGCCTACATAAATAAAACCGCATGGACATTCCATAGCATAAACAACGTGTGTGGTATGACACGTGATGAATTTTTATTATATTAGCGCTGGGTTGAGTGGGTTTTTATATTCTTACTCCTATTATTTATAGATATCTTTTGTGCGTTTAAAATTAAATTAAGGCATTTTTTAACTTAAGATTATTTTCGTTTATTGCAATTCTACAGAAATGAAAAAACAAAATGAATGGAAAAAGTTGAATGCAGCAGAAACTGTAACACAACTGTCATACTGACAGTCAGTCCCACTGATTTTTACAGGAAGTAGGCGAAGGAAAACCAAGGCATACAAGGACCACCCAAGGTACCTACTGTAGATGAAACTTGTTAGGGTGTAACTCGTATGTCTAATACAGGCCATAGACAATGCATTTTTTTCCCGGCAGCCAAAGAGCTTTTGTGTTCCCTGGGTGGGGAGCCATCCCTGCCAGAAGAACACAGTGATTATAGCCAGTGGCTATAGCCACTGGCAATAATCTTATGTTACAATTTCAATATGCTGATTGTATCCAAGTCGTATATCATTTGGAAAAAGTATGCACATGAACAAGTAATTTCACAGAAAAGTGTAAAGTGTGGATCCTAACTCTAGTCTAACAGAGCACCCGTCTTTTGGACATCTACTGTAAAACAAAGAATAAATTCAGGTTTGCCTGAAGACCATTTCCCCTTAGCGGTACAAGGAAATACCTAAAGCCCAATGCAACTCAATTGCAGATGAAGACCTCCAGTGTGTCAACAATACATTTCATTTGCACCTTGACACATCTAACTCAACATTACGATTAATCTATGCATGTCTCTCTTAATATTAGGCTCAATCCATGTAAGTCTCTCACCACCAATTCTAACCAGAATAGGGGATAACCTTTTAGACTCACTGGTCACAGAGTTAATGTCTGTATGTAGATCCTGCTGCTCTTTTGATCATTTTGATACATACTTTATATAAGGCAACTTCTGCCTATGCTTTTTTTTTTTAATCATACACTTACCTTGAATTACACAAAATTTGACCAGATTGCAAAACCTGCAATACATAGGATTTTTATAGTAGCACATTGTAGTAGCAAACAAAGAGTACTAGGGAGGGCACCTGGCCAACCTTCCTTGTCAGTTTTCTTGAATTTTCTTAGCCCTGTAATGGACACATCATTGCTTATTATTACTAGATGTGTGCATGATGAAAACATTTGTTTTGTTTGATTTCCTTTAGATTTGTTAATCTAGTTATTTAGTTTCATCAAATTAGTTTGATTCATTCAATTCATATTCAGAATTCATATTCGGAATCATATTCGGAATTCGTTCTACGTGTTTTTCAAATTTTCTTCAAATGCACTGATTTTTTTCTCGATTCCAAACGCTCCAGTCTATCAATTTAGAATTGAAAATGTATTTATATTTTTTTTAATTCGAATGCGGCAGCTAAGTAACCAAACATCTGATTGTTATTTATACACATTGATCTTGTTTGTATTAATAAAACATTCATTCAAAATATGCAAAGTGTTCTAGTTAATAAAAGTAGTATCTTACTTTTAATATTTTACTATGTACAAGTATGTAGAAGTTAGCCAACTGAGAAAAAATTATGAAGTACAAATGCTTTTAAAATATTTATATTTTACTGGTTTCATTTTATCAATTTTACACTTGCAAACAAACAAAAGAAAAATTTTCATCAAATAATTACAATGACTCTTTAAATCACCTTTGGCTTAAAAAAAATAGCATTATTTCGAAATGGTACTCTAATAACACACAGTCTTTTATTTCAACAATATGTTTACAGTTCGAATTCAAATAGGATTCAATGTAAAATTAGAGGCAAATTTCAATTCCAATTTTGGAAATTCAGACGAATTTCGTTTAGTTATTCAGGAAATTCAGTAAAATTCATCTGTACTTTAATTTGGGGATTCAGATATTTCCGAATCTCCGAATAACGAAAAATTTGTCTGAATATTTATTCGGAACGGAATAAACCGCACATGTCTATTACTAGAGATGAGCTCAGTGTTTGATCCAAATGTGAGTTCAGACCTTATACAGTACTAGCTGGTTGTTTGTTCAAATGCTGAACATTTACAAGGGTGTTCGGCGTCAATACCCGTGACAGCTTCTGTCTTAACCTCCCTGGCGGTATGATTCTTTCCGATTTTAGGTGCTGAAAGCAGTACCATTATTTTGCTAGTAATTCTTAACCACTTAAGCCCCGGAGGATTTGGCTGCTAAAAGACCAGGGGGTATTTTGCAATTCGGCACTGCATGACTTTAACGGACCATTGCGTGGTCATGCGATGCTGTACCTAAACGAATTTGACGTCCTTTTTTTCCCACAAACAGAGCTTTCTTTTGGTGGTATTTGATCACCTGTGCGATTTTTTGATCATGCGCTATAAACAAAAAAAGGGCGTCAATTTTTCAAAAATAACAATATTTTTCACATTTTTTATATGAAATTCCCCCCCCCAAAAAAAAGTAAAAATCAAAATTAGTTTTATGCTACATATGTTTGGTAAAAAAAATAGCAAAAAGCGTATTTTGATTGGTTTGCGCAAAAGTTATCGCATTTACTAACAAAAGGAAAGATTTTTGTCATTTTTGTTGTTTTATTTTTTAACGAGTAATGGCGGCGATCTGCGATTTTTTTTGCGGTACTGCGACATTGGGGCAGACAGATCGGACCCTTGACTGACATTTTTGACACTTTTGGGGTTACCAGTGACATTTCTACAGTAATCAGTGCTATATATATGCACTGTTACTGTAAAATTACACTGGCAGTGAAGGGGTTAACTTTATTTGAGAGGGAGGGGCTGTGTGTGTCCCTAGGGGTGTGCTTTCTACTGTGATTGGCTGTGGCTACTAGTGTAGGAACAGTGATCAACGGTCCTACATAGTAGAACCGTCTGATCACTGTTTCTACACAGGGGAGAATGACAGGCGGCTTGTTTACATCAGCCACCTGACTTTCTCCCTCTGTACCGACGATCGCCGATTGACCGGCGGACATCGGGTCCACCGGTCACACGCACTAACTTCCCTGTGAACAAGTCGCAGCGGGCGCGCGCCTCCGCGGGCGCGTGCTCGCCCGCTATTGGCTCACAAGGAAGTGAAAGGCAAGTGACGTACCGGTACGTCACTCTGCCTGGCCGGGGCTGACCGCCGCAGTATATAGTCGTGCAGCGGTCGGTAACCGGTTAAGAAGGAGCAGCCCAAACCAACTAGTTACATATGATTTCTTTTTTTACTGTGCGTTCTTCTTTATAACATCTCGGGTATGATAAAGTTTGAAACACAAAATCATATATATATATATATACATAAAAAGTACAGTAAAACTGCAGGAAAGGGCACTGGGGTGCAAACTAATGTGAATTTATTTTATTTTGTAATGTATCAGTTTGTTTGGTGTGTCTTACTGTTTGAATTTGCCACCAGTTCCACCCCCCCCTGCGAGTGTCACGTCACAGGAGACAGAAGCTGGGGCACAGAGCATTGGGAGGAAGATCCGGCCGCCACACACCGCCGGGATACATTGCTGGATCCCAGGGACAAGATGAGTACCCTCTCTTACAGGATCCAGCGATCTTCCTGGCGGTACCCCGAGTGTGGCTCGGGGTTACAGCTTTTGGCACTGAAATTTAACCCCGAGCCACACTCTGGAATACCGCTAGGAAGGTTAAAAGAGTATGAGGTCATCCACGGCTAGTCCCACAGGGAGAAGCTTGGAGATAGGCAAGTATATTTAATACATTTTTCCCTACATTTATTTTATGTATTGAAGCTTATTGGCATTTCCTTTTTAGGCTTCATGTACAAAGTACATGCTGGAACTTGACAGCTAGTAACCGACGGTCTGTTTTGCCGCGTTTACATGCCGCGTTTATGCACGTTTAGCGGCGTTTGCTTTTTAGAAGCGTTTTTACATTGTAAAATGGTCATAAATGTATCCCGATTGAAAACACCTATAAACTATATGCTTAACAAAATGTGGGTTACCGCTTTTAGATGCGTTTGCACGCTATTTCAAGTATTTGGCGATTCAAATGCCAATAAACTTCTGTCTGAACGCATTTTTTTGCTTTAAAAAAATGCCACTAAACTCAATGCCTCTAAATGACTATAAACGTCTCAGTGTACATGGACAGATAGGATAACATTGAGGCGAGTTCATGGGCTGCTGAATAAAATGCCCAACTGCTCCTAAGTGTCCGTTTATCAGCAATCAGCAGCAGTGTACAGGAGGCCTTACTTTAAAGCCGCTTTAATAACTGCTTTTACTAAAGAACTGCTGTGCACTGGTTATGGCAGCTGATTGTCTTTATGTCATAACTTCATAGTTTTGCAGACACTGCTCAAAACACCCTATGAGTTTTAACAGTAACATATTGCATTATGAAAACGTTAATAGGCAATTACATGATTACACTTAAAAGCTTTATTTAGTGATATCTTATCAAATATCAGGTACATTTCAGGTAAAACACATTTTATTGATGGCTGTTAAAATACATTGTAACACTGAATCCAAGGGTGATAAGGGTGTGATAGACTATATTTTATTTTTTGACTTCTGGGTTCACATTTATGTCATTGTACTTTGGGGCAATGCGGTTTTTGTGCTATTATTACTCTGTTGCTGAGCTTTTTAAACGAATGATATCATATTCTCCCACAATGTACCCCTATAAGTACCTCTCATTTTCCAGGTACTTCTGCTTCCTAAATTAAACTTAGCCCATCAGTACATGCACATAATACTCATATTTAGCTTATAAATATCCAAACTTATTTTAAAGTTTAAATAATACTTTGAAACTATTTATACACAATTACTGAGTTAAATTAAAGAAAATGTATGTTTTTTTTTTTTTTAGAATATTTGTGCTTAGGCCTAGAAAAAAAGGTTGAACAATACTTAACATTTTTAGGACAAGTACATTTGAAAAAATCTAGGGAAGCTGTAAACTATTTTTTCCAGGCTTGGATTAGTCCTCTGCATTGAATAATCTGTGTTGTGAATGGACCTCGTTAGCAGGAGCTAAAATTAAATATGCAGCTGATTTATCAAAGGAGTGACATACTCCCCTCCCTGTCTAGAATTTCTCTTTGGAAAGCTTCTATGCTCTATATTAGAAAACCAGGGCAAATGTTTTATATAAATAAAAATACTATGTAAAACATGTTTACAATTGTGAAAACTTTATTACGGTAAAATAAAATTGGCAAAACAATGTGTGCTTTATGTTTAACAAATGTGATGTCATCGCGGCTCCGGCCACTCACACTTTTTTTTACACAGGGGAAACAACCGCTTTAAGACGCAAGGATTACCCACTTGTCCGTAGACCCACTTTTCCAGCACATTTATTATAAAGACCAATTATGTATTTATCCATGGTTTATTATCATCATTTATTAACATTTGGCTGTTTTTTTTTTTTTTTATTTTATTTATGTTTTATAGTTTTGCACATTTTTCAGAGTTACCTCAAACAAGTATTAGGTGAATGTTACATATTGCTACATTGGGGACACAACAATATTTTATCATTATTGAATGCAGCACATTACACGAGGATTGGCAATATGGTACAATACACATACTCTGGAAGATTTACCCCCGTTCCTGACCGGGGGTAAGGGGGTTGCTTTAACTGACAGTTGCGTGGTCATACAACGCTGTACGCAAATAAAGTTTATGTAATTTTTTTTTCTACAAATAGAGCTTTCTTTTAGTAGTATGTAATCACCACTGCATTTTTATTTCTTGCGCTATAAAAAAAAAAAAAAAAGCCCGACAATTTTGAAAAGAGAAATATATATTTTTTATTTTCTGCTATAAAACATATCCAATAAAAAAAATGTAAAAAATCAAATTTCTTCATAAATTTAGGCCAATATGTGTTCTAAATATTTTTGGTAAAAAAAAATCCCAATAGGCATATATTGATTTGTTATACAGTAAACCCCCCTCCATTGCGGGGGTTACGTTCCGGACCCAGCCGTGAAAAGTGAAATTCCGCAAAATAGAAAAACCCTATTAAAATGCATTGTAAGCATGATTTTTTTACTGTCACTGTACGTGTAAAAGCATTTTAAGGTCTTTAAACACACTTTTAAAACAATAGAAACTCATTTAAACACATAAAAGATACTAAGAGACATAGCAAGAGCCATGGAAAACACAAAAATATTTAATTTTTAATGATTTATATAGTAAAATAACATTACAAAAAAACCCGCGAATTACCGGGACCGCAAAAACTGAACTGCGATGGAGCGGGGGATTACTGTAGTGTCTACAAACTATGGTGTATATATTGGAATTTTTTATTTTTTATACTGATAATGGTGGCGATCCGCGACTTATAGCAGGACTGTGAGATTGTGGTGGCCAATCAGACACTAACTGAACTGACACTTTGTGGGAAACAGTGACACTAACACAATGATCAGTGTTAAAAATATGCACTGCCACTGTACTAATGACACTGGCTGGGAAGGGGTTAAACATCCAGGATGATCAAAAGGATTAAATGTGCTTAACCAGTGTTTGTGTGTACTGTGTGCTGCTTTCACTAAGGGAAGAGTTGGATTTTATTATCCTGGAGGGGGGATTATGGCGTGGGGTTGTACAAGAAGGGGCCATCCCAAAACTGTTCCCATAAAGTTAGGAGCACGAAAATGTCTTGGTATGCTGATGCCTTAAGAGTTCCCTTCGCTTAACTAAGAGGCCAAGCCCAACCCCTGAAAAACCACCCCACACCATAATCCCCCCTCCACCAAATGATTTGGACCAGTGCACAAGGCAAGGTCCATAAAGACATTGATGAGCAAGTTTGGGGTGGAGGAACTTGACTGGCCTGCACAGAGACCTGACCTCAACCCAATAGAACACCTTTTGGGATGAATTAGAGCAGTGCGAGCCAGGCTTTCTGGTCCAACATCAGTGCCTGACCTCACAAATGTGCTTCTGAAAGAGTGGTCAAATATTACCATAGACACACTCCTAAAGCTTGTGGACAGCCTTTCCAGAAGAGTTGAAACCGTTATAGTTGCAAAGGGTGGGCCAACTCAATATTGAACTAAGATTGGGATGCCATTAAAGTTCAGGTGCGTGTAAAGGCAGGCGTCCCAATACTTTTCACAATATATTATATATGTGAATTGGATGCATTTTACACCACATCCAATTCGCATAACATGTGAATGTGACCGGCTTTTAATGGAGCCAGTTCACACATGTCCAGGATGGCTGTGGTGCAAATTTGAAAAGGGTTCTGTGCATTTTTGGGTCCGACTCAGGTGCAAATTCAGGGAAAAATATGCACCCGAATCGCACCTGAGCCAATGAACACAAGTGCACAGGGCACCGTACTGCAAACCGCAGCCAGATCTGTGTGAACCCAGCCTTAAGCCTCGTACACACGCAACTATTATTGGCCGACCCATCGTCTGACTTTTGTCCAAGTTGTGTTTTGTTGGTTGGAATGTGCCTAGACTGCACACAAATTTTCTCGGCCAACAAAATTCTACTTCAGAAGTGATGTCATGTGTTGGTTTGTTTTCTTTGTGTTTTTTCTTCACTGAGCATGCCCAGACTTGCTCATCAGATTTTTCCCTGTCGAAATCTGTACTGACTGCACGAAAATCGGCCGTTATGTTGACGGCCAACAAAAATTTTTTAGTCTGCACACCAGATTTTTTTTGGCCGAAAAGTCGGTGTTGGTTGTCGGAAGCATCATACTAACAAGTCGAAAATCGGCAGATCGGACGTTGGCCGAAAATTCCCTGCCAATTTTCGACGCGTGTGTACGGGGCTTTAGAGCTGTTCTATGTGGTGTGATCCTCTACTAGGCTCAAGTAACAACAAGCATGTGTGAGATTACAGCGATGAGTCTGCAGGGGCCACTACTGAAGTGAATGCTGCCAAGTCCAGCTGAAATCTAAGGGCTATTCACTCACTGCAATACGGAAAGACCTTTCTGGGACAATTCTATATTTAAAGCAAACCTATCATATGATGTTTTAAGAAAACTTTTTTGAAATGTTTATCTGGGGACATGATATCTTTAGGAAGGATTTTATCACAAATGTGCACAAATATTCCGACTGAACTGTAACCCCCAGTTCACACTAGTGCAACTTCTGAAAAATTGCATGGCAAGGGAAATTACATTGTTTTCAATGCTGCGCTTTCTAATCAATGCGACTCAGTAGGTGAGAATTCAAAAAAGGTTCCTGTACTATTTTGGTGCGACTCCATTTTGATTTCAGCGCCATAAACTGCTATGGTAACTCACAGAAGTTGCATCAGCATTAGATAAGTGACTCCTATGTAACTTTGATGAGATCAGTGTTTTTTTTTTATTATTTTATAACCCTCACTTCTCCTCCAAGGTCATCCTTGCTGCCTAAAAACTCTCCTCCCAAATACATTTAAATTAGGCCTGAGCATATTTTTATTGCGTGTTTTTCAAGTATGAATGAGCACCACACATAGGGCAACCCATTTGCTTGAATGGGCTTCCCTACGCACGACAAACACCTCAAATTAGCTCAAGAACCTTTTTGATGGTTGGGCGCTGCACATTTTTTCAGTGCACAGTTTGGCAAATTTGTAGTGTGTTTTGTCACACAGCAAAACATCCATCTGTCCTTATGTTGCCATTATAGTGTCACAAGCACAATGCGTGCTTGCAATGCATTTCAAAAACACTTGGCAAAGTTCACGTTTTCTGTATGGGTTGCCATGCATTTGGAAACACGCAGATGTGAATGCAGCCTAATTGTTAATGACACCTCAATCACGGTTAGCATGCCATCATGGCAATGCAAGCACAATACACGCTTGCAGCTTATTTCTGAAACGTGTGTCAAAGCAAACATTTTTTTGTGCAGGTTGCTGCATGTTCCGAAATGCACAGATTTTAATGCAGCCTAATTGCTAAAGACCCCCCTAATACAGCTAGCATGCCATTATGGCAAGAGTGACACACGTTTTCAGCGTGTTCCAAAACACGCGGCAAAGCACAGTTTTTCTGTGCAGGCTGCGGCTCATTCAAAAACACGCAGATGTGAATGCAGCCAAATTGGTAATGACGCCCTAATCATGGTTAGGAGATGTGTGGTTTTGTCATACAAAAAATTTACAATTTGTGCATTTCAGAAACGCATGTTGGGGGGGGGGGGGCAGTAACAGTCGGCAGCTTGTCCGTAACGACTACTCCAAGTTGTGTGCCCCCAGGAGTTCTTGGGCTATGCCAGACGATAAACGGGGTCACATTGTTCTGCATGTGGCGTAAAAACACCTCGCCCAAAGGCGTGCATGCCAATGCCCAGGACCAGGCAGATGCTGCGGTCATGTTAAGTATTAAGCATTAAAGAAGTCCCTGACTCAGAGAAGAGCCGTCTGTGTGCAGCTATAATATATGGAGTTCCTCCTTAAGATGTTTTGTCCCATGTTACTACACACTACTGATGTATGTGTTGCATTCAGAGGTTCATTGTCCACTCCACCAGCCCAGCGTACCTCTGCTACCTCCCAGTAATGAAACGAAACCCTGCCGGACACATAGCACGGGTCTCAGGTGTGTCCTATTAACTTTCCTTTTCATACCTAGTGATCAGGCCATAGATCTCCATGACGCTAACCTGCTCCCAGTTACCGGAGGAGATGGACAGCTAGGGAGGAAGGCAGAGCATCAACCACTACCAGAGAAACTGTCACCTAACCAGTTAGACATGTGCATGACGAAAAAAGTAATTTTGTTTAGATTCCTTAATCTAATTATTTAGTTTCGTTCAATTCGGTTGATTCATTTAATTTGTATTTGGGATTTGTATTCAGAATTCATTCTATGTATTTTTTGAATTTTCTTCAAATGTACCGATTTTTCCTCGATTCAAAATGTTTGAATCGAATAACTTAGAATCAGTCAAATCTAAAATTTTAAATTTATAATTTTTTTTTCAATTCAACCAAAGATCTGATTGTTGTTTATACACAATGGTCTTTTTTTTTAGCCAGCTGAGAAAAAAAAAAATGTCAACTACAAATGCTTTTAAATATTTTTATTTTACTGATTTCTTTTTATCAATTTTACACTTGCAAAGTGAACAAACAAAGTCAAAAAATGTTCATCAAATGATTACGACTCTTTAAATCACCTTTTGGCTTAACAAAAACAGCATTATTTCGAAATGGTACACTAATAACACACGGGGTCTTTGATTTCAACAATATGTTTACAGTTCGAATTCTGATAGAATTCAATGTGAAATTAGAGTCAAATTTAAATTCGAATTTTGGAAATGCTGCCAAATTTAATTTCGTTATCTGGATGATTCAGTAAAATTTGTCTGTTCTGTAATTCAGGGATTCTTATATTTGAATCCCTGAATAACAAAACATTGCGTCTGAATATTTATTCGGAACAAAATAAATCGCACATGTTTATAACCAGGTACCAAGCCAAATTACTGGTTGCTGTAACTATTCTTCCTTTTGGTTACCCATGGCAACTCCCTCCTCTTCCTAGCTTTGTGGGTTAACCTTTTGTAGTGGTGTCACACATACCCCATAGTGCTAGTACAGACCCATGTTCTTTGGGAATACCCCCAGACCCAACATGCCCCAGTTGAATAATTTCAGACCAGGCTCAGAGCAGTTGAAATAACTTACTGTACACTGGAAACTTGGAACAACATGTATAACATATATAAAACATTAATGGCTGCCCCAGGTAACCTGCATAGGTGATGTCTCTTTGGGGAAAAGTCCAAATTTGGCAAAACTCAAATGGAAAAGTCCATGTTCTTTGGGTGTCCCGACGCATTGGCACTCCAAGTGGACCACAGGTCTCAGCAAGCCTCTGCATGTGTCCCGTTCTTTCCTAAGTCCTGAGCTCCCTTAAGACCCTAACATCTTCCCTTTTATAACACACGGGATGGCTGAGCCCCAGAAAAAGCTACAAACACATTCAAGGAAGGCAGCAAGAAACATTGACCCTTCCCGCTGCGCTGAGCATGGCAGCTGAGTGCTCACTAAACATACAATACAATAGACCACATGCCTACATGCGCTACAAATGTGCATAGTGCTTGCGTTGCCATGCGTTCACATCTGCGTGTTTTCAAACACAGGCAACCCGCACAGAACATGTGCGCTTTGTTGTGTGTTTTGGAAATGCATTGCACACATGCATTACACTTACATCACCATAATAGCATGCTGACTGCGATTGAGGTGTCATTTATAACTAGGCTACATTCACATCTGCATGTTTCTGAATGCAAGGCAACCCACACAGAAAACATGCGCTTTCCCGCATGTTTCCAAATTATTCTATATCATGTTTTGACTCATTAGTCCATTGCACCTGCTGGCATTTTTCTGCACCCCAGTTCCTTTGTTTTCATGTGTACTTGAGTCACTTAGCCCTGTTTGCATGTCCTATGCATGAAAACATAGGAATTTTAATTAATTGGTTGTAGCAAAAGGCAGTTTGTTTGCAAAGGGCTAGAGAGCGCGATACAATAATGAGTGTCTGCAGGCAACAGTGAAGCATGGTGGATGTTCCTTGCAGGTTTGGGGCTGCATTTCTGCAAATGCAGTTACAGATTTGGTCAGAATGAATGTTGTCCTCAATGCTGATCAATACAGGGAGATACTTATCCATCATGCCATACCATCAGGGAGGCCCCAAATTTATTCTGCAGCAGGACTTTGACCTAAATCAATTAAAAACTATCTTCAGTGTAAAGAAGAACAAGGAGTCCTGAAAGTGATGGTTCGGCTCCTACTGAACCCTGATCTTAACATCATTGAGTCTGTTTGGCATTACATGAAGAATCAGAAGGATTTGAGGCAGCCTACATCCACATAAGTTCTGTTGTTAAATCTTCACAATGTTTGGAACAACCTACCTGCTGAGTTTCTTCAAAAACTGTGAGCAAGTGTGCCTAGAAGAATTGATGCTATTTTGAAGGTAAAATATGGATTTGATTTTGATTTATTTTCTGTTCATTTACTTTCAATTATGTGAATTGATACAAATAAACTGTTAACACTTCTATTTCTGAAAGCATTCCTATTTCTGAAAGCATTGATACAAATAAACTGTTAACACTTCTATTTCTGAAAGCATACACCTGTCTAAAACTTTTGCACAGTACTGTATGTCACATACATTTTGGAGTGCCCTTGTGGCCTCCAATATGTAGGCAGAGCCACATATAAAACTTAATTTTTTAAGTTTTTTACAGTGTGATTTGTATTTATTGATTTATACAGCAGTGTAGGGATAAGTAAAAGTTGAGACATTAGGTAATACATCAACCAATAGAATATGATATAAGGCATGACTGGCAAAACCTGAGTTTAGTGGCTAGGAATGAGAGAGTTAATAGACACTGGTATATAATTAGCGTTAAAGATGGTGACCAGACTGCTTCCTGATGACATCGGGTGATAACATGTGTATAGGTGGGACTTCCAGTTGACGAAATCACATCTGCTGATGTCACTTCCACCACTTGAAATGCATGCTAGCTCCTGAACATAGCGGAGCAGAGGCGCTTTCATCTAACTCACGATATGTCCCCAACAAGATGAGTATAAAAGCCTCTTCTTTATTATTTCAAAGGAGTAAAATATTCCATAGAGCAACCAACACTAAAGCGTTTTAGTCAAAAGTTGACCTTACTCATAGCTGGTTACATAAAAATTGACAAAGCAAATATATAGCCACACCTCTGTCTGACACACCTTCGGTAATTACCAAAATTATTGCACCTGTTTGACAAAACTGCAACAGTGGGGGTGGACTGATTGTTGCTATTGTCAAAAATAACATCAATAATTACCTACAGAGACAAAAAATAGGAATAAAATTATTTAGGCCGAGAGAGCATGTGAAGCCAGGGGATAAAGATAGTGAAAAAAAAAAATAACAGCCATGAAGATGGAGGAATTAACCTAGATGGAGATCCAGGTCCCATCTAAGGTTTAGCCCCTGCTATCCTATATATCCACTATGCCTTCCTTTGTAATAACTTGCGATATCTACCCCCACCTCTCACAGACGCTTGCACTCTCTCAATTCCATAAAATGTAAAAAGGGTAGTATCCCTGAATCTAAAATCTCTCTAAAATGTTGTGAGACACTCGATATATCTACTTTGCTTGTAAGTTGGCAGAGTCCCAAAAGTTCTCTCCAATGTGGGTCCTGAGACAGTGTATCGTGCACCCCACATACTGTATATGACAGGCAGAGCAGTAAAAGAAATACAGGACATAGGTGGTTCCATAGTTTATGTAATGGTTCATTTTGAAGCTTTTACCAATAACCAAGGAATAAAAGGTCTTGCTAAAAAGGTTCAAGTGATAATATTTGCATGATTTAACCCCACAGGCATAAGCAACTGTACATCACAACCAAGTGGAAGATTTTTCTCTCAAGGTAAAAGGATGAAAGGAGTAAACCTATTTATATTGTATAAAAAAATGTTAAGGGTATTTTTAGACAGTGCGAGTGTTTTTGGAATGTTCATAAATGATTGATTCTGTAGTTTCATGGTGTCATTTAGTGTTCAAACATGAGGCATATTCCACAATCTCTGGGTTTCCCAATCTAGCACTGGTGCAGGTGAGAGCTAAATAGTAATTAGATCTGACACAGAGAGAAACAGGCAAAGCAATTAGCAGAGATCACCATACCACACATTTATGATGCAACGCAGAGAAAATGGCAAGATGTGTGTGACCTGGAACAAGAAGCAGCCTGTCCCTAGGTACAAGCTACGTGAATTAATACAAGGACATAGGAGAACCAATCAGTCATGACACTACAAACTGCAACCACAACATATGAGCCCATCATTACAATGTAAGGTAAATGAATGACAAAGGAAATATAACCACACTAAAACCTACCTTTGAAAGTGTACCATGCATTTAACAGAAAATTGGGTGATTACATAAACAAAATGGAGGCTGGTAAAATATAATTTATTGCTCTCTTATCAAATGTCAGCTATGACATTTTTCCAAGTAAATCACACATTTTATTGATAGCTATTTAGATGATATTAAAGTTAATATGATAATGTGTGATAAATAACTTCTTTATTGACTTCTGGGTTCACATCAGTGTTATTGTACATTGTGGCAGCATGCTCTTTGTGCTAATGTTTCATAGTTACATAGTTAGGTTGAAAAAAGACACAAGTCCATCTGGCTCAACCAATAAAAAACAAAAAACAAAAAAACTAAATGTTACTCTGCTACTATGTTGTATAAATTAATTAAATCATAGTTTCCCAGCAACCTTCAATATAAATTACAATGTACCGGTATACGTACCTCAGCAGGTACTTGAGCCAGGTTTAGCAGGTGCTTCTGCTCCCTAAATTGAACCCAACCTATCCATACATGCACATGATACTCATATAAAGCTTAGACATCTTTTAATTTATACAATTAATGTAATTTAACTATAATGGATAGTTTGGAAAATATTTATACACAATTATTAGGCACTATATGAAAAAAACGAAAGTGACCAAGCCAGTTAAAAAACACTTGTCCCTTCCTCCCAGCCAGGGCCGGTTTTAGACAAAGTGTGGCCCTGGGCAAACCTAAAAGTGGGGCCCCAAATTTTTTTATATTCTACCAAAAATATAGGCGCATTTAATCGATTTAGCCAAATAAAACATACAACTACATGAAAATATGCTTTAATTAAATAACATTAAATAGAATAAATAAGAAATCAAGTGAGCTTTGCACCTTCACACCTCAGACCACCCCAATTTCTGCACCTTCACACCTCAGACCACCCCAATTTCTGCACCTTCACACCTCAGACCACCCCAATTTCTGCACCTTCACACCTCAGACCACCCCAATTTCTGCACCTTCACACCTCAGACCACCCCAATTCCTGCACCTTCACACCTCAGGCCACCCCAATTTCTGCACCTTCACACCTCAGGCCACCCCAATTTCTGCACCTTCACACCTCAGGCCACCCCAATTCCTGCACCTTCACACCTCAGACCACCCCAATTCCTGCACCTTCACACCTCAGGTCACCCCAATTCTTGCACCTTCACACCTCAGGTCACCCCAATTCCTGCACCTTCACACATCAGATCAGCCCCTGGTAGGCTGGCACTGGCAGCAAATATTTTATTCAAATGAGGATTTCTTCTGCAAATAGGCTGGCAATTACCAAAACCAATGTCATCATGACACATGATCAAAAAATGAGGAAAAATAAGGATTTCTTCTGCAAATAGCCTGGCAGTGACATCATCAGATCAGACAAGGCACTGGCAGGCATTGTACTAGACTAGTACTATGCCTGGCTGCCAGTGCCAGGCCAGCCTATTTGCAAAAGAAATCCTGATTTGAATTAAATTGTTGCTGCCAGTGCCAGTATATTTGCAGAAGAAATCCTGATTTCTTTGAATAAAATTGTTGCTGCCAGTGCCAGCCCAGCCTATCTGCAAAAGAAATCCCTAAGTAGAAGTCACTCCTCTCTCCAGTCCTCCACTTACCTTGGGTGTGCTGTGCGGTGTGGCTGCAGAGTGTTCCCGCTGGACATAGTACAGGAGATGGTCAGAGACTGCAAACATGATACAAGAGATGGTCAGAGACTGAGGACATGATACAGAAGATGGTCAGAGACTGCAGACATGATACAGAAGATGGTCAGAGACTGAAGACATGATACAGGAGATGGTCAGAGACTGAAGACATGATACAGGAGATGGTCAGAGACTGAAGACATGATACAGGAGATGGTCAGAGACTGAAGACTTGATACAGGAGATGGTCAGAGACTGAAGACTTGATACAGGAGATGGTCAGAGACTGAAGACATGATACAGGAGATGGTCAGAGACTGAAGACATGATACAGGAGATGGTCAGAGACTGAAGACATGATACAGGAGATGGTCAGAGACTGAAGACATGATACAGGAGATGGTCAGAGACTGAAGACATGATACAGGAGATGGTCAGAGACTGAAGACATGATACAGGAGATGGTCAGAGACTGAGGACATGATACAGGAGATGGTCAGAGACTGAGGACATGATACAGGAGATGGTCAGAGACTGAGGACATGATACAGGAGATGGTCAGAGACTGAGGACATGATACAGGAGATGGTCAGAGAATGAGGACATGATACAGGAGATGGTCAGAGACTGAGGACATGATACAGGAGATGGTCAGAGACTGAGGACATGATACAGGAGATGGTCAGAGACTGAGGACATGATACAGGAGATGGTCAGAGACTGAGGACATGATACAGGAGATGGTCAGAGACTGAGGACATGATACAGGAGATGGTCAGAGACTGAGAACATGATACAGGAGATGGTCAGAGACTGAGGACATGATACAGGAGATGGTCAGAGACTGAGGACATGATACAGGAGATGGTCAGAGACTGAGGACATGATACAAGAGATGGTCAGAGACTGAGGACATGATACAAGAGATGGTCAGAGACTACAGACATGATACAGTAGATGGTCAGAGAGTGCAGACGTGATACAAGATATGGTCAGAGACGATACAAGAGATGGTCAGAGACTGCAGATGTGATACAGTAGATAGTCAGAGAGTGCAGACGTGATACAAGAGATGGTCAGAGACGATACAAGAGATGGTCAGAAACTGCAGACGTGATACAAGAGCTGGTCAGACTGCAGACATGATACAAGAGCTGGTCAGACTGCAGACATGATACAAGAGCTGGTCAGACTGCAGACATGATACAAGAGCTGGTCAGACTGCAGACATGATACAAGAGATGGTCAGAGACTGCAGACATGATACAAGAGCTGGTCAGAGACTGCAGACGTAGTACAGGAGATGGTCCAGAGACTGCGGATGTGATACAAGAGAAGGTCAGAGACTGCAGACATGATAGAAGATAGAAGGACACTAGGGGGGCCGGAGAGCACAGGGAAAGCAGATAGCACTGGAGGAGCTGAAGGGCAAGGGGGGGGGAACTGGAGAGAATTAAGGGGGGAGGAGTTTGGAAAGCATTGCAGGGGGGTTGGAAGGCGCAGGGTGGGGATAGCACTGGGGAGGGGGGGTGGCGGGCAGGGAAAACCAGGGGGATGGAGAGCATGGGGGGGGACTGGAGAGCACTGGAAATCACTTAGGGGGGAGCCAGGGAGCACAGGGGGATGGAGAGCATGGGGGGGACTGGAGAGCACTGGAAATCACTTAGGGGGGAGCCAGGGAGCACAGGGGGATGGAGAGCATGGGGGGGGGGGACTGGAGAGCACTGGAAATCACTTAGGGGGGAGCCAGGGAGCACAGGGGGATGGAGAGCATGGGGGGGGACTGGAGAGCACTGGAAATCACTTAGGGGGGAGCCAGGGAGCACAGGGGGATGGAGAGCATGGGGGGGGGACTGGAGAGCACTGGAAATCACTTAGGGGGGAGCCAGGGAGCACAGGGGGATGGAGAGCATGGGGGGGACTGGAGAGCACTGGAAATCACTTAGGGGGGAGCCAGGGAGCACAGGGGGGTGGAGAGCACTGGGGGAGCCAGAGAGCATAGGGGGAGATGAAAAGCACTGTGGGGACTTGAAGAGCACGGGGGGGCTAAGGAGCACAGGGCGGGGGGCTAAAGAGTACTGGGGGGGCTAAGATCACTGGGGGGGGGCTAAGAACATGGGGGGGGCTAAGATCACTGGGGGGGGCTAAGAACATGGGGGGGGGCTAAGATCACTGGGGGGACAGTAAAAGAATTTGAATAGGAGGGGGATGGGACAGCTCAGCTGCATATAGAGAAATTGATATTTCCATATTCCTCCTGCAGCCGCAGAATGCCTGCAGAAGGGAGGAGAAGAATCCATCCCTCCATCCAGCGGCATAAGGAAACATCAAATCCTCTATATGCAGCCGAGCCGCCCCACCCCCTCCTATTCAGCACACACGGCCGTCGCTGCACAGGCTGCACTGCAGGCAGTCACTTACCTTCTCTCCCCGCAGCCGCCGCCCCCCGCGAGCAGCCCAAAGTCGGGCTGAAGGAGCTCCTATCTGCAGCAGCTTCACTGATCATCGGCGGCCGCGGGAAGGAACACACACGCTGACTACATGACTTCCGGACCGGCTCCGCGGCCAATCAGCCTTCTGCTCAGGGGGGTGTGACTCACACGGTCACACCCCCCCTGAGCAGAAGGCTGATTGGCCGCGGAGCCGGTGTAGCTGGCAAGTACACACCGGCCGGCGGCCGCCCGCAGTAACGGAACGTCTTCTAGTGTCTGTGAATCTGAGCGCCGCGGCCCACCGGGACTCTGACAGTGACACGGGGCCCGGGGCCCCTGGACATTCGGGGGCCCTGGGCAGTTGCCCAGTTTGCCCCCCCCTAACGCCGGCCCTGCTCCCAGCACCTATGGAAAAAAACAGTGCCAAGGAATATTCATATATATCTAAACATACATCACATGCATATAATTTTTTTTCCGGCAATATTATCAGCTGCTATAATAAATCCAAATTATATTATCATGCCTACATCATCCATAAAAATAATAAATGTCCGCAGTAGCAGCGCTAAAATTGCAGTAAAATCGCGGTAAAAAATGCATGAAAACGCTACGCTCAAGTGTGAATGCAGCCTTAACCGTGCTTACAAATTGTTTTATCATGCCTACACCATCCATAAAAATAATAAATATTGTCTGCATTAGCAGCACTTTTTTTTTTTAGAAGAAAATAACACTCCTGTGACTTTAAAGTCCTTTTAGAAGTTCCCTGGGGGTGTCAGTGAAGGTAAACACTCAATAGTGAAGTCCAAATGCAAAGTCACTGGCCTGTCACCACACCAAGTGATGAGACCTCTCCCCTAGGTGTGGAACACTCACCAGAGATCACATAAATTAGGCTTTTGGAAATCATCCAAAGGGACAAGCAGCCGCATTTCGAGCTGCATCTCTAACAACAGATGGATGATATATATCTTCCACAAGCCAAATACATACCCATATAAATTCCATAAATTTGATTTCAAGGAACCTATTTGGTGAAGAGAGGAGAGGAGAGTTGGTGAAGAAGCCTGCAAGACCCTGTGGATGATCTTGCTTGCTGATTTGAGCTTGGCGCTTATCTGGTGTGGGTAAGATGAGGCTGCTTGTCCATTTGGATGATTACCAAAAGCCTATTTTATGTGATCTCTGGTGAGTGTTCCACACCTAGGGAAGAGGTCTCACTTGGTGTGGTGACGGGCCAGTGACTTTGCTTTTGAACTTCACTATAGAGTGTTTACCCACACTGACACCCCCAGGGAACTTCTAAAAGGACTTTAAAGGCACAGGAGTGTTATTTTCTTCTAAAAAAAAAAGTGCTGCTAATGCAGACAATATTTATTATTTTTATGGATGGTGTAGGCATGATAAAACAATTTTTAAGCACGGTTAAGACTGCATTCACACTTGAGCGAATCAGCCCAAAAAGAAGCTCAGGTACTTTTTTCAGCTACAGGCATTTTGCTTCAGGCATTAAAACGCTCAGATGTGAACAGGGGCCATTTAAATGAATGGGGTTTGACTTGTTGAGCGTTTTTGGAGCTGAAAAACACTCGAAAACGCCCAGGTGTGAATGGAGCCTAAAGAAAAAGTATGGTTGTAAATATTTTATGTTTATCTTTTGCAGCCAGCTGGTGGAATTCTAGATTTTTTTCCTGTGTTGACTTTCCTTCTCTTGTGTATTGCGAATGGATCTTAATAGTAGGAGCTGAATTATCAGAGGAGGGGCATAGCCCCTTCCCTGTCTGTAATTTATCTTTAGAAAGCTTAGAAATGCGCTAAGAAACCAAGGCCATAGGTGCATTTATTTCCCAAAAAATATTTATATAAATAAATAATATTATATAAAACAGTTTCACTAATGTGAAAACTTTATCATATTACAATAAAACTGGGAAAAATTTGTATATATGACATTTGGGATAAGTAAACAACACTGGGTTTATATAGCCAGGTTGAAAAAAATGCTATATGCTACATGTCTAACACCCTACTTATTTTTTCACTACTTCTTCTTCAAAATTATTTTACATTAAGTATCGAATATAAGTTTTTAGTATTTAGAAACACAGTTAACCCCGTTTTGCAGAAATCTACTGAGTTGGTTAGAACGAGGTACTATAAAACTATATTCCATTTATTCACAGCAATAACTGTAAAGAAGATATTCCATGTATGGTGGTTAAAGCCTAACTCCATCTTTCCTTTCAGCTGGCCCAGATGAACTGTCTCTTTACTAAAACATATTGGTTTTAGTATTACTATTACTGATTTTAGTATTACTATTACTGGTTCTAGTATTACTCTTATTAGCATTGTAGAATTAGTACTTAGCAATTATTTTGGACTGGTATTTTATGTTTTTTTTTTAGATATTACAGCTTCTTGGGAGGATCTGAGAGTTTTTGATTTTTCGGTATTGTTTCCATTACAATATATATGTAAATGTCAACGTCTTGTACAGTATTCTCTTTTGTTGTTCTATACAATGGTTATCCATTAATAAGAATTTTATGCATTCACATTCAAAAAACATCAGAACTCTTCTGTGATTGTGGGGCCTTTCAGATGATAGGATGTGAGAAAGTTGCAGATGAGGACCCTGGCGTATGCATACACACACACACACTGTCACCACAGACTAACTCATTCGCTGCCCAGAATATTGCCAATCATTTAAAAAGCAAGGTTGCTTTTTATCTGCTGAATGCCCCACTTGCCCTTTGGACCCTATCCCCTCCCAACTATTTTAATCACAGCATTGAGCTATTTTAAACTCTCTAACCCACATCCTCAACCCTCCTTTACTTTTCTCTTCCCCTCCCTCCTTTTTTGTTCAGATGATTGCCTTCTGTGGCTTCCAATACCACCTCTATGCTAATACACACAAACCTATCTCTCTGCATCTCAGCTCACCCATTCAGTCTTCTCACACATTACTAACTTATTGACAAATCAGTATGGATGTCACGCTACTCTCTAAAACATTTCAAAACATTGCTTATATTATAAGAATATACCTAATGCCAAAGTTTTTTTTTAAATCATTTACTTAGCTTGATTTATACAATACAAATGATACATTTGGCCAGGCTTGCTTTAACCACTTGCCATCCAGCTGTTGTATTGAAATTGTCAGACAACTTACTCCTGAGGCCATCCACAATGTTCCTGAATACCGTTATTCAATACAAAAGGAGGAGGTTCCCCTAATTGGGACTTTTTAGGCACATATAGATTTGAAAACTTGTGTATAATAAACAATAACTTTATTTAGTACAAAAATTGAAAACAAATAGAGATAAAAGCATATACAAGCATTGGACAGATAGGAGAAGAACTCAAACACTAGAACCTAGCAACCCGACATGTTTCGAAGATATATGCTTTCTCCTTCTTCAGGGGTAGTTCATAGTGGTACTAGAGTTAATCATATCTGGACTTTACATGCTTGTAAAAAGGTGAAAACATCTGGTTGGTCTGGATCTAACTGGCGATGTGTGTGACGATTTGGTTATGATCTAATAGGATGTATGGAACCACAAAGGGCAAGGTCAGATGTGTGCCCACAGATATATGACTATCTGAAGTCCAATGAGTAGGAAGCCAGGGATAGTGCATTACAGATTTTCATCCAATATGGTTTAAGCCAATCTTTAGGTGGTTCAATATATGTTTGTACATCCTCTCCAGCCAGCAACCAGCAACCAGCACTTGTCTGATCACCACCACAACAGTTCCAGTGTCATCAGGCCAGTGCAGCCAACAACAATGTTTCTCATTGCTGCTGCACCAGTCATAGTTTCACCAGACCAGTGTAAGCCAGCAATAGGGTTCATTTTCACTGCTACACCAGTCCCATTGTCGCCAGACTAGTGCAGTCAGCAACAATGTTCCTGATTGCTGCCATAGGAGTCCCAGTGTCACCATACCAGTGAAAGTCAGCATTAGCATTTTTGATTGCTAGCCACACCAGTCCCAGTGTCACCATACCAGTGTAAGCCAGCAAGAGTGTTCCTGAATACCGTTATTCAATACAAAAGGAGGAGGTTCCCCTAATTGGGACTTTTCAGGCACATATAGATTTGAAAACTTGTGTATAATAAACAATAACTTTATTTAGTACAAAAATTGAAAACAAATAGAGATAAAAGCATATACAAGCATTGGACATATAGGAGAAGAACTCAAACACTAGAACCTAGCAACCCGACATGTTTCGAAGATATATGCTTTCTCCTTCTTCAGGGGTAGTTCATAGTGGTACTAGAGTTAATCATATCTGGACTTTACATGCTTGTAAAAAGGTGAAAACATCTGGTTGGTCTGGATCTAACTGGCGATGTGTGTGACGATTTGGTTATGATCTAATAGGATGTATGTCCTCTCCAGCCAGCAACCAGCAACCAGCACTTGTCTGATCACCACCACAACAGTTCCAGTGTCATCAGGCCAGTGCAGCCAACAACAATGTTTCTCATTGCTGCTGCACCACTCATAGTTTCACCAGACCAGTGTAAGCCAGCAATAGGGTTCATTTTCACTGCTACACCAGTCCCATTGTCGCCAGACTAGTGCAGTCAGCAATAATGTTCCTGATTGCTGCCATAGGAGTCCCAGTGTCACCATACCAGTGAAAGTCAGCATTAGCATTTTTGATTGCTAGCCACACCAGTCCCAGTGTCACCATACCAGTGTAAGCCAGCAAGAGTGTTCCTGATTGCCACCACACCATGCCAGTGTCACCAGGCCAGTGCAGCCATCAACAGTGTTCCTGATCACTACCATACCAGCATTAACAAACCATTGTAAGTCATCAACAATGTTCCTGATTGCTGTGATACCAGTGCTAGTGTCACCAAAGTCAGTGCAGCCATCAACAGTCTCTGATTGCTGCCACATCAGTACAATGTCAACAGAGCCAATGCAGCCAGCAACAGGGTTCCTGATCACCTCAAATTCAGTGCAGTGTTTCCTCTACCTGCCGCCTGTACTTACCCTGGTCTGTTTAAGGACCACATTTCTGCTTGCTGCCTGGATTGATCTTTTGCCTGTTTATTAATCATGTCTGTGCCTGCCACCTAAACAGATACATCTGCATGTCCTTCTGACTATGTTCCTGCGAGGCACTGGTATCAGCCACCCCCTCAGGACAACTGCACTTCTGGACACACAGGAACTCCTTTGTTCACCTTTTGTTCAGCCTCCTTTACTTCACGGATAGCGAACATGGCATTCCTGGGGGCAGTCACCTACTGGTAGGCTAGGCTTGCTTGGCTTATAGGTACGGAAACTGATACAGGTGATGCTACATTAAGCTATATTCCCTGACCACTTGTACATAGGTGACCATTACAGTACTCTGTTTTTAATATAATATTGGTTGATTTTTGTGATACACAGGATGCAAAGTCTGATACATAATCAGTCCAAACATTAAAAAAGCCTCACATACATTGTATCCCTATACTGAAGAAGAGTAGCAAAATGTGTTTTGGGGTGAAATTGTAAGTATGCTCATGCTGTGTGTAAGAAAAGCTTGTAAAATTACAACTTTGTGAAATATAATCAAAATGTATTTACTTTCTTAATTTTCCAATAAAAGAATTACATATTCAAAAAACTCACCATGCCTCTTACTAAATAACTTGAAGTGTCTACTTTCCAAAAATGTGTCATTTTGGGGGCGTTGTACTGTCCAGGTATGTATGCCTATGCTGTGCATGTGAAAAATATTTTCTTTCTTTGTTTCCCAAAAACTATTGGCAAAAAATAAATATTCCAATAATTTACTATGTCTGGTAAAAGATACTTTTGGGTGTTTGCTTTCAAAAATGTGATTATTTTTTGGGTGTTTCCACTTTTCTGATGCTCAAGGGCCTTAAAAATGTGATGGATAGTCAGGAAATAAGTTGCGTAATTTAAGCACCTCTAAAGTCTGAAAGTGCTCATTGATTTGAACCCCTCTTTGTGGCTAGGCTGTCAAAAAGTCCCACATATCTGGTCTTTGCATACTCGGGAGGAAAAGCAGAATGCGTTTTGGGTTGTAATTCTAAGTATGTCCATGCTGTATGGTAGAAATATTATATTATTTGCAAATGTCTGAATTTTCCAAAAGATTGTGGCAGAAAATTAAGTCCTCAAAAGACCCACCATTCCTCTTAAAAATACATTGAGGGGTTTGCTTTTCAAAATGGGGTCATTCTGTGGGTGTTTTACTGTCCTGCTGCTGCAGGGCCTCCAAAGATGTGAAAGGTAGTCATGAAATTAGGTGCCTAATTTATACTCCTTGAAATCTTGGGGGTGCTCCTTGCATTTTGGACCCCTTTATGAGGCTAGGCTGCAAAAAAGTCCCATATATGTGGTATCCCCTTTCTCGGGAGGAACAGCAGAGTGTTTTGGGGTATAAGTTTAATTATGCCAATGCTATGCGTGAGAGAAATTATATTACCTGACAGCTGTGTGTAAAAAAAAAAAAATAAAATTAAATTTTCTTTCCTAATTTTTCAAAAACTTATGACAGAAAATGTGATCTTCAAAAATTGTGTTATGCTTCTATTTAACTATGTTGAAGGGTCTACTGTGTAAAATGTGATCATTTTGTTGGTGCTCTGGCACTCCAAGAAGTGTTATAGGTAGTCAAGAAATCAGATGCAATATTTAGGCTCCGTGAAAGCCAGAAGGTGCTCCTTGGATTTTGGGATCTCGCTATGCAGTGAAGTGAAAAATTCTCACAAGCATGGTATCCCCATACTCAGAAGGAGAAGAAGAATGTATTTTGGGGTGTAAATAAGAAAACACAAAATTAATAAGTTTGTAATCACATTTTTTATGGGTTTGTACGTGTATGTTTTTATGTATATGTTTGTAATCATATTTCCAAAAAAATTGTGGCAAGAAGTACAAATTCAAACAACTCACCATGCCTCTTATCTTAGTAAAAACTTGGTGCATCCACTTTCCAAAAATTGGTCACTTTAGGGGTGTTTATCAGTGTTAATTACATTGTCTAAAATATTTTCGATGAAATTAACACTATTTTAGTCAACTAAAATAGGAATAAAACTAAAACAATTCAGATGACTAAAATATGGCTAAAACTAAATGGCATTTTAGTCAAAAGACAATAACTAAAACTAAATAAAAATTTCATGTCAAAATGAACACTGCACATAAGAGTAAGTAGGGCCATCTGCTAAGCTGTTAAAAAAAATGAAGAAAAAGGCTTTTCTTATTTCTTCTTATTATTTTATGTTGGTAATATGTTCAGGTAATATATGCACTGGCATTACAACCAATATAGTTTAGAGTTTTTTTGGATTTTTTATATTTCAAAGCTGCACTTCTGTTTGTCAAAAAGTAATATGATTGTTTATGAAACTTGGTTTTATTTCTAAAGATGTTATATATCACAATGGCTAAATCTGTGTCTGTAGTGCATGTTCAAACCTTAATACCATAAATAATAATATGTTATTAGAGATTGATGTTTGTTGTAAATTATAAATAGTGTACCAACATCCCAAGTGATACTAAATTGGAGAAAGATAGTCTGTGTAAGATCTGGGTGAGAGATCATAAACACTAAAACTATGTTTCACATAGAGGGAATGGGAAAGGGAAGAGGAAAAGAAAGGGAAGGGAGGGGAAAGAGAGGGGGAGGGGGGGGGGAGAAAATGAGGGAACCAGAAAAAACGAGAGAAAGAGGGGAAAGAGGGAAGAGGGAGGAGGAGAGGGAGGAGGAAAGAACAATGGAAAAAAAAGGGGAAAAAAAGGAGGGGGAAGAAGGATGGAGCAAAAAGGTGGTAGGGAATTGGGAAAGGAGGGCTGGTGGGATTTTGGCGGTACTGTAGGCCTGAAAAGTATGCAAATATTTTATATAAAATGTATAAATTTATTGTACATAGTTAAAATCACAGAAAACATACAGCTGAGACATACAATTGAAATACAAAAACATCCATCATAGTATCCAATGTTGACATACAGGCAAGAGAAAACAGGCAATAAATATAAACACATAGGACAATGACCGGTGGTCAGATGAGCACCTGGCGTGTACCCAAGGGTACACGCCAGGTGCTCATCTGACCACCGGTCATTGTCCTATGTGTTTATATTTATTGCCTGTTTTCTCTTGCCTGTATGTCAACATTGGATACTATGATGGATGTTTTTGTATTTCAATTGTATGTCCCAGCTGTATGTTTTCTGTGATTTTAACTATGTACAATAAATTTATACATTTTATATAAAATATTTGCATACTTTTCAGGCCTACAGTACCGCCAAAATCCCACCAGCCCTCCTTTCCCAATTCCCTACCACCTTTTTGCTCCATCCTTCTTCCCCCTCCTTTTTTTCCCCTTTTTTTTCCATTGTTCTTTCCTCCTCCCTCTCCTCCTCCCTCTTCCCTCTTTCCCCTCTTTCTCTCGTTTTTTCTGGTTCCCTCCTTTTCTTCCCCCCCCCCTCCCCCTCTCTTTCCCCTCCCTTCCCTTTCTTTTCCTCTTCCCTTTCCCATTCCCTCTATGTGAAACATAGTTTTAGTGTTTATGATCTCTCACCCAGATCTTACACAGACTATCTTTCTCCAATTTAATAATATGTTATTGGATTTTTACTCCAGGAGTATATAATGAGTTTGGCACTTCTGTAGGAATGCTTAAATAATGCATTACAATTTAACTAAACTCATTCGATTTTAGTTGACCAAAATTTACTGGAGATTTTGGTCGACTAAAATGTAAGACTAAAACGCAAACCATTCAGATAACTCAAATACCACTAAAACTAAAATGTATCATGCCCTCATACCTGAAAACTTTTGAAATGCAATTCTCAAGAATGTTTGTAACATGGGAACTTTCTTATACCCACACTCATCAATGAAATGAGAGGCATTCAGAATATCAGGGTTGATGCATTTCACATATTCAATATACCGTGTTTCCCGAAAATAAGACCTACCCCTAGAGCCCTAGGTCTTGTACTAACAACGGGAACTGGGAGTCCTGGTTCCCCATTACCTAATCACTGTGATTCCCTCAAATTGGCTATCACAGTGATCATTCACTGTGCAGCCTGCCCATGTGTTTTTTTTTTCTTCTGAATGGAGAGAAAGATACACTGTACCTTTCTCTCCTGGCAGGGGAGAAAAATGCCAGTATATTTTAGGTAGGGTTTAAAAAAACGCCAATTTTTATATTAGTATCAGTGTCAGTTAGGGGTTTATTTACTAAAGCTAGAGAGGGCAAAATTAGTCACAATTCTGCAGAGAAACCATTCAGCTTTTAACCTCAGCTTGTTTATTTAAGTATTAGTAATAAAACATAGAAGCTAATTGGTTTCTCTGCTGAATTGTGACTGATTTTGCCCTCTCTAGCTTTAGTAAATAGACCTCTTAGTGTCAATGTGTTTTAGACAGGATAAAAAAAGCAGAATGAGCACCAATGTTTCTGGGTCCTACTATGGGTATATACAACAATATACAAAAAGAAGGTTCCCTGAGGATGTCAGACATAGACTGACGAAAAGGCGTTGCGTGGTGTTTGAGATACGTCATTTCTGGTCAGCTGGAACGCAGGTGGTGCACAAACCGGAGATTCCTATACGATACATGCTGATCCCTGTCTTCTTTGATATAAGTAAAATACAACCTTCTTTTTTAAGTAAATGATTTGAAATAATGCACCATGAGAGCGTTTATTTCTCTCCCTCTCTATATGGCAACACTGGAGCTTTGAATACGCTATTTATATACGTATTCAATGGATGACAGCAGTGGTTTGAAATAATTCCTGTGACCTCATGTATGACATCTTGGATTTTCCCATATGTGCAATCTGACTCCCTGTAATAGGGGTCAGTTAAGTCTGGTGATTGTATAGTGCGTCTGTATGCTGGTGGAAAGGAACCTTTTCTATACTCACTGAGGACGTTATTAACGTGTGGGATTATATATGGTCTTCACATTTTTTATGTATTTTTTATAATTTGAATGAACGTGAATTTAAATGAAGATTTATTTGTCTATTCACTATTGTTTATTCACTATAGTGATATGTATTTTATGATGTAAGAGCGTGGTTTCTTTTTACGGTATAGGTGTTTTTTACACTTTACAAAAACAGCTCTTTATTGTAGTTTATTTGTTTTTTTGGTTATTGATTTGTGCAGGTTTAGGATCTATTGGGTTCCTATATTTTCTTTCATGTACACACAGACTGGGTTGACCGCCGGGCATGGGAAACCACAAAACAAGCCAAAATTTAGGTCAAAACGAACCCATACTGAAAGCAATTCTTCCGCATTCAGCAGAGGGAGGTTAGGGGAGGTTGCACCTCCCCTAACTACAGCAGCTTCTAAACTCTTGTCTCCTGGTGATAACAGCTGACTCTCTTTCACTTATAATTCAATATTTTTGCAGACACTGGTCAGAAAAAAGGATGCCCTATCAGTTTTTACAGTAACATATTGCATTATGAAAATGTTTATTGACAATAAAAAGATTACACTTACAAAGTGTACTTATGTCACTGAAGTTAGTGATATCCTATCAAATGTCAACTAAGATTTTCTTTATTTAGGTGAATCAGATCATTTATTAATGACTTTATACGTTGTATATGACATTAAGGCCAATATGACAATGTGTGGTAGACTATTATTTTCAACTTTATCAGTTCAAATCCATGTCATTGTACATTGTGGCAATAAGCTCTTTGTGCTACTTTTAGGGCCCTTTCACACTGAGGAGTTTTTAAAGCGCTTTTGTGTTAAAAAAAAAAGGGGCATAAAAGCTCAAGAAAAATGCTTCCCAATAAAATCAATCAATGTTTTCAAATTGGGGCGAGGCGCTTTTGTTGCGGTTAAAAAAAATCCTGCTTGCAGCATCTTTGGAGAATGTTTGGAGAGCTAAAAAAAAAAAAAGGCACCAAAAACTCTCCTTCCCATTAAAAGGAATGGGAACCTCCTCAAAAATACCCCCACTAAGCATTTTTGGTGCAGTTTTTGAGTCACGTGTCCTTTAACAACTTCAATACTGGGGACTTTTATCCCCTTCCTGCCCAGGCCAATGTTCAGCTTTCAGCGCTGTTGAACTTTGAATGACAATTGCGCAGTCATGCAACGTTGTTCCCAAATGAAAGTTTTATAATTTTTTTTCACACAAATAGAGCTTTCTTTTTGTGGTATTTAATTACCACTGGGTTGTCTTGTTATTTTTGCTAAAAAAAAACGAAAAAAGACAGAAAATTTTGAAAACAAAAATGTTTTCTTAGTTTCTTTTAGAAAATTTTGTAAATGAGTAATTTTTCTCCTTCACTGATGTGGGCTGAGGAGGCTGCACTGATGAGCACTGATAGGTTGTATTGATGGGCACTGATGAGGCGGCACTGATGAGGTGGCCCTGATAAAGAGGCACTAATTTGCAGCACTGATGAGCACTGATAGGCGGCACTGATGGGCACTGGTTATCTGTGCAGGTCTCCCCTGTAAGGAAATGCCACAGATTGGCTCTCCTCTCCCCTTACGCTGTTAGTGTGAGAAGAGGAAAGCCGATAACCCGCATTTCTTTTTTCTTTTGTTTACATGCGATCAGCTGTGATTAGACAGTTTTTACGGGTTTACTTTGAGGTGCTTTGACTAAGAAAAGTGCTGATTTTTATTCCCTGCTTTTAAGGAAAGTTTAGAAATTCTTCTGTAACCATGCCATCAGTATGTTTTGCAACAATAAGGTTGCAAAGGTCTTGAGAGAGCTTTTTGCTTTAACTCATCATGAGATGTTTCTTGTGTGACACCTTGGTTATGAGACACCTTTTTTAGGCTATCCTTTAAGACTGAACCAGTTGATATTAATTTGCACCGAAAAGAGGCAGGATTGCTTTCTAATTACTGAAGAAATTTCAGCTGGTGTGTTGGCTTTCATGCTTTTTTGCACCTCCCTTTCTTCATGTGTTCGATACTTTTTCCCTGTTTTATTTCATTTTATTACATGTAACTTAATTTCTGAACTTATCTGTTTTGGTTTCTTTGTATGTATGGATTTCATGGGTTGTTACCAACATGTGGTGAAAATTTCAAGTTAATAGCACCTTTAGTAATATATTTATATATGTATATATGTACAGTATCTCACAAAAGTGAGTACACTCCTCCCATTTTTGTAAATATTTTATTATATCTTTTCATGTGACAACACTGAAGAAATGACACTTTGCTACAATGTAAAGTAGTGAGTGTACAGTTTGTATAACAGTATAAATTTGCTGTCCCCTCAAAATAACTCAACACACAGCAATTAATGTCTAAACCGCTGGCAACAAAAGTGAGTACACTCCTAGTTAAAATGTCCAAATTGGTACCCAATTAGCCATTTTCCCTCCCCGATGTCATGTGACTCGTTAGTGTTACAAGGTCTCAGGTGTGAATGGGGAGCAGGTGTGTTAAATTTGGTGTTATCGCTCTAACTATCTCATACTGGTCACTGGAAATTTAACATGGCACCTCATGGCAAAGAACTCTCTGAGGATCTAAAAAAAGAAGCGTTGCTCTATATAAAGATGGCCTAGGCTATAAGAAGATTGCCAAGACCCTGAAACTGAGCTGCAGCACGGTGGCCAAGACCATACAGTGGTTTAACAGGACAGGTTCCACTCAGAACAGGTCTCGCCATGGTCGACCATAGAAGTTCAGTGCACGTGCTGAGCGTCAAATCCAGAGGTTGTCTTTGGGAAATAGACGTATGAGTGCTGCCAGCATTGCTGCAAAGGTTGTAGGGGTGGAGGGTCAGCTTGTCAGTTTTTAGACCATATGCCGCACACTTCATCGAATTGGTTTGCATGGCTAGGAAGCATCTTCTAAAGAAGATGCACAAGAAAGCCCACAAACAGTCTGTTAAAACAAACAGACTAAGGACATAGATTACTGGAACCATGTCCTGTGGTCTGATGAGACCAAGATAAACTTATTAGGTACAAATGGTGTCAAGTGTGTGTGGCGACAACCAGGTGAGGAGTACAAAAACAAGTGTGTCTTGCCTACAGTCAAGCATTGTGGTGGGAGTGTCATGGTCTGGGGCTGCATGAGTGCTGCCGGGACTGGGGAGCTACAGTTCATTGAGGGAACCATGAATGCCAACATGTACTGTGACATACTGAAGCAGAGCATGATCCCCTCGCTTCAGGAAACTGAGCCGCTGGGCAGTATTTCAACATAATAATGACCCCAAACACACCTACAAGATGACTTGGCTTGCTAAAGAAGCTGAGGGTAAAGGTGATGGACTGTCCAAGCATGTCTCTAGACCTAAACCCTATTGAGCATCTGTGGGGCATCCTCAAACAGAAGGTGGAGGAGCGCAAGGTCTCTAACATCCACCAGCTCCGTGATGTCGACATGGAGGAGTTGAAGAGGACTCCAGTGGCAACCTGTGAAGCTCTGGTGAACTCCATGCCCAAGAAGGTAACGCAGTGCTGGAAAATAATGGTGGCCACACAAAATATTGACACTTTGGGTCCAATTTGGACATTTTCACTTGGGGGTGTACTCACTTTTGTTGCCAGCAGTTTAGACATTAATGGATGTGTGTTGAGTTATTTTGAAGGGACAGCAAATATACACTGTTATACAAGCTGTACACTCACTACTAGTGTTGAGCGAACACGGACTGTATTATTCGTGTTCGTACCGAATAATTGGATTTTTTTTACCCGAACACGGACACGGACACTTTACTGTATGTTCGGGTAAAAATCCGTGTTCGGTCGTTTTATTTCCGGGTTTTGCATGCTTTGGCGCTCTTTTCATGGCGGGCTTTCAACAGCCAATCAACAATCGTTTAACTGGTGTGCCTTAAGCCATCCCAGCCATGCCTGCAAATGTCTTAGTAGCTGTGATTGGCCGTCTGAAGCATGTGACCAAGTCTTTATAAGTTCGAGGCAGCCGCCGCAGCAGCGTCATTCTGCTGCTTAGCTAAGGGACAGAGCACACATCAATGTGCTGGCTGCTGATTAGGGAAAGATAGGCAGGAAAAAACCATTTGTGTCCGGATAGAATTGAGGGACAGGTCGGAGTGTTTAGGCAGGGCGAGTTGTAGGCATTTTAGGGATAGAGTCTGCTGAATTATAGGGTCAGTGTCTTCTACAAACTACAATCGATATTGCTGTGTGGGGGGTGGGGTGAATCTGCACTCAATCCTGATCTACGATCTCTTCTCAATCCTGTTAGGGACAGAGTCTGCTGAATTTTAGGGAAACTGTGTTCTACAAACTACAATCGATATTGCTGTGTGGTGTGGGATTGGAGATAGGCAGGTGTCAGTGATCCACATCCATTTTTCTGTGTGTGAGCTGCAGTGAACACAATCTTTTTGGGCTGCAGTGAACACAATCTTTTTGGGCTGCAGTGAACACAATCTTTTTGGGCTGCAGTGAACACAATCTTTTTGGGCTGCAGTGAACACAATCTTTTTGGGGTGCAGTGAACAAAATCTTTTTGGGGTGCAGTGAACACAATCCTTTTTGGTGTGCAGTGAACACAATCTTTGTGGGGTGCAGTGAACAAAATCCTTTGTGGGGTGCAGTGAACACAATCTTTTTGGGGTGCAGTGAACAAAATCCTTTTTGGGGTGCAGTGAACAACATCCTTTTTGGGGTGCAGTGAACACAATCTTTTTGGGGTGCAGTGAACAAAATCCTTTGTGGGGTGCAGTGAACACAATCTTTTTGGGGTGCAGTGAACACAATCTTTTTGGGGTGGAGTGAACAACATCCTTTTTGGGGTGCAGTGAACAAAATCCTTTTTGGGGTGCAGTGAACAAAATCATTTTTGGGGTGCAGTGAACACAATCTTTTTGGGGTGCAGTGAACACAATCTTTGTGGGGTAGAGTGAACACAATCTTTTTGGGGTGGAGTGAACAACATCCTTTTTGGGGTGCAGTGAACAACATCCTTTTTGGGGTGCAGTGAACACAATCTTTTTGGGGTGCAGTGAACACAATCTTTGTGGGGTACAGTGAACAGAATCTTTGTGGGGTGCAGTGAACACAATCTTTGGGGGGTACAGTGAACACAATCTTTTTGGGGTGCAGTGAACACAATCTTTGTGGGGTGCAGTGAACACAATCTTTTTGGGGTGGAGTGAACAAAATCATTTTTGGGGTGCAGTGAACAACATCCTTTTTGGGGTGCAGTGATCAAAATCCTTTTTGGGGTGCAGTGAACACAATCTTTTTGGGGTGCAGTGAACAAAATCCTTTGTGGGGTGCAGTGAACAGAATCTTTGTGGGGTGCAGTGAACACAATCTTTGGGGGGGTACAGTGAACACAATCTTTTTGGGGTGCAGTGAACACAATCTTTGTGGGGTACAGTGAACAGAATCTTTGTGGGGTGCAGTGAACACAATCTTTGGGGGGTACAGTGAACACAATCTTTTTGGGGTGCAGTGAACACAATCTTTGGGGGGTACAGTGAACACAATCTTTTTGGGGTGCAGTGAACACAATCTTTGTGGGGTGCAGTGAACACAATCTTTGGGGGGGTACAGTGAACACAATCTTTTTGGGGTGCAGTGAACAACATCCTTTTAGGGTGCAGTGAACACAATCTTTGTGGGGTGCAGTGAACAACATCCTTTTAGGGTGCAGTGAACACAATCTTTGTGGGGTACAGTGAACAGAATCTTTGTGGGGTGCAGTGAACACAATCTTTGGGGGGTACAGTGAACACAATCTTTGTGAGGTGCAGTGAACACAATCTTTGTGGGGTGCAGTGAACACAATCATTGTGGGGTGCAGTGAACTCAATCTTTGTGGGGTACAGTGAACACAATCTCATACTTCTGAAGATTTGAGGGTGCTGCCTGTTCCATACTCCCCCTACTCCTCATCTAGCCTTTTAGGGGTACAAACAATAGTAATTGGGGCCTAGTGTGGTTGTGTACGTGTGATATACATACACTTTTTTTGGATCATATTTTCTATTCCGCTATTTAATCAAAAACCTTTGGGGATCAGTTAAATTGGGGGATAGTCTGTGTTGGTACGTGTGAGAGAGATCCACCTTTCCAAGTTGTTGGGGTTCATCTCATACTTCTGAAGGTTTGAGGGTGCTGCCTGTTCCATACTCCCCCTACTCCTAGCCTTTTAGGGGTACAAACAATAGTAATTGGGGCCTAGTGTGGTTGTGTACGTGTGATATACATACACTTTTTTTGGATCATATTTTCTATTCCGCTATTTAATCAAAAACCTTTGGGGATCAGTTAAATTGGGGGATAGTCTGTGTTGGTACGTGTGAGAGAGATCCACCTTTCCAAGTTGTTGGGGTTCATCTCATACTTCTGAAGGTTTGAGGGTGCTGCCTGTTCCATACCCCCCCTACTCCTCATCTAGCCTTTTAGGGGTACAAACAATAGTAATTGGGGCCTAGTGTGGTTGTGTACGTGTGATATACATACACTTTTTTTGGATCATATTTTCTATTCCGCTATTTAATCAAAAACCTTTGGGGATCAGTTAAATTGGGGGATAGTCTGTGTTGGTACGTGTGAGAGAGATCCACCTTTCCAAGTTGTTGGGGTTCATCTCATACTTCTGAAGGTTTGAGGGTGCTGCCTGTTCCATACCCCCCCTACTCCTCATCTAGCCTTTTAGGGGTACAAACAATAGTAATTGGGGCCTAGTGTGGTTGTGTACGTGTGATATACATACACTTTTTTTGGATCATATTTTCTATTCCGCTATTTAATCAAAAACCTTTGGGGATCAGTTAAATTGGGGGATAGTCTGTGTTGGTACGTGTGAGAGAGATCCACCTTTCCAAGTTGTTGGGGTTCATCTCATACTTCTGAAGGTTTGAGGGTGCTGCCTGTTCCATACTCCCCCTACTCCTAGCCTTTTAGGGGTACAAACAATAGTAATTGGGGCCTAGTGTGGTTGTGTACGTGTGATATACATACACTTTTTTTGGATCATATTTTCTATTCCGCTATTTAATCAAAAACCTTTGGGGATCAGTTAAATTGGGGGATAGTCTGTGTTGGTACGTGTGAGAGAGATCCACCTTTCCAAGTTGTTGGGGTTCATCTCATACTTCTGAAGGTTTGAGGGTGCTGCCTGTTCCATACCCCCCCTACTCCTCATCTAGCCTTTTAGGGGTACAAACAATAGTAATTGGGGCCTAGTGTGGTTGTGTACGTGTGATATACATACACTTTTTTTGGATCATATTTTCTATTCCGCTATTTAATCAAAAACCTTTGGGGATCAGTTAAATTGGGGGATAGTCTGTGTTGGTACGTGTGAGAGAGATCCACCTTTCCAAGTTGTTGGGGTTCATCTCATACTTCTGAAGGTTTGAGGGTGCTGCCTGTTCCATACCCCCCCTACTCCTCATCTAGCCTTTTAGGGGTACAAACAATAGTAATTGGGGCCTAGTGTGGTTGTGTACGTGTGATATACATACACTTTTTTTGGATCATATTTTCTATTCCGCTATTTAATCAAAAACCTTTGGGGATCAGTTAAATTGGGGGATAGTCTGTGTTGGTACGTGTGAGAGAGATCCACCTTTCCAAGTTGTTGGGGTTCATCTCATACTTCTGAAGGTTTGAGGGTGCTGCCTGTTCCATACTCCCCCTACTCCTAGCCTTTTAGGGGTACAAACAATAGTAATTGGGGCCTAGTGTGGTTGTGTACGTGTGATATACATACACTTTTTTTGGATCATATTTTCTATTCCGCTATTTAATCAAAAACCTTTGGGGATCAGTTAAATTGGGGGATAGTCTGTGTTGGTACGTGTGAGAGAGATCCACCTTTCCAAGTTTTTGGGGTTCATCTCATACTTCTGAAGATTTGAGGGTGCTGCCTGTTCCATACCCCCCCTACTCCTCATCTAGCCTTTTAGGGGTACAAACAATAGTAATTGGGGCCTAGTGTGGTTGTGTACGTGTGATATACATACACTTTTTTTGGATCATATTTTCTATTCCGCTATTTAATCAAAAACCTTTGGGGATCAGTTAAATTGGGGGATAGTCTGTGTTGGTACGTGTGAGAGAGATCCACCTTTCCAAGTTGTTGGGGTTCATCTCATACTTCTGAAGGTTTGAGGGTGCTGCCTGTTCCATACCCCCCCTACTCCTCATCTAGCCTTTTAGGGGTACAAACAATAGTAATTGGGGCCTAGTGTGGTTGTGTACGTGTGATATACATACACTTTTTTTGGATCATATTTTCTATTCCGCTATTTAATCAAAAACCTTTGGGGATCAGTTAAATTGGGGGATAGTCTGTGTTGGTACGTGTGAGAGAGATCCACCTTTCCAAGTTGTTGGGGTTCATCTCATACTTCTGAAGGTTTGAGGGTGCTGCCTGTTCCATACCCCCCCTACTCCTCATCTAGCCTTTTAGGGGTACAAACAATAGTAATTGGGGCCTAGTGTGGTTGTGTACGTGTGATATACATACACTTTTTTTGGATCATATTTTCTATTCCGCTATTTAATCAAAAACCTTTGGGGATCAGTTAAATTGGGGGATAGTCTGTGTTGGTACGTGTGAGAGAGATCCACCTTTCCAAGTTTTTGGGGTTCATCTCATACTTCTGAAGATTTGAGGGTGCTGCCTGTTCCATACCCCCCCTACTCCTCATCTAGCCTTTTAGGGGTACAAACAATAGTAATTGGGGCCTAGTGTGGTTGTGTACGTGTGATATACATACACTTTTTTTGGATCATATTTTCTATTCCGCTATTTAATCAAAAACCTTTGGGGATCAGTTAAATTGGGGGATAGTCTGTGTTGGTACGTGTGAGAGAGATCCACCTTTCCAAGTTGTTGGGGTTCATCTCATACTTCTGAAGGTTTGAGGGTGCTGCCTGTTCCATACTCCCCCTACTCCTCATCTAGCCTTTTAGGGGTACAAACAATAGTAATTGGGGCCCAGTGTGGTTGTGTACGTGTGATATACATACACTTTTTTTGGATCATATTTTCTATTCCGCTATTTAATTTAACTGGGCCTCCATGCGAGACCTGTGTGCCTTGTTGCGCTGTTTTGAGTACTCCACCAACATGGCCAGTGGCAATGACGCCGTTCTCAGCTTAACTATCCCACTTCTATGCCTCCTTGAAAAAACAATTCGGGCGATGATGGAAGAGGATGTGGCACAGGATGAGGAGGAGGAGGAGGATGAAGAGGTAACATTTCCAAGGCTTTCAGGGCAGTCATTCGCAAGGGGCTCCAAGGGTGGGTTCCTGCACACGCAAACGCCAGGGACGCAATTGTCCAGCAGGGGCACAGTTCTGGAGGATGAGGAGAATGAGGAGGAGGAGGAGCTGGAGGAGGAGATGGAACCATGTTCACAGCAGGGTGGCACCCAGGCCAGCTCATGGCCATCACTGGTGCGTGGCTGGGGGGATACAGAGGACACGGACGATACACCTCCCACAGAGGACAGCCTTTCGTTGCCTCTGGGCAGCCTGGCACACATGAGCGATTACATGCTGCAGTGTCTCCACAACGACCGCCGAGTTGCCCACATTCTAACTTGTGCTGATTACTGGGTGGCCACGCTGCTGGATCCCCGTTACAAGGACAACGTACCGTCCTTAATTCACTCACTGGAGCGCGATCGCAAGATGCGCGAGTACAAGCGCACGCTGGTAGACGCCATGCTGCTGGCATTCCCATCTGACAGCGGGGCCACAGTGGAAGCACAAGGCAGAGGAGGAGGAGGAGGAGGTCGCCAACGCAACCAGGGCACCGCCAGCACCTCAGAAGGCAGGGTTAGCATGGCCGAAATGTGGAAAAGCTTTGTCAGCACGCCACAACAAACAGCAGCACCAGCAGCTCAGATGGAACGTCTTAGCAGGAGGCAGCATTTTACCAACATGGTGGAGCAGTATGTGTGCACACGCCTACATGTAGTGAATGACGGGTCTGCCCCCTTCAACTTCTGGGTCTCCAAATTGGGCACATGGCCTGAGCTTGCCCTTTACGCCTTGGAGGTGCTGGCGTGCCCTGCAGCCAGTGTATTATCTGAACGGGTATTTAGCACGGCTGGGGGCGTTATAACAGACAAGCGCAGCCGCCTGTCCAGAGACAATGTGGACAAGCTCACGTTCATTAAAATGAACCAGGCATGGATCCCACGGGACTTTTCCGTACCTTATGCAGAATAGCAATGGATACCGACCTTACCCACCCATTGTTCCATTTTTGCTCTTTCTCACTCTTTTGGGGTGTACCCTCATTTAAAATTTTTGAAAAGAAGCAGTGTTGGCTACCTCGTCCTCCTCCTCAGGGCCAGATTAATGTAGGGGCTATTGGAGCTGCAGCTCCAGGCCCCTACCTTTTATATAGGCCCCGGGTTGGCCATATTCACTGTTACCGCTCTTCTGTCACTTGTAAACACAGAAGTCTGGCTTCTATGCTCGCTTCCCCAGGCAGCACCCTCAGAACCTCCCCACACAGCGTGAAGGCCGGACAAGGAGGGACAGTTGGCGATGCATGGATGTGTTTATGGGCTTCAGAGACAGCATCCCATGTTGAATTAGGCATGCATGGCTGCACCCTTCCTCCTCTGGGTGCATGGCAAGGCACGGCCCTTAAGGCCCTTCAAAATCCTCAGCACCAAGCCCATGATGCTGTTAATCCGGCCCTGGTCCTCCTCCACCGCCGCTTCCACCTACACCGCCCATAGGTGTGCGCAGCCTATTGCATTAAGGTGTGCACCCCAAAGTTGAAATACACATGCATGTGTTTGCCAGCAGGGAGAGTAATGTATCGGGGCCATGTACCTGTAGGCAAGGAGAAATAGAGCAGAGCAGGTCCCAGGGAGATCTTTCCCATCTCCTCACTGGCAATGCTATGTGCCCTAGGTGATTAGGGTGTGCCCAGGCACACCCAGCACACCCTGTGCGCACGCCTATGTCACCGCCACATCCACCACCACCTCAATCTCCCTCCTACTCCATATGGGCCTCGTCCTTCAGAGATGAAGAAGAACATTGTTTTATTTTTCTGTTTTTTTTTGTTGTTTTAAGTTATTTCCCTATCCACATTTGTTTGCAGAGCACTTGCCATGCTCTTAATTACGTTTTGCTGCCATTTGCAGCACTCTAGCCCTTTCCTTTGGTGTTTTAGAGCCATTTTAGTGCCTTAAAGTTCGGGTCCCCATTGACTTCAATAGGGTTCGGTGTCCGGGAAAAGTTCGGTAAAAGTCCGGGACACGGACCCGGACTTTTTTTTAAAGTTCGGCCGAACCCGTCGAACACGGACATCTAGGTGTCCGCTCAACCCTACTCACTACTTTACATTGTAGCAGTGTCATTTCTTCAGTGTTGTCACATGAAAAGATATAATAAAATATTTATAAAAACGCGAGGGGTGTACTCACAATGGCTGCTGCACTGGCATACATTGACATCAGTGTAACATCTAATGTCTCTGTTCAATAGAGAAAGGAGTCCTGCACACTGTATTGCTCACAATTGTTTTTTTCTTTCTACACTCTCCTCTCACAGCTGACTGCTTACAGCGTTTGTTTACATGTGTGATTGGTCACATGGTACAGGGCCAATTTCATTGGTCTTTACCCCATTCTGTGATCCGCTGTGTCCAAGGGAGCAGCCGATGCGGGAGTACTACAGATGCGTCCACCCATATCACTACTTGTCCTATCCAGCCGTTTATGTACATGGGCAGGATAACGACCAGCCACGTAGATCTACGTCGGCTGACTTTGAGTGGTTATATCGGGATGATGCCTCTAGCTAGAGGCATCATCTCGGTACCGTTGTTTGAAGCCGACGGTCAGCTTTCCGTCGGTAAGGATCGATGCGGCTCGGGAGCCGCTCGATCGTTACCCGGGGGCGGGAGGGGACGTCCCCCCCCTCCCGCCGCCTTCCGTGGCTTTGCCCGGGGCTCCCGTCCCACCGGGAGCCCCGAGCACCCAGCCGGCGCGTCCGCCGGCTGGATGGAGTCCCGATGAATGCCGGAAACGGCATCGATCGGGTCTCCGATGACGTAACCCGGAGGCGGAGTCCATGACGTCACATCCGGGTTACTCTGCTGCAAAAGGCGGCAGATTTGAAAAACGGCTGTATGCAAAAATGCCATTTTCGGCGTTTTGCATACAGGGAAGTGTAGTGGAGGGGTCTAGGGTCTTTTAGACCCTCGATCCCTCCATAAAGTGTACCTGTCACTACATATTGGTGTCACAAGGGATGTTTACATTGCTTGTGACAGCAATAAAAGTGATCAGATTTTTTTTTTTTTTAAAAAAAACCTGTAATAAAGTTAAAAAAAAAGAAAAAATAAATAGGAAAAAAAAAAAAAAAATGTAGCCGCCCCCATCACCGTTAGCTCGCGCACAAAAAAAAACGTATACGCAAGTCGAGCCGCGAATGAAATCGCTGTTCAAACCACACATGTGAGGTATCGCCGTGATCGCCAGAGCGTGGGCAATAATTTAAAAAAAAGAGCTACACTCTAACTCTAAACTGGTAACCGTTAAATAAATTTAAAGCGTCGCAGATTGAGATCTCTATTGACCGTAGTTTGTCGCCATCCCACGGGGGCGGGGGTGGGGGCGCAATTTTAAACCACAACATGTTGGGTATCTATTTACTCGGCGTGACATCATCTTTCACAATATACAAAAAAATGGGCTAACTTTACTGTTTAGTATTTTTTAAATGCAGTGGAATGGGATTTTTCAAATTTTTTCCAAAAAAATGGCGTTTTAAAGACCGCTGCGCAAATACCGCGTGACAAAAAATTTTGCAATGACCGACATTTTATTCTCCAGAGTCTTTGCTAAAAAAATATATATAATATTTGGGGGTTATAAGTAGTTTTCTAGGAAAAAATACTGGTTTTAACTTGTGAACAAAAAGTGTCCGAAATAGGGCTGGGGGTAAAGTGGTTAAAGTAACTTCTAGCAAAATATTAGCATTTTACATTTTCCTGATAGAAAAGTGGCTAAGCAAAAATTTGTTGCATAAGTGGTACACAAGAAAAACATTTTGGAAAAACACCTATTTTAGAAGAATAACAGTAGTTAAGTAACAGTGACAAGTATGTTATCATGCTTTCAAACACGTAAGTTATTTTTCCAGTAATACACCAGAATAGGTGTCAATGACATATAACTTTATACTGGGGATAAAAAGGATATCAAAATGATTTTAGTTACTATGATTCATTCTGCAGTTAAATTGATAAACTTTTACTGTGTCATAAACTTACTTGTTATAATGTAGCTATAAATCATTTGCTGATTCATTGCAAGACGATTGGCTAAAATTTTCATACAGTTCTTTAGAATGAAATATAAGGGGAATGGTTTTTCAGTTGTATTTCGTGTTTCTGTTTATGCTTCAAAGAAAATAGATCACAGGTAAAATGCATCTACATTATTGTACATTTTTATGTTCAAACTATTTTAATTCAGTGTATTTGTTAAAAGCACTGTATATATGAAAAACATAAATGTATATGCAGTATATTTAAAATTCATCTTTTGTTGTTTTTAGTGTTATTATTGTTCATTTTTTTATTTCAAACTGTATAAATATATAAATATATTAGTTTTTTTTTCTGATGTGCAAAAGATAAGGTCTACGTATCATTTGTGACATGTAACTAGTAGAAATACCTACAAACTAACCTAGAAAAGTGACAACCAGAAAAAGGACCAAGTGGTCCTTCAAGTCTGCACATTTTTTTTAATTTACACTTTTTTTGGGTCATTTATTTTTTTTTTGTCTGAGTTTTGAACTGTTTGTCCCAGGCATATTTGCCTCCACTTTACTTCACTGTTGACTGACTTACTACCTCTGCTAGAAGTCTATTCCAAACATCAACTACCATTTCAGATAAAATAATACTTTCTAAGATTCGTTTTAAACTTTCCTCCTGTTAGGTTGAAGTCATGTCCCGTATTCTTGATCTTGGCTTCATTATGCAAATACTGCCCTCCTTGACCTTATTAACCCCTTGATGTGTTTAAAGTGGCAACTGTTTAACTTAAAAAATTTAGCTTTGAAGGATTTTTTGGTAAAGTTGATCACCAACTTACTTTCTTGTTTTTTTCATATGCCTATTTTAATTTTTAAATGTGTGCAATCCAATATTTACTTCTAAAAAAGAAATCATTTCATTTCAGAAATTAGGATGAATTTAAAGAGAGCACTATACAGTATCTATGAAAGCTTGCCTAAATATAAGTATAAATCAGCTTTGTTTAGTTTGGATATTCATAAAACAATTTGTTTTAAGAGTACATGTTTATGGTATTCAATGATTCAGTTTTTATTACATGGTTCTGTGTCTTGTAGTTTAGCAAAATGCAGCATAAATTTTTTTCCCTCTGTTTTTTTTTTTTCTTTTTTAATTCTTTATTGAAAGCAATACTAGACACATGTTGTTTAATTTACATTCTCTCTTCTGGTTCTGTATGTGGATGATGGCACTGTAATTATTTTAATTACAAAAAAAAAACAACATCTAAGTAACGTTTTCCTATGTGATATACAGCCATCACATGACCCAGATCTTTCCCAGCCTGTCTGCAGAGAAACATAGCGCTTTTAGTTCTCTGCTGCTGTTTACATGTTCAAATGAAAAAACAGCCCTTGAAATACAAAAAAATAAATAGTCAATAAACTGTGTTAAATCGAAATATAAATATATTTTTTAAATCAAATCTTTATTATTTTGTGGAAATAACATGGTGTGGCCAGTCACAGGGTGTGTCATGCCCCTGCAGTCTGTGTCTTAAAATAGGAGGGAGGTGAAGCCACCATTTATCTACATGTAATATCCCACCCTATTGTGTTTAGTTGGTATACAGGAGGAGGGAGGGTCACATGGGCTGCTCAGTAGTGATAGGGAGGAAATGTTCAGCATAAAAACTCACTGAAAACTGAGCATGTGCAGCTGCAAAATCCCTAGCTGAATTGGGGACATGAACAGAAGGTGGGGATAGAGAGTAGCAGGATCAACCAGGTTTTTTGCAGAATAAAGAAACTAATTTCATAGTGAATGAGTGAGTATGAACAGCATGTAATACACCATTTATTGATAGTTTTTTTATGATGTGGGTTTAGTGACACTTTAAGTCAAACAGGTAATTTCCATATATAGTACATTTCAAGCAGTAAATATGACAGGTGGTACAGGGATTACAAGGGCATATTCAAAAATACTATTACAAATTATGTCACTGTGTACAAAGCAGGGGACCCCTGTAATAAAAACATGTCTACAGGCATGAAGACCGAGATAAAAAGACATGAGCACAGGGTGTCTGAACAGGAAAACATGGTAATATTAAAAGATTCAGATATATACAGTCACAAAGGAAAGATGCAATGCGGTAAACCAGCAAGGTCATAAACATCACTGCCTGAAGATGTGGGACAGCGACCCCCAGACCAGATTGGCATCGCCATCTGCTTATTAAAGGGATTGTACTGTCTAGTTTAAAAAAACAAACAAAAAAAAAAACATGTTATACTTACCTCCTCTGTGCAGTTGGTTTTGTACAAGGCAGCCTGGATCCTCCTCTTCTGGGGGTCCCTCTTCACTGCTCCTGGCCCCTCCCTCCTGTGGAGTGCCCCCACAGTAAACAGCTTGTTATGGGGGCACCCGAGCTGAGCTGAAGCTCTGTGTGTCTATTCAGACACAGAGCTGCTGTTCGGCCCTGCCCCCCTCTCCTGACTTTGATTGACAGCCGCGGGAGCCTATGGTGCCGTGGCTGTCTCTTAGCCAATCAGGAGGTAGAGTCCCGGATGGCCGAGGGACTCATGGACATCGCTGGAATGACATGGGGCTCAGGTAAGTATAAGGGGGCGCTGGGGAGGCTGCTACACACAGAAGCTTTTTTTATCTTAATGCATAGAAAGCTTTAAGATGAAAAACCTTCTGACCTTACAACTCCTTTAAGAAGAGCAGGTACACAGTGCCACTGTGTAAGTAATTTGTAGCCCTATTTATGGAATCTGTTACATAGGGATTTCCTATGGGACAATAAGATGACCTTGAGTATCTAGATTCTAGAAAGGGAAGTTCAACTTTCTATTTTTGTATGTAGGGAGGGACAAAGTTATCAGATGGAGCAATAAGCCACCTTTGCAGTAGAGAGAGTACATAACGGACACTAGTTGCATCATGACACAAAGACTCAAAGGGGGTAAATGGCTTAGCCTATTGTTTTGGAGAGGGTGGAGATCTAAGGAAGCGTTTAAGTTTAAATTCGACCAGGGGATCGGGGAATTTGGATTTCCCCATGGTTGGGCCAGTCTTGTTTCACTAGGAAATGCAAAATTTTGGTCTTACCAGCATCCATAAGACCTATTAGGTGTTTGTTGTATATGCCAGCAGGGAACTCAGGGCGCCTCAGTACCAGAAGTAACAGAGTGATCTTCGTGTTTAGAAAGGTCCAGTTTGCAACCCTGAGTGTGTCCCCAATGGACATGTGGCACTTTAGGACTCATCACACACTGGGAGTTAGCGTCATGGGGGAGATATAGAAGAACTATTCTGTTCCACAGGGACGCAGTTTTAAAGCAGAGGGTATATTCACCAAATGCTGGGCTTTGCAATATTTACCTGTCTGGGATTCCAGTAACTCCATATAGTTTGGAGAGAGGCAAGAGGGAGAAACTTAAGTGAGGACACTGTTTATCCCATATGTAAGACCACAAGAAAGCACAGAGATAATTAAAGTAAGCTTAAGGGATGTATATAGGGAGCATGTGACAAAAAAAAAACACCAAATTCCCCCTCAGCGCACACAGGTGTAACATGGTAAAAGGTAGTCCCACTTTTAGCGCTGCACATTTTTTTGTTTATTATTCCTACAGCCTTTTGATGAGCCCCCATGGCAGACACCATAGTTTGCACAGCAGTTAGATTCAGTTTCACCTCCAAGATCATTGCACAGCGCTCCCTCAATACGTTGGGCTAGGATAGCTGGGCCTTTACTGGTTGGGAGGTAGTCCAGGTCCTTTCTGGAAGCGCAAGATGTTTCTTGGATCTGAGTCTTCTGCCCAGAAATGGCAGACAGAAGCTTGTGATGAGTCCCACTCTGAGGGAGAAGCGGCACTTGTGATGGGTGATGGGTCAGCCGGCTACTCCTCAGGAGGGAGAGTCTTGACCTGTAAGTCCATTGTCTCATCTTCATTTATGCATGATGCAGCTAGGTGCCATATTGTGAGGAGAACGGGGTGAGCTCAAAGGGGCTGAAGTTGCTGGATAACACTGGAGGCCTGAGGTTTTAGGCATACAACCCAAGGCATGGTATTTCTTTCTTCTTGTCATTGGATAAATGAGGCATACATTTGTCTTGACTGCCTTCCATATATCAGAGCTCCATTATTCATCTGCAGCCCTGCACCATCCTCAGGCCACCCCCCTCTCCCTCTAGTTTGCAAAATACATGCTCATTATTTTCATTGGCCATGTGCATGCAGACCCAAAACAAGCTAGAACTAGACTTGAAGCAGGTCTAATACTCATGTAGTTCTCAAGAAAACTAGAAGCAAAACAAATTCACAGAAATGGGCTTTGGGGATTCAGTGAGGAAGGTTTAATGTTGTAATGTGCTGTAATGTAAGTAAAAAACTACATGTTAAGGACGCTTAGGGAAGTTTTAGTATTTTTATTGTTCTTTGGGTCAAATTTCCCCTAAAAACTACTTCAGTAAGCTCCTAGTGCCTCAAAGAACACATGTACTGGATACTGGGTATAGGAAACATTGGTAGACACTGAGGCAGCTAATATGTGGGTTGTAGAAGAGCACAATGGAGGTATCCATTGCTGAAGCAATGGGCATGTTAAGTGGATACTCTGTCAGGTATAGTGGAGCGATATCCCAATGTAGACTAACGCATTTTTCTTTTCTTTCCCAGCATTAAAAAGGTTGTAAAAAACCTTTCCTCACCTTATGGTTTTCATACAATATAGGGTTCGCATTTACCATTTAGAAATACTGGAAGATGGATTACCCAGAAGATGCAATAGCAATAGTTGGAATAGGATGCAATTTTCCTGGTGGTGAGTATTTCAAACCATGATACACATGATGGAAAAAATAAACCATGTTTAGTAAGCTGTATGATATGCATATGTGGAAAAAAAGCTGGTATCAATATAAACACACATTTTACTATGCTCTCCTTTGTATTTTCAGTTCCAGACAATTATCACAAAGCAGGAAATAGGCAAAGTGTAAAATTAGAATATTTAAATAGCAAAAGGAACACAAGTAGTACACAATTTATTTTTTAGAAATCAGGAAAAGGTTTTATTGTGTCAAATAAACATACAGCAAAAATCACAAGGCATTGACATAAAGAAAAAAAAAAAAGATAAGTAAAGGGTGTACATTTCGAGTAAAGGGATACAAGGTATGCAATATACATCCCTATATATAGCCTGTGGTGTGGACATTTCCAAATGTTACTACAAGCTAGTTGACACAATCTAGGATCATAAAGTGGCACTGAAGTACCCAATAAGACCGTATGACACATATAAACCCGTAAGATAGTAGAAAGATATATAAAATTGTTTTAAAATGTACAGTATGTATAGCATACCCAAAACTTTTTTTTAGTTCTGAATATGGAATATGGAAGAATAAAAATCTCAGGAAATTAAGAGGAAATTTGTCTTAGACTGTTGTTGCTGAATATTTGTCCTACATAAATGATTTACCTCCATTTCTTGCTGTGGTGACAACCCTAAAACATTATAAAAATGGGGATATTGCTGGGCTAAAATGTAAAGATAAAAACATACATAAATCAAATACAATAAAAGGTCAACATACCAAATGAAAGCAGCCAGCACCTGATCTAGAATCAGAAATACCATATCTAAATTGCAGTATAGAATGGAAATGTCAGATCCCTTCTTGGTAGAGGCCGAAATGCTGAGAGGGCTTCCCTTGCAGCTCGGTGCGAATCACCCCTGGAAGTGGGACAGGAGGTGACGCGTTCCAAGGAGCACTGGATGCTTGTGGAGTGCAGGTAGAGGTTCACAAGGGTATCCGGAACAACTCTCAGGAATCCAGGGAATCAAGCAATGTGCAGGTAAAAGCCAGGCCGAGGGTCATACACAGGTATCAGTCCAAACAGGCGCCAAGACAAGGGGATTTGAGCAGAAGCAAGTCCGTTGAGCAAGCCGGGATCGGTACACTAGAAGTCAGGCAGAGGACAAAAGAGCAGGGATGGTCACACAAGCCGAGGGTCAAACACTGGAGCAGGATCGGATGGTCAGATGAAGCCGAGGGTCAAAGCCAGGAGAGAGAGCAGACAGGTCAGGAACAAGCTGGGTCAAACTGGAATCCAGGAAGTAACAATACACAGGAAACAGGAAGAGCTGAAGACAATCCAGCAATCAGATGGGCTGAGCAGAGTCCTTTTATAGGCCAGTGAATTAGTCTATGGCCTGAGTCCATTGCAGCCATGGGAAGTACTGGCAAAGTTGCCAGTTGCAGCACAGCCATTTCACTTACAATGAGTCTATGGCCTGAGTCCATTGCGGCCATTGGAAGTACTGGCGGAGTTGCCAGTTGCAGCATGGCCGTTTCTCTGACAGTGCCCCCCCCCCAAGGGGCAGCCTCCGGATGCCCAACCGGGCCAATCTTTCCGGGAATCTCCTGTGGAATTCCTGTACCAGCCTGGGGGCATGCAGGTTACTAGCGGGTTCCCAGGAATTGTCTTCAGGGGGGTAACCTTTCCATTTAATAAGATACTGTATGAGCTCACCCCTTCTTCGACAATCCAGAATGGTTTCCACTTCATATTCAGGTTCACCCTCCACTGAAACTGGAGGTGGAGGCAATTCTTCCCTCCCTGGGAAGGGGCTAGAAATTGCAGGCTTAAGCAGGGAAACATGGAATACAGGGTGGACCTTGTATGAATTAGGTAAAGTTAGTTCGAAAGCCACAGGGTTTATCATCCTTTTGATTCTAAAAGGCCCAATAAACCTTGGTCCCAATTTTTTAGAAGGGCAAGATAGTCGTAGATTGTTAGAGGAGAGCCACACCTTATCCCCGACCTTATACATAGGATTTTCCTTTTTCTTGCGGTCATAAAATTTCTTGTACTCCTGTTGGGCTTTGGATATGGAGTCCTGTAGCACCCGGTAGTTATCCCTGATAGCCATTATCCGGTCTTGCACTGCAGGAACTGATGTTTCTGAGAAAGCACTGGGCAAAAAAGAAGGATGGAACCCGTAATTCACCCAGAACGGGGTCTGGTTGGTTGCAGAATGCAGGGCGTTATTATACGCAAATTCTGCGCACGGAAGTAAAGAGACCCAGTTATCCTGGGAGCAAGTGCAAAAGCAACGTAGGTATTGTTCAAGGGTCTGGTTGGTCCTTTCCGTTTGACCATTACTCTGCGGGTGGTAGGCTGATGATAGGCATATCTCAATGGACAAGGATTTGCAAAGCTCTTTCCAGAATTTGGAGGTGAACTGGACGCCTCTGTCCGATACTATACTGTCCGGGAGACCGTGTAGCCTGACCACTTCTTTAATAAACATGTTAGCTGTTTCCACGGCAGAAGGTGTGCCAATCATAGGCAAAAAGTGCACCATCTTCGAGAAACGGTCCACCACCACCAGGACAGTAGTGAAACCTTCTGAAGGTGGTAATTCCACTATAAAATCCATGGATAGTTGCTTCCAGGGCTGTTCCGGGATGGGCAATGGCCTTAACAGGCCCCAGGACTTGGTCTTAGCCCCCTTGTTACGCTGACACGTAATACAAGAACCCACATAGGATTTACAGTCCTGAACTAAATTGGGCCACCAAAAGTGGCGCTGAATGAGTTCACATGTCTTCCTGACCCCAAAGTGCCCGGCAAGCTTGTGATAATGCAAAGTCTTTAGGACCTGTAGTCTGATTTGTGAAGGAACAAAAATCCTTTTTTGGAACCACAAGAATCCCCCGCGTTTTTCCAAGGAAGAGGTCCCAGATCGAGACATTGAACTGAGGCTTGCTTAATTGCTGATTGCAGATCCGTTTGAATAAGCAAAAAATTTTGAGCCCAGAGGATGGTGTTAGGTTCAGCTGTGTTTGGGGTATCTGGAAACATTCTGGACAAGGCGTCTGCTTTCCCGTTCTTGGACCCTGGCCTGTAAGTCAGATGAAAGTTAAACCGGGAAATGAACAAGGCCCATCGAGCTTGGCGGGGTCTCAGGCGTCTTGCTGTCCTGAGATATTCCAGGTTTTTGTGGTCTGTGAATATCAAAATGGGATGAGTAGCCCCTTCAAGCAAGTATCTCCACTCTTCCAAGGCACATTTGATGGCCAAGAGTTCCAGATCCCCTACGTCATAGTTTCTCTCCGGAGGTGTCATCTTCCGGGAAAAGAAAGCCACAGGGTGCAGAAGAGTCTTTGGTCCCTGTCTTTGAGATAAGATTGCTCCAGTGGCTATTTCTGAAGCATCCACTTCAAGCACATAAGGTAGGGTTGGATCAGGATGCTGGAGAATAGGTGCTGAGGTGAACAACGTCTTCAGTTTGTCAAAGGCCGTTTGAGCTTCCTGTGACCAATGGAAACGGACCTGTTGGCGGGTCAATTGGGTAATGGGGGAGATAATCATAGAGAACCCCTTCACGAACCTCCGATAGAAGTTAGCAAACCCCACGAAGCGTTGAACTCCTTTCTTATCACAGGGGGCTGGCCAATCGAGAATTGACTGCACTTTCTGTGGATCCATGGAAATGCCGCTTGTTGAGATAATGAGACCCAGGAACTGAATGAAGTCCTTCTCGAATTCGCATTTCTCTGGTTTCACATAAAGTCCGTGTTTCCTTAAAGTAAATAGTACCTTTTTAACATGGGTCCGGTGGAGTTCCAGAGTGGAGGAAAAAATTAGTATGTCATCTAGGTAGACAATCAGAAAGAGATCCAGGAATTCCCGAAAAATGTCATTAACTAGATGTTGGAAGGTAGCAGGGGCGTTACACAGCCCGAAAGGCATGACCAGGTATTCAAAATGGCCAAACCGTGTTCTGAACGCCGTCTTCCACTCATCTCCTTTCCTAATGCGAACAAGGTTGTAAGCTCCACGGAGATCCAATTTGGTAAAGATCTGAGCTGCCCGGAAACGTTGAAACAGTTCCGGGATAAGAGGTAGAGGATACCGGTTTTTAATAGTAATTTTATTAAGCTCCCGGTAATCTACACAAGGTCTTAGTGTGCCATCCTTTTTTTCGACAAAGAATATCCCGGCCCCTGCTGGTGAGGAGGAAGGGCGGATAAAACCCTTTTCCAAATTTTCGTTAATATAAATCCGGAGGGTTTCCAGCTCCTTCTCAGATAACAGGAATATCCTTCCGAAAGGAATCTCGGCTCCGGGCAGAAGTTCTACAGGGCAATCATAAGGCCTGTGAGGAGGCAGAGCTTCGGCCTTTTTTTTATCAAATACGTCCATGAATTCCTCATAAACTGCGGGGACATTTTCCGGGAGATCATGTACTGGTTGGACGGCCAGGCAAGCAGCAGAAGTATCAGATCCGGGTGGGAAACAATGGTTCAGGCAGTAATTAGACGTGAAGGAGATCCTTCTCTTAACCCAGTCAATCTGTGGGTTGTGGGCCTGTAGCCAGGGAAGTCCTAAAATAATGGGAAACATTGGTGAGGAAAGGACGTCGAATCGGAGGAATTCCTGGTGAAGGGAATCTGTCGTGGTGAAGATGGGGCACGTTTCTTCAGTAACAGGCCCGGAACTGGGCAAAGAACCATCAGCCAGAAGAATATGGAGTCGCTGTTCCTTAGCTTGCATGGGGACACCCAGTCTTTGAGCTAAAGAACGGTCCAGAAAGCAACTACATGCCCCGGAATCCACGATCGCCAGAAGCCGAATCTTCTTTTCTGCTACCTGTAGGGAGACAGGGAGAATAAGATGAGTAGGGGATGACCCGGCGACTTGACAGTTCAGCAGAGGTCGTGAATAGGACTTACTGGGTCTCACAGGACAATTGCGTAGGAAGTGGCCAGATTCCCCACAATAAAGGCAGAGGTTCGCTTGACGGCGACGTTGTCTTTCCTCAGGGGTCAAGGCAGAACAGATTAGACCAATCTGCATGGGTTCTCCTTCTGATCCCCCGGAGACAGAAGGCCCAGGATGGGGTGAAGCAGCAAGGGGGACTTTCGGGAGTACCCAGGTAGGTTGGGCCCCTTGAAGGCGCTCTGAGCGTCTCTCCCGCAGGCGCCTGTCCAGTTGGATTGCCAGTGAGATTAGACTTCCAAAGACGTAGGGGTTTCTACCCGAGCTAACTCGTCCTTAAGGGCTTCAGACAATCCGTGACAGTACTGGTACTTGAGTGCTGCCTCATTCCAGTCTGTATCCACAGCCCATCTGCGGAAGTCAATGGTATAGTCCTCTACAGGACGTTTATTTTGTTGTAAGGCATGTAGGGCTGATTCAGCTGTAACAGTCCGTTGGGGGTCCTCATATAACTGGGCCATGGCCTGGAAGAAGGAGTCTACAGAGTTCAATGAGGGGCTCTTTTGCTCAAGGAGGTTATGGGCCCAGGTCTGGTATTCTTCTGACAACAGAGAAATTATAAATCCTACTTTGACAGTCTCTGAAGAGAAGGTTCTGGGCTGAAGGGCTAAATACAAGAGACATGCATTCTTAAAGGATCTGAACCTTCTCCGTTCCCCACGGAAGCGTTCAGGTGTAGGTATCCTGGGTTCAGGTGGGAAAACCATGGCTGCCTGAGCAGGGCTGGCTGGTCCTTGCTGAGTGGAGGTGCCCCCGGAGCTGGCAGGAGGTTGATTGGGGTCGGAAGGAGAGGGTGCGCCAGCTAGGTTCAACACTCGACCCGCTAATTGAAAGTAACCGTCCTGCAGTCTCTGGACTGCCTGTGTTAAAGAGGAGACTTGCTGACAAAGAGTCTCGAGCTGGGAAGCACCTCTGTCGGCCTCTGACATGGCTGGATTGTACTGTCAGATCCCTTCTTGGTAGAGGCCGAAATGCTGAGAGGGCTTCCCTTGCAGCTCGGTGCGAATCACCCCTGGAAGTGGGACAGGAGGTGACGCGTCCCAAGGAGCACTGGATGCTTGTGGAGTGCAGGTAGAGGTTCACAAGGGTATCCGGAACAACTCACAGGAACTCCAGGGAATCAAGCAATGTGCAGGTAAAAGCCAGGCCGAGGGTCATACACAGGTATCAGTCCAAACAGGCGCCAAGACAAGGGGATTTGAGCAGAAGCAAGTCCGTTGAGCAAGCCGGGATCGGTACACTAGAAGTCAGGCAGAGGGCAAAAGAGCAGGGATGGTCACACAAGCCGAGGGTCAAACACTGGAGCAGGATCGGATGGTCAGATGAAGCCGAGGGTCGAAGCCAGGAGAGAGAGCAGACAGGTCAGGAACAAGCCGGGTCAAACTGGAATCCAGGAAGTAACAATACACAGGAAACAGGAAGAGCTGAAGACAATCCAGCAATCAGATGGGCTGAGCAGAGTCCTTTTATAGGCCAGTGAATTAGTCTATGGCCTGAGTCCATTGCAGCCATGGGAAGTACTGGCAAAGTTGCCAGTTGCAGCACAGCCATTTCACTTACAATGAGTCTATGGCCTGAGTCCATTGCGGCCATTGGAAGTAATGGCGGAGTTGCCAGTTGCAGCATGGCCGTTTCTCTGACAGGAAATGGTGCAGCGCTAACAAAATTAAATGGAATCCTCAGTCCATACATATGTTCGGATGGATCAAATATAAAATGCAGTAAAACAAAGTTCATCAGAGAGTGCTCCAAAAAGAAGGGAAACTGTCCACCACTTCAAACTTGGAAAAAGCCCCGAGTGCAGGAACCGCCACCAAGATAATAAATGGCCCCTTACCAATATGCAATGACCCCCATTACAAGGATCAAAGTCAGCCTGTGTGAACAAACCGGTGCCCAGATCGACATGTACCGATTCTTGGTATTCCCTCAGCAGCTCCAACCGGAACAAGTGCACATGAGAAAGAGAGGGACAACTCCAATAGTGAAGTACGTTCACAAGTTTATTTAGTAAAAGCAGAGTGGCAACTCACGTTTACATGAAGAAATCACAGCATGTCTCGGAGCAATACTCTCAGAACTTTTGTTTCCAACCGATAAAATGGCCGCCATGTCTCCTTGCTAGCCTCAGCACGACGTACCGCAGGTTCCTCCTCCGACCGGTTTCGTCAACACGTGACGTCGTCAGGGGGTGTGGCCTACGGCAGAACGTCTTTGTTTATATGCTGGGTGAGACAGGGTGGGACGCACTGCGTCCAATCCGGAGCCATCAGGAAGAGGTCGTCCCCAACCCTCAACAGGAAGGAGACTTAACCAAAAACCCGGAACCGGATGTATGCCTTTTGCATGCCAATATCCGGAACTAAACCCGGAATTGGACCCCGCAAGCGGCGATAGACCAATCAAATATTAATAGAATTGTATATATGTGTATACCTTAAATTTCAAAGAGCTTCTAATCAATATTTGATCTTAAAAAGAAAACCTTATTTATAAAGAGTTTCAAATAGGGGAAACCAATAGGTTACCAAGGGAACAATGCTCTACTCAGTCGCACTAGACCTCACAAGAAAACACCGCCATCTAGCGGCCAGAAACAAAAATTCCTGAGAGTGCTCCATTATATAGTATACATTAACATGAAAAGGGAAATTTTATTAAAAAGACTAAAAATGTGAACTACATGAAATAATATGTATTAAATATGACAGTTTTTTAGCATCACAAAAATGGAATAAAAACAAATAAAACTTTCCCCAAATGTAAAAAACCAGGATAAAAGATCTGATAACCAACAGTGTAGAATATACTGACATCCCAATTTATCAGGCATTATTGATAAAGGAATTGATATCCCAATCAATATTTAACCCGTGAGGGGCATAGGTTTTCAACCGATAAATCCAGCTCGTCTCTAGTTGTGAGACGCCTCTGGTACGGTTACTACCCCTCCAACTGCCTGAAAATTTATCAATGCCTAAAAAGACAGTACCTTTAGGGTCATTCCCATGACATTCATCATAGTGCCGTGAGACACTATGTTTTGGGAATGCCTTCAGTATATTCGCCACATGTTCCTGTAACCGCACGTGTAATTTCCGTATCGTCCGACCCACATATTTGCGGCCACAAGGGCAACGCAGTAGGTAGACGACGTGCCGTGTGGAACATGTGATGAACGGCTTAATCTTAACACTGCATTGTGTAGCATTGGAAAAGAACGTCTCAACTCTCCTAGATCTGCAAGCATTGACCTTGCAGATAGCACAACCTCTACATGGATAGAAACCACCCCTTTCTTGAAAAAAAGAGATGGTCCTAGGTGGATCCACAATGTTGGGAGCCACTTTAAGCCTCAACGGAGGCACACCCCTAAAAATAACCTTAGGGGCTTCAGGTAATACAGGGCTGTCATTATTTAAGATATGCCAATGCTTCCTAATCAGTTTTTTTTACAGAGAAATGCTGAACGGAGTATGATGAAAAAAAGGCAAACTGAAAATCATCATTGCTCTCGCGTTCTCGTGTACCAACAGGTCAGCCCTATTACGGGAGTCTGTCTGTATAAGGGCCATTTCAAGTTCCTCTTCCTTGTACCCCTTCTCCAAAAATTTGGACTTCAAGGTGCTAGCCTCCCGCAGGAAGTCAGCTCTATTAGAGCAGTTCCTCTTGAGTCTGAGGAACTGACTGACAGGAACGGACCTAAGCCACGACACATGGTGGCAACTTGATGTGTCAATAAATCCGTTCCTGTCAGTCTCCTTGAAGAAAGTAGAGGTTTCCAGGGAACTTCCAACCACTTTAATTTTAAGATCTAAAAAATGAATTTCAGATCTACTACTTTCGTGCGCCAATCTAATGCCTCTGTCATTATCATTCAGTATGGAGATGAATGATTCAAGAGACTCAGAGTCACCATCCCACAGGACCCTAAAACATTGACTTGCCATAATTTTGGTCATCACCAGCACAAATAGACAGGGTGAATATCAGTATAAACATGTCAGTGGGTCAAACTTTCTCCAATACATCCAAAACTAGAAAAATAGATTTTGCCTTTTCATATACTTTAAGAATTACTGAACAGAAAATGTATATGCATAAAAAAAAATGAAGTAAGAAGTGTAGTTGGGTCAAAGTACGGCCTTGTTCTCAAGGGGCATATGAATTTTTGTCCCGTATGATGGCCGGGGATGCACAGATGTTCCATGCATCTCTAAGTTTGCAATCCCATTGTCGTCAACTGGGACACAGCAGCTGCATGGACACACCTGATGCTCCCAATGTGACAACTGTGTGGGTGCATGGCTCCAAACGTACCAAGGGTGCTTGCATCCGTACCTGCGCAGATGTCACATTGGGTATGTACACAAATGCCAGAAGCCTGGTTAATATAAAGGAAGAAATAGAACTTCTGATATTTGGGGGGCGGAGGGGGGGGGGACACTGTGCAAATATCAGAAACTGGGTTGATAGCTCACATAAATGTGCTTTACTCAAAAGTTAAATTAACACTTTACTGGACAGCCATAATTTCACCACAAGAGATGGACCTTTGTCAGATAACAAAAGGTCAAAAGCGCATTATGGAATTATGTAGCCTCTTCTTCATAGAGCTGGATAAGCTCCACTCTGAGTCTCCCCCCGTTTCTCTCTATGACTGGAGCTTATCCAGGTCTGTGAAGGGGAGGATACATAATTTTATAATGTGCTTTTGACCTTTTCTTATCTGACAAAGGTCCAGCCCTTGTGGTGAGTTTAATGCTGTCTAGAAGAGTGTGCACACGACTTTAATTATTTTTGGTGTGGAAGGATCACAAATGAAATTTCACTTTTGAGTGCATATTTAACGAACTTCATTTTGTCATCTGATTATTTATTATGGAAAACATATTTTGCTACTGCATGGCAGAATGGAAACTTTTAAGCACTTTAAGATTTTTTTTGCACCAATAGTTTTGTTTTTGAACTTTATGCATTGTAGCACTTTACGATTTTGGCTGTGAATAATATATTATATTTTTAGGGTTTTGCAGCAGCTTTTCTATGAAAAAAAAAATATATATATATATATATACATATATATATATATATATATATATATATATATATATATTTTTTTTTTTTTGCATTGATATTTATTTATTATTGGGGTTTTAGTGCTGCCTGACAATTCTACATGTTTTTTGATAGCTCACATGATTAGCTTGAAACTACCCAAGGGTATTCCCTATATCAGAGGGAGAGGGTAGGCAGAAGAGGGGGGAGAGGTATGTGAAGAGTGATATGATTGTGAATATGAGGAAAAACATTACCAATGGGGCTAGTGAAGAGGTGGAGACATTGCAGCGGGGGGCTTTAAAGGGACGAAGCAAATGTTAAATTAATGGTGGGTGTATGCTATAGTCTCCTTAACCTTAAAAAGGAGGAGGAGACCCCACTTATTTTACAGTTAGAAATGGCTAGAAGGCAGGGTGAAGTTATCATGTACTTATGTAAGACTTCAACTATTCTGATATTGATTGGGCAGATGGAACTGAACACTCGACTAATGGTCGTCATTTCCTAAATGTAATGCAGGACAATTTCCTGTGTCAAACGGTGGAAGCCCCAACTAGAGATAATGCTCTGCTGGACTTACTAATTAAAACAATGCACAGCTGATTGCAGATGTGGAAGTAAGGGATCATTTAGACAATAGTGATCAAAGAGTAATTATGTTGTCTGTAAATTATAGGAAAAAGAGACACAGGGAAGGATAAATACAATTAATTTCAAAATAGTCAACTTCATTAAACTGAGCTCCATGTTATATGATACTAATTGACATCAAATTCTTGCAGCTAAGAACACAACAAGAATAATGGAAGTGGTTTTAAAGACATGTTAAACAATGACATTTGTCAGTGCATTCTACGGGGAAGCAAATATTTAAAAAAACCTTGTTAAACCAAGGTGGTTAAAAAAAAAAAGGTAAAAGGCATATTAATGAAACACAAATGTTCTTTAAAATAGATTATGACAGACACATTGCTGAGGAAAGTAAAGAAAAAAAACATTTTTTTTTTCAAATGTATTATATATTAAGAAGGCTAGGTCAGAACATATTAGCCCCATAAAAGATGATTGAAGGAAGTTGGTGACAAGGAGAAGGCAACTGTATTACATAATTACCTAATTAGTGAGGTTGAATAAAAGACACTAGTCTATCTAGTTAAACCAATTGAAAACAACACACACAAATAGAAAACCTCCATATACACAATCATATACCCACAGTTGTTCCAAAAGAAGGCAAACTAACACAATAAAGTATGATCCAATTTGCTCCAGTGGGGGAAAAAATCCTTCCTGATACCCCATGAGGCAAATAGATATTCCCTGGATCAACTACCCCTGTGGTCATTACTCTAAATAGTAATATCCAGTAATATTTTGAACATTTAGGAATGCATCCAGCCCTTTATCAAACATCCACTGAGCTGGCCAGAACCAGTTTTTGAGGGAGTCTATTCTACATTTGTACAACTTTTACTTTGAAAAAGCCTTTCCATATGTGAAGGTTAAATCTAGTTTCCTCCATACGTAAAGAGTGCCCCTTTGTCATCTGTAATGAGGTGAAAGTGAATAACTCAACACCAAGTTCACTATATGGACCACCTATTTATTTATACATGCTAATCATATCCCTCCTTAAACTGTTATTAAACCCAGAACCTGCATTCACTATATCTGGTCTCCCACAGTACACAGAACATGAAAATGCAATTATTTTAGTAAATATATGGATAAATACCTTTTCCTAATTAGCAGTATATAGCAGCCTTGTGATTTGTATTAGTTCCTAGTAAGGCTTGTAGGTGGATTTTTCATTCTCCCCTGATCCTCTGTCTGGACAGTGCTGATTGGCCCTGTGCTAATCACATGCATCCTCCCAAGAAAAAAAAAAACTCTCTGGCAATACATGCCTAACTGAGCATATACAACCCGTTCCCTGGCTCTGTAAATATCAGGTTATTTTTTGGAGACAGTGAAAGAAGAGGAGGTTCAGGGAAGACAGGATCAAACAGCCTTTATACACAATGCAAAGGATTAACCCCTTAGGTTCCACAGTGATTATAACAAGCATGCTTTACTGCATATACAGACTGATTTTACTGTTGTGGGTTTAGTAACACTTTATCTCCTCTTCTCAAGAGAATACATTCTAATCTTTCCTCATATCTGAATTCCTCCATGCCTCTTATCAGTTAGGTTGCCCCTCTCTGCACTCTTACCAGTTCACTGATATCCGTTTTGTGAACTGGTGCGCAAAACTGAGCTGCATATTCTAAAGAAGGTGTTACAAATTTTTTGTACAGGGGCAAAAATATGTCTCTCTCTCGAGTCTATGCCTCTTTTAATACAAGAAACTATTTTCCTAGCTGTAAAAACCGCAGCATGGCATTGCATGCTATTAATGGGTAACTCCACTTTCGTAGGGAAAAAAAAAATAGTAATTATATAGCGTATACAATTGCGACACACGTCATATTGTAATTGAAAATGATTAAAAATGGCATTTCCTTTTCAATCTACAGCCGCTGTAATTTTCAGTAAATGCAATGCAATATGGCAACCTGGAGGTGTTCTGTACACAGAATGTGTACTAAACACCCTAGAAACATAATTTCCTGCTTGTGTGATTGGCTCACTGATTTTCCCAGAAGTCTGCACTAAGATACAAGTCAGATTTCCAGCATCCCCTCCAATAAAAATGTCATTTTAGGTGAGATACCCCCAATAGGGAATCAGGTCTAAAAGGATGCAGACCCTGACAATGTCCTCATTAGAGCCCTGCAGGTGCAGCAGCTGATTTATAATTAGGAAACCACTCCCATTAGATTTGATTTTCCACATAGACACAGGTATTTCTTCTGAATAACTAAAGGTAGGAATCTACAACAAAGTTCGATAAAATACCAGAACACCCAGATCCTTCTCCGCCATTGACTCCCCCAGCTATTCTCCTGTTAGTGTGTATGATGCATGCATGTTTTTGGCCCCCAAAATGCATATCTTTATTTCCTTATTACATATTTCATTATATTCTTTGTAACTTTCAAATGACGATAGTCAAACATTCTCACATCACAGCCAACAACACGAACACGTTCAATTCAGTTAAAACTTTTCTTTAATTCAGCTAATTTAAAAATACTTTATAAGTTATTTTGGTAAAAAAATGCAGCTGTTTTATACCACAACTGGTTTGATACTGCAAAATTGAAAAGAAGCTATTGTTTTGACATCTACACAGGAAAAAGACACACTTTTCTCTTGCTCATTAACATCTTGTTCTGAAATCTATTTATATATAAATGTACAGTTCAGTAATGGTGCTTGGCCATTTGATGCATGACTGTGGGGAAAACTTATTGTCGAGCTTCTGCCTACACTGTTTCTGAGATTCTGCCTTCCTTAGTTTATGCCTACTGAGACAGATGTGTTATGTCGGCAAATTATTCTTGTGAAATCCATCCTCTTCAGCAGAAATGGGTGTATTTATAGGGGTATATGGGTCTACAGCCCATGTAGAGTTTATAATAAAACGGTCAAACATTAAATTGTATATTTGATTTCTAATGCTGTTTATGCTGTTGTGTTGATTTTTCTTTGTACCAGGGGAAGGAATTGATAACTTTTGGAAAGTTATTGCTGAAGGAAGGAACTGCACAGTTGAGATACCTGAAGAAAGATTCAACACCAAACACTGGTATGACTCCGATTATAGCAAGCCGGGCAAAATATGCACCAGTCGTGCAGCTATTGTAAAGGGGTAAGTGCCTTCTGTAAATATAATGAACTCAGCCTTAAAATGGCTGTGTCAGATAGATATTGTGATACAATCTAGCAAAGTTTCAGTGTGGAGTCGGGACCTTTCACACGGGCGATCCGATCCGCCTGTCAGTTTTTCAGGCGGACCTGATCGGATGCTCCATGCATCCCTATGGGGCAGCGGATGTCAGCGGAGACATGTCCACTGACACCCGCTGCTCTCCGATCCTGTCTGTGAAATCCGGACGGATGGAAATCCTTGCAATAAACAAAGAAAATAATACAGCGCCTCCAAATATAGAATAATAAAAGCTTAATCACTTGCGTACAGTGCTCTTTCACCCCCTTCCTGCCCAGGCCAATTTTAAGCTTTCAGTGCTGTCACACTTTGAATGACAATTGCGTGGTCATGCTACACTGTACCCATATGAAATTATCATTTTTTTTACACAAATAGAGCTTTTTTTTGGTGGCATTTAATCACCTCTGGGTTTTTTACTTCTTACAAAAAAAAAGAAAAAAGACAGAACATTTTGAAAAAAAAAATGTTTTTCTTATTTTCTGTGAGTACATTTTGAAAATAAATAATTTTTCTCCTTCACTGATGTACGCTGATGAAGCAGCACTGATAGGCTGCACTGATGGGCACTGATGAGGTTGCACTTATGGGCACTGCTGAGGTGGCACTGATGAGGAGGTACTGCTATGCCACACTGATGGGCACTGATAGGTAGCACTGATAGGCGGCACTGATGAGCACTGATAGGTGGTACTGATGAGCACTGATAGGTGGCACTGTTGGGCACTGAGAGGTGGCACTTGAGGCGGCACTGAGAGGCGGCACTGATGGGCACTGACGGGCGGCACTGATGGACACTGAAGGGTGGCACTGATGGGCACTGACAGGTGCCACTGATGAGCACTGCTGGGCGGCAGTGATGGACACTGATGGACAGCACCATCAGTGTCCACAATCAGTGCCAATAGTGCTGCCAGTCAGTGCCCATCAGTGCCTAGATGAGCAGGCACTGGCGGGCACTGACTGGCAGCACTATGGGCACAGATTTTTGGCACTGATGACGGGCACTGTGGGCACTGATGGTGGGCAGTAATTGGAACTTTATTTACATTTTGTGTAATCAGGGCACTGATGATCACTGCCCTCATTACTTTTACTTGTCTCCCCTATAAGGAGGAGCCGCTGATCGGCTTTCCTCGCCTCACACTCTGACAGTGTGAGACGAGCGGAATAACGGCACTTCCTCATTTACATGTGACCGGAAGTGATTTGACACAGCCGATCCCATGGGTAAACAGTCATGTCATTGACTCTTTACCGAGATCGGGGTCGTGCCGTATCATAGCAACACGCACGGCCATGGTCGCCGCTCCGCGCGCCCCCGGGGGGCGTGCAAGAGAGGCTGTTCTGGTGCGTCGTCATATGAAGGCGTCCCAGAACAATAGCTGCACCGCTCCACCGTTACTTTGTGTAGGTGGCTGGAGCTAGGCATGGCTCTCCCTTGTTGTAGGCTAACAGGGGGCCCAACTCAGATCATGCACATAGGCCAACTGCTTTCAGTAAACACCCTTGTCCTGTCAGTTTTTTCTCTGCTATCTGTTTCTCATTAGAGATATTTTAATTCACTTTTTGTCCTTTAGACTAAACAGGAAGTGACATTGGTGGTCAGGACAATAAAAGAGAGTAGATCTCCCTAATGGGGACACAGACAGCAATCAAAACTTGACAGTAGTTCTAACCTCTCACCACTCTATCCAAATCTTAAAAAAAGTTTTGACTTTTGTTATACTTTAATACTAGTAATTAGACAAACAAGGATAGCATTTCAGTTATTCTAAATGTTCACTTATATTTCCAACCTAAGAAGCTTGTGGAGCAATCGGATGAAATGGTAACCCAAATAGGTTTAAATGCATAAAAAACCTTTGTCACGTACCTGGTGGAGATCTAGCTGGAGAGGGGGCTTCTCTTGCACCTCTTATCCAACAACTTTAGTAGTGGTGACAGAAGGTGTGAGGACACAGAGCGGCATAAGGGCCATTGTAGTGGGCAACGCCAGCTGTTGGTTTGCGGGTTGCAGATGACTGTAGATCTCTTCAGACAGGGACTAGTGACCAGACCATGGTGACACTTGATCAGCAGACAGGAGTGTAGTCAGGACACACGCCAAAAGGTAATCAACATCCAGGCAGTGATGTCAGGAACATCAGGCAGAGTCAGGATACAAGCTGGTATCAGTACACAGCCAGGCAGCAAGGTACAGGAATGTAGATGCTTAGGTCACAACAGGTAGGCAGGAATCCAGAGACAGGTCAGGGGCAAGCTGGGTTGTGCCCAGGAAGGAACATATACTGTAGCAGGTCAGGGCACCGGTAAAGCAGGGACTAAGTTAAGATCACTCAGCAATCTGTTCATATCACAATCCAGCTTAAATAGGCTATTTATTGCCAATGCGTGTTCACATATGCGTGCACATGCGTTGATTAGCATGCAGGCTAATATGTTTGCATGCATGTCCTAGTGCACATCCTGCAATAAACCTCTGCCCAAAATTACGAGCATGCGCATGTGCATGCAACAGTCTTCTTGCTCCAGTATACAGTGGGTACGGAAAGTATTCAGACCCCCTTAAATTTTTCACTCTTTGTTATATTGCAGCCATTTGCTAAAATCATTTAAGTTCATTCTTCTTCCTCATGAATGTACACATAGCACCCCATACTGACAGAAAAACACAGAATTGTTGACATTGTTGCAGATTTATTAAAAAAGAAAAACTGAAATATCACATGGTCCTAAGTATTCAGACCCTTTGCTGTGACACTCATATATTTAACTCAGGTGCTTTCAATTTCTTCTGATCATCCTTGAGATGGTTCTACACCTTCATTTGAGTCCAGATGTGTTTGATTATACTGATTGGACTTGATTAGGAAAGCCACACACCTGTCTATATAAGACCTTCCAGATCACAATGCATGTCAGAGCAAATGAGAATCATGAGGTCAAAGGAACTGCCTGAAGAGCTCAGAGACAGAATTGTGGCAAGGCACAGATCTGGCCAAGGTTACAAAAAGATTTCTGCTGCACTTAAGGTTCCTAAGAGCACAGTGGCCTCCATAATCCTCAAATGGAAGACGTTTGGGATGACCAGAACCCTTCCTAGAGCTGGCCGTCCGGCCAAACTGAGCTATCGGGGGAGAAGAGCCTTGGTGAGAGAGGTAAAGAGGAACCCAAAGATCACTGTGGCTGAGCTCCAGAGATGCAGTCAGGAGATGGGAGAAAGTTGTAGAAAGTCAACCATCACTGCAGCCCTCCACCAGTCAGGGCTTTATGGCAGAGTGGCCCGACGGAAGCCTCTCCTCAGTGTAAGACACATGAAAGCCCGCATGGAGTTTGCTAAAAAAACACCTGAAGGACTCCAAGATGGTGAGAAATAAGATTCTCTGGTCTGATGAGACCAAAATAGAACTTTTTGGCCTTAATTCTAAGCGGTATGTGTGGAGAAAACCAGGCACTGCTCATCACCTGTCCAATACAGTCCCAACAGTGAAGCATGGTGGTGGCAGCATCATGCTGTGGGGGTGTTTTTTAGCTGCAGGGACAGGACGACTGGTTGCAATCGAGGGAAAGATGAATGCGGCCAAGTACAGCGATATCCTGGACAAAAACCTTCTCCAGAGTGCTCTGGACCTCAGACTGGGCCGAAGGTTTACCTTCCAACAAGACAATGACCCTAAGCACACAGCTAAAATAACGAAGGAGTGGCTTCACAACAACTCCGTGACTGTTCCTGAATGGCCCAGCCAGAGCCCTGACTTAAACCCAATTGAGCATCTCTGGAGAGACCTAAAAATGGCTGTCCACCAACGTTTACCATCCAACCTGACAGAACTGGAGAGGAGCTGCAAGGAGGAATGGCAGAGGATCCCCAAATCCAGGTGTGAAAGACTTGTTGCATCTTTCCCAAAAAGACTCCTGGCTGTATTAGATCAAAAGGGGGCTTCTACTAAATACTGAGCAAAGGGTCTGAGTACTTAGGACCATGTGATATTTCAGTTTTTCTTTTTTAATAAATCTGCAACAATGTCAACAATTCTGTGTTTTTCTGTCAGTATGGGGTGCTATGTGTACATTCATGAGGAAGAAGAATGAACTTAAATGATTTTAACAAATGGCTGCAATATAACAAAGAGTGAAAAATTTAAGGGGGTCTGAATACTTTCCGTACCCACTGTATACTGGGCTTTACACTTATAGAGAAAGTCATATGTTTTATATTTTTAAATAATTTATTGTATTTTTATTATTTGCCATGAAGTTTATGATGACTCTTGGCGTACTCATGGATAGTGCTCTCCAAAATGATTGACCTTCAATTTGGGTCTTTACAATGACATACTTTTTGTGACTGTACTCAGCTACCTTATTGCTGGTCATCTTCTTCTATTCCCTGCAACAATTCAAAGCATTATCGTCTTTTCCAGCGAGTTTATTCTTCTCATAATATGTCCAAAAAAAGATCGGCTATACTTTAGTTATCTGAGCTTCCGGTGAAAGGTTGGGCATGGGTTTTTGAAGGAACCATTTGTTTGTTTACCTTGCTGTCAAGGATATTCTTAGAATATTCCTCGAAATATTTTTTTCATTGTCCATCTTTCACATCCATAGAGAGTGACAAAAAATACTATAGCCCTTGATCATTTTCATTGTGTACTTATAGACACATCAGTACTTTTGAAGTTAATTTAAAGGTCTTTCATCTTTGCTCTTCCAAATACAAGCCTGAGTCGTACTTCTTGACTTCTGGATACTTTGTGTTTATAATTGTTCCCAGAAGCTCTCTACCACTTCTTTATCTAAAATGAATAAGCACCACTAAAATGACACAAATTTCTGTATCCTAGAATTCACATGTTTGACAACAAACTGTTTGGAATTCATAATTCCGAGTCTGATCACATGGATCCACAGCACAAACTACTGCTGCAGTGTACATACAGGGCTCTGGAAGATGCTGGTTATGCCATGGAGAGCATCAGTGGAAGCAATACTGGAGTCTACATAGGTAAACAATAAAAAAAATGTATCCTGCCAAAAATATCTTGTCAACATTTGATATTTCAGTAGTAGTTCAGGTTGGCCACACAAAGAACAATGATGTACAATGTGCAGGAATCTGTGGTAACCAAATCAGAAATCAAGGAAGTCAGGAATAAGGGGGTGATGAATTCTGTTTTCCTAGAAATTCTACTGTTTATACTTTATTGATTCTTTGTTGAACACAAGAAACAAAGTTAATTTGCATTCTAATAAATTCCCACAGTGATATCAAACAGCCATGTTAGTAATTAGATGATCCACTAACTCTTACTAGCCCCAATCGATTTAACTGTTTAACCTCTAATATTTATATAACTTTGGGGATCATTATGAGGAATAATGATTATTATTGATGGTTATTTTTATACTTTTCACTATGGAGAATGTAAAAGAGCAGAACCATTCATTTGCATTAGTAGAAAAGCACTTGGTGGAAGAGTGGGCTGAGTTAGACCATAGAGTTATTTGACCCAACAAAGAGGTTTAAGAAGATTCAACTTTCATTATATCTGTCCTTATTTCGCAGGTTTAATGAACAAGGATGGAGAATTTATATACAATAATTATCCTGAAAACATCAATCACTTCAATGGAACTGGCACATCAATGTGCATAGCAGCAAACAGGATATCATATCAATTCAATCTGACTGGGCCTTCTTTATCACTGGATACCGCTTGTTCTTCCTCCCTTGTTGCACTACATTTAGCATGCCAAGCCATCAGACAAGGTACTAATTAGAGTCAAACCAGAACTCTTATAAAATAGGCTGTAAACCTACAGCTTTTGTGTAGCCCATGAGTCCATAATCGTGGCAGACAATTACTGTTATTTGCTTCAACTGAATTTAAAAATGGCAAGGTACCACTCACTTACTATAGTGCATCTGTTATCCATGTGAAATGCTAGATGCATCGGTCTATGTGACTCTCCACACATTGAATGTGATAAAAACTTGAATTACCAACTTGTCCAATAGGGAGTTGTACTTTATTAGGCAGCCTAATGCATACACTTTTTTGGCTTATATAATTGTGTCTGATAGTGATATGACAGGTTTGCTTACAAGCAATGTGCTATTTACCTGTGCCCCTCAGTATTGTTTTACATACTTTGACTACGGACAGGTATGTCAGATACAAGGGAGAATTTTTGTAAGCCTTAAAACAGCTTTTTTAAAAAAAATAAGTGTCTGTAAACAAGTGAATAGTTACCACTCATGCTGTCTGTCACTGGGTGAAGTTCCTTCAGAAACCCAAACCTTCGAGAGTGCCAATCTCTCTGTGCACAGATGTTCTTCCCACTGACCCCCACATCACTACAGAGCACAATACTGGCAGAGTTTGACTAGACGCACCACTCAGCACAGTGGGGTGCACAATCCCGAAAAGTATCTGCATCAGAAGAAACTTCACCTGGTGATTTCTCCTCAATGGAATGGTAATTATTGGCATAGGCAGTCAGAGAGTTAAGTAGGCACTTGCTTCTTTGCAGATGCTTTTTTTTTCATCAAGTTGGTTTAAGCTATGTAGTCTCTATAACTTTAATGGTAACAATAATAAAGTAATGATTATTGTTAGCCTTGGTGGAGTTCTAGTTGATCATCCATTTTTTACTGTGCTTTACATTTATGTATATAAATATGACCTTCCGCATCTGTGAGGAGCAGGGAGGAGGAGGAGGAGGAGGAGGAGGAGGAGGGGTGGAGAGACTGCAGGTACAGTGTGTAAGAGCTGATTGGGGGAGAGGAACACACCTCCCTTCACTCAGCTTGTTCTGAATAGACAAGCTGAGTGCTGAGCTCTTCCCCCCCAACACAAATTTTATCTTGTGTGCTGGGAAAACCTCTCAGAAGTGACTCATGCTGGTAACAGAGGAACAAAGCACCAGAGAGAAAAAACACTTAGAGCTTTTTGAGAGAGATAAGTAAACACAGTTCAGATATATGTGCTTTGCTCACATTTCATGAGGTTTACAAACACTTTAGTTCAAATTTCTGAAAAATCCATCCTGGAAAATTTGCATACATACTGGGGCAAATAGTTTTTTAGAACTGTCATTTGCATTTCAAAAACATCTTAAACATACCAAAGGCATGTTTCTGATGACTTATACCTGATGTCTGTGGGTACATATTTACCTCAGAAAGTCTCCATGAAATGATAAATGTGGGGGCGTTGATTTACGAAAGTCAAATAGGCTGTTTACTTGGCAAGGTAATTTCCACTTTGAAAGGGGATTTTCCATTAGCTTAGTGAATAAAGTAAACAGTTACACCAAATATAACCACAAGAAAATGCTGAATGGACCCAGTGATGTGGATTGTGGATGAAAACTATGAGCAATGTAGTTAGTTTTGATGACACCCGCGTAAATGATAAAACATCAAAAAGTTTATTGGAAACAAACCCATAGGTGAACAGTTAGTCCATGAGAAAAGTGCAGTGATAAAATATGCAAAACTCCCCTTAGCCACACTAGTGAACCATGATGGGGCAAAGACTCACAGGATAGATCTCCTCTGGCATGCTGTTACTCGAACTCAACCAATCAGGACAGTGTTATGGTGCAAGCTGCCTTGATGTAATCCAGCAAAGCGGCTCAAACCTCGTTTCAGATGGAGACTCCTCGAGTGTATGACGTCTTGCCCAGGCTGTTTCTCTGCTGTCCACGAAACTGCTTGTCAGCTCCTCTGGCCTCCGCAGTAGCACTGCTGTTTGTTTTATCCTCTGCCATTCCCCAGCCTGGTATGGTGGTGTCTCCCCCCCCCCCCCAGTACATCGGGGCTTCCTCCATTTGTCCACCTCTGTTTGCTGGATTAAATCAGGGAAGCTTGCACCGCAACCACCGCCCTGGTTGGTTGAGTTACCTGTGACAGCACGCCAGAGGAGATCTATCCCGTGAGTCTTTGCCCCATTATGGTTTACTAGTGTGGCTAAGGGGAGTTTTGCATATTTTATCACTGCACTTTTATCATGGCGTAACTGTCCACCTATGGGTTTGTTCCCAATAAACTTTTTAATGTTTTTTCATTTACACTGGTGTCATCAACAGTGACTACACTGCTCGTAGTTGCCATCCACCATCCACATCAGTGGCTCTATTCAGTTCTTTCTTGTGGTTATATTTGGTGTGACTGTTTGATTTTAAGCATCACTCCTGGTGCATTTTCTCCACACAGCTGCTTAATGGCCCCCTGCCCGATCTTGTGCTTTATCATGGAGGGAGCGTCAGTCCCGGTCTCTTGGCGCAAGATTTTTTTGTTTTGGTTTAACATTAGTGAATAAAGTGAAGCTCTGCTGACTTCGATCATTAAACTATGTGCAAACAAAAATACATTGTTTTTTTATTTTCCTTGCATGTGAATACTGTAGGTACTCTTTGCAAAATAATCATGGCGTCGCAAAGTGATAATTGCCTACAAAGTTAACAGTTCATTTGCCTTTAGCTTTTTAAATGATCCCCAAGCACTGTTCCAGTGTATACCAACAGATTTTCTGTATCAAAGATACATGTAGACATCTCTAGGAATAAACAACCAATAATAGAAAAAATTTGTGTATTAGCACCCATTCACATTGGCGCGACTTGACATGCAACTTGACGGGTCAAATCACATGTCAAATCATAGCCTATTGCTGGCAATTGGAGCGTCCCGGACTTTGTGGTGCCGCACTTTTTTCAAAAGTAGTTCCTGCACTACTTTTGGCAACTTCGGGGGCAAACTCAATAGAAATCTGTGCATGAACCCACATAGATGTCTTTCAAGTCGTCCCCAAAGTTGGACTGAAATACAGCTTTGAGATCGTGCAAGTTCAGGGGAAGTCGCACAATTTCAAAGCCATGTTCAGTGTGATCGAGGGCTTAGACACAGATTTTTATCATTTGAAAAGAGAACGATCTTTTCAGTTTGCATGAGATGAATGCAATAATATTGTTAATAATAATAATAATAATAATAATTAAAAATAATAATTAGCCAATTGCATAGCAACAGTTGAAGTATTTGTCATAGTACAAAAAAATTTAAGGTGGACAGATATTGCAGGCAGCAAGCTCTGCCTATCCATGACCTAACATGCACAGGGTTTCCTTAAAGAGGAGTTCCACCCCCAGAAAAAAAATTAAAAGTCAGCCGCTACACATACTGTAGCGGCTGACTTTTAATATTAGGACATTTACCTGTCCTGGAATCCAGTAATGTCGGCACCCCAGCCGATGTTTTCATCGGCTGATGGGTGCTGCCGCCGCCATTGCCGGTAAGGGAACCCAGCAGTGAAGCCTTGTCTTCCCTTTAAAGCCTTATGCTTCCCTTTATCCAAAATGTTAAAAGAATGATTGCCACTCGATACACTTTCATTATCAGTAATCGTCGTACTTACATTACATATTCTTACAACCAGACTTGTACTTTATAATATTATAACGCCTGAAAATGGTTCTTTCCTTTCACAGGAGATTGTGAGATGGCAATATGCGGGGGTGTCAGCTGTATCATAGATCCTCATATCTATGTTGCTCTCAGTAAAGCAAAAATGATCTCTCCTGAGGGAACAAGTAAACCATTTTCCAAAAAGGCCGATGGCTATGGAAGAGGAGAAGGATGTGGCATTGTCGTTCTTAAACCTTTAAAACAGGTAAAGTGCATTTTTACCAAGATATTACCTGTTCAATAAAATAAGGTATAATTTGAAAAATACCTAATACTAGTGAATTTTAAAAACAATAATTAATAACCATAATTGAAACAAAAAATATATAGCTAGATTGCTATTAATATTAGATAAATGCAAATAATAATGTAAAACAATCTCCTTACCACGGCTGTATGAAAATCCAACATAATATAAACACACTTTACCAGCGTAAGTGTGTGTATATTTTTATTTTCATATAGCCAATATATACTATAAAATCCTAATAGGGTGAGCGAAATGTCATGCTATGTTTATTAAAATCAAAATGAAAAAGTATGTATGTGTGGTACAAGAAAAAAAAAAACAAAAAAGCATTTTTTTTCTAAATAGTGGTATATGGTATGGTATGAGATACAAATTTTATAAAACTACAACTTTTTAAAAGAAAAATCCAATGTATAATAAATGAGTGTTAAAACAAAAGCTGTAAAAGACTGTTTACTATAACAAAAGTAAATGAATATTTGTTACCTTTACAGCCAATGAAGCTTCCATCTTAGCTTCTGTTTGATGTGCAGTTGCCATGGTGCTGCACATGTGATCAGTCATGACATGAGCCATTTAATGATTTGACAGTCTAGTGGAGATCACAAGCACCTTGACAGTTATTGGAAGCAGTTAAAATGAACAGGCTTAGTTACGCTTTAAGATGAAAAAAGACTGTGTGCTGGACTGAATTAGTATGCAAGATAAGTGCCAGTTGCTGCTCTCTGCTTCAAGCAGATCGTGCACTGACTGATCAGCGGTCATGTGATTGATCAGTTCTCAGGCCTTAGAGCCAACGTGGGACAGCTGCAGTATCACACCAATGCTGCACCAGAGGTGAGTATGTGTATTTGTGTTTTTTTTATACCCCAAACTTACCCTTTAACAAGCTGTGTCCACATCTGATGTTAGATCTGTTCTTGTTTGCTCTTTGCTGAAAGGTTTGGATGGTTCTTCCCTCATTTTTTAAACCTCATTGATATCTAGGAATGTCTGACTTGTTGTTAGGATGTGAAAACTGTTGGTTTTCACTGCTGCAATGCTGGGAGTGAGCATCCAATGGTTTTCATATCCTAGCTACAAGGCCAGACAATAGGTTTGCTAACTGAAAGTTTTCAGGCCACCAAATGACCTACAGGTATGGCAATAATATTATTTAACATTTTACAAAGTTGCACAGTTTTTATTATCCACTAGGGCCCCTTGACTGCATATGGGCTATTCTTTGGAAAAGGTATACTTAGCCTTTAAGAAGAAAAAGAAGGCAAGCAAGAGAATGATTCATATCTTTGCAAAAGGATACTTTTGCAGCCAACAGAGACAGACAACAGGGGAAACATATCATGCACTGTCATGATTTATCTTTCACAGATTTTTCTGAGCATAATATTGCATGCATTATCATATTCGCTCATTATTCTGATATTTACTTACATGTTGAGGTATTAACCTAGAATTACAATGCTATGTAGTCAAGCCATGTTCGAAAAAAAAAGTTATACAAAAAGTCCAGCAATACTTATATATAAAATAAAATGCTGTGCTGCTTTGTTTATTTGCTAATTTATAGCACTCAGAAATTAGTTTTAACAAAAAGGAACCACAAGAAGGCGCTTTTCAGTGCAGTAGCTACAGGTGCTCTATTGCCTCAAGGAGATAAAAACACTTACTATAAACAGTAGGTATAAAGGCTCGTCAGAGTCATCAAAGTCAGTGAGTCACAGCGGTGTCCAGGAGGTGTCCAGAGGGTGTCCAGTGGGCTATGTCCATGTGAGGAGTCTCTTTGTCAGTGGCAGCACTGATATGGAGGATCCTAGGCCATCCAGCAGCGGAGAACCGACCAGTTTGTCCCCCCAGTTTGTTTCTCTTGTCTAGAAATTAGTTTAAGCATTCTTTTGTAAGTCTTGCCTAACAGTTTAAGATATTATTGATGACCCTAAAATGTATGTTAAACTCCACAAGACTTACAAAATGATCGAGGCTAATCTAAAGTCCATCAAATATTTACAATACACAATTTGAGTGGACTTAATATTTAAATGGGCTAATAAAAAAACATTATCTTGATCAGGTTAATACTTCTAAACCAACTTTCTTAAGACTCCTCCATGGTAGACTATAAGAAAACTTTTAGAAACCAGCACTGTAATGTGCTAAAATAAGACCACTTCAAATCAAAAAAGTTGAATTATACTTTATGTCTAGCAAAAAATCTGAGGTGCACAGGAAATCCTTACATTATGTCACGATACATATAAAGTCCTTATACACATAATTTGGCTTTTACTGGGCACCCACTCTTCTACTTTACTTCATTTCCACTTTATTTTTACATATTCATATTTGTTTCTGTTTTACAGGCTAAAGAAGATTACAGCAAAATCTGGGGAGTCATATGTGCATGTTCAGTTAACCAGGATGGGCGGTCAGTAACACCAATTACCAAACCATCTCAAGACCAGCAGGAGAAACTATTAAAGCGTATCTACACAGCTATAGATCCATGTTCTTTACAGTATGTTGAGGCTCATGGCACTGGAACACCTGTTGGGGACCCGATAGAAGTCACCAGTATAGGAAACATCATTGGGAAAAAACGTCCAAGTGGAATGAAAGCTTTGAAGATTGGATCCGTTAAAGGAAATATTGGACACACGGAATCAGCTGCCGGAATGGCTGGATTGATAAAGGTTCTACTAATGATGCGTCATGAAGTGATTCCTCCATCTTTACATTATTCAAAAGAACTTGGTATTAAGCAAATTGAAGAATCAAAACTAGTTGTTCCAACAGCTCCTGAAAATTGGCATGAAGATGTAAAATTTGGAAGAATGGCTGGCATTAATTGCTTTGGCTTTGGGGGAACTAATTCTCATGTTGTCATTAAACAATACAAAGAGAAAAACTCCAAACATCTCTCCAAAAGACCTTCTGAAATATTTGTTCTCTCAGCATGCTCCAGCAAATCACTTCAGCTCAGCATTGAAGACACAAAGCAAGAGCTAAGCAAAATACCATCATCATTATCTCTGGAAAACCTGGTGTACACTGCTGCCTGCAGAAGAAGTCATCTTAATTTCAAACACAGAGCAGCATTTCTGGCCTCTTCTTTGCCTAATCTGCAACAACAACTTCAGTCTGTAAATACAGAGACACCCCCAGCCACAAAAATCCCTCACATTGTGTTTGTGTTTTGTGGGAATGGAGTCCTTTCCAAAGGAATGTGCAAGGTATTGCTAGAAAATGAGGAAGTGTTTAAAGCTAAATGTTTAGAGGTAGACAAGATGATTCAAGTTTACACTTCCCTTTCTGTTGTACAATTGCTAGAGAATGAATATGATGACTTTTCCAGTCCAGATGTTGCACAGTTGTTGCTCTTTACCATCCAGGTGTCACTGGTGGATCTTCTAAGACACTGGGGGGTAAATCCAGACTGTGTTGTGGGACATTCAGTAGGTGAAGTTGCTGCCGCATATTGTTCTGGTCTTCTTTCGCTTGAAGATGCTGTTAAAGTTATTTATCACAGGAGCAAATTGCAGTGTACAGTCACTGGAGGGAAAATGCTTGTGGTTGGAAATGTACCAATAAAAGAAATATCAAATATAGTCTTGTCAAGCAATGGAAAAGCATGCATTGCTGCATATAACAGTCCCTCATCATGTACACTTTCTGGAGATGGAAAAGCTATACAGCAGATCAGTGATCACTTATCTCAACACTACAAGAAAGGGAATATATTTCTCCATGTTCTAGATGTCCCAGCTGCATACCACAGCCACTTGATGGACCCAATACTGGATGACATAAAATACATTTTATCGAACTTACATGCAAATAATGTGAGTAAGAATTGTGAGTTGATTTCAACAGTAACTGGTAAGCTAGCAACAAAAGGAGATTTTACAACTGGAGAATACTGGGCCAAAAATATTCGTGATCCAGTTGAGTTCGAACAAGCTATAAAAGCTTCTGCAAATGAAAAAGAACACATTGTTTTTATAGAAATTGGACCACGCAGAGCACTCCAAAAAAACATTGTTGACATCCTTGGATCAAAGACATTTGTTATGCCTGCAGCACATCCGAAAAATGAGCATGAAACTCTTTTTTCATTGCTGAGTGCTCTTTTCAAAAAGGGTTATAATCCTAATTGGAACAATATTTTTTCTGAATACAAATCCTCTCCATCTTGCATTCCAAGATACCAGTTTGAGCACAACAAGCAAGATATCCGTTTTGATGAAATTAGGCAAGGCAACCAAACTGCAGGCTCTCTCATTCATCCACTGGTGCACAGTGTGAGTGCAGATTTCACCAAGTTTAAATGCACTCTGTCAAAATCACTGACACCATATGTCTATGAGCACAAAAATTTAGAGTCCACCCTTGTTCCTGGTGCATTCTTTGTAGAACTTGCATTGGCAGCTACAGTTATAAGCTTAAAGCCCAGGGTGCCCTTGCACTCCCTGGAAATCAGTGCAAAATTTTTGAATCCCTGTATTCTTCAAAAAGAATCTCAGGACCTAAATGTCAAGATACACCAACAAGACGAAGTAATTCATTATGAAATTCTGACATCTCATGTCTATGCAACTGGGCATGTGCAAAAACATAACAGTAGAACAGACGGAGACAAAAAAATTTACATTCAGCATATTGTCAAGAGATGTCAAACTGTTTTCAAAAAGGAAGATGTCTATGAATTACTAGCTACTTTTGGATTTGACTATGGGAAGATCTACAAACAACTGTGTGATGTTCACTATGGGGAAGAGCTGAATGAAGGGATTGCTAAGATTAAAATGGGAGAAGTCAAAGAAACAATGTATGAATACCACATACACCCAGTGATTTTGGACTATTTCCTTCAAATGGTTGTTTGTGTGGTTGGTTCTAAAATAAAAGAAGCTGCAGCGATCTTTCCATCTTCCATAGGAAATTTAACAATTTTCCAACCTCTTCAGGAGGAAATGGTGATCTACATAAAAACAATAAGAATCACTGAAAGTTATGCTGAAGTCTGTGGATGTTTTTCTGATAACAATGGTTTGGTGTTAGCAGAAATAAAAAGTGCCAGGATGGCCTACATGAAACATGCAGCAAGAACACAAACTAATGACTTTTTTCAAATTAATTGGACAAAAATACCAAGCTTGAAGAGTGAATCAAATGAGAAGCCAAGCTTGCTGGTTTATGCAGATAATTCTGGAGTAAGTCAGCAATTATCTGCATACATACATGAGGGAGTGAGCTACATTAACTTTAGCAGCTGGGATTCAGACATCCAATTTCACGAACTCCTCAGCAGTGAATGTAAAGATGTTGTGTTTATGTGGGGGATCCATAGACTCAGTGATACAATTCCAAACAATTCAACACAATACCTAGCAAAATGTTGTGAGGTCTACCGAAAACTGATTTTGGCAGTAAGACAGAAAGGCTCTGAAGCATCTATCAAGACAGTCACATTCAGAACAACAGAAAATACTGTAGATCACATTAATCCTGGTTTTGTTTTTGTTGGGATGACACGAGCTTGTATAACTGAAGTGCACAACATTGCCTTTCAGCTAATCGATATTGACTCTTCAAGTCCTCAAGATGTGGCAGCACTTGCTCAAGTTCTCCTTCATTACAAACCAAATGACCACCCAGAAATATGGATAAAAGAAGGCTGTATTTACACAGGTGAAATTATAAATACAGACACTGAAGCCAGTAGACAACTATCAGCACCCTTGGAGAAGTCTGATAATTTTACTTTGTGCACTTCAGATATTCACACTATAGCTGACCTTTCTGCTGAACCAAATAATTCTAGAATCAATAAGCTTGCAGGTAAAGATATAGAGATAAGAATTGACAAAATAGGTGCCCACACTGAAGACTATTTTCCTGTTAGTCTTTCTAGCTGGCAATATGGAAACACATTGTACTGGAATGGTGTGGTTTTTGATAAACATAAGCTAATTGCTCTAGATTTAGCAGGAACTGTAACAGCCATAGGAAGAGATGTGCAGAAAATTCAGGTTGGGGATAGAGTTGCTTCGTGTTATCCAACAGTTGCAAATTCCAAAGTGAGGATTCCAGAGAAGGTTTGCTGTTTAACTAAGAAGTTTCCAATGCTAAGAGATGCACCTTTTGTTTCTCTGTTTGTCTTGGCTTGGGAAATATTACATAAGAGACTACCACGTGCAAAAAATAAACCTAAACTCACAATTGTAACAACAGAAGAAAAGTCTGTTTTGAGTACACTTTTATCAAAGGCAGCAAAACAAAGAGGCTGGGAAACAACAATATCTCCAGGAATTACAGCTAATGGCAAGCAGTGCAGTGCCATGATTATACTTCCTACATCAGAAATAATATCAGGAGAAGACCTTGCCCAGCTTTCAATTCTTAAAGATGTGGTAATCATTTGTGACCAAAAACATTCTACCTATTTCCACAGTTTAGCAAGTAACTGCAGACAAAACATTCACATACACATACTTGACCTTGCAACTGTTTTCCAAAGAGCATACTTGCAAGAGTTTGCCAAAGACATTTACAAATGGCTTCGGTCACTGTCTTCAGATATTCACCTCATCTTACCTAAATCTATAATTCAGGCTTCCAACAGTACTTCCAATTTGAGCCATCCAGTGTCTAGTTATTTTAAAGCACAATCTTTACCACTCATTGAGTTAGACAATAACACAATTAGAAAGATACCAATGTCTATCTCTGATGCAGTTCTTTTTAAGCACAATGCTGTTTACATTGTGGCAGGTGGCCTGACTGGGTTGGGATTTGAAACAGTGAAATTTATTCTACACAATGGAGGTGGTCACATTGTTATTCTCTCAAGAAGAAACCCAAACAATGAAATGGAACAACAAATAGCCAAAGCAAGAAGTGAAAATGAGAACACTAAGATAATAACTCTACAATGTAATATAAGCCAGTATGCTGACGTGAAAAAAGCAACTGATTCAATACAAAAGATTTTTCCAAATATTCCAGTCAAAGGTGTCTTTCACAGTGCCGTTGTCCTGCATGACAGCATCTTAGAAATGTTAAATTTGTCACTCTTTGAGAAGGTCCTGAGCCCAAAAGTCGATGGAGCTGTCAATCTTCATCTTGCCACATTAAATCAAAAACTGGAATATTTTGTTTGTTATTCATCTGTTGCATCATTTGTTGGAAACTCTGGACAAGCTAATTATGCTGCTGCCAACTCTTTCTTGGACATCTTCTGCCAATACAGAAGAAATCTTGGCCTTCCTGCCCAATCAATTAATTGGGGAGCTCTGAATACCGGGCTGTTACTTGATCGAACACAGGTTCATAACATTTTGCAAGCAAAAGGACTACTTCTATTAACTGTACCGGAAATTCATAAATACCTGAAGAGAAGCCTCCTTATAGACAATTGTCAACAGGCAATAGTCAAGTTTGATTTTAAATTGATGTATGACAGTTTGGCTTCACGCATTCCAGCTATGAAGAGGCGATTCTCCAGTTTGGTTATGGAATATGTCAACAATTTGGATGACAAAAACCAAACAAAGCAATCCAAAGTTATAAAACAAAAATCAGAGGATTACGTTTTGTCTTTAGTAAGTGAACTCACAAGTGTCACAATAAGTGACATCACAATGAGCAGCCTTCTGAATTCATTGGGGATTGACTCCATGTTGGCAATGACATTACAGAATCGTATCTTTGAAGAGAAAGAAGTAAATGTTCCTGTTGTCAAACTACTGGATCCCAACACAACCATTCTAGATGTGGCATCATTGATTAAACAAAACTCTCCTGATGAAGAAAAGCTGGTGGGGAACATCATATTGGAAACCAGGCTGTAATAGGACTTTTCAAGCATACATTTAAAGTGTATCTAAATCCCAGATCTTTTTTGTGTGTTTTGGATAGAGTGGGGAAGAATTAGCAACCGTGTCAGATTGAAATTGCTCTCTGTGTCTTGGCTAGAGAAATACACCCTCTCTGTTTAGTCTGGTGACCATTATGACCAGAACTGAAACTATGGCAAAATCCAAAATTTTGAGTTGTTGCTGGACTAGGAATAGAGGGGGAGTCTTAGAATGAAAATGCTTATTGCAGTAACCACTATGTCAGAGAAGATATACCTTACTTTGGAGATATTTCTTCACAATTCCTGATGTGTCTATGGGATAGGAAGTGATTGGAATCTCCTCAATGGACACCAATGTAATTGACAGGTGTTTTATTCATTCCTTTATCCAAAAAAAAAAAAAAAAAAAAGTTAGTGCTTTATATATACTTTATAGCAAAAAAATTTGGTAGAACTGTGAAAAACAATATTACTAAGCTAAAAGACATTTCCAGGAAAATTCCTAAAAAAGTCTGTAATCATAGAGGACCTATGTTTATTCATATGAAAATATTACATTTTTGTTTAATATTTTTTTACTGTATGTAAAAGGAAATGAGACTGATTTTCTTTTCTATTTAATAGACAATGTGAAATAGGATATAAAATAAAGAAGATCAATTACCCCATGGCATCTCATTTATTTACTGATTGCAGTCCACAACTACTTACATACCTAGGGGACCCAGTAATGAGCATTTCTACTGCCTTTCCCCTGCATTCCACCGGTATCCCAAATTTGGTGTATGAAATATAGGGCAAGGGCACCAACAGTAAAGAACCACGTTTGTTTTACCCACAACAAAATTGTATATTTTCCCAGCAGTATCCATCATCACATTACCATCATCTATAATTCTGTGTGTGGGGATTGCAGGTGAAAAGGAGCACTAATATCTGATATACATTAAATAGATTTTCCATCTTTTATAAAGAAATTGGCAAAGCTATATACAAGGACCCTTCATTGATGAGGGTTTTACTGCTTTGAGCATCCATTAGTTTAACAGTGTTATGGGACAACTGAGATGCTAACATCACTTGGATATCAGCTTCCCCTAGTCCAACAAGGCTGGGCCTTGAAAACCCATTGACAGGCTTTGGGTTTTCAAGGCAGCTCCAAGCAATGGGAGATTCTTTATAGGGCTTCTGAACATTTCTAGTAATTTTTGCTCAGCAGATTATCTTGCGCTGTGAAGTCTAGATGATTCATACATGCAATCTAAAAATGTATATGCATATATCATTTCCACGAAAGACATCTTAAAACCACTTCTGGACCGGAAGATTTTCCTCCTTAATGACCAGGCCATTTTTTTGCGATTTGGCACTGCGTTAGTTTAATGGACAATTGTGCGGTCGTGCAACGCTGTACCCAAATAAAATTGATGTCCTTTTTTCCCAGAAATAGAGCTTTATTTTGATGGTATTTGATCACCTGTGCGATTTTTATTTTTTGCGCTATAAACAAAAAAAGAGCGACCATTCTGAAAAAAAAAAAACAATATTTTTCACATTCTGCTATATAACATTCCCTTAAAAAATTGAAAAATCTAAATTTTTTAACATTTTAGGCCAATTTGTTTTCTGCTACATATTTTTGGTAAAACAAATCGCAATAAGCGCAATAATTTTGATTGGTTTGCGCAAAAGTCTACTAACTACGGGAAAGATTTATGTCATTTTTATTGTTTTTTTTACTAGTAATGGCGGCGTTCTGCAATTTTGTGTGGGACTGCAACATTGCGGCGGACTGATCGGACCCCTAACTGACATTTTTGACACTTTTGGGGGAGGGGACCAGTGACATTACTACAGTAATCAGTGCTAAAAATATGCACTGTTACTGTAATAATGACACTGGCAGGGAAAGGGTTAACACTATGGGTGATCAATGGGTTAAATGTGAGCCTAGGGGAGTGATTCTAACAGTGGGGGGGCGGGGCTGAATGAATGATGATAGAGACCTGTGTTCCTACATAGAAGGATCACAGGCGCTCTGTGATCATTCCAGAGAGAAGAACGGTCAGCTGTGTTTACAATGGCTGACCGTTCTTCTCTCTCAGCGGCGAGTGATCGCAGGTGTCAGGCGGCAATCAGAGTCACCTGAACTGTGCATCTGAGTCCCCGCTGCCGAGTGGGGGCTGGAGCATGCCGCCGGTGGCACGCACTTGCCCTCTAGCTGCCAGCGTGTGACTGACATAGCCCTACGTTGGTTCATGCAGGAGGGCTGCCCTGCCACAGTATATATGCGGTGGGTGGTCCGGTACTGGTTAAACTTTGCTTGAAGTAATGGCACTTTTGAACCATGGCTTCTTTTATATTTTTATTTGCTCAACCATATCTGGTTCATCTGCAGGGGAATAAAAGACACTTGGCCAGTTCAAACACTCAAATAAATTCATCACTAGGGATGTTACTGGCCTTTGGCTAGTCCTTGGGCAGCATTTTTTTTTTTTAATAATATCAAGTTATTTTTTTCAATGAATTGAATAGGTCTACATTGATCATGATAACTGAATATGCACTTCACACAACAAACAGATTTATAGCATTATACTAAAGAAAAATAGTGGTTTACAATCACCCTAGGCAACCTCATTATTTTTTATTATAAAACCGAATAAGTACACCCACCAGACAATTTACTTGCAAAAATAATATATTAGTACAAAAAGTAAGAATACATAGATAGCTCAAATGTATACAAACAAATTCAAATAGGATCTACTTGTACTGGTACGTCACCACAGTGTGTATTTCTACATACGCGTAGGGGCAGAAGATATAAGGACTCGGAGTACTCGTGTATGATCAACTGAGCAACAATGTACAAAAGATGTAGCAAACATATACATATAGGAAATACTTGGTACAAAATAAGGCTGAGAAAAAGAAATCCAATTTACTCAATGTTTTAGAGTTATTACAAACCCCTTTCTGAAAGAGGACTATGAAGCCCAACTCCAGGAATTAGAAAGAATCTACCCTTGCAGCAGGCCCTTCTGCACCACAATGGCTAAATGATTGTTATGTGTATGGAGTATTTGAACAGGCAGGATTACTTACCCTATTACCCTCTTTGGTGCATTTCTTCCTTAAGCTCCAGTCTGTGAGTGGTCACTCTTAGCGTGTAAAAAGGGCTATTAACCTTGCATTGTACACGGTAGGGGCGAGTGTGTGACCATTACTTAGAAAGGAGGCTAGGGGGGACTGTTGTAGGGACCCTGCTGAAGCTTGGCATAAGGTGACTACAGTATTTTTCATTATTTCAACCACCCTAGAAACAATAAGCATTAAAGCCTTGCAGTGCAAGATGGGGGAAGGAGGGGCACTTAAGGGGTAGTTTTTTTCCAATTCATGCATCAATTCTTCTTAACAGCCCAAGTCCAGTCTATAAATAGAAGCTAATATGTACAATCTCTTATGCTGAAGACATTTTTGGTTCCTGTTTTATGTGACTTAGACCAGGTAATTGTTACAAAGCACTATTGGGTACAGTGGTGGTAGTGAAGCATTGCTTCATAAGGAAACATCTGGCAGATTTAAAAATTAAAGTACATATCAAACTGTGGGTAGAGTAGAAAATCATTAAAAACAGTGTTTTTTTCACAATCTGTGTCCACTGGGGATGTTTTCCTTAACTCTCAGTCCCCTAAATATAAAAGAAAGTAAAAAAAAAAACTGTCCACATTGAAGTAAATGTCCTCTAATGCTGGCCATACACTAGCCAAAAAATCGTTTGAAAATCTGTCATTTGGTCCGTTCGTTGGTTTTTTAATGGGCACAAATAGAAAATCGGTTTTAACTTTTCAGAGCCGAAAAATTGAAGGAACAGTTTGGAAAATTCTGCTGAACGCACGATAAATTGAAAGGTTAATGTGTTTCTCGCCCGGACTGTTTGCACTAGGCATATGTGACAAACTGAATGAAAAACTGATTCATTTATGTCCATTGAACGATTTATCATTCGAAATTTGGTCATTACACAATTGTCTGCTCTCACAGCCGAGTGTTGGTTTTTCGAAAATGAGTTTGAACGATTTTTCTGCTAGTGTATGGCCAGCTTTAGACAGGTGCAAGATAATTTTCCTTGGTGGCATTTTACAGGGGCCAGGTACAAGGGACACTAACAAGGAGTGCTCTTGCCGAGGACTGCAAGGAACAGGGGTAGACTGGTCCACCGATCTCATGCCTCAAAAACGGCCGCCGCAGAGGCACTGATAGTGCTGCTTTACTAACCCTATTAATCCCTGGCTAAGACCTGTAGCTGGCTCCACCGCTGCTCCACGCCTAGGGATTTCCACCCAGATCCCCCATATCCATGCTTTTCTCCGGCATCCTCTGAGGGAAGGGAACTCTCCAAACTCTGAGGTGAGGCCGGGTGCCAGATTGGAACTGTGTGTGCAGTGTCAAGATGAAGCTGGGCACTGTAGAGCCAGAGGCCCATACAAAGAGGAGGGGTTCATTCTGGGACTTGTAGTCCTTCACTTTTAGGGGATGTGACCCCCCCCCAAAGGTTAAGGACTAGAGGTCCCAGCATGAGCCCCTCCAATCTGAGGATGTGACACCCCCCCAACTAGTGAAGGACTGCAGGTCCCAGCATGAACCCCTCCTCTTTGTATAGGCCTCTGGCTCTAAAGTGCCCAGTACAGTACAGTGAGATCTTAGGGGTTACATCCTTATATCTCAGAGGTTCATGTTGGGACTTGTAGTCCTTCAATTTTGGAGGGAGTTGCACCCTTAGATCTAAGGGGTTTATGCTGGAACTTGTAGTCCTTCACTTTTGGGGGAGAGTCACATCCTTAAATCTAGGGGGTCCATGCTGGGACTTGTAGTCCTTCAATTTTGGGGAAGGGGGTCACATCCTTAGATCTCAGAGTGTCATGCTGGAACCTTGCCAAAAGCGAAGGATTGCAAACCCCAGCATGAACTCCTCAGAGCTGAAGGTGTGAAACCCCCCCAACTAGTAAAGAACTACAAGTCCAAGCATGAAATCCTAAGATCTAAGGATGTGACCCCTTAGATCTCAGGACCCAGGGTTTATCCATGCTTGAAGCGCATAGCTACCAGAGACCCCACATAGCTACCGGAAGATCCCAAACAGCCCAACAGAGATGCCACATAGCTCCCAAAGACACCACTTGCAACCAGAGACCCCACATAGCCACCAGAGACCCCAAATAGCCATCTGAGAGTCCATTCAGCCCACCAGAGACCCTGCTTTTAATGTACAGAGAGGAAGAGGTGGCGCTCAAATAGGAAGAGGTGGAGCCTAAAGAGTAAAGGGTGGGGTTTATAGATGAAGGGGTGGGTCTTAAAAAGAAAGGAGTGGGGCACATTTACATAGAGGGGTCTCTATGGCAGCACAAAACCAAAATACATCACTGGACAGGGACACAGGAACAATGTTTTTAGCTTCATATACAATACAATGTTAACATAATGTGAACTCTCTGTGATTGGAGATAATACTCATATTTATCCATGGGATCCACACAAATAATAAACATGAGTAGGTAAACTGAAGATATGTGGGTCAAACCAAATAAGATTGTTCAAAGCCTATAACTCTGTAAATTTCTTGTTACTAATCTTATAACAACAATAAAATCACCATATGATTATAAAAATTTAAAAAACATACAAAGAGAAACCATATATCACAGGCCCTTTGAATTGTAATTGCCATTCAATAAAAAAGAGTCATAAAAAATACTAAACATGAATGATGTGGACATATCCATTCAGGAAGTTCTAGGTGCTGCCTCTCGTGTGTAGTTAGCACATCCTATATATTTTTTGAATTTTTATCCTGATACATTAGAGAAGTTTTCAGCATTCCAGAATTAATAACTCTTGGACAGCATATAATGTACAGTGCCTTGCGAAAGTATTCGGCCCCCTTGAACTTTGCGTCCTTTTGCCACATTTCAGGCTTCAAACATAAAGATATAAAACTGTAATTTTTTTTGAAGAATCAACAACAAGTGGGACACAGTCATGAAGTGGAACGAAATTTATTGGATATTTCAAACTTTGTTAACAAATAAAAAACTGAAAAATTGGGCGTGCAAAATTATTCAGCCCCTTTACTTTCAGTGCAGCAAACTCTCTCCAGAAGTTCAGTGAGGATCTCTGAATGATCCAATGTTGACCTAAATGACTAATTATGATAAATAGAATCCACCTGTGTGTAATCAAGTCTCCGTATAAATGCACCTGCACTGTGATAGTCTCAGAGGTCCGTTTAAAGCGCAGAGAGCATCATGAAGAACAAGGAACACACCAGGCAGGTCCGAGATACTGTTGTGGAGAAGTTTAAAGCTGGATTTGGATACAAAAAAAATTCCCAAGCTTTAAACATCCCAAGGAGCACTGTGCAAGCGATAATATTGAAATGGAAGGAGTATCATACCACTGCAAATCTACGAAGACCTGGTCGTCCCTCTAAACTTTCATCACATACAAGGAGAAGACTGATCAAAGATGCAGCCAAGAGGCCCATGATCACTCTGGATGAACTGCAGAGATCTACAGCTGAGGTGGGAGACTCTGTCCATAGGACAACAATCAGTCGTATAATGCACAAATCTGGCCTTTATAGAAGAGTGGCAAGAAGAAAGCCATTTCTTAAAGATATCCATAAAAAGTGTTGTTTAAAGTTTGCCACAAGCCACCTGGGAGACACACCAAACATGTGGAAGAAGGTGCTCTGGTCAGATGAAAACAAAATCAAACTTTTTGACAACAATGCAAAATATTATGTTTGGCGTAAAAGCAACAGAGCTCATCACCCTGAACACACCATCCCCACTGTCAAACATGGTGGTGGCAGCATAATGGTTTGGGCCTGCTTTTCTTCAGCAGGGACAGGGAGCATGGTTAAAATTGATGGGAAGATGGATGGAGCCAAATACAGGACCATTCTAGAAGAAAACCTGATGGAGTTTGCAAAAGACCTGAGACTGGGACGGAGATTTGTCTTCCAACAAGACAATGATCCAAAACATAAAGCAAAATCTACAATGGAATGGTTCACAAATAAACATATCCAGGTGTTAGAATGGCCAAGTCAAAGTCCAGACCTGAATCCAATCGAGAATCTGTGGAAAGAACTGAAAACTACTGTTCACAAACGCTCTCCATCCAACCTCACTTAGCTTGAGCTGTTTTGCAAGGAGGAATGGGCAAAAATTTCAGTCTCTCGATGTGCAAAAATGATAGAGACATACCCCAAGCGACTTACAGCTGTAATCACAGCAAAAGGTGGCACAACAAAGTATTAACTTAAGGGGGCTGAATAATTTTGCACGCCCAATATTTCAGTTTTTTATTTGTTCAAAAAGTTTGAAATATCCAATAAATTTCTTTCCACTTCATGATTGTGTCCCACTTGTTTTTGATTCTTCACAAAAAATTACAGTTTTATATCTTTATGTTTGAAGCCTGAAATGTGGCAAAAGGTCGCAAAGTTCAAGGGGGCCTAATACTTTCGCAATTCACATATTTGAATGTTTTTTAAATGTTTTTAAATGTATAGTCTTTTCATTTTTGCTATAAGACCAGTAATAAAAAATTTATAGAGATATAGGATTTGAACAATCTTTGGTTTTACCTGCATATCTTTCAATTATATCCTGCTATTGTTTATGGTTTTTACATTGAAGATTGGGTCCTTTCTCTTATAAGGATTTACTCTGTCCACTTTTAGATGGTCCATGAAAACTCATCTCTTCAGAGAGGCCTATCCTGGTGCCACCTAACAACTGTACATTTTTTTTCTCCATCAGCCCCTCTCCCTCCACAGTTATTACTTTTTGTATCTCTTGACCCTCCATCTAAGATTGTAAGCTCTAATGAACAGCGTACTCTGATTCCTCCTGTATTGAACTGTATTGTAATTGTACTGTCTGCTCTCGTATTGTAAAGCACTGCGTAAACTCTTGGCACTATAGAAATCCTGTATTAAAATAATTAAAATACTAATATAAATACTAGTAGAGAGATTGCATATTTTTAGTTAGTTCACATATAAAATAATAAAATATAATTTTGTTTACGCCATTGATACATCACATAGTTACATGCTTCCTTGCACAGACTATTTTTACCTCAACATTAAGGCTACATTCACACTTCAGCGCTTTGAACTGCACCGCAAATTTAGGTGTCAGTCAAATGAATGTCCCATGATTCGTCATTCACACATCAGCACTTTGAAATCTGCCCGCAATACAAAACCCTGAGGCTGGGTTCACACTTGTGCGATGCTAGACATTGCATGTGATTCAAACCGCATTGCTGTGCAGATCACATGCGATGTCTCTGCGATGTGAATTCAGCCATACAAACTGTATGGTTGAAATTGCTTTGCATTCGCACCAAAATGGTGCAAGACCCTTTTTTGGAATCAGATCGCATGGCTGTTCACATTTATGCTTTCCAAATCCTGCACCATTTCACAGTTTGGACTGCGATCTGCAAACCGATCTGGGGGATGTCATTAAATTTACATTGACACCCCCAGCAGTTTGCAGATGTCAGTGTGAACCAGTGTGTGATTCAGGTGCGATGCAGGAACCAGCACTAAATGGCAGGGTTTTCCACATTGCACTATTGTGAACCGGGACTGAACTGTGAATGCAGTCTAAGTGCTGGAATAGATGAAGTGAGGCTCTTTTCCTTGGACAGGTATTTACTATCTCATGTAGTCAATAAGATAAGCAGTTATCTGGCTGCCATGTGTGAGTTGCTTCCTCTTTTCACACACTACTAAGAGGTGAACTATATATATATCTATATATATATACTGTATGTAATATTACAGGTGCTTAGAGTGACATCATCTTTTACCTGGTCTCAGAGTAAACCTGGTGGTGTTAGGTGATTCTAGGTGTCCATGCCATCTGCTGGTTTAAATGTTGTACTGGTGGCAGAAAAGTGGGACCATGTATAAGGAAAGAATTCTTTACCTATGAAGAAATACCACAATACAAAAATCTTATCAATCCTTATCCAATAAAGAGACTAAGTATACAATACCATTTGTGTCTACTACACATAAGTAATATATATATATATATATATATATATATATATATATATATATATATTTACAATGCTGTGAAAAAGGGCTGGAACAGTGATAATAATGGGGGATTTTAACTACCCATACACTGGCTGGAGTAATGGGACTGCTGGAACAGCTAAAGGGCAAAAATGTATAAACCTATTACAAGGCAATTTTATGGTGAAGTTTATTGAAGCCCCCACTAGAAATGATGCTCTGCTGGACCTGGTAATCTCAAACCATGCAGAGTTTAATCATGTTCATATAAAAGAACATCTGGGTAGCAGTGACCATAATTTGATTTCATTTAATGTTAGCTGTAAGCAAAAAACGCATACAGGAAATATAAAAACACTTTGCATTAAGAGAGCAAATTTTCCAAGGATGATGGCTGCTCTCCAGAATTTAGACTGGCGGGAATATTGGCATTGATGAGCACAGAACAGAAATGGGAGTTTTTCAAAAAGACTTCATGCAACTCACTGTATATTCCCATGGGCAATATATTTAAAAGGCTAAAAATAAAACCTATGTGGTCACGGAAGAGGAGATTAAGGGGGGATATGATCAACATGTATAAATACATAAGTGGTCCATATAGTGAACTTGGTGTTGAGTTATTTGCTTTAAGGTCAACACAGAGGACAAGGGGGCACTCTTTACACCTAGAGGAAAGGAGATTTCGTCTCCAAATTCAGAAAGGTTTCTTCACCGTAAGAGCTGTGAAAATGTGGAATAGGCTCCCTCCAGAGGTGGTTCTGGCTAGCTAACTTTAAAAAAGGCCTGCATTATTTCCTAGATGTACATATTATAAATGGGTACTAATATTTATAGGAAAAGTTGATCCAGTGAATATCCAATTGTCTCTCGGGGGATCAGGAAGGAATACTTTCCCCTGCTGTAGCAAATTTGATCATGCTCTACTGGGGTTTTCTGTATCAACTGCAGGTATAGAATTGTGTATATGGGATTGTATGGTTGGGTTTTCTTTAATGTTTTTTGTTTTTATTGGTTGAGCCAAATGGACTTGTGTCTTTTTTCAACCCGACCAACTATGTAACTATGTAAAAAATATATGCCCACTTCCTGATCATTTATTTTTTGCATATTTTTCACTTTTAAATGATTCGATATGAATCTATATAAAACTAGTTATATTATTACTGTTCACAAAGATAACCCGAGTTAATACAAAATGCATTTTTTAAATGATGATTTCATTTAAAAAGGGAAAAAATCTGTCCAAACCTGCCTGACCCTATGAAAAAAGTAATTGCCCCTAATAACTGGTTGTGCTACCCTTGGCAGCAACAACTGCAATTAAGCATTTGCAATAACTGGCAATGAGTCCTTTACAATGCTGTGGAGGAATTTTAACCCACTCTTCTTTGCAGAATTGTTTTAATTCAGCCATATTGGAGGGTTTTCGAGCATGAATGGCCTGTTTAAAGTCATCTCAATCGGATTCAAGTCTAGACTTTGACTGGGCTACACTAAAACCTTCATTTTTTTTTTTTTTTTTTTTGAGCCATTCAGAGGTGGACTTGCTGGTGTGTTTCAGATAATCGTGCTGTTTCATAACCAAGTGCACTTGAGCTTGATGTCAGGAACTGATGACCGGGTATTCTCCTTCAGGATTTTCTGGTAGGACACAGAATTCTTGTTCCATCAATTATGGAAAGTCATCCAGGTCCTGAAGCTGTAAAGCAGCTTTAGACCATCAAACTACCACCACCATGTGTGACTGTTGGTATGATGCTCTTTTTATGAAATGCTGTGTTAGTTTTATGCCAGATGTAATGGGACACACACCTCCAAAAAGTTAAACTTTTGTCTCATCATTCCATAGAAAATTTGCCCAAAATTCTTGGGAATAAGATGCTTTTTTTGGCAAATGTGACATGAGCCTTTGTGTTCTTTTTGGTCAGCAGGGGCTTTCGCTTTGGAACTCTCCCATGTTTGTCATTTCTTGTTGGATCATGAACACTGACCTTACCTGAGGCAAGTGAAGCCTGCAGTTCTTTAGATGTTGTTCTCGGTTTTTTTTTGACCTCCTTGATGAATTGTCATTGTATTCTTGAAGTAATTTTGGTAGGCAAGCCACTGCTAGGAAGGTTCACCACTGTTCCACATTTTCTCCATTTGTGGATAATGCCTTTCATTGAGGTTTGCTGGGGTCCCAAAGCCTTACATATATATCAGTTACATTTTTTTCTCATCTGTTCTTGAATTTCTTTAGATCGCAGCATGATGTGTTGCTTTTTGGGCTCTTTTAGCATGCTTCGATTTGTTAGACAGCTTATATTAAAGTGATTTCTCGATTCAACAGGTCTGGCAGTGATCAGGCTGGAATGTGGCAAGTGAAATTTAAACCGACATTAAAGCTTTAAAGTTTTATAAAGTGGCAGGGTTATAGTTTTATCTCTGGAGTAAATACTCTTTTTTTATTCATGTTAAAATTCTGCTGGCCTTGGTAGCTGCCGCTTAACATTGCATGCTATTGCACAGTCTGTTATCTACTAGGACCCCCAAATCTTTTTCCATCCTTGATTCCCCCAGAGGTTCTCCCCCTAGTGAGTAGTTTGCGTTTATGTTTTTAGCCCCCAAGTTTATGTTTTTAGCCCCTCTGTATACTGTGCTGTACATTCCCTATTCAACACTACCATATTCTACCCAATGTAAGTCATCTAAGACTTTGTTTAATCACGTCCATTAACCACTTCCCGCCCGCCCTATTACAAAATGACGGCGGGAATGTGGTTGTGTTATCCTGACCGGACGTCATATGACGGCGGCAGGATAACACCGCTCTGGGCGCCCCCCGGGGGCGCGCAGAGCGGCGATCGGTGATGCGAGGTGTCAGTCTGACACCCTGCACCTCCGATCTCGGTAAAGAGCCTCTGACGGAGGCTCTTTACCATGTGATCAGCCGTGTCCAATCACGGCTGGTCACATAGTAAAACAGGAACAGCCGTTGATCGGCTTTCCTTAGTTCGTGCCTGACAGGCACGAGTAAAGGAGCACCGATCGGCGGCTCCCCTGACAGGGGGGGGGTCGGCACTGGTAATCAGATCATTGATTACCAGTGCAGACCCTCGGGGGGGGGGATGCCACTAGAACCACCAGGGATGCCCACTATGACCCCAGGGATGCCCACTATGACCCCAGGGATGCCCACTATGACCCCAGGGATGCCCACTATGGCCACCAGGGATGGCAATCAGGGCTCAGGGAGCCCCCCATTTCCCTCCCCATCAGTGATGCCCACCAGTGCCCTCCCTATCAGTGCTGCCCACAAGTGCCCATCATTGCCATCCTTTAGTGTCGCCCACCAGTGCCCATTATTGCCCACCAGTGCCGCCTATCAGTGCCCATTAGTGCCCATCAGTGCCGCCCGTCAGTGGCGATCAGTGCCGCCCATCAGTGCCCATCAGTGCCCACCAGTGCTGCCTATCAGTGCCCATTAGTGCCCGTCAGTGCCACCTATCAGTGCCCATCAGTGCCGCCTATCAGTGCCCATCAATGCCGCCTATCAGTGCCCAGCAGTGCCGCCTATCAGTGCCCACCAATGCTGCATATCAGTGCTACCTATCAGTGCCACATATCAGTGCCTATCAGTGCCGCCTATCAGTGCCGTCTATCAGTGCCGCCTATCAGTGCCACCCCATCAGTGCCACCCCATCAGTGCCACCCCATCATTGCCTCCTCATCAGTGCCTGTCAGTGCAGTCTCATCAGTGCTCATCGGTGCAGGAAAAAACGTATTTATTTACAAAATTGTATAACATAAACAAAAAAACTTTTTTTTTTTTTCAAACTTTTCTGTCTTTTTTTATTTGTTTAGCAAAAAGTAAAAATCGCACCAGTGATCAAATACCACCAAAAGAAATCTCTATTTGTGGGGGGAAAATGATATAAATTTGGTGTAAGTACAGTGTTGCATGACCGCGCAATTGTCATTCAAAATGCAACAGCGCTAAAAGGGGAAAATTGGCCTGGGCGGGAAGGGAGGGAAGTGCCCTGTATTAAAGTGGTTAAGCCATGCTCAATATATAATGCAATGTAAGCCACACACATTTTTGCTGCGGCATGCTACGCGTGCCTCATTTTCTTTTTCCCCAGGTTTGGGGCCCAATTTATGATCCTGCACACGGGCCTAGTAATTTAATAAAACACCCCTGTGCGAACCTTTTGTACAAGGCTGCTTTAAATACTGCTTTTACCCAAGAACTGCTCTGCACTGGTGATAGCAACTGACTGTCTTTCAGTCATAATTTGATATTTTTGCCGACACTGCTCAGAACACCCTGTGAAAGTTTATGATAACATATTGGATTCTAAAAGTTAATAGATAACCAGATGATTACACTTAAAAGGCAGTTTGACAACACTTAATTTAGTGATATCTTATCAAATGTCAGATATGATTTTTTTTTAGATAAACCACATATTTTATTGATGGCTTTTTAGACCACACTGAAGCCAATATGATAATATGTGACAGACTATTTTTTTTTATCAACTTCTGTGTTCACATCTATGCCATTGTACATCGTGGCAGCATGCTCTTTGTGCTAATGTTACTCTGCTGCTAGGCTGTATCAGCTAAAGATGTCATAGTCTCCCAGCTCCTGCTGATACAGAGCACAGTGTGCCTGTACGTGTACCTCAGTCAGTGGTAAACCTAGACATTCTTTCACCCGGGGTAAAGACTCAGTTCACGCTCCCACCCCTCTTTCTCTCTCTATAGAGAGAGAGAGAAGGCCTACACAATCACCCCCATAGGTGAGGTTTTAGCAATTTCAAGCTTCACTTCCAAAGCAGATTAGGAGGGGCATCACTGGAAAAAGAAGAAGTGAGCCAGGGCTTGCTTCTTTGCGCTCTTCTTCCTTCCCAGTGACGGCCTCCCTAATCTTCTGCAGAGGTAAAGCATGAAACTATAGGAATTGTAAAAGATCTGGGATGCCTTTGGGTGCCTCAAGGAGAGCTATGCACAAAATATGAATTTAGCTACCTTAAAAGTGGACTGCAGACCTTAAGCTGGGCTGCTAGGTTGGTGCAAGGATTTAGAAAAAAATCCTTGCACCAACCCGACAGCAGGGCCTGCAGTCCACTTTTAGCAGTCACCGGGCAGGATAAAAAGGATAGCCGAACTCTTCATCTACTCTATTCCCAACCGGTGATCAGGAATGGTAGATCAGGGATGGGTAAACAGTGGTTTGTACAATCATGGAAGATTTCCTGATCCTCCTCCTACTCCTCCCTGCAGCTGGGCTCCTCATCCTGCGCCACTCTGTATCTCCTTCACCACCCCCTGGCTACAGTCAAGGCACCACTTCTCCCTTGCTCCCGTTTTCTCCCTCTCTGTCAAGAACCAACCCCCTGAGTGCAGGGTCCAGGGGTGTGATATGTACAGAGTGCAGGGTTCAAGGGTGCACTACATACAAAGTGCAGGGTTCAGGGGTGCAGTACAGTGTGCAGTGTACAGAGTGCAGGGTTCAGGGGTGTGCTGCATACAGAGTGCAGGGTTCAGTGGTGCGCTAGGTACAGAATGCAGGGTTTAAGGGTGCACTGTGTAAAGAGGGCAGGGTATAGGGGTGTGCAGTGTACAGAGTGCAAGGTTCAGGGGTGCTCTATGTAAAGAATTCAGGGTTCAGGAGTGTGCTGCTTACAGAGTTTGGGGTTTACTATGCACAGAGTACAGGGTTCAGAGGTGCACTACGTAAAGAGCGCAGGGTTCAGGGGTGCACTACGTAAAGAGTGCAGGGTTCAAGGGTGCACTATGTAAAGGATGCAAGGTCCAGGGGTGCATTTCTTACAGACTGGAGAGTTTAGTGGTGTGCTACGTACAGAGTGCCGGGTTTAGGGGTATGCTACGTACAGAGTGCAGAGTTCAGGGGTGTGCTACGTACAGTGTGCAGGGTCCAGGGGTGCGCTATGCAAGGAGTTCAGGGTTCAGAAGTGCATATTTCATTGGCCACCCTGAACCACAAATGACACCTCCTTTTCCCCCGAAATCTCCCCCCTCCACTAGTACAGAGTACTCCCACCCCCAAATCCCCATCATTGACAGGATTGACATCCCCTCATACAGTGTAAATCCTTTTCCCCTGCCATCACAACCCCCCCCCCCCCACCTGTACAAATGCCACTATATTTTTTTAAAAATCCTCCCCTCAAATTTCCCCTCTCAACACAGATATCAGATACAGTGTGTTTTAATGCGGGCGGGAGATGTTATTCCTCCCAGGTTCCTCCTTGTGGTCTGTCACGAGACATGGTAGACCCAAGGAGGAGCCTAGTGGAAGCTTCCTTGGCTCTGTTACACAGGCAACAGTCAGCCTGGAGAGATGCCATGGGTTTTGGAAATTCCTGGGTGTTTGGTGCTCCCTCTTCCTTCCTGTACATTACACCAGCCACACAGACTGCGGGACTGCGTGCGGGGGGGGGGGGACTTTTTTTATGGCTGCACAGAGTGCACATCTATGCCTTTGTGTGTGCAGATTCCAGGCCACCCCTGGTTTACTTTCTGTGCAAATTTCAGGTTATATGCTGACTCTCCTCCCCTATAGGAGCTGGCAGCAGCTTTAGCAAGAAAATAGCAGAGATATAGGGCGGCCCAGGTGAAGAAAGAGAAGGAGAAATCTGGCCATGGAGCCTCCCCTCTTAAAGCGACACCCGAGCAGATGCCCCCCACCCCCTAGTTTCGGCCCTGACCTCAGTGGGTTCTTGTGCAGGTTTCACAGGTACTTCTGAGTCCTAAATTAAACTCAACCTGTCAGTACATGCACATGATACTCTTATATAACTCTCTCCATATTGGACTCGTCTCCATATTTTAACAACACAGACCCTCATAGTCCAACACTACACTTTGCCTCACACCTCAACACAACACTGTGTAAGATTCTGGTACCTTTGGTACCCTTATTGCCCATTTTTCATTGCATATTGCGTCCCACCTTTTCAGTTAGGTGGCACGCATATACCTTTATGCCGCATGACATCATCACTGAGCGCCGCTCTGAGCGGCTATTTCAATCGCCGGCTTTCTCTCACAGGTTGTTCGCTCAAACCGCATGCTTAACAGCCTTGTCTTATGCTGCCGGAGCCTCCAGCTATTCTCTTTACCTGGAACAGACCGGAACCTCGCTACTGATCCCCATATCTCGCTACCGGATCACTCCCTTACTACCGGACCCTTCTACTTACTAACCTCACTAGTGATAAGTACCCCACAGGGGATTCCTTCATAACAAACTTACACTATCTACTTCTGCACATTAAGGACTGTTACTATCTATGCATTACTAATCCTATCATCTGCACTGTTACATAGATTGCTAGCTCTTGAGTCTACTACCATCTATCCTTGCACTGGGTTAGTCTCTCCTGTATATGTCATCTGCTGTCCTTACCACCTGTTACTATACATGATTACTAACCTATCTGCATTCTACCTATTACCATCTACCACTCTCCTGAACATTACTATCAAGTGCTTATCATTGCTATCACTGCTCACGCCTGTCCCTTCAGCACATCACCTCTATACTGTCATATACATCCTATCACTCCAGGAACATCTTATTGAGTGTATGTATATTTGTATGCTGAAGCAGGCGGGTCCACAGTGATGAGTCTGGAGAGTTGGATCTGGTAATTCAACACATCTCTACATGACTACTGAGTGGAAATTCTGCAGCTGCAAATCCAGCTCACTATAACAAAAACACAGGAGCGTTACACACTGTCCCATCCCTACCCTACATTCCAACCCCTCACATCACCAGTACAAGCAGCATGCAAAGTGAAAAGCTCCGGCCTTGGCAGCTTAATGGGCCACACACTATAAGATTTTATCAAGACTTTTTCCTTTAGACTTACCAAAACCATATAATAGGAGGTCAAACCTAAACACTTTCAATTTGTATGCAATCAGGCAGGCCCTTGCACTACATAGAAAAGGTAAATCTGAAGGACAATGTCTTCTCAAAATCTTATAGTGTGTATGGCCCTTTAGTCTGTAGCCACCCACAAAAAAATAAAGACATGTTCTGTTCAAAAGTATTTATTGTTCATGGAATTACAGCATAAGGAGGGATGCAGCAAGGTAATATTGACAGTCTCCAGTCCGTGTGCCTTTACAGCGCCAGCCCACGATCTTTGCTACATGGCTACGTTAGGCAAGGATACGGGATTCTGATATCTTCAGCAACTTAATGCAGAGTCAAGAAGCAATTCTGCACCTCTACCAGCTCATAGAGGACAGGCATGGCCATGTTGCTGTTCAGCTTCCAAGCCACTTCTGAAGTTCCAGGGTGTTCATGTTGGTCATCGATGCCAGTTCTTGGCATGTGCCTCCCAAAATATACACTGACAAATGAAGACGAGTGGAGTCCATGAAGGTGGGTTTCTACCAGCTACAACCGCAAGCAGTACCACTCCTGGAAAAATAAAGCAAAGGATAAGCCATTTCATCATGAAAATCACATCTTACTGCCCGCTTGCTTCATTTTGAACTTCATATAATTTATACATCACGAGTGAAATAACACATTTTCTCACAACTTACACAAACCAGAAATCATTAATGCAAACATTTGAATACACACCTTTGACGCCAGACAGACCATCACCACAGGCTTCTCATGGTACGTGCCATGATTCCAATACAAGATGTCCAGATTCTGAAAAATTAGGACACCATAAGATACCAAGCAGCCTTTCATTTTATCAATAACTGCACAGGTGGCATAGACACAACTGAACACCTGCCAGCTCTTCTCAGCCCTCTCCACTATTTACAATACCAACATGTTTATGGTTTGAGGTGCGTGTTCTTGCTCAGTTTACGAATGTTGACTACACTTTATCTAGAATGGCAAGTGTCATTGGCAGATGATAATGCATCTGTCTCCCTGTGAGTGTCAACTCTGCAAACTAGCAAGTTAATACACATGCCGTATCTCGAGCGGTTACAGTACTTACATGTAAAGTGGCTAGCAACCAGGGTATTCTGGGTGGCCATCCCTGCAGCGGTGCTCCGCCGCCTGGGGGCCACCAGCTGACGGACCTCTGGCTCCCTCTCCTCCGTCAGCTCCCAGGATTCATCCCAGGCAACGCACATGTTGTGCAACACGCAGCACGCCAGGATGATCTTGGAAGCCTTTGCAGGAGAGTACAGGAGTTCCCCCCCAGGCCGGGCCAAGCAGAGAAACCGGGATTTTAGACCTATGGTCAACTCAATGATACTCCGGCTTTTCCGCAAGGCCCTGTTGTAGTTCAGTTGTGCTCGGCCCTGGGGGCACCTGATTGGAGCCATCAGCCACGTCAGCTGCGGGTAACCAGCATCCCCTGAAAAGAAAACAAAATATACATTAGTTCTTTATATCATGTGACTTTAGATGACTCCTCAAAATGGGAGACAATGATGCATTTTTCAAAACAACCTGCTCATCTGTGTGCAAAAACTCATATGAAACAGCTCAACCATGTCTAACTGGCTAAATCACTAATCCAAATGGAAAAAAGGACACCAAAAGTGGTGTCTTTCTCTTGCAAGTTCCAACTTTTCCCATATTTTGTTCCTATTACATTAGCATAGGCATTACTTCTGGAATATATCTTACACTAGAGTGAGGAAACCAATATTGACTCACTTATGCAAAGGACTTTTGGGATATGGCAATACCATTGGAATCACTTTTATGTTTTGCTTGTGTGGCATTAGGACACCATTTACACATTGGTTAACCACCTTCATTTGACTCGAAGACAACTTTGGAAATCTTTCTGTTGTGAGCTGGTAGGCTGATGATCTGGTTGTGTGCAAACAGCCTGCCAACTCATAACACATACATTTTATGTAGGCTTTGCTTAAATCAGGGTGTACACCGATGTAGCTTATTCATATGTCTATGTAACCTTACAGTTTATGTTGTTGTCACAAAATAATACTTTACCTATAAGCCACCCTTCTGGCATTTCGCCCCTTTCAAACTCCTGGTACAGAGTACTGTTTTGTAACATCCTGGAATCATGGCACGACCCTGGGTGACCAGTGTTGGCACTCATTATGCGCTGTTTGGCGTCACACACCAATTGGACGTTCAGGGAGTGGTACTGCTTGCGGTTCCGGTACTCTATTTCGTGGCTCCTTGGTGGCCTAATGGCTATGTGGGTGCCATCTATTGCCCCTAGGATTTGCGGCATCTGTGCCCGCTGGTAGAAGCCCAACTTCACTTCATTCCACTGATTTTCATTCTGTGGCCAGTGGATAAATTGGGGCACAATATCCACAATGGCATCAATGACCAACATGAACACCCTTGAAACTGTGGGCTGGCTAATGCCCATTATACTTCCAGAAGTGGCTTGGAAGCTGTCACGCCCTAAGATATACAAAGTGGCCAGCAATCTGGCCATGCCGGGCACCGCATGGCCGTGCTGTGTGTCCAATGTAATTTTGTTCTCTATCAGCTGGTAGAGGTGTAGAATAGTTCCTTGCTCGAGCCGGAACTTCCTCCTGACATCTGAATCCCGCAGCTTGTCCAAATATATCCTTGGAGCAAAAATGCGTGGATGTGTCACGGAACCATGAACCAGACGTACAACAACAGATAAGTGAAAATAAGAAGGCTTTATTGAAAATCAAGCTGTAAAGCAAAAGTCCAAACGGAAGGCGAAACCGAGGCAGAGTCCTTGCGAAGCCAGAGGTCAGGAACCAGGAGGGTAGTCAGACGAAGCCGGGATCAGTAACCAGCAGGGTAGTCAGACGAAGCCAGGATCAGGAACCAGCAGGGTAGTCAGACGAAGCCAGGATCAGGAACCAGCAGGGTAGTCAGACGAAGCCAGGATCAGGGACCAGAAGCAGCAGCAGTCTTAGAAGCATGTGAACACAGGAGGACCAAGCAAGGAACTGAAGCCACAGACCTCCTATATATATGAGCTAGGCATCCAGCTCCTCCCAGTGGGAAGGAGGAGCCGCAGGGTGGAAGGCTACAAGAAACCCAGAAACCAAGATGGCCGCCAGCACATGTCAAACGAAGGAGAACAGCAAGAAGGTAAGACCATGACAGTACCTCCCCCTCAAGGGCCCCTCCTCCGCGGAGTAAAGAACGGTTTCTGAGGGAAGCGGGCGTGGAAGGCTCGGAGCAAGGCAGGAGCATGGACATCTGCGGAGGGAACCCAGGAACGCTCCTCTGGACCATAACCACGCCAATGAACCAAAAACTGCACCCGACTGCGGACCAGGCGTGAGTCCAGGATATTGCTCACCTCATACTCCTCACGATTGCCCACTTGGACCGGACGGGGCAGAGGAACCGAGGAAGTGAAACGATTACACACCAGTGGCTTCAACAGGGAGACATGAAACACGTTGGAGATCCGCATGCCAGGAGGAAGCGCAAGGGCATAGGCTACCGGGTTTACCCTGCGAAGCACTCGGAAGGGACCCACAAAGCGAGGCGCCAGCTTGGGAGTGGGCACCCGAAGGTTGAGGTTGCGGGTGGACAACCATACACGGTCTCCGGCCTGGTAGGAAGGAGCAGGCGGTCGTCTGCGATCAGCCTGGAGTCTCTGGCACTGCGCAGAAACCTCAAGGGACTTCTGGATCTGTACCCAAGAAGCACGTAGGACGGAAAGGTGATCCTCCACAGCCGGAATATCCTGGGGAGAGAATACCTCCGGTAACACGGCAGGTTGAAACCCATAGTTGGCCATGAAGGGAGACGTCCCAGAGGAAGAGTTCACCGCCGTGTTCCTGGCAAACTCAGCCCAAGGCAGGAGGTCAACCCAATTGTCTTGGTGATCGGAGACATAGCAACGAAGGAATTGTTCCAAGGCCTGATTGGATCGTTCTGCGGCCCCATTGGACTGAGGGTGGTAGGCCGAGGAGAAGGAGAGATGAATCCCCAACTGGGAGCAAAAGGCGCGCCAGAACCTGGACACAAACTGACTCCCCCGATCCGACACAATCTCCTTGGGCAAACCGTGCAACCGGAAGACCTCCCTGGCAAAAATCGTGGCCAACTCCTGTGCAGAGGGTAACTTCTTGAGAGGAACACAGTGGCACATTTTGGAAAATCGATCCACAATCATGAGAATGACCGTATGACCTCGGGATGCAGGGAGGTCCACAATGAAATCCATCCCCAGGTGTGACCATGGGCGCTCCCCGGTGGCTATGGGTTGCAGAAGGCCCAACGGAAGGTGCCGAGGAGACGTGAAACAGCCCAGGACAGCTGATTCTTTCCAGGATGCCCCGCGGTCTTGGAGTTATGGTAGGTTCGCAACAACCGAGTGCGCAACTCCTCAGGCACAAAACATCTGCCGTTGGGTCTCTCAGAGGGAGCACCAGATTGAGCCGCCAAAATCTGCTCACCCAGGGGAGAGGTCAGGCTGGTGCGAATGGCGGCCAGGATCTGATTCAGAGGTATGACCGAAGTCGGAATCGACTCCTCCCTGGACAGGTCGGAGTACTGCCGTGATAAGGCATCCGCCCTGATGTTCTTGGAACCGGGTAGGTAGGAGACCACGTAATTAAAACGTGACAAGAACAGAGCCCATCTGGCCTGACGTGGTGTCAATCTCTTGGCCTCAGAAAGGTAGGTCAGATTCTTGTGGTCCGTCAGGATGAGGACCGGAACCACCGAACCCTCGAGCAAGTGTCTCCATTCTTTAAGGGCCTGTACGATGGCCAATAACTCCCTGTCACCAATCTGATAGTTGCACTCCGCGGAAGACAGTTTTGGGGAGTAAAACCCACAAGGAAGCAGAGGACCCTCTGGTGTTCTACGCTGAGACAGAAGGGCGCCTACTCCCGTCTCAGACGCGTCCACCTCGAGGACAAAGGGCAACCCAGGGTTGGGATGCGACAGAATCGGAGCCGACACAAAGGCGGACTTTAGAGCCTTAAAAGCATGGATGGCCTCGAGCGGCCAGACCTGGGAATTACTGCCCTTCCTGGTCAGATCCGTGAGAGGCTTGGCTAGCATGCAAAAGTCCCTGATGAACTTCCGATAATAATTGGCGAAGCCCAAAAAGCGCTGCAGGGAGCGAAGACCACTGGGCTGGGGCCACTGTAAGACAGCCAAAACCTTCTCAGGATCCATGGAGAACCCCTCAGCGGAAATGATGTAACCTAAGAAGGTTACCTGGGATCGGTGAAATTCGCATTTCTCAAGCTTACCGAACAGCTTGTTCTCTCGTAACCGTTGCAACACTCGTCTGACATCCAGAATGTGGGTCTCCATGGATGCAGAATATACCAAGATGTCATCCAAATAGACCACCACACACTGCTGCAACAGGTCACGGAAAACATCGTTAATGAATTCCTGAAAGACTGCGGGCGCATTGCACAACCCAAAGGGCATAACCAAGGATTCATAATGACCGGTCCTGGTGTTAAACGCGGTCTTCCACTCATCGCCCGCCTTGATCCTTACGAGGTTATATGCCGCCCTCAGGTCGAGTTTGGTAAAGACCGTGGCCCCTTTAAGGCGATTGAACAGCTCGGAAATCAAGGGTATCGGGTAAGCGTTCTTGATCGTGATGCGATTGAGACCCCTGTAATCGATGCAAGGCCTCAACTCACCGCCCTTCTTTTTCACAAAGAAAAATCCAGCCCCTGCCGGGGACGAGGATTTGCGAATGTGTCCGCGTGAAAGCGCCTCCTTCACGTACTCCTCCATGGCCTCATTCTCCGCTACCGACAGTGGATAGACCTTGCCACGAGGAGGAACGGCACCAGGTTGTAACTCGATGGCACAATCGTATGGGCGGTGCGGAGGTAGGGCAACCGCGCGCACCTTATCGAATACATCCCGGTACTCCTCGTATTCAGGAGGCAACAGAGAGTCCGAGGAAGTACACAGCAACTTGACAGGCCCATGGATGCAACTAGCCCCACACTGCGGTGACCACGAGAGGATCTCGGCCGATCTCCAATCGAAAGTCGGATTATGCTTCTGGAGCCAGGGGTACCCCAAGACCACCGAGTAGTGTGGAGACGAAATAACCTGGAAGCAGACCGACTCTCTGTGAACGGCACCAATGGCTATCCCCACTGGAAGGGTCTCATGAGTCACGTGTGGCGGCAGAAGGGGTCTGCCGTCTATCGCCTCAAGAGCCAGTGGAGAACCTCGGGCCTGCAGAGGAATGGAATTGGCGGCAGCGAACACACTATCAATGAACAAACCACCAGCACCAGAGTCCACCAACGCCTGGGTCGTCACTGAGCCCCCGACCCAGGAGAGGACAACAGTGATCAGTGGTTTGTCAACACGGGAAACCGGGGACGAGGAGACTCCACCCAAGATCTGCCCCCGACAGGATCTCAGGTGCGAGCGTTTCCCGGACGGTTCGGACATGCCAACCGAAAATGCCCACCGAGACCACAGTACATACATCGACCCTCGCGTCTTCGGAGTACCCTCTCCCCCTCGGACAGGCGAGCAAAGCCCAGCTGCATGGGTTCACCCCCAGCCAAGTCATCCCCAGGAGGCGTGGGAGGAGAGGGAGGCACGGGTGGGACAGCAAAGGTAGGCGCCAATCTGTTAGGAGGTCTCCGCAAACTCTCCTTAAAGGAAGGTCTCTCCCTGAGTCTGGTGTCAATCAAAATCAAGAAAGAAATAAGAGACTCGAGCTCCACTGGTAGGTCCTTAGCTGCAACCTCATCCTTCAAGGCATCCGAGAGACCATGAGAGAAAGCAGCGACCAGAGCCTCATTATTCCAGCCCACCTCTGCTGCCAGGGTACGAAACTCAATGGCGTATTCAGCTACGGATCGTGAACCCTGTCTGATGGACATAAGGAGCTTCGCAGCAGAGGCAGCACGAGCCGACACATCGAATACCCTCCAAAGAGAAGCAACAAAACTGGAAAACTCGGCAACCACCGGATTGTTGTTCTCCCATAAAGGGCTGGCCCAGGCCAAGGCCTTGTCCGAGAGCAGCGAAATTAAGAAGCCCACCTTTGATCTCTCAGTAGGAAAGGCATGTGGCAGCAACTCGAAATAAATGCCCACCTGGTTAAGGAAACCTCGGCACTGAGTTGGCTCTCCCCCAAAGCGCTGTGGAAGGGGGGCAGAACCGGTCATACCCCGAAACGCCGCAGGCGCAACAACAGGTGTCGGGGTAGACTCTGGCGCAACAACCGGAGCGGCAGTAGGAGCGGGCCCAGGAGCGACAACCGACCCATCGGCAATGGGAGCGAAATGAGCAGTGCGTTCAAGCAGGGTTTGCAACGCCACGGCGAACCGACCCAACAGGTGATCCTGCTGATCAAGTCTGGCAACCAGCGTGGGTAGCGAGGATGGCCCTGTACCGTCAGAATTCATGGCTTGGTCCTAATGTCACAAAACCATGAACCAGACGTACAACAACAGATAAGTGAAAATAAGAAGGCTTTATTGAAAATCAAGCTGTAAAGCAAAAGTCCAAACGGAAGGCGAAACTGAGGCAGAGTCCTTGCGAAGCCAGAGGTCAGGAACCAGGAGGGTAGTCAGACGAAGCCGGGATCAGTAACCAGCAGGGTAGTCAGACGAAGCCAGGATCAGGAACCAGCAGGGTAGTCAGACGAAGCCAGGATCAGGGACCAGAAGCAGCAGCAGTCTTAGAAGCATGTGAACACAGGAGGACCAAGCAAGGAACTGAAGCCACAGACCTCCTATATATATGAGCTAGGCATCCAGCTCCTCCCAGTGGGAAGGAGGAGCCGCAGGGTGGAAGGCTACAAGAAACCCAGAAACCAAGATGGCCGCCAGCACATGTCAAACGAAGGAGAACAGCAAGAAGGTAAGACCATGACAGGATGGCGAGGTAAGGGCACACGGACTGGAGGTGCTGCTGCAGCTGCTTCCCCAGCACCTGCTTCCCCACCTTCTGCTGCCTCCTGTGCTATGGCCTCCTTAAACAGGGCACCGATAAATGCTAACATCGCACCTTCTAAAACGCTTGAGTTTTGGTTCTCCATTTTGAGCGTGGTAATTCGCACATGTGCAGATATAGATACAAACGGCCGCTAATTGCCACACCTGTGAGCCAGCTATAAAAAAAGCACATGGCCAATATGGCTGATGGATGTTACAGAGTGAAGTCTGCTAGCAAGACCCCCTAACCCACAACGTCCATTATCTTTGGGTAACACTATTGTATCTCTCTCTCTCAATATATATAGTATATATATATATATATACTGTATATATATATATATATATATATATATATATATATATATATATATATATATATATAGATATGTCTGTCTGTCTGTGTGGTCTTGCTCACCGTTATTGCTTCCTGAAGGAGATAATTTTTACTTATCTTGGGTGTGCCTTAGTTGTCTATGGTGAATCCCCTCCAACCCACAATACCTTGAGAACTGCTCAAGTGTCTTTTAATCATTGTCAGTTGGCCCCATGTGCATGTTGTTTTTACATGTGTTTTCTCATGTTTGGTAAATGTTAGCAGTCTAGATTTGGTGTGAAAACCTGCCCCCTTACCTTACCAGCTTCCAAAGACCCCCTTTTTGCTTTCCTGCTAAGTGTAATTTATTATGTGCACGCATGTAGGTCATGCGATTTCTCATGTATGTTTAATGTTTGCAGCCTCCTTTTGCCTCCAAATTCTCCCACCACCACCACCACCACCACTACAAGCCTTGTTTAGTGCCCTTAGGTAAATGTTTTGAGGGCCTCGTGCGATGTTTGAGCATATGCGTTTTTTAATCTATTTTCTTTCCTTTCTTTGCAGCCTCCTAGGCTCTGATTTGCCAATCCCTCCACCACCACCACCAACACCACTACTACTACTACTACTACTACTACTACTAATAATAATAGCCAGTTTCGTGCCCTTAGGTAAGTGTTTTGAGGGCCTCGTGCGATGTTTGACCATATGCGTTTTTTAATCTATTTTCTTTCCTTTCTTTGCAGCCTCCTAGGCTCTGATTTGCCAATCCCTCCAGCACCACCAACACCACTACTACTACTACTACTACTACTAATAGCCAGTTTCGTGCCCTTAGGTAAGTGTTTTGAGGGCCTCGTGCGATGTTTGAGCATATGTGATTTTTAATCTATTTTCTTTCCTTTCTATGCAGCCTCCTAGGCTCTGATTTGCCAATCTCTCCACCACCACCACTACTACTACTACTATTCTACTACTAATAATAGCCAGTTTCATGACCTTAGGTAAGTGTTTTGAGGGCCTCGTGCGATGTTTGAGCATATGTGATTTTTAATCTATTTTCTTTCCTTTCTTTGCAGCCTCCTAGGCTCTGATTTGCCAATCCCTCCACCACCACCACTACTACTACTACTACTACTAATAGCCAGTTTTGTGCCCTTAGGTAAGTGTTTTGAGGGCCTCGTGCAATGTTTGAGCATATGTGATTTTTAATCTATTTTCTTTCCTTTCTTTGCAGCCTCCTAGGCTCTGATTTGCCAATCCCTCCACCACCACCACCACTACTACTACTACTACTACTAATAATAGCCAGTTTCGTGCCCTTAGGTAAGTGTTTTGAGGTCCTCGTGCGATGTTTGACCATATGTGATTTTTATCTATTTTCTTTCCTTTCTTTGCAACCTCCTAGGCCCTGATTTGCCAATCCCTCCACCACCACTACCACCAATACCACCACCACCACCAACGCGGCTTTGAAAGCAAGCAGTGGCTAGCTTTGGTAAGTGTGTTCTGTAACTGTTCACTAATTATACTGTATATTTGAGCATTCTGCAACTCATGGTTTTTTCTATTTTCTCTTTCCTTTTTTCTCTTTTTTTATTTCACATTGTGGCGATGAGGCTATTTGCTGCTGCTGGACAGCCAGATTATCTGCCCACCTCGTGCTCCCATGGCCCTACCCACTCAAGGGACTAGGAGGAGAAGTAGTAGGGTAGCGGGTAGGGTGGCCAGGGGGGGGGGGCAGATCGTCTGGCTCTGGTGTGAGGGAGGCTTCAGCTGTATCCAGGAGGGAGTCCACCGTCTCCAACCCAGAGGAGGAAGCCCAGGGGAGGTGTTAACACACCAAGTGGACAAGCTGCCTCTTCTCCCAGTAGTCCTGGAGAGGGTCCTTCCACCAGAGGCAGCTTGTCCACATTCCCCCGACTTCCCCGTTTCTCCTGCAATCAGAGCTGGGTCCTGGTCCAGGCCTATATGGCCAGATATGATCGGATACATGGGACCAGGGCCCAGACTACCTCTGTCACTGAGAGGTTAAGATTGTGGGATGAAATCCGGGATGCCGTAAATGCACTGGGTGGACTACGCCGCTCGACTGACAGTGTGCGGAAGAGGGTCAACGACATCCGTGGGTCCGTTCGGAAGAAGCTAAATGCATGGGCTGCGGAGGGTCTTTATGACCGACAAGGTCGGCTGGATGCAAGTGCACAAGGTTCTCTTTGGAATTACCAATTACCTTTTTTGAGGATTCTTGGCCCCGATACCATCTTTTCCAGAGAGGGCATAGATTCGGATGCTTTGCGCCAAGGTAGGATATTAACTTGGATGTAAATTGTGTGAGTTGTTGTGAAAAGATGAACTACTATCCTATGTGTGACATGAATAGACTTTTATACTTGGCCTTCCAATTGTCCTTTTTTCTTTTTCCCAACCTGCAATTTGTTCTTCTGTAGCACGGATCTCAGCCCCTCCACAGCCCATGCAGCTTGGCGACCCGGACAGACTCACGGCTGCTGACATCAGTGATGACCCTCCTCCTGGTAGGTCCCATATCGTACTGTGCAAAACAATGTAGATGTATATTTTATCCTTTCCAAGATAGCTCATATTGCTATGTCCTCTTAACAGAAGATCAGCAGCAGGGAACCCCCCCCCCCCCAGTGCAGCAAGGCCTAGAGGAAGGTGTTGGTATGTATTGCAAATGTATCTTTTTAGGAATCTTATTAACCCAGTTGAAGCACATGTCATTTCTTTAGAAAGAGTGTTGCCTTTTAGATGTTTACCCTGCAAAACACCGTTGTGATCATTAATGGGTGCCGTAATTAGTATTCAGACCATGCCTTCTTATCCTTTGGGAGGGTTTTAGCAAGTGTCCTATGAGCCCAGGAAAACACTTTTGAATGTTTGGCCTCAATGCTTAATTCCTGAAGCTAGGATGGAACCCTGCCCCTAATCATTACTGCATAAGGTTATTTACTAAACCTTTTTTTTTTCTTTATTTTCAAAGAACATCAGGCCCCTCTTGAAGGAGCAGCTGGAGTTGGATCAGGAGCTGGCGATGATTCTACATCCAATGCTGGGGTATGTGATATAAGGGAACAAGGTGCAAATGTAACATTTCAATGGTAGTACTGTTTTTGGGCTAGATGTGGCTTACATTGTCTGTGTTAAATTTGTGCAAGGACAGTCTGACAATGCACCAGCACCACAAGAATTAGATCCTGAACATCAGGGAATTATTGTATAATTTCAGGGGCCACAAACGTTGTGAAAACATCCTGGACCTTTAAAGTCCGGCCAGTCTTTGATTTTCCATGTCCAAATTCATGTGTATCATTTTGTTGGGTTGTCCTGTAGCCTATTTATGGCGAGATTTTAGACAACTTACGTAGATGTTGAAAGTCATTGGTGTAGTAACAGACTTAACAAAACCAGAATCAACCTACCAGACCAGGGTTAATTGTGAACAGCTTCATGTCGAAACTGTTTTGCCATTGTCATATTAGTAATACAAACATAATATGTACCCATTATCAGAAGTGTTGCTAGCTTGGATAACATTACAATGAACAAGTACTTATTAGAAGCACATCCAACTGTTCTAAGTTCTGCTTGGGGTGTTAAGTAGTCAAACTAATCTGAACTCTTTTGTAATGATGTTTTCTAAATATTTGGTATTTTTCTTCTGATTTCAGGCAGCATTGGATGCAGCGGGATTGTCACCTACCCCACCTCGTCCATCTCTGCTGGATGTGGCCCAAATGCTGCTTGCCGAGTATTGGCTCCAAAATGAGTCAAGGAGGCCTGTTGATCAATCTAGTGAGGTAGTACAGTTGCTAGGGCTCATACAGGAATCTGTAGCAACGATGGCCAGAAATCAGACAACTTTGGTACAGGTTCAACAGGATATGCGTGACTGCTTGCTAAGGTTAGCAGACCAGCATCAACGGGATCTGCAAAGTGTCGACACTCAGGTGCTGGCCACACGCAAACGCCTGGTTGGAGCTGAAAATGCCCCATTGGCAGAGCCCTCCCAAACATCACAATCACCTGCCACTGCAGGTTGTGGTAGTGGGAGGGAGATGCCAGTGTTGGCCACTTGGCAGGCAGCTGGGGAGGGGACAATTCCTCCTGTAGCCACTCCCAGCACTTCACAGTCCCTTCGGAATCTCACACCCCTCAATGAGCAATCCTCCTGCACAACATTATTGCGAACTGGTTCCACAATACCCCTTCCAAGAGACTACACTCCCTCCACACCTTTCTCGATTCACTCCTCCCCAGGCCATCCCCCTTATTTGTCACCAGACATCTCTCTTTCCCCCGCACCGTGGACCACACCGTCAAACAATCCAGCACAAGTCCCCACACAGCCTGGGTGCAGCAGCCACAGCAGCAGCCACAGCCAGAGCCGCAGCAACAGCCTCAGCCACAGCTACAACACCAGCACCTTGTTCAAATGGCACAAATTTCACAAATTCACAACAATTGCTTTCAGAAAATTTTCCAGGGTCAACCACACCTCATCAACCACCACCTTAATTTTATATTTGTTTTAGTGTTTTGTGATATTTTTGTTATATATTAGTGATTTATACATGTGACCATTGGCCAAATTGTGGGGCCATTTTTCTTTAAAATTTGAGGGTGGCAGGATATGATTTTTTTTTTTTTTTTTTTGTGATGCAATACAATTATCTTGAAAATAATTAGTTTGTGTTCGATCTTTGGTATTTTGGGAGTGTTGGTGGCCAAGTAAGAGCCCTGGTTAATGTAGGCGTTTCTACACACGTGCTTATCTATCTCCAAACATATGGTTTCATTTCCATTTTCTAAACTCAATGTTCACATAATGACCCAATAAAAGGTCTCCCTTCAAATGTAGCCTCAAAACAAGTCTCATGCATAACATAAACCAAAGCCAACATGCTAACAATTACAGACCACACCACTCTGAATCGACTAAACAAATACAACACACAAGAGATTCGATGTGTACACCAAACAAATTAATTTTGTAAGAAAACCTAAATATTTATTTTCCTCCAAAATTTTGGTATATAAAAATTTGTACGTTAAAAATATATTATTTCAATATATAAAACTCTAGAAACGTGGGTTTCAACGGGCAACATAAAGAAAAAAAAACATGGACAAAACATCAGTTCAATGAGGTGCAATCACGAAGAAAGGGCTCTTCAGGGTCAGGATCAACCCCCAATCGCCACTCCAAGAGGGCTATCCGAGCCGCACACCACCGTAGATGTCTACTGGCCACCTCCACGGTGAGGTGGGTGTGCCCTGGGTAGAAAAAGACAGGATAATTAGTTTGATGCAAAATGACGCAAACAAAGATTGTAATTAATGTGCCTCAACAAATATGCTTTGGAGTCTATTGGGTGGCTTTTCTCAACACTCTGAAGCAAATATGATAAATTGCTGTTGTAAACCTTGAACTCAAACTTCCACAGCAAATTGTTCAAAAGGTTACACAAGATGGCTTGGAATGTTAGTAGCAGTTCCACCAAAGCTAAGTAAAAGGCTTTTCATGTCAACACAACCAATAATTTTGAAGAATGTAAGGTGTTGTGTTCAATTGGTCAACACGATACATGTACACACATCTATCTCTATCACCATCGGAATTTGTGTAGAGTTCTCTCTCCCTCTTACTGTCTATAGATTGAAACATACACATAGTAGAGACTCACCCCTTGGAAGTTTGACGACGACTGATGGCAGGGGTTGATCCCTCTCCTCCCCAGATCCCCTTTGCTCCATCCCAGCTGTGTTAAGAGAGAATAAAAAGTTTCTCAAGGAATGGATTCACGCTAACTGTAGGTTAGGCAGTCATGAAAACACTTTAACACCCACTCCTTCCCCCTCCACACTTCCCTGAAAGTTTTATTTAGACATTTATATGGTGGTGAGGCTGATTTGTATAGTGAAAGCTTCATGCTTCTGGGTGAAGCTTGTAGCCTTAAGGATACGTACTCCATGCTTTTGTGCTGATTGTGTTTCTCAGATGTTGTTTCTGCCTAAGCCCTGCCTGTTCAAAGTGTTGGGAACATCTCCTTTTTGTATGGCTGGGCAAAACAAATCAGTTTAGACTTACCCGCTCTAGCTTTTTTTGGGATGAGAGCAGTCATGATCCTCCTCTTAAAATGGCCCCTGTACACCCCTCTAGGCACCTCCCTCCTGTTGATTGACCCCACAGCAGGCAGCTTGCTATGAAGGCACATGAGATGAAGCCAAGCACCCTGTGCCTGTCCAGGCACTAGGCTGTGAGCCAGCCTGGCCCCCCTCCCTTCCGATGGTCTCAATGATTTGGAGTGACAGCATCAGGAGGCAATCTTGGCATGCTCTCACCTCAGTTAAGGAGGAGGGGGAGTCCGGACCAGACAAGTGTTTGGGGGAAAATTTGTCCAGTAAGAAAATGGGCCTGGTAAGTCTAAGGGGGAATATGCACACCAATCACTTGGAATACTAATGGATAGAATGCATTCACATAAAGAACCTGCTGCCTTTCGAACTACTTGAAGCCTGATCGGGGACATACACATGTAGCATTTCTCCACTTACTAAGTAGACACATTACAGCAAAAGCACAAATAACTTACCATCAACAAGGTTTTTTGGGCCCACAGAGCCAGATGGCATTTGGTCATGAGAAGCTGCACAAAAATAACACAAATTGTGAACTAGAATGTGGGACATTACCGGGGAAGAGCATTTATTAAAAGTTGTGAAACACACACAATGTTCAAGCCAAGCCACACGCATTTTAAGTGTTGACTAAATCAGGACATGAGTTAATTAACATGGCCCCAAAGAATTTAGAGGTCCAAAACACACCATTTCCAATGTAGGGAAACTAACACAAATTTAGAGGAGGGTGGCTTGAGAAAGCTTAGAAATACTAACCTGTCCAGTAATGCTCCCCAATACCACCTTCCAAACATGAAGGTTAGGCAATAGTGTTTCATTATCAACCTTCCTGTCACATGTAGCAAAACTGCACTTGCTTTGACTACAACTTAGATTATCACAGATACACATCATCCTAGCACACACAATACATGTGATAATCACATTTAATGTACTTACTGTCTAGTTCAGGGGAGCCGGCCACAAATGTGGAGGAATCATCCTCCACCCCTGGAGTGGGTGAGGATCGGGGAGACCCTTCATAGGGTGATGGTGTTGGAGATCCTAGAAACACAAAGACAAGAATACAATCCTTGAACAACAGCTATTTTATAAAGGCACACAGAAAGTAGTCCCTAAACATTGAAGGTAGTAGTTACAGTGGACTGGGTAAGCAGCGGCCCCTCTTCCCCAGTCCTCCACAACAAACATCCTCAATGTCAGCTGCTACATAACCCCAATGGCAAAATATATATATTACAGCCCTTATATTTACCAGGACACATTGAACACACAAACACATGTAGAATACTTACTTCCCAATTGATGAAAAAATCCCCAAAAGCACATAGCTCGTTTTGGGGTGCTTTTGGGGATTTTTTCAGCTCTAGGATAAGCTCACAACACGCCCAAAAAGACAAATCCTATTAATTTCAATGGCCCCTGTTCACATCTGAGCATTTTGACGCCGTGAGCAAAACGCCCAACGCTCAAAAGAGGACATGAGCTTCTTTTTTGGCAGTAAGGACTGAGAAATAGCACAATGATTAGGGAGTCTGCCTTCCTGCTGTCGGTTTGTGAGTGCGAATCCAGAATGCGCCCTCTGTATGGGCAACAATTGGAGGTCTCCAACCCTCCAAATGTTAGCATCAATACTTTTGCTCTTGTTTCAGGCATGTGTATCACCAAACTCTTAATATAAAGACATGAACTAAATACAAAGATGCCACAAAAAAGTCAATATCTAGCAATATTGAGAGATAAAGCTATATTTGTTTGTTGCCCATACTTTGCTAAATAGCCAAGTATGGGGATATACCTGCAGTAAAATGTGTACTAAAATGCTAACGCTTGGCCATACCCATATGGATGAAAATGTATTTCCAATATAATTAGAGTAAAAATAATTTGAAATACATTGAATATGGGCAAAATTGTAACATTTCCTATATATTTGGTAAATGTTAAAATTATTTTTTTTAAATTTGTTTTTAATCTATTTTTCTTCCATGTGGGTACGTGTTTCCCAATTGAATATTTTGTGGGATACCCTAGATAATGTGGAGTTTCGATTTAATAACTATATATAATATTGTTATAGTGAAATATGATTGAGCAGGAAAGGTGTATAGAACGTGGTAATGTGATGGTGTTTACTAAGGAATCACTTGGTAGAAGTATGAACTATGTGCATGTTTTTCAAATCCGCCAGTTCTTTCCATTTTACATGGGCGATACAGCGGATTTTTTGTTCGCATTCAACAAACCGCGTGCTCAAATTGGTGAAAACTGAACTTTTTGAGCCTAGTTGGCGTTGCGCATGCACACATGAGCTCTCTTGCAGCTCGGGACTTGAGGATCTATTTTTACTTTCTACACTTTTGCAGATATCTCTCTTTCTAGGTCAGTTTTTGACACAGTTTAAAAGCTATTCATCTCCAAATGATCTCCCACACCTTCCACAGTGATTTGGGATTTTTGGGGGTACTACAAAAAATTTGGCAAAACATTAGTCGAGCTTTTAGCTGACCTGTTTTTAAGTCGCGCTCTGACCTTGTAGCATCTTAATGAATCTAACACTAGACGTTATTGGCCGCCCGCTGTACTTTGAATACCGATTTCATGCGTTCAGATTCGCCGGTTCGCAAAAATCCCGGTGTTAGCCAAATTGCGGTACTATGAATTAGGCCCTATATGACAGTTATTGGCGTACAGAGCTGGTGCAGGTCAGGGCACTTTTTACGTAAGAGCAACTACTGCAGAGTTTGGATTTGTTATTGATTTAAAATAAAGGGTGTTGCACTATTAGTATGCCATTTGTTTTCCATGTTCAATTGACTTGATGAGTGGACGCAGTCATCTATAGGAGCACTGTTTCAGTTGTTTAAACGCCTAATGGTCCCTGGGGGCCTGGGGCCTTTGGTGAGTGCATTGCGGTTTCACATTTGCACATGGTGGAGCACTAGGATTATTTACAGCAAGCACGGAAATAAATTCACACTGGACTTTATATATTCTTCACAAATTTTGTATTTGTAATTTTTGTAATTTTAATAATCCATTTGGAGCATTTACCATCTGATAGATATTACACTCACTGGATATTCATGTTTGTCATTAATAATCATATGTCGACTTATTGCTTTAAAATGGGCACATAAGATTATTCCTTTACGGAGAGTTATACATGTGGAATTGTGTCAAAACTGCACGGTTTGTGTTGATCCTATTTTGTCAGGGAAATATATGCATATGGGTAAATGTGCTGGACCATAGAACATATAATACTATTGGTGCAAGAGTGCTAGGTTTTTTACATATACTGTACCTTTTATGTATTATTATAAGTATAAGAATTTATTAGTTTTATTTTGTTTTATGGTTTAGACCCTCCACTACACCCATCTTTTGAGGGGAGGGAGATATATTCCCGGCCAATAGTGTGTAACAGCACTTTCTCTCTTTTAGTATATGAATTTAAACATTTGAATTTGTATTTATACCATCCACATTTTGAATATCTAAAATTTTTTGATTGCTAAAAAAAAATATAATATTTGGGGGTTCTAAGTATTTTTGTAGCAAAAAAACTGATTTAACTTGTAAACACCAAGTGTCAAAAATAGGCCCGGTCTTAAGGTGGTTAAGAAAAAAAAAAATTTTAAGCGCCCCGTCTCTCGCATGCTGAAGCAAACACATACGATTACGCATGTTGCTCCCGCATATGTATACGGTGTTTAAACCACACATGTGAGGTATCGCCGCAATCGCTAGAGCGAGAGCAATAATTCTAGCACTAGAATAGAAAAATACTGTTTTTGTACATTTGTACTTTATCTTTACAGCATCTGAAAATGGTTCTTTCCTTTCACATGAGATTGTGAGATGGCAATATGCGGTAGTGTCAGCTGTATCATAGATCCTCATATCTATATTGCTCTCAGTAAAGCAAAGTTGATCTTCCTTGAGGGAACAAGTAAACTATTTTCGAAAAAAAGTCTGATGGCTATGCAAAAGGAGAAGGATGTGACATTGCTAATCTTAAACCTTTAAAACTGGTAAACTGTATTTTTATGGAGATATGACCTGTTCAATAAAATATATAATTTGAAAAAATTCTAATACTAATGAATTTGGAAACAAAAATCAATAGTTATTAATGAAATATAATTTATAGAAAGTCTGCTATAAAAATAAAAATGCACTGCAAAGTCCTTACTGCGGTTATATGAAAATATGAATGTGGATAGGTAGCAGGTACAAATGATCCCTGGAGGTGAGCACACTTTCAGGCACCAATACCAGTCCAGATGAGTAGTGGTAAACAGTGGTGTGCTTATTGGTGCTATTTACAAATCTATTTACAAGTGTTGTACAGTGAGGTAAACGAGAAAGAGTTCAAAAACTTCCAAAATAAAATCCTAGCTATGTTGCGGCACTAACTGCACAAAAAAATCCTGACTCCCAGTGTGTCCAAGTCTTGTCAGACTCCACATACACAGCTTGTTAGACATGTGCATGACGAAAAAAATGTGTTTTATTTCATTTCGAATTGTTAATCTAGATGTTTAATTTTGTTAAATTCAGTTGATTCATTCAATTAGTATTCGGGATTCATATTCGGAATTTGTATTGGGAATTCGTTTTATGATTTTTTTAAAAAAAAATTCTATTCAATATGTTCGAATCAATAGATTTTGAATCTATTGAATCAAACTAAAATGTTTATTTTTTTTTACTTGAATGTGGCAAAGTGAACAAACAAAAGATAAACCTCGACAAATGATTACAATGACTCTTTAAATCACCTTTGGCATTACAGCATTATTTCGAAATGGTACTCTAATAACACACACTCTTTGATTTCATAAATTAGTTTACAGTTTGAATTTGAATGGAACTTGATATACAATTTGATTCAAACTTCAATTCGAATTCCTGAAATTCGGATGAATTTTGTTTCAATGTTTGGAGCATTTGGTTAATTTAGTTTATACTGTAATTCGGTTATTCAGCTATATCTAAATCTCCGAATAATGAAAAATTAGTCCAAATATTTTTTCGGAACAAAACTAACCGCACATGTCTACAGCTTGTTTGCTTTTCACCAACCTTGTAGCTCTAATAGATACAACCTGTCTGTTCCCCAAGGCTCTCGAGCACTGCCTGCATGTTCCAGAGAGTCTAAATTGCCACAGGGAGAGGAACAAAACCAGAATTGGACAGAAAATCAGAGATCTCTAAAAGTCTATGAGAGAAACCTGGGAAATGTGTAAACCCTAAACAGGACCTTTCCAGGCTCCCTCTGAGACACCATGATACAACACATACACCAATACACTACAAAATATATGAATATTCCATATGATTCTAATAGGGTGGTAGGCCTGTCATACTGTATTTGTATACATAAAAATTAAATAGGTACAGAATGTGTGGTACACGTAAAAAGAAAAAAAAATATATATATATATATATATATATATATATATATATATATATATATATGTACTGTACACACACATATATATATATATATATATATATATATATATATATTTTTTTTTTTTTTTTTCTTCTTTTTACGTGTATATATATTTTTTTTTTTTTTTATTTTTTTTTTTCTGTAAATTATGGTAAGGTATGAAAAAGGTATAAAACGACATGAAAAATTCAATGTATAATAAATGAGTATTAAAAACAATAGGGTTGATTTACAAAAACTAGAGAGTGCAAAATCTAGTGCAGCTCTGCATTCAAACCAATCAGCTTTCAGGTTATTTTTTCAGAGCTTAACTGAACACGCTGAAGTTAGAAGCTGATTGGCTACCATGCAGAGCTGCACCAGATTTTGCACTCGCCAGTTTTAGTAAATCAATCCCAATAGCTGCAAAAGACTATTCAGCGTAGCAAATGAATGTTTGTTAGTTACCTTTAAGATGAAAAAAAGACTGTGAGCTAGTTAGGATGCCAAATATATGTCAGCTGTAAGTAAAATAGGAAAGAATAAATAAGTAGGGCAGATTACATGGGCATGTGGCCCTCAAAATAAATAAATGAATAAATAAATAAATAATAATAATTTTTTCTCAGACGTAGCGGTACTGTCGCTTTAAGAATTTAAATACAGTTACTGTTACTTTAAGGGTGATTTAAGTATAGTTTAGTAGGGAAAATGTACCATGTGACATAGGAGAAAATTCTGGAATGTCACATGGTATGTTGAAATATTCTAGAATCCGGGGGGCTTATTATATAAAGGCCCCTCAAAGAGAAAATTGTGCCAGTTGGTCTATTGTCAGCCCAGATACCTCCCCCCCCCCCCTTCCCTGTCGCAGGCACTTTATGTGGTATTGTCACCCTTCTATGTAAGGGTGGACTTGTGTTGTATTTAATTTATTGGAGCTCGAGTCCTTTATGACTGAGCTATTATGTTGTAAAGTTTTGAAGTTTAAAATTAAATATAATTTATTAATGATTGAAGTGAATTTTAAAATATGTTAATTTATTTAATAAATCCACTCCATATGTGCCGCGGCCAATATTTCAGTGGTTATTTTTTGTATTTGAGTGAGGGAATAAGGTGCAGCCTGCATTCCCATGAAATATTAAAGCTATGATTGTAAGGGTAAATGAGATCCATGGTTGTAATTTCTAACTGGAGGAAGAAGATTCTTCTATGAGCTAGGCAGGCGTGGGACCAAAGACTCTTGCAGCAGCTGGTTTAAGCAGGAACCAGTGATGCCAACCGATTGTGCTGAAGGCACATTCTCACCAGGTGCATTGTGACTGTGCTGGTTATAAATTGATGAATTATGTAGAGATTAATTGAAACAGGCGCAATGACATGAACATAAATCATGAAATACGGGGGGGGGGGAGCAGGGCCATCTTTATTAGAATTAGACTATGGGCAAACATTTTCTTGATCCCCCCCCAATTTTGCTCTCCAACCCAACATTCCAAAAAAACAAACAAACACACAAACATACAGTAGACTTATTAAAAAAAACGTTAAGAATGCGAACAAAAAGAACTGACACTCTATGAAAGGATAAGTTCACCTTTGGGAACATGTTACATGTTCCACTAGTTTTTGGGGTGGAACATGTAACATGTTCCCACTGCTGCAATGTCTCCTCAATCTGCCGCCTGTAGTGACAGCAAGCCGGGGACCTTCTCCCTGATCTCGCTGCCACAAAAAAAAACTTGGCTATGTGGCGGACTAGCTGCATCATTCATTCACAGAGTTCTGTGAATGGGAGAACTACAACTACCAACTGTCCTTGCAGATGTTGGGTTGCAGTTCTCTATGAACTACCAGGGTGCTGTTGAGCACTCAAGGTAGTTCATTAATGGCTGCTGCCATTCAGTAACTGTCTGCTCGTATGAGGTAGGAGCAGACAGCTGACACTGACAGTCTGTCAGTATCATGTGATCGCTGTGACCAATCACACCAGATGACATGGCAATTGTACACAATCAATGTCTTCCATTCATAGCCACTCAGTGGGTACTATTGTGCTGCTTGTTGTGATTCATCACAGTAATCACATGGTACAGACAGGGCCAATCACAGCCATTCTGTATCATGTGATTAGCTGTGGCCAATCACAGCTAATCACAACAATACACACTGATATGAATGGGTTAATTCACAACAAATGTTTGTTTATAACAGAAATAATCACAGTTGTAAGTGATCATGTGTAAAAAAAAAAAAAAAAAAAAAATCCCCAGAGTAGTAGTATTACTATTGAGCACTATGATGCTGTGATCACAAAATGTAAAAAGAAAATCGTAAAAAAAAAAAAAAATGTAATTACAAAAACTGAAAATTTTCTATCTATATGCCCATTGGATGGTCTGAACTATCCAACTCGCTATAGATCTAGAAGAAGCACGCTTGCCTTTGTTTTTCCCGTAGAAGAGAACGAATAGATGGTCTGATTGGCCAAAAGGAGCTGTGATCCTCAGGTACAAATGAAGGGCTTCACCCACATCCAATGGATGGGTACTCGGGTCATCCTGAGATCTGAATGTAGGTAAAACAATTTCTTGGTTGACATGAAAGACTGATGTTACCTTTGGATTGGATCCCAGCATAGGCACCAGAATGACCCGATCGTGGAAGAATGTCAGGAACGGTTCCTTACAACCCAAAACACTGATTTCAGAAACACGTTTAGCTGATGTAATTGCCACCAGAAACGCCGTCTTCATACAAAGATTTGTAAGGAAGAGGGAATCTTCATGCTCCAAAACCGTTGATGAAAGAAAATCAAGGACTAACGGAAGGTCCCATTTGGGGAACCTAGGCTTCCTAGGAGGTCTCAGTCTAGTAGCACCTCTGAAAAACTGGCAAACCAGAGGATGTTTTGCCCATGCAGTCCCTGTGAAGGCAGAGATGGCTGAGACTTGGACTCGGAGAGAGCCGACCGTTAGATAGGTCTAGGCCTGACTGGAGAAAACCCAGGACATTATGAATTTTTGGATCAGTAATGGAACCAGACTCATTAAGCATGTAATCCTCAAATCTAGACCAAACCTCTCATAAATCTTGTTGGTGCCTGGTCTTCTGGCATTCATCATTGTGGGGATTGCAACACTTGGACAACCAAGGGCCTTCAGTCTTTCCCTCTCAAGAACCAGGCCATGAGATGTAGTTGCTCTGGGCAGGATGCAGCACAGGACCTTGAGACAGAAGGTCCGGCCTGAATGGCAGAGGAACAGGATCCAGAGAGCTCAACTGAAACAACAGAGTAAACCAAGTTCTTCTCGGCCAGAATGGAAGGATCGCTATGACCGCAACTCTTTCTCTCCTGCAGGAATTTGAATATGACCGGTATTGGGGGAAAAGCATATGCTTTGTGGAACTTCCAGGGGTCCGTCAAAGCATCCACTCCGTAGGCCTGGGAATAACGCCATCTCGCATAGAACTTCCTCAGTTTGGCATTGTTTGGAGAGGCAAACAGATCTACCTCTGGGAGGATCCCCAGCGAAGTGACCCACCTGAAGGTCTCCGGATGAAGGGACCATTCGTTGTTGTCTAGATTGGTCCTTGACAGGAAATCTGCCTGGATGTTTTGGACTCCAGGGAGGTAGGCAGCTGACAGGCTGGAAAGGTTCCGTTGGGCCCATGACATTATTGGTTTCACCTCTTCCAGAAGGGAGGAACTGCGGGTGCCCCCTTGTCTCTTTATATATGCGACTGCTCTTGTATTGTCTAGCCGTAGGAGAACCGAGGTTCCGGTCACCAGATGACGAAAAGCCCGGAGGGCGCAGAAAGCTGCCCGAAGCTCCAGGACATTTGAGACCAGCCAGAGAGTGGGAAAGTCCCACCTGCCCTGGGCCACCTCTGACAAGCAGTGCGCACCCCAACCCGTGCTGCTGGCCTCCAATGTCACGCCCACCCAAGGAACAGGAACAATCGAGTGGCAATTTAGAAGGTTTTTCCATTGAAGCCACCAAATCAGGCTCTCCCTCATGGAGAGTGTTATCCGGATAGGAGTGTCTGGGCTCCCGGAACTCCACTGTTGGAGAAAACCCGTCTGAAAAGGCCTCATCCTCTACTGTGCCCACTTCACCATGGGAGCTGTGGAAACCATAGTTCCTATTATTTTTAGGCACTGAGAAGCCCGGAGGTGAGAGGTTGACAGCGCTGGGTGTATCCTGCTGCGAATCACTGGAATCTTCTCGAATGGCAGGGAGATGGTGCCTCTGGAGGTGTTGAAGAGGGCCCCCAGGAAGATCAAAGATTTTGTGGGCTCTAGAGGGCTTTTTTCCATGTTCAAGAGCCAACCGAATTCCTGAAGTGTGGAGATCACTTGAGACCTGTGTCGCAGAATCTGATCCTGGTGTTGTGAAAGAAGAAGCAGATCGCCCAGGTAGTGATACAATCCAATCCCTTTTGATCTGATCAGGGCTACTATAGCCAGTAAGATCTTTGAAAAGACCCGAGGTGATGTGGTAAGCCCGAAAGGGAGACAGGTTAATTGAAGATGCACTTGACCCACCGCGAAGCGAAGAAACTTTTGCAGTTCTGTTGCTACTGGGACATGAAAAGGGATCTTTTTAATCTATAGATACCATCCAATCTTCTGGCTGCACTACTTGGCGAATGGTAAAAAGTGTTTCCATCCTGAACCTCTCTTTCCTTATGAAGGAATTTAGATGAGTCAGGACCTATAGGTGCGCTTTTCTTCAACACCATGAACAGAGGCGAGTAAAGGCCTTGAAACCTTTATTCGACCGGAACTGGGATGACTGCGCCCTGGATGATCAGGGAATCCACGTATGACAGGATTAACTTATTTTCTTCCACACGAGGTAGAGTCGTAGGGACGATCTGAAAAACTGTTTTTTTTTCGAAAGACCAGATATGACCTTGCAAAATGGTTTTGATGGTCCACTGATCTTTGATTGAGGCTGCCCAAACGTGCACACCGTCTGGGCAGGCCTGATATCAAAAAGACTTCGTAGCCTCCCGGCCACCTGAAGATGTCCCCTTGGCAAACTTTTGACCCGTCGGCTGAGTTTGTTTCCAGTTCTTTCTGAACTCTTGACCAGGCCTGTAAAAACGGGCTTCTCTAGATTGCTCCGAGCTCTGTTTGTGCAGAAATCTTCTGTGGTCTAGCAGACGGTGATCCTGAGGAAGGAACCTCGATTTGCCACCAGTGGCATGGGTAATGGCACTGTCCAGCTTGTTGCCAAAAAGGGACGTACCCTCAAAGGGAATCCTACACCAAGCCTGCTTGGAGGCAGGGTCGGCCAGCCAAGGGCGCAACCACAAGTCACGTTTGGCCGTGACAGAGGACAGCATGACCCGCGCCACCAGGCGGATGATATCAATGGAGGCCTCCCCCAAAAAAACTGTCTCCAGCCTTAACTCTTGAACGGCCGAGCTTCTGGCCACTTCCTCAGAGACACTCTGCAGTGTGGCCTCCACATTGTCTACCCAGGCCTCCATAGCCTTGGACGTGGCTGCTAGAGCCAAGGTCGGCTTACAGGCCATGCCTGCCGACAAATAGATCTTTTTAAGATCTGTATCAATTCGCCTATGCAGACCGTCCTTGAAGGAAACTGAATCTTCCAACGGTAGGGTGACATGTTTTACCAACCTCATTAAGGCTGTGTCTATCGTAGGAGCAGAATCAAGATGTTTCACCTTTTCACTCTGGAAGGGATACAACCTGGAGACTTTGGACGACAAGGAGTTCTTTCTTTCAACTCCTTCCCATTCGTCCGTGATGATTTCTCCCAGCTCGCCCAGAAAAGTGAGCTCGTTCTTTTTTGAGGTGTTAGAAATACTTCCTCTGTTTTGCTGGAGAATCCGCCAGATCTTCCCACTTCAGTGCCTCTTTTACCACTTTAACTAGCGGTGGGACCATGGCAAAACCTGTGCTTTTGTCCTCCAGGTCATCTTCAGTTCCCGAGGAATCCCCTGAAAAGCGACTCGGTTGGGAAGTACCCGGCTCTAATTCCTCCCTTGGGAGGGGACCTGGCGTATCAGACGCATGACCAGACAACTGGCTAGGATCCCAATCCCTAAAGGATTCCTGAACAATCTGCCTGACCAGAGATTCTACTGGCTGGTCTGAGCCCTGTTTCTCCTTGATCGCCCGGGAGTAGCAGGCATCACATAGGGACCTGTCCTCAGGGACATGAGCCCAGCAGCCCCAACAAGATTTTTGTGTGGGGCGGTCAGAATGGCGGGAAGGCCGGTGGCTAGCTGAGCCTGGATTATCCTCATGCAGCCTGGATCTGGACCTGGACCTATGGCACCGAGATTTGGATGATGCATGATGGTGGATTGAAGGTGACCGATCCTTTGATCCAGAGACAGGACGTTGGTCAGACCTAAATGGGCTGAAAAAACACAGGGGAAAACTCAGGCTACAGTAAACCAGCCGGCAATCAGGCAAGGGTTAAAACAACTAACTCACCTGTTGCGCAGGGACTGGCCACCGGAGGGCGGTGAGGATTCCATTGCAGATCAGAGCAAAATAACGTGCAATAGGAAGAGAGTAAGAACCAAATCCTACCTTCCCCATTGCCCCCCCTTCTTCCATCAAGGACTGACCAAGCAAAGGACTTACCCAACACAGGCAGAGACACAGCGTGGGGAGGCTGCCGCAAAAGCCCGCAGACATCCTGAGGATAACAGCTCTGACAGCTGTTTAAATTTTACGGGAGCCGCAAAACCACGCCCCCATGATGCTGCCGCGTCCTGGAAGACCGGAAATACGGTACGCGCATGCGCCAACCACTGCGGGAATCAAGCCTCGCCCTGAACATTCAATCAGAAGCCAGGGAATGCGGGGGAGGAGCCGGGAGTGGCGGTCTGGAACGCAGGAGCGCTCCATCCGCCATACTATACCAGGAAACAAGCAGTCAGGAATAAAAATTATCAATACATTACCACCAGTACCGTCAGAAGGACCTGGAACGCTCCTCAACCGGAGAGCGGCGTGTGCATTAGGGCATAAGGGCCTCCCGCTAGTAGCAAGGACGTTTGGCCAGCGATGCAGCCCACCTCTCATTCAGGATTTATGGCATCTTCCAGCATCATATATTATTGCCCGGGTCCACCCAGTTAATACTGAGATTGCTGGACCAATATAGAAGAGGCATCATCCTAAAGGAAGCCACACGCCACCAGGTATTAAGAAACACATCCTATAAGGTAAGATTTCTCTTGTAGGAGGAGGACAAAAAGGAACACGGCTCCTGGCTTGGAGCAAAAATTTATGGGAGTGGGGTCCTATAGGGTAGGAGAGGAGGCAGAGCCTACCCATACGTGTGATGCCATGGAGTCTGTCAGGAAAAAAATATTATGATTTTGTTTTTTATTTTACATACTCTCACTAGTCAATGTCCCTGATCATCACCTCACCAGTCATATGATAATGCTATACTGCACTGGTGACATTTCCTTCTAAATAATTCTAAATTCTAAATAATTTTGCCAAAAAATTAAAACTTAAAAAAACACACCATATCTCTTAATACTTCAGACTGTCTGCTTTCCAAAAAGGGATAATTTGGGGGATATCTGTACTGTCCTGGCATCAAGAAATGAGATGAGAGAGAGGCCATCAGTACATCAGGATCAGTTAATTTTCAGATATATAGTGATCGACCGGTATCGTTTTTTTTTACCGCCGATACCGATATTTTGGTCATCGGATATCGGTATCGGCCGATATCTGCCGATATTTTCGGACATTAAAAATTTATTTATTTTTTTATATTTTAATGTCTACAGGTACTATGTTGGAGGGATCTTGGGGTCTAAAAGACCCGAAACCCCTCCTCTGCACTTAAAGCATTCAAAACGCCAAGTTTGACTGTTTTGAATGCTGTAAGATTTTGAATTTGGTGCCGCCTGTACCCGGAAGTGATGTCATGACATGACATCACTTCCGGGTACTCGACGGCATCGAATTCAAAGAAATGGAGACTCGGTCAGACGGCGGTGGTGCAGATGGAGGCCCGGCAGGCGGCGGCGGTGAAGGTAGGATGCACGGGTCTCCCGGTGGGACAGGAGACCCGGGCTAGCCGCGGAAGGTGGCGGGAAGGAAGGACGTCCCCTCCCGCTCCTTGGAATGACAGCCGAGCGGCTTCTCAGCCGCATCGGTTGTCATTACAAGACAGCCAACCGTCGGCTATGGACACCGGTACCGGGGTGATGCCTCTAGCTGAAGGCATCACCCCGGTACATGCACTTTCCCAAAATATCGGCAATATCGGTAAATCAAAAGCCGATTCCGATATATTGGGGAAAGTGCAGATCGGCCCTCGATATATCGGCTTTGCCGATAATCGGTCGATCTCTGATATATATACCATAATTTGTAGACTCTATAACTTTCCTACAGACTAAATAATATACACTGATTTGGGTTATTTTCACCAAAGAAATGTAGCAGAATACATTTTGGTCTAAATTTATGAGGATTATTTATTTGCAAATGTGTTTTTTTTTTTACAAAATTTTCAGTCTTTTTTTGTTTTTAAAAGACCCAGTGGTGATTAAATACCATCAAAAGAAAGCTCTATTTGGGTAAAAGAAATGATAAAACTTTAAGATGGGTACAGTGTTGACATTTAAAAGTGTGACAGCGCTAAAAACTGTATCAGTTTGCTTACCAACCAAATTAACCTGTCTAACAGTATGCCTTAAAAACAGGGGTTTAGTTAGCACACATTTGCAAATGCATGCATAAGCCGCAGGGTCACTTCACGGCACCCTGTATTACCTGCAGTCCTAACTCCTGTAAATCTATGAGAGTCTCCACAGTGGGAGCACATGCATTCTAGTGGATAGATGTCACTGCAGCCTGGCCATTCAAGTGGCTGAAGATAGAGAACCCGGAAGAAAAACAAGGAGAAGAGGGATGCACCGAGCACCAAGAGGAGCCGTGACAGAAAAGGACTGAAGGGCTCAAATTGCATGTCTGTCATAATGTGCTAATATGCGGTACATACTAGTGCATTATGATTTAAACCTGCGGTTTTATTTTAAAAAAATGACTTTACTACCGATTTAGGCCTGGTTCACATCTATGAGGGCTTGCGTGGGTGCGGCAGCCCATTCATTTGAATGGGCTGCCATGCATGCATTTACTGCAGAAAAAAGTGCACGCAGCATTTTTAAAACACAGTTTCTTTAAAATCGCATGTTTATTTTGCAACATGCAATTTCCCAGCAGTTTCCACACCCGCAAACCTTCTATGTTTTTAGATGCGAGGCCAACGCATCCTAAAACGCAGCGCATTTTTGGGTGCGGGAACCGCAGGGAAAATCGCATGGTGCAAAAGCATCATTTGATTTGAAAGACACTCTGTTTTTAAAATGCTGCATGTACTTTTTTCTGCAGAAAACGCAGGCACGGCAGCCCATTCAAATAAATTGGCTGCCGTGCCCACGCAAACCCTCACAGATGTGAACCAGGCCTAAAAACATCAAGCAGTGTTGACGTGTGTGCTAGTGCCAGTGTCAGTTTGGCCCTTGCTCTCTATACAACAACACCACAGCCAGGTCAGGGTTTAGAAACATTCTATGGGCAGAAGGCAGCACATACCTGGTCCTGCGGATGGTAACCTATATAGGTTATAGACACATTAAACATGGTGTTTAGATTAACAATTCCACTGGACCCTAAATGCTGTCTCCTGAATGTTCTAGAAGGGGTAATTGAGGACGAGCATTCTAAGACAGCAGTAGGAAGGGCCCTTTTCCATGCCCATAGGCTACTCCTACTAATGTGGATATTGCCAGATCCCTCCCCCTATGTCTTGGGTGTCAGCCGTGGGAAATGCGTTACTCCTGGAACACCATATCTTTACAAGACATGATTGCCCTGGTAAATTTGAAAAGCTGTGGGCAGAGGCGGCTCTAGGCTTTGTGAGGCCTAAGGCAAAACTTGGACATGAGGCCCCACTCACGCCCATAGTGGGAAAAATAATTAAAGCGATAAAAATTAACTGTATAAATTGCATATATTAAGAGCCTTAACATTTGTACTATGAATTCAGTTTCTAGAATTTTCTCTAACCAATTATTTTTTAATCAAAGATCATTAAACATCGGGTATGTATGTATATATATATATATATATATATATATATATATATATATATATATATATATATATATGCTCTTTCATCACAGTCCCCAGCATTTCCCTACTATAGGTCATGATTCCCTGAGTCTCTCCTTACATCAGAGTTCAGTGTCCCCCCCTTACATAAGAGTTCTCCTTTAAATCAGATTCCTCCCAGCATCTCCTCCTTACATCAGATTCTACAGTCCACAGAATTCCTCTTAACATTAGAGTCCCCTTCTTAAATCAAATTTCACAGAGCCCCCTTTACATCAGAGTCTCCAGAGTTTTCCCCTTACACTGTAAGAGTGAACTCTGAAGAGCCACAGTCTAGGGCACGACAAGTCCCACTGCAGAAGGCTGCCATACCTGAGTCCCCACAGAGGGCACTGTAAATTCCAGTATAGTGCACTGCCATTCCTCCCTGAGGAATGGAAGCCTGCTATGCTTGGACTTGTACTGCTCTCTGTAGGGGACTGAGAAACTACTGCCTGCTATGCTAAGACTTGTAGTGCACTCTGTGGGGACTAAGGCATGGCAGTCTGCTATTCTGGAACTTGTAGTGCCCTCTGTGAGGGACTGAGGATTCCTCAGTCCTCTACATTCTAGGGCACTATAAGTCCCAGCATAGTGAGCGGTCATTCCTCAGTCCCTCACAGCTGGGGGGAAAAACAACAGAGTTAAACATCTAAAGGACAACTCCAACCAAAACTACCAATAATGTACAGAGTCCATATGCTACATAATGTCACACCCCCGCTACCCCTCACCTTCCACGTCAGGTGCTGTCATTGTGTAGGGCAATGGGCTCCAGCTCCACCATGTTTGGCTTTGATGTCAGATATGCAGGACTGGCTCAGCTCCACTCTCTTCCCTGGTAACTGACTCTGGCATCACAGAGGGCCTCTCCTTCTCCCCCAGCCACCCATGGGCCCTATCCTTCTTCCCCAGCCACCCAGGGCCCCCTCTCATTTTCCTCCAGCCACCCAGGGGCCGTCTCCTTCTCCTCCAGCCACCCAGGGGCCCTCTCCTTCTTCTCCTCCAGCCACCCAGAGTCCCTCTCCTTCTCCTCCTCCAGCCACCCAGGGTCCCTTTACAGCCACCCAGGGTCCCTCTCCTTCTCCTCCTCCAGCCACCCAGGGTCCTTCTCCTCCTCCAGCCACCCAGGGTCCCTCTCCTTCTCCTCCTCCAGCCACCCAGGGTCCTTCTCCTCCTCCAGCCACCCAGGGTCCCTCTCCTTCTCCTCCTCCAGCCACCCAGGGGCCCTCTCCTTCTCCTCCAGCCACCCAGGGGCCCTCTCCTTCTCCTGCAGCCACCCAGGGGCTCTGTCCTTCTCTCCCAGCCACCCAGGGGCCCTCCCCTTCTCTCCCAGCCACCCAGGGGCCCTATCCTTCTCCCCCAGCCACCCAGGGGCCCTCTCCTTCTCCCCAGCCACCCAGGGGCCCTCTCCTTCTCCCCCAGCTACCCAGGGGCCCTCTCCTTCTCCCCCAGCCACCCAGGGGCCCTTTCCATCTCCCCCAGTCACCCAGGGGCCCTCACCTTCTCCCCCAGCCACCCAGGGGCCATCTCCTTCTCCCCCACCCACCCAAGGGCCATCTCCTTCTCCCCCACCCACCCAGGGGCCATCTCCTTCTCCCCCAGCCACCCAGGAGCCCTCTCCTTCTCCCTCAGCCACCCAGGGGCCCTCTCCTTCTCCTTCAGCCACCCAGGGGCCCTCTCCTTTTCCCCTAGCCACCCAGGGGCCCTCTCATTTTCCCTCAGCCACCCAGGGGCCCTCTCCTTCTCCCTCAGCCACCCCGGGGCCCTCTCCTTCTCCCTTAGCTACCCAGGGGACCTCTCCTTTTCCCCTAGCCACCCAGGAGCCCTCTCCTTTCCCCCTAGCCACCCAGGGGCCCTCTCCTTTTCCCCTAGCCACACAGGGGCCCTCTCCTTTTCCCCTAGCCACCCAGGGGCCCTCTCATTTTCCCCTAGCCACCTAGGGGCTCTCTCCTTTTCCCCTAGCCACCCAGGGGCCCTCTCCTTTTCCCCTAGCCATCCAGGGGCCCTCTCCTTTTCCCCTAGCCACCCAGGGGCCCTCTCATTTTCCCCTAGCCACCTAGGGGCTCTCTCCTTTTCCCCTAGCCACCCAGGGGCCCTCTCCTTTTCCCCTAGCCATCCAGGGGCCCTCTCCTTCTCTTCCAGCCACCCTCTCCTCATCCAGCCACCCAGGGCCTTTTTCTTCTCCTCCTCCTCCACAAACCATTCTAAGACTTTTCCAACTTCCCTGGGGCTACTCACTCCCTTTGCGTAGTAGACACCAAAAATCTATGACCAGCCTGCAGAGTGACAAGTCGGGGCCTGGTTACCTGTATGTTCCTGGGCCAGGGCAGAGCTCTCCTCCCAGAGCAACAACCGATGATAGCAGAGTGAGCTGACCAGGCAGTCACTTCCTACTGATGCAGGTACATGCCCACCGATTCCTCCACATCTTAGGATTACATGATCAGACGGCCAATCCCCAGGCAGAGAAGGCGGGGTAAGTGTGAGAGGACAACAGACACCTGGCAGCCGTAGTGAAGGGACTGCAGCATACTGCTGCAACTTTTATATCCGAGGATTTAAAACAATCTTTTACTTGGGAGATTTCCCTGACTGCACCCTTCTAAATGTTGTCACTCCGCCACTGGCCGCAAGGCCCCTGCAGGTGCGAGGCCTTAGGGGACCGCCTAATTTGCCTAATTAGAGAGCCGCCTATGGCTGTGGGGCTTATGGTTAGATACCTCTGGACACAGCCCCTGGGAACTTGTATGCCAGAGATTGTTTATGTGCCCAAATAGACCATAAACATTTAAGGGTTACTTCAACCAGCTGTTTATAACTATATCTTTGGTGGGATGGTGGCAGGTTGGACTATGCAGGTATATTCTTTAATATAATTGCAAGGATATAGATTATTGTTATTGTCTCTGTCATCACAACTCTTGGATATGTAAACGGAAGCACTTTTTATTTTATTGTTTTGTTTTGGACTGCTATTTTACCTGTTTAACCACTTGCCGACCGCCGCAAGTACATATACTGCGGCAGTCAACCCATCACAGGCAAAGTGACGTAGGGGTACGTCACTAGCCTGTGAGGCTCTGGGGAGCGCGTGCGCGCCGCCGGACGCGCGCTCCTGCTCGGTCACAGACCCCCTTCCCGCGTGTGCCCGGCGGACCCGATGTCCGCCGGGCACTCTTGATCGTCCGTTACACTGGGAGAAAGGCAGGCGGCTAATGTAAACAAGCCGCCTGTCATTCTCCCTTGTGTAAGAATAGTGATCATACGGCTCTGCTATGTAGGACCATTGATCACTGTTCTTACAGCTCAAGCCACAGCCAATCACAGTTAGAAACACGCCCCTAGGGACACACTTAACCCCTCCCTCTCAAAAAAAGTTAACCCCTTCACTGCCAGTGTCATTTTTACAGTAACAGTGCATATGTATAGCACTGGTGAAGTATGTGAAAAGTGCGCTGATTCAAATATGGGTGTGCTGCTACCTTAGAATGAAATTAAATATGATGGATATGTGAAAATCAGGTGCGCTAACCCAAAAAACATAACATAGTATATAAACATATACATGAATGTAATAAACACAAAAATTATCAAAATGAGTCCAACAAGTGTAAACCAAGGAGAATCACCAGTGTATCTCAAACAATAGTGTCCAAACAATGTGGTAAACAGTCCAATTAAAAAAATCCGAAACTTCGTGCTGTGAACACACTTTGACTCAAGAAGGTGTAAGCCACGTGATAAAAAGGGTACAGCGTCCCACCACCAGCTTAGCTCCTTACCAAACGATGGAAGTATAAGGGCATATAGGGATATCCCTGCTCCGAAAACCCTGCAGCTACAGAAGGATTCCAAATCACCCAGGTGACAATTAAACACAGGTAGTGTTTGGACTCTTACCGGACAATGCCAAGACGCAAGCCTGAAACTGATCCTGTGAAGGGGTCCTGTGTGGAATCACCGTAGGTGGATGGCTGATGGGATCTCGGGTGTCTATTACCTCAACAGTGAGGGGACACAACAGAGGGGACCGCCATAGTGCATTATCCTACAGTATTTTTATTCAATATAAGGAAAAGCACTTACAATCTTGTAGACAATATGTAAACGGTTCCCTTGGAGATGAAGCAGGTCACAGCGGCCACACTGTATATCACATTCTGATATACAGTATAACATTCCCCAAAAAAAAAAATGTATGAATCAAAATTGTTTAACATTTTAGGCCAATTTGTTTTCTGCTACATATTTTTGGTAAAAAAAAATCACAATAAGCGTATTTTGATTGGTTTGCGCAAAAGTTACTGCGTTTACTAACTACGGGAAAGATTTGTCATTTTTATTGTTTATTTTTTTTACTAGTAATGGCGGTGATCTGCAATTTTTATTGCAGGACTGCGACATTGCGGTGGACAGATCGGACCCTTAACTGACATTTTTGACACTTTTGGGGGTACCAGTGACATTACTACAGTAATCAGTGCTATAAATATGCACTGTTACTGTAAAAATGACAGTGGCAGGGAAGGGGTTAACACTGTTGGTGATCAAGGGGTTAAATGTATGCCTCATGCTTACTGACGTGTGTGGGGGGAGGGGATTGTGTGACAGAGACACAGATCGCAGGTTCAGCTATGCTGAAGCCTGTAATCTGTCACTGTCTGTCACATAGGAGATCCGCCCGCTTTGTTTACACAAGCGGGCGGATTTCCTCACTCGATCCCTGATGATCGGGGAAGAGCGGCAGTGATCACCGCCTCTCCTCCCCTGGCCCGACTCCCGCTGTGTCTGAATACAGCGGGAGTGAGCCTCCGGCGGCGTGCGCGCGCCGCCGAGAGAGGGGAGAGTCTGGTGACGTAGGTCTACATCGCCAGACCTTAACGAGCCACTTTGCCGCAGTACTGTCCATGTAGGCAGTCGGCAAGTGGTTAATGTATGTGACAAGACTGAAGAAATTACACTTTGCTACAATGTAAAGTAGTGAGTGTACAGCTTGTATAACAGTGTAAATTTGCTGTCCCTTCAAAATAACTCAACACACAGTCATACAAGTCTAAACCGCTGGCAACAAAAGTGAGTACACCCCTAAGTGGAAATGTCCAAATTGGGCCCAAAGTGTCAATATTTTGTGTGGCCACCATTATTTTCCAGCACTGCCTTAACCCTCTTGGGCATGGACTCTACCAGAGCTTCACAGGTTGTCACTGGAGTGGTCTTCCACTCCTCCATGACGACATCACGGAGCTGGTGGAAGTTAGAGACCTTGCGCCCCTCCACCTTCCATTTGAGGATGCCCCACAGATGCTCAATAGGGTTTAGGTGTGGAGACATGCTTGGTCGGTCCATCACTAGGGTTGAGCGGACACCTAGATGTCCGTGTTCGACGGGTTCGGCCGAACTTTAAAAAAAAGTCCGGGTCCGTGTCCCGGACTTTTACCGAACTTTTCCCGGACACCGAACCCCATTGAAGTCAATGGGGACCCGAACTTTAAGGCACTAAAATGGCTCTAAAACACCAAAGGAAAGGGCTAGAGTGCTGCAAATGGCAGCAAAACGTAATTAAGAGCATGGCAAGTGCTCTGCAAACAAATGTGGATAGGGAAATAACTTAAAACAACAAAAAAAAACAGAAAAATAAAACAATGTTCTTCTTCATCTCTGAAGGACGAGGCCCATATGGAGTAGGAGGGAGGTTGAGGTGGTGGTGGATGTGGCGGTGACATAGGCGTGCGCACAGGGTGTGCTGGGTGTGCCTGGGCACACCCTAATCACCTAGGGCACATAGCATTGCCAGTGAGGAGATGGGAAAGATCTCCCTGGGACCTGCTCTGCTCTATTTCTCCTTGCCTACAGGTACATGGCCCCGATACATTACTCTCCCTGCTGGCAAACACATGCATGTGTATTTCAACTTTGGGGTGCACACCTTAATGCAATAGGCTGCGCACACCTATGGGCGGTGTAGGTGGAAGCGGCGGTGGAGGAGGACCAGGGCCGGATTAACAGCATCATGGGCTTGGTGCTGAGGATTTTGAAGGGCCTTAGGGCCGTGCCTTGCCATGCACCCAGAGGAGGAAGGGTGCAGCCATGCATGCCTAATTCAACATGGGATGCTGTCTCTGAAGCCCATAAACACATCCATGCATCGCCAACTGTCCCTCCTTGTCCGGCCTTCACGCTGTGTGGGGAGGTTCTGAGGGTGCTGCCTGGGGAAGCGAGCATAGAAGCCAGACTTCTGTGTTTACAAGTGACAGAAGAGCGGTAACAGTGAATATGGCCAACCCGGGGCCTATATAAAAGGTAGGGGCCTGGAGCTGCAGCTCCAATAGCCCCTACATTAATCTGGCCCTGAGGAGGAGGACGAGGTAGCCAACACTGCTTCTTTTCACAAATTTTAAATGAGGGTACACCCCAAAAGAGTGAGAAAGAGCAAAAATGGAACAATGGGTGGGTAAGGTCGGTATCCATTGCTATTCTGCACAAGGTACGGAAAAGTCCCGTGGGATCCATGCCTGGTTCATTTTAATGAACGTGAGCTTGTCCACATTGTCTCTGGACAGGCGGCTGCGCTTGTCTGTTATAACGCCCCCAGCCGTGCTAAATACCCGTTCAGATAATACACTGGCTGCAGGGCACGCCAGCACCTCCAAGGCGTAAAGGGCAAGCTCAGGCCATGTGCCCAATTTGGAGACCCAGAAGTTGAAGGGGGCAGACCCGTCATTCACTACATGTAGGCGTGTGCACACATACTGCTCCACCATGTTGGTAAAATGCTGCCTCCTGCTAAGACGTTCCATCTGAGCTGCTGGTGCTGCTGTTTGTTGTGGCGTGCTGACAAAGCTTTTCCACATTTCGGCCATGCTAACCCTGCCTTCTGAGGTGCTGGCGGTGCCCTGGTTGCGTTGGCGACCTCCTCCTCCTCCTCCTCTGCCTTGTGCTTCCACTGTGGCCCCGCTGTCAGATGGGAATGCCAGCAGCATGGCGTCTACCAGCGTGCGCTTGTACTCGCGCATCTTGCGATCGCGCTCCAGTGAGTGAATTAAGGACGGTACGTTGTCCTTGTAACGGGGATCCAGCAGCGTGGCCACCCAGTAATCAGCACAAGTTAGAATGTGGGCAACTCGGCGGTCGTTGTGGAGACACTGCAGCATGTAATCGCTCATGTGTGCCAGGCTGCCCAGAGGCAACGAAAGGCTGTCCTCTGTGGGAGGTGTATGGTCCGTGTCCTCTGTATCCCCCCAGCCACGCACCAGTGATGGCCATGAGCTGGCCTGGGTGCCACCCTGCTGTGAACATGGTTCCATCTCCTCCTCCAGCTCCTCCTCCTCCTCATCCTCCTCATCCTCCAGAACTGTGCCCCTGCTGGACAATTGCGTCCCTGGCGTTTGCGTGTGCAGGAACCCACCCTCGGAGCCCCTTGCGAATGACTGCCCTGAAAGCCTTGGAAATGTTACCTCTTCATCCTCCTCCTCCTCCTCATCCTGTGCCACATCCTCTTCCATCATCGCCCGAATTGTTTTTTCAAGGAGGCATAGAAGTGGGATAGTTAAGCTGAGAACGGCGTCATTGCCACTGGCCATGTTGGTGGAGTACTCAAAACAGCGCAACAAGGCACACAGGTCTCGCATGGAGGCCCAGTTATTGGTGGTGAAGTGGTGCTGTTCCGCAGAGCGACTCACGCGTGCGTGCTGCAGCTGAAACTCCACTATGGCCTGCTGCTGCTCGCACAGTCTTTCCAGCATGTGCAAGGTGGAGTTCCACCTTGTGGGCACGTCACATATGAGGCGGTGAGCGGGAAGGCCGAAGTTACGCTGCAGCGCTGCCAGGCGAGCAGCAGCAGGGTGAGAACGCCGAAAGTGCGCACAAACGGCCCGCACTTTCTGCAGCAGCTCTGACATATCGGGGTAGTTTTTAAGGAACCTCTGCACCACCAAATTCAGCACATGCGCCAGGCAAGGGATGTGCGTCAAACCGGCTAGGCCCAGAGCTGCTATGAGATTTCGCCCGTTATCGCACACCACCAGGCCGGGCTTGAGGCTCGCTGGCAGCAACCACTCATTTGTCTGCTGTTCCATGCTCCTCCACAACTCCTGCGCGGTGTGTGGTTTGTCCCCCAAACAGGCAAGTTGTAAAACTGCCTGCTGTCGTTTACCCCTGGCCGTGCTGAAGTTGGTGGTGAAGGTGTTACGCTGTCCGGATGAGGAGGCGGTAGAGGATGAGGAAGCGGAGTAGGAGGAGTTAGGAACAGGAGGCAAACTGAAGCGCCCTGCAATCCTCGGTGGTGGAAGGACATGCGCCAAATTGCTATCCGCCTCAGGCCCATCCGCCACTGCATTTACCCAGTGTGCCGTTAGGGAGATATAACGCCCCTGACCGTGCTTACTGGTCCACGTATCCGTAGTTAGGTGGACCTTGGCACAGATGGCGTTGCGCAGTGCACACCTGATTTTTTCCCCCACTTGGTTGTGCAGGGAAGGGATGGCTTGCCTGGAAAAGTAGTGGCGGCTGGGCACGACGTACTGTGGGACAGCCACCGACATAAGGTTTTTAAAACTGTGCGTCTCCACCAGACGGAATGACAGCATTTCAAAGGCCAATAATTTTGAAATGCTGGCATTCAGGGCCAGGGATCGCGGGTGGGTAGGGGGGTACTTCCTCTTCCTCTCAAGTGTTTGGGAGATGGAAAGCTGAACGCTTCCACGGGACATTGTGGAGATGGTTGTTGGTGACCCAGGTGGTGGTGTTGCTGACAGATCGTCTGTTTGCGGGGTGGCAGGTGCCGGTATCACTACAGATGTGGCTGGAGCGGCCGAGACTGCAGCAGAAGAGGAAGCAGGATGAGCCAGAGACGTTTCTTGGTTTTGAAGGTGTGTACTCCACTGCAGCTCGTGCTTTGCACTTAGATGCCTGATCATGCAGGTTGTGCTCAGGTTGAGAAGGTTCATGCCTCGCTTCAAGCTCTGATTGCACAGGGTGCAAACCACTCGTGTCCTGTCATCAGCACATTTTCTAAAGAACTTCCACGCTAGAGAACTCCTTTGAGCTGACTTTGGTGCGCTCGTTCCCTTGCTGCGTTGGGCAGTAGCGGGCGTAGTGTCTAGGGCACGGCCGCTCCGCTTCTGCACCCTGCTCCCTCTTCTGCTGTGCTGGTGGCTCTGTGCGACCACCGCCTCTTCCTCCAAACTACTCAGTTCACCTGCATGACGTTCATTCCATGTGGGGTCGAGGACCTCATCGTCCTCCACATCATCTTCCACCCAGTCTTCACCCCTGCCCTCCTTGTCGGTCTCCACAATGCTGAACGCCGCAGCAGTTGGCACCTGCGTTTCGTCATCATCGGAGACGTGCTGCGATGATCCTTGCATGTACTCATCTTGAGAAATAAGTGGTTGGGCATCGCTGCACTCAATCTCTTCCACTTCTGGGGCAGGGCTAGGTGGATGGCCCTGGGAAACCCTGCTGACAGAGTCCTCAAAAAGAATAAGAGACTGCTGTATGGCTTGGGGCTCAGACTGCTGGCCTGATTTGCAAGGGGGTGAGGTGAAAGACGGTTGGACATTGGCTGCAGGTGCCAACTCTGACCTTTCTGCAGTAGACTGGGTGGGAGACAATGTGAAGGAACTGGAGGCACTGTCAGCAGCAAACCAATCTACTATCGCCTCAACTTGTTCTGGCCTCATCACTTCTAGGGGCGTTTGATGCCCTACCAAATACTGATGCAGGTTCTGTCGCCTACTCACACTTGAGGAAGGTGTTTCACTTGTGCGTGTAGCTGGCACAGATCGACCATGTCCTCTCCTTGCAACAGGAGCTCTACCAGCAGCACCACGACCCAGGCCACGGCCCTTATTTGACGGTCTCCTCATATTTCTGTAATTTAAGATCTTGCCCTAGAAAGGTTTTTATTGAATAGCGGAATAGAAAATATGATCCAAAAAAAGTGTATGTATATCACACGTACACAACCACACTAGGCCCCAATTACTATTGTTTGTACCCCTAAAAGGCTAGATGAGGAGTAGGGGGGGTATGGAACAGGCAGCACCCTCAAACCTTCAGAAGTATGAGATGAACCCCAACAACTTGGAAAGGTGGATCTCTCTCACACGTACCGACACAGACTATCCCGCAATTCAATTGATCCTCAAAGGTTTTTATTGAATAGCGGAATAGGAAATATGATCAAAAAAAGTGTATGTATCTCGCACGTACACAACCACACTAGGCCCCAATTACTATTGTTTGTACCCCTAAAAGGCTAGATGAGGAGTAGGGGGGGTATGGAACAGGCAGCACCCTCAAACCTTCAGAAGTATGAGATGAACCCCAACAACTTGGAAAGGTGGATCTCTCTCACACGTACCGACACAGACTATCCCGCAATTCAATTGATCCTCAAAGGTTTTTATTGAATAGCGGAATAGGAAATATGATCAAAAAAAGTGTATGTATCTCGCACGTACACAACCACACTAGGCCCCAATTACTATTGTTTGTACCCCTAAAAGGCTAGATGAGGAGTAGGGGGGGTATGGAACAGGCAGCACCCTCAAACCTTCAGAAGTATGAGATGAACCCCAACAACTTGGAAAGGTGGATCTCTCTCACACGTACCGACACAGACTATCCCGCAATTCAATTGATCCTCAAAGGTTTTTATTGAATAGCGGAATAGGAAATATGATCAAAAAAAGTGTATGTATCTCGCACGTACACAACCACACTAGGCCCCAATTACTATTGTTTGTACCCCTAAAAGGCTAGATGAGGAGTAGGGGGGGTATGGAACAGGCAGCACCCTCAAACCTTCAGAAGTATGAGATGAACCCCAACAACTTGGAAAGGTGGATCTCTCTCACACGTACCGACACAGACTATCCCCCAATTTAACTGATCCCCAAAGGTTTTTGATTAAATAGCGGAATAGAAAATATGATCCCAAAAAAGTGTATGTATATCACACGTACACAACCACACTAGGCCCCAATTACTATTGTTTGTACCCCTAAAAGGCTAGGAGTAGGGGGAGTATGGAACAGGCAGCACCCTCAAACCTTCAGAAGTATGAGATGAACCCCAACAACTTGGAAAGGTGGATCTCTCTCACACGTACCAACACAGACTATCCCCCAATTTAACTGATCCCCAAAGGTTTTTGATTAAATAGCGGAATAGAAAATATGATCCCAAAAAAGTGTATGTATATCACACGTACACAACCACACTAGGCCCCAATTACTATTGTTTGTACCCCTAAAAGGCTAGGAGTAGGGGGAGTATGGAACAGGCAGCACCCTCAAACCTTCAGAAGTATGAGATGAACCTCAACAACTTGGAAAGGTGGATCTCTCTCACACGTACCAACACAGACTATCCCCCAATTTAACTGATCCCCAAAGGTTTTTGATTAAATAGCGGAATAGAAAATATGATCCCAAAAAAGTGTATGTATATCACACGTACACAACCACACTAGGCCCCAATTACTATTGTTTGTACCCCTAAAAGGCTAGGAGTAGGGGGGGTATGGAACAGGCAGCACCCTCAAACCTTCAGAAGTATGAGATGAACCCCAACAACTTGGAAAGGTGGATCTCTCTCACACGTACCAACACAGACTATCCCCCAATTTAACTGATCCCCAAAGGTTTTTGATTAAATAGCGGAATAGAAAATATGATCCCAAAAAAGTGTATGTATATCACACGTACACAACCACACTAGGCCCCAATTACTATTGTTTGTACCCCTAAAAGGCTAGGAGTAGGGGGAGTATGGAACAGGCAGCACCCTCAAACCTTCAGAAGTATGAGATGAACCCCAACAACTTGGAAAGGTGGATCTCTCTCACACGTACCAACACAGACTATCCCCCAATTTAACTGATCCCCAAAGGTTTTTGATTAAATAGCGGAATAGAAAATATGATCCCAAAAAAGTGTATGTATATCACACGTACACAACCACACTAGGCCCCAATTACTATTGTTTGTACCCCTAAAAGGCTAGGAGTAGGGGGAGTATGGAACAGGCAGCACCCTCAAACCTTCAGAAGTATGAGATGAACCTCAACAACTTGGAAAGGTGGATCTCTCTCACACGTACCAACACAGACTATCCCCCAATTTAACTGATCCCCAAAGGTTTTTGATTAAATAGCGGAATAGAAAATATGATCCCAAAAAAGTGTATGTATATCACACGTACACAACCACACTAGGCCCCAATTACTATTGTTTGTACCCCTAAAAGGCTAGGAGTAGGGGGAGTATGGAACAGGCAGCACCCTCAAACCTTCAGAAGTATGAGATGAACCTCAACAACTTGGAAAGGTGGATCTCTCTCACACGTACCAACACAGACTATCCCCCAATTTAACTGATCCCCAAAGGTTTTTGATTAAATAGCGGAATAGAAAATATGATCCCAAAAAAGTGTATGTATATCACACGTACACAACCACACTAGGCCCCAATTACTATTGTTTGTACCCCTAAAAGGCTAGGAGTAGGGGGAGTATGGAACAGGCAGCACCCTCAAACCTTCAGAAGTATGAGATGAACCCCAACAACTTGGAAAGGTGGATCTCTCTCACACGTACCAACACAGACTATCCCCCAATTTAACTGATCCCCAAAGGTTTTTGATTAAATAGCGGAATAGAAAATATGATCCCAAAAAAGTGTATGTATATCACACGTACACAACCACACTAGGCCCCAATTACTATTGTTTGTACCCCTAAAAGGCTAGGAGTAGGGGGAGTATGGAACAGGCAGCACCCTCAAACCTTCAGAAGTATGAGATGAACCCCAACAACTTGGAAAGGTGGATCTCTCTCACACGTACCAACACAGACTATCCCCCAATTTAACTGATCCCCAAAGGTTTTTGATTAAATAGCGGAATAGAAAATATGATCCCAAAAAAGTGTATGTATATCACACGTACACAACCACACTAGGCCCCAATTACTATTGTTTGTACCCCTAAAAGGCTAGGAGTAGGGGGAGTATGGAACAGGCAGCACCCTCAAACCTTCAGAAGTATGAGATGAACCTCAACAACTTGGAAAGGTGGATCTCTCTCACACGTACCAACACAGACTATCCCCCAATTTAACTGATCCCCAAAGGTTTTTGATTAAATAGCGGAATAGAAAATATGATCCCAAAAAAGTGTATGTATATCACACGTACACAACCACACTAGGCCCCAATTACTATTGTTTGTACCCCTAAAAGGCTAGGAGTAGGGGGAGTATGGAACAGGCAGCACCCTCAAACCTTCAGAAGTATGAGATGAACCCCAACAACTTGGAAAGGTGGATCTCTCTCACACGTACCAACACAGACTATCCCCCAATTTAACTGATCCCCAAAGGTTTTTGATTAAATAGCGGAATAGAAAATATGATCCCAAAAAAGTGTATGTATATCACACGTACACAACCACACTAGGCCCCAATTACTATTGTTTGTACCCCTAAAAGGCTAGGAGTAGGGGGAGTATGGAACAGGCAGCACCCTCAAACCTTCAGAAGTATGAGATGAACCCCAACAACTTGGAAAGGTGGATCTCTCTCACACGTACCAACACAGACTATCCCCCAATTTAACTGATCCCCAAAGGTTTTTGATTAAATAGCGGAATAGAAAATATGATCCCAAAAAAGTGTATGTATATCACACGTACACAACCACACTAGGCCCCAATTACTATTGTTTGTACCCCTAAAAGGCTAGGAGTAGGGGGAGTATGGAACAGGCAGCACCCTCAAACCTTCAGAAGTATGAGATGAACCTCAACAACTTGGAAAGGTGGATCTCTCTCACACGTACCAACACAGACTATCCCCCAATTTAACTGATCCCCAAAGGTTTTTGATTAAATAGCGGAATAGAAAATATGATCCCAAAAAAGTGTATGTATATCACACGTACACAACCACACTAGGCCCCAATTACTATTGTTTGTACCCCTAAAAGGCTAGGAGTAGGGGGGGTATGGAACAGGCAGCACCCTCAAACCTTCAGAAGTATGAGATGAACCCCAACAACTTGGAAAGGTGGATCTCTCTCACACGTACCAACACAGACTATCCCCCAATTTAACTGATCCCCAAAGGTTTTTGATTAAATAGCGGAATAGAAAATATGATCCCAAAAAAGTGTATGTATATCACACGTACACAACCACACTAGGCCCCAATTACTATTGTTTGTACCCCTAAAAGGCTAGGAGTAGGGGGAGTATGGAACAGGCAGCACCCTCAAACCTTCAGAAGTATGAGATGAACCCCAACAACTTGGAAAGGTGGATCTCTCTCACACGTACCAACACAGACTATCCCCCAATTTAACTGATCCCCAAAGGTTTTTGATTAAATAGCGGAATAGAAAATATGATCCCAAAAAAGTGTATGTATATCACACGTACACAACCACACTAGGCCCCAATTACTATTGTTTGTACCCCTAAAAGGCTAGGAGTAGGGGGAGTATGGAACAGGCAGCACCCTCAAACCTTCAGAAGTATGAGATGAACCTCAACAACTTGGAAAGGTGGATCTCTCTCACACGTACCAACACAGACTATCCCCCAATTTAACTGATCCCCAAAGGTTTTTGATTAAATAGCGGAATAGAAAATATGATCCCAAAAAAGTGTATGTATATCACACGTACACAACCACACTAGGCCCCAATTACTATTGTTTGTACCCCTAAAAGGCTAGATGAGGAGTAGGGGGAGTATGGAACAGGCAGCACCCTCAAACCTTCAGTATGAGATTGTGTTCACTGTACCCCACAAAGATTGAGTTCACTGCACCCCACAATGATTGTGTTCACTGCACCCCACAAAGATTGTGTTCACTGCACCTCACAAAGATTGTGTTCACTGTACCCCCCAAAGATTGTGTTCACTGCACCCCACAAAGATTCTGTTCACTGTACCCCACAAAGATTGTGTTCACTGCACCCCAAAAAGATTGTGTTCACTGCACCCCAAAAAGGATGTTGTTCACTGCACCCCAAAAAGGATGTTGTTCACTCCACCCCAAAAAGATTGTGTTCACTGCACCCCACAAAGATTGTGTTCACTGCACCCCAAAAAGATTGTGTTCACTGCACCCCAAAAATGATTTTGTTCACTGCACCCCAAAAAGGATTTTGTTCACTGCACCCCAAAAAGGATGTTGTTCACTCCACCCCAAAAAGATTGTGTTCACTGCACCCCAAAAAGATTGTGTTCACTGCACCCCACAAAGGATTTTGTTCACTGCACCCCAAAAAGATTGTGTTCACTGCACCCCAAAAAGGATGTTGTTCACTGCACCCCAAAAAGGATTTTGTTCACTGCACCCCAAAAAGATTGTGTTCACTGCACCCCACAAAGGATTTTGTTCACTGCACCCCACAAAGATTGTGTTCACTGCACACCAAAAAGGATTGTGTTCACTGCACCCCAAAAAGATTGTGTTCACTGCAGCCCAAAAAGATTGTGTTCACTGCAGCCCAAAAAGATTGTGTTCACTGCAGCCCAAAAAGATTGTGTTCACTGCAGCCCAAAAAGATTGTGTTCACTGCAGCCCAAAAAGATTGTGTTCACTGCAGCTCACACACAGAAAAATGGATGTGGATCACTGACACCTGCCTATCTCCAATCCCACACCACACAGCAATATCGATTGTAGTTTGTAGAACACAGTTTCCCTAAAATTCAGCAGACTCTGTCCCTAACAGGATTGAGAAGAGATCGTAGATCAGGATTGAGTGCAGACCCCACCCCCCACACAGCAATATCGATTGTAGTTTGTAGAAGACACTGACCCTATATAATTCAGCAGACTCTATCCCTAAAATGCCTACAACTCGCCCTGCCTAAACACTCCGACCTGTCCCTCAATTCTATCCGGACACAAATGGTTTTTTCCTGCCTATCTTTCCCTAATCAGCAGCCAGCACGTTGATGTGTGCTCTGTCCCTGAATCTAAGCAGCATAATGACGCCGCTGCGGCTGCCTCGAACTTATAAAGACTTGGTCACATGCTTCAGACGGCCAATCACAGCTACTGAGACATTTGCAGGCATGGCTGGGATGGCTTAAGGCACACCAGTTAAACGATTGTTGATTGGCTGTTGAAAGCCCGCCATGAAAAGAGCGCCAAAGCATGCAAAACCCGGAAATAAAACGACCGAACACGGATTTTTACCCGAACATACAGTAAAGTGTCCGTGTCCGTGTTCGGGTACAAAAAATCCAATTATTCGGTACGAACACGAATAATACAGTCCGTGTTCGCTCAACACTATCCATCACCTTTACACTCAGCTTCTTTAACAAGGCAGTGGTCGTCTTGGAGGGGGCACAGACAGCAATACAAACTGACAGGTGTTCTAATTCACCTCTGCTTTATCCAAAACTTAAAAAAAAAGTTTTGACTTTAGTTATACTTTAATACAGGTGCACAGAGACTTCAGGGATTTATATACAGAATTTTTCCTCACGGTGACATTGAAACTAAAAGTCCAGAGGCAATCACCTTGGGTAAGGAGCAAATAAAAGCCACAGCCCGGGAACACAGAGAGGAGTTGGAGAGAGACTTTGCTGGTGTAAGGAGTGTGTGTATGAGAGCTGTGTCAAGCCTCGTGAGTCTGGACTGGACCAGGTTAGGCCGGGAAGCCACAGAGAACACTATTTAAGCTGAGCATTGAGTGGAAGAAACAGACTTGTGGAGACCTGTTCGCTGCAGAATGGTGAGAGCCAATACCAGCACAGCCGTATCCTCATATGAAAAGAGGGGTCCCCTTATCACCGGATGCTCGTTTCACTGATCATTACTGGTTGAGATGGTCCCTGACCCCCCTAACATTATATTCAGTTGCAAACAGTTGCTGAAATTCAGGTTTTTCAAGTTAAGACATTCTTCATCATAGGCCTCTACTAATGATACATGTGCCAGTGCTCCTTACTGCTGCAGACTGCCATCCTTCTTCTGTTATCATGGTCATTGTCTGCAGGATAGTGAACTGACTCTTAATCCCTTGGCTCCATGCAAGGCAGAACCCTGAACCCCCCCCCCCTCTTAAAGTGACCATTAACCCCTATTAAACTACTAAAGTGACTCTTGCTTACGATTCAATATCTTAAAGTGACCTTTCCCACCAACGTCACATATTAGGGAGAACTATGCTAACCACTTTGCCTCTTAAAGGAAATTACCTTGTCTCTCCACATCTTAAAGGGACTGCACCATTCACTGCATGCCAACGTAAAGGCCACAACTATGCCTGCAGAAGAATCAACCTTCCAGATTCTTTGTGCATCTCTCACTTGGGGAGTATTCTCTCAGTCAGTGGGCTATTGTTTATATCTTCAGCCCTACAGGACAAGTAGCTTCGCTTTAAAGGGTATTTGACTGGTCTGTATTGCTCTTGGTCATCTATTTTATACCTGTGTATGCATATTTTCTCTGTGTGCCTGCCAGGAGGCCTTTCCGCCAAGGAAATTTGGTGGTGTCAATTAGAGTGGGGCTCCATATTGAGCCAAGAAAGAAACAGAGGACTCAAATATCCTTTGGGGGTACAGCTACACCTCTAAAGATAGGGTGAACCTGGTTCAGGACCATCAGCGATACTAGTGCAGCTACTCCTGTTTTGCATCCCGGTGGCTCATACATTCCATTGCATTTCGGTAATGCATATCATGTGCTAAGGTACCACAGTGCACCTATCAGACTTTTCCTGAAATCCCCCCCCCCCCCACACACACACACACACACACACACACACACACACACACACACACACACACACACTGTCTCTCCTCCCCTAACTCCTATGCAGCTGACAACAGAGAGAATGTGATCACTTATAAAAAAAAAGTAAAAAAAAAGGTATTTATAATGTTTTTTCAAATCTATACAAAAATGTTTTGACTTTCATTTCTATTTCAAACTGAATGGGTTTGTCAGGAAACAAATACAGACTCTGAGGACATCACCGGATGTGACGAAACGCGTCAGTTTGGACCGCATTACGTCATTACGCTACCCCTGGGTGGAACGCAAGCCGGAAGTAGCCCGTTGATTCCACGAGGAGGACGCGCAGCCCGCACCGCTAACCACCAGGGAGTGTTTTATACCTTAATATTGTATTCAGAACCCGATGTACGGGTAATAAACATTATTTAACTCTATTACACTATCTGGAGCTTTCTTTCCTCTTCTCACAACATATTGGGTTGACTTTATCCCGGAGCCTAGAGGAGCCACATCAATCCATAGGACCGCTTAAAGGATGAACCTTTTGGCCCAGGAGGCCACCAAAGTCTGAATGGTCTCAATGTCATACAACATATGAGACCAATTGCATCTGGTAAGTGATCCATTTCTTTCATTCACCTGGGAGAAGGAATCAACACCATAATCAATCAAGCCACAGCATTTGCACATTTTTTATTGTGAAGAATCACTCACACTAAGGACATTTTTTTGAGCACTAAGTCACTTTTAACATCGGACTGTTTTTTCTACTTATACTGTATATAACTACGTATATAGGAGCTGGTAAATTTATACCAATTATATCATATTTTATATCACAGTCACCTATGCACTAAGGAATAATGTGAGCACAAAATCACCTTTATATCTTTTATTGCCGTTTATTGTGGAATTTATAATAGTTTTTATGCAATTGGTTTAATTAATTTTAGGAATTTATATAACATCCATTGTATTCTTTGGCTACCCACATGGAAGAAAAATATATTTAAAATATATTTTTTAAAAAAAAAAATTTTTTTCCCCCAAATATATTGGAAATATATTTGAAATGCTACAATTTTGGCCATGTTCAATATATTTATAAACATTTTTCCCTAAATATATTGGAAATATATTTTTCTTCCATATGGGTAACAAGCGCTGTATTTGGCCTTTTTACAAAAAAAGACCATTTTATACTATATCTTCTATTGTACAGCAGCTGCTCTCATCTCTATTTATTAGAAATTCCCTAATATATTTATATATACTCATTAGAATTCTCTATATATATATATATATATATATTTATCTGAACATTTATCCTTGGCGCGTGGTATACACTCTGTGTAATTTTTCCAAATACAGCTAATGCTCATTCCCATACAGCTAATGCTCGTGCACATGTACCAGCACACAGAAAAGCTTGAGCTAGCATCCAGCGTGCACTGATACATTGGTGCATCTGTTTGTGCATATTGTCACCAAGCTGCCCATTTAAAGGAGACCCTGGTGTGTGCTAATCACCGGATGTTCTTCAGCTTCCCCACGTGATCCGTGTTCCTACTTTTGCTGACTGTTCTTCTTTTACTGAACTGGCTAGTTCCTGACTTGCTCTGTGGATTTCAGATATTGACTATGGCTTGCCTCTGACTATTCTTTGCCTATTTCCCTGATACTGACCTTAGCCTATTACTGTGCCTTGCTCTATCTTCTTCTCTGGTACTTACTTAGGCCTGCTACTTGACCACGTTGCTGCTCCACTGTGTATGACAGTGGCTAACCGCGACTACATCTCTGACCCTGGCAGTCATGTGCTACCAATGCTACCAAGTTACTGGCAACCATGCTTCTTTGAGCCTTGTACCTCTATCACCGCAAGGGGTGCTTGGACCCGAGCTGCAAGAGAAGCCCTTTCATCAACATGTGCCTCCAACCAAGATACGTGACAGGGTTGTTTTACAAGGTGAGGGTTTACAATCACTTTAAGGTACAAAGATAATGTGCTCTACTGTTCATGCGAGAATGGGAATAAGCGTGA